>NC_083698.1:53812500-54437500 GCF_033118175.1 Dama dama | reverse complement strand
CAAAAGTAGATTTCTTCATGTTTTTATGTCATTTATAGTGGATATGGTAAAGTGGCCCTGCAGATACTATATCTGATGAGTCAGACCAAATAACTGAGAATGGTGCCAAAAACAGATCAGCAAGTATCACAGATGTTTAATTTTCATTGTTCCAATCTTGCTTCAACTCCATCTTTAAATTTTCGTGAAGTTATTTAAAAGTAAGCCTACATGCTTATTGCTTCTCTTGTGGCTCAGCTGGTAAAGAATCCACCTGCAATGCTAGAGACCTGGGCTCGATCCCTAGGTTGGGAAGATCCCCTGGAGAAGAGAAAGGGTTACCCGCTCCAGTATTATTTAAGTTTGGATATTCAGGCTTCAGAAATTCTGCAGTACTTTCTTTATTCAGTTAAGATTTTTATATTAGGATTAAAGTGATAAATAATGCAACAAGGATCAGCAGCTGTCAGTCAAGTGAAACGGGTTCTTTTTAAGCAAGGGATCATAAAGAGAAATACAAGATATTAAATAGTTCATTTTAACTTAGAAATATAAATAAACATTGATTTGTCAATCTTTCGATGTTATTTAAAGATACAAAACAACTATTTAGGAATAGCTAATACCCACTCCAGTATTCTTGCCTGGAAAATCCCACAGACAGAAGAGCCTGGCGGGTTATGGGGTCGCAAAGAGTTGGAAAGGACTCAGCCACTGAGCATGAATGCATGAACAATAAAAGTAACTAGTATAATCATCCTCTATTATTAATTTATTCCTGTTTTCCATACCTCCTAGCACATATTCTGCACTATCTAAATGAAGATCTTAAATAAACTCTTCAGATAGATGGATAGATAGATGGACAGATAAACAGATGAATAGAAATGAATCAACTATTCAGCAGAAAGAACCAATCTGATCTCAAATTAGTCAAACCTAGTGTGACCAAGTTATGATCAGAGAAATGGCAAAGCCAAGTGGCAAGTAGGAGACATAGAACGAGGTGAGAAAATGGAAGAAGTCAAGAGCGGAAGCACAGTAAAAGCACCTCATGGAGGAGGTAAGCCTCAACTAAGGTAGAGGAGAAGGTTTTACAATCAAACGCACAGTGGCAGAGATGAGGACCTGTGGGCCACAATGACATCAGCTTAGAATAGGAGAGATGTGTGGCAGTTATGCATGACTAAGAACAGAAGCGAACTGTGCAAGAAAACACCTGTTCTTCCGTTTAACCACATCCTTGTTCTGCTATGACTGTAAACATTTTAAATAAAAATATGAGAGTAAGAATTCAACTGTCTAACCCATCCTCCTCATTCTACCTACAGTAAATTGTTATCAGGCATAACAAAGGGGAGCAGGTATTCCAAATAGTCAATTGCTGGTAAAAAGTTAATAGATATAACATGAATCAAAATATATTAAAAACAAAACAGTAAAAAGTGAGTAAGCACATCTTAATCATCTTTGATAAATTAGACTCATTTAGGACCTTACAGCACCCATGAAGGAAAGAAAAACTGTTATCAATAATATATATTAAATGCCAATGCATGTCAGGTACTATAAGGTATGCTTCTGGTTAACACTTCACTTAACACTTACTGTGCACTCTTGTGAAGTATTATTACTCTTGTTCTATAAATAAAGAAATTCAAGTTTGTAACACTGCTTACTCATCAATGAGAGAATTAGCAATAGGTTTGATTTCAGAGCCCCATTACTTTGTCATTAGCATTGTGTGTGTTATATGATTTTTAAAAATTAGTAGTTGGCAACAATCTTTCCCCAAAATTGAGCCAATGTAACTGTATTTACCCGGAGTGTCGAGAATACTGTCCCAGAAGTCATGGCCCACCTTTTTCTGCATCACAGCGCACTACTAGTAGGTGAGTTCCTCTAGATTTTATTTGTACAAACAATTCTTCCTTCAAACTACATTACAGCAAAAACACTTACCACAAAGGAAATTGCTAACAAAATCATTATCTACCTCAGTACAAACTAATGCTATTACCTCCAGGAAACAGAAGCAACTGAATTACATAATAGAAATATTAGTTTAAAAGGTCACTGGATGTCAGGATGCATCATTTTACAGAAGCCTCCTGAGACACCATTCATCAGAAATTACAATGCTTGAAACATCAAGTTCAATGCCATGATTCAGCAGATCTCTCTCTTCCCTGATTTATTTAGCACCGGTTATGAAGATCTGCAAGGGGGAGGACAGTTATTCTCTCCCTGAAACATTTCCTTTCACTTGTAAAGAAGAGAGAAAACCAGAGAGGCCTCTCTAAGCAACACTTTATTAAATATAAATCTAATACCCTACATAAATATATAGAGCCTGTACCCAGAAATCAGCTTAAGGAGGAGCCGGCTAACTCCCAAACCCTGATTTAATAATGAAACTAAGACTCAGTAAAGGGTTTATCCAGTCAAATGATGATTGAAAGAACCACAAGTAAAGAGGGGTAACAATATTATACTACTGCTCTCTGCTAGATAAAAGCCCTTCAGTCTAACAAAACATGAAACAAAGATATGAAAGTTAGTGATATTTTCATCCATGTCATTTAAAAACTTCAGCTTTTTCTTCTGGATCCTACACTTGCAGAGTAAAGGAATTTGGTGAAAATTGAGTCATCAGTGTTTGCAATACATCAAAATACTTTCCTAACTCTACACTTAATCTAAGTGAACCTGAAATAGCATTCAATAATCGTATTAAGATAAGGATGCCTGTTTTAAAATGATTGATAAGACCTGTGTATACACTCCAAAGTGCTAATTTGGGATTAAAAAGCAATTATAATTGCCAAAGAGCATACATTGATCACTGATCCTACCACTCTGTATACAGAATACTGTAGACAGTTCATGTTAAACATAACCAAGAAACTCTAGTAGAGGGAAAGAAACAGAAAGAAAAATTTATTGGACATCACATGAACTGAAATCTGCAAATTTGTCTTTTTCTGATTTCAATTCCAAGACTCACTTTTTATAAAATACACAGGAAAAATTATTAGTACTAGGGATCAAGTACATCTCTGTTAATTTAATATGTGCCCTAGACATTAAATTTTTTAAATCCTGTTAAAGACCTCTTTGTACATTAAGGTTATTATTGCAAAATAATATATTTATCAAGTTCTCTCTGTATCAAATTAAAAAGCTGGAACAAAAGAGTATAAAAAACATTATTTTAATTGTTTTTTTAAATTACATACTATCTACATTTCTTAAATTTTAAAACTGAGTATTTTCTGCCATTATGATTCCTATTTTATCAAAACATATCCCTAATGTTCACCATATTCTAATACATAAAATGTAATACAATCGCTTTAGAATAATCCTTAGCTATATCTTTGAGAGCTAGACATACATATACCCTATGTCCCAAGCAATTCTATTCTTAGATCAAAAGCCAAGAGACATTCATATATATATATATATATAAGAAAATTTAAGCTATATCTGTAGTTTCCAAAAAATCGGTAACAACCCAAATGTCTATTAACAGTAGAGCTGAAATATAAACTGTCCAGTAATCTTACAGAGAAACACTTTATAGCAGTAAGAATGAACTTTCTCTACACATAGTGGGGATGAAGTCATTGACATACTGTTGAGTGAAAGAAGTCAGACACAAAAGAGTATGTATTACATAGTTCAATTTACATACACCTTTAAAAACAGGCAAAACTAATCTATGGAGCTAATAATCATTTGGGTATTAGTGACCAGAAGGGAGCCTGAGGAAGATGACATTCTCTGCATTCATCTGTGTGGTGGTTACCTGGCAACCACCTTGCAAAAGTTCACCAAGCAGTACTCTTACAATGCATACTCATTTCTGCTTGCCTGTTATATTAATGCTTTGACTTAAGATCATCACTTCAAACATTAATCATACAGTAGAATTTTCCTAAGATTGCATCCTGGTGTTAATGAATTCACCCTAGCAATAGTTATCAGAGTCATCAGCTTCTATCATGACTTTCTACTAACTAAGCATGTGACTTTTAATACAATTTAACCCCTCAGTGGTAATTCTAATAGTCAAACAAATCTCAGATCTTCTGGAGATTTTTTTTTTGAAAAATATTAAATCATTTTAATTTATTTAACAAATATTTATGTGAGCTTACTGTTGGGTTGACCAAAATGGTTGTTCAGGTTTTTATAGAGATGTATGGGAAAACCCAAACAAACTTTTTGGCTCACCCAATATATATAAGACACTGTTGGAGAAACTTGTCACTTTTACTCTAGTGGAAAGAAATTAGAAAATATGCAGAAAACATGAGAAGGGTAGAAGGAAGACATAAACTGCAATTAGTAACTGCAAAGTATGAGTTCTTAATCCTCCTTCACATCCTACTCTTTGTGAACCCACGGACTGTAGTCCGCCAGGCTCCCCTGAATTGGAAAAGTATAGATAAACACACACCAAATGAAATTTTCATTCCAGTATAAACACATCTGAACACGCAAACACAGAAGGGAACCTTGCTTTCAGTAACTATTTCGTTGTACTGTAAAGTAAATCTTCTCCCGGGTTAACACTCCAGTATAAATCCTCATGAGTAAGTCTTGATAACATATGAAATATTTAAGCATTTCCTTAAAATCACAGAGGACAGAACTGGAACCAAAGAGGCAGATTTTTCAAACAAAGAGATTAGGTCAATAATTAAGAAGGAACTTTAAACAACCAAAATATTTTAAAAAGCAGTATTAAAAGAGAAACTTGATGCTGGATTGTAAAGAAGCAAGAATTTGTATTTGGGAGGGACATGACCTACAAGACTTCTCTATGATTTAATTCAAAGAATAGAAATTATCAGTTAGGATAATTTTGAAAATATATTAAAATATGACATATTTTTGTTTATTGCATGTAAATAATAAAAGGCATACACAAAATTACATTCATAATAAATTGATATTTAAAGTACTCTATCATAGATCTTAAAATGCTATTATAATTATACATATATGGTATAACAAAAATTAAATTTTATATTCCTTTTTTACTGAGCATTGTATCTAAGTATTTTTAATATGTCAACTTTTACTATAATTCTAGCTAGGTTAATAAGAATGTTTGTATCAGTAAATATACCATTCTTAAATAGAAATATATATATATATATAAATTTCTTAAAAAGGAACATTATTTCTTAAAATCTATTTCAATAACCTTCTAGAACAAAAGTGCAAAACACAAGCAAACTAAAAAAAAAAAAAAAAACTTATGTATGGGTACACTAAAATCAAATCACCTAAAAATTCAAATAACAGAATAAAACAGCAATGAAACTCATCAAGGCTGCTCTGTTTCTGCCACTCCCTTGTGGCTGCAAATTATCTTCCATCAGTTAAACCCAACCAAGCTGAAAATCCTTGCAACTGCCTATTATACACACTAGACATTTATAGAATATTACCAACAAATATTTATTGTGTAGCTGTAGCCTGTTCTAATCCATTCTCCACACTACAGTTACAATGGTCTTCCTAAAATGATAATTTTATCAAGTCACGCCCCTTCAAAAAGTCATAAATGCTTTCCCTTCTACCAGAGGATCACATATTAGTTCCTGCAAAGGACTCTTTGGGTTACACACCCTGGTTACTTGTGCAGCCTTACTCCATCTGGACTTAGTTTTGCAACCACATGGCTCTAATTTCAGGTTTTCTGAACTTTTTGGATTCTCATCTCTAAACATGAGCTGTCACTTCTGCCTAGAACACTATTTCCTGATCTTTCATCCTAACTTCTGCTCAGTCTTCAATATTCACTTGCAAGAAGGAAAGATCTTCAAGGAGAAGACCTTCTTGGCTCCCCACATACCAGTGCTTCACCTCTCCAGCCGTCTCATGGTGGGTTATAGCACTTGGTCGCCTACCTTCCTCACCATCAGCAAGACAGGGACCATTTCTCTGCCACTGCACTGTGCCCAATGACAACTAGAAAATTCATTATCTGTTGTATGAGTGAATGATATAAATGCCAGCTATTGATATAATATCGGTACTGGGTTCTTGGAACACTACCCAGAATAAGAATATATTTCCCACCCAAATAACTTCCTAGTTTGGGCATTTGCTTAAATTTGAAAAAGTAGAGTAGAAGAGTAGGTGACCATGACCAAATTACTTTTCCTCTTCAAACTTTAACTCCTGCTACTGTAAACTGGGGAACATTCACCATTTCATCCTGTGGTGTAACTATCCACTCACTGATAAAACCAGAAAACCCGCCATCATACCTAATCCAATCCAAAAGTCTGCACCTACCTAAAAAGAGATATTGCAATCTATCCACTGTTCCCTATTTCTTTTCTTCTTTCCTCACAGATAATCCAGCTTTTCTATTGGGCTTTCAGGTATATTTTCCCATTTTTGCCACCATCCAAGTTATTTGTCACCGAGCAGTCAGAAAACCTTTATCAAACTATAAATTTAACTGTTTCTCTACTTAATCTCCCTCAATAACGCCCCCACTGCCCTATTAAATAACGAGCCCTTAACAATATCTCCAAATTCATTTCATCCAACTATGCCCAAACAAAATTCCAGACATACTGGCCACCTTCCACATCTTGCATTATATCAAGCTTTGTCCTGCCTCAGAGCCTTTGCATATGCTGTTCTCTCTGCCTAACACACTGTTCCCTTCATGTGTTGTAAAGCTGGTTCCTTTACTTCCTTCAGCTTCAATGTTACTTCTCTTCAGAGACATTTTCCCTGAACATGGCATCTAAATTGTCCCCTCAGCTTGCATTCCTGCTATCCTCTATTATCATGCTTTCCTTTTTTGTATTCAGCACATTCTCATGTACAGAGGCATGCCTTGGTACACAGCAACTGACTATTTTCTTCAGGTGTTTTAAGGTAAAAAGAAAAGAAGGGAAGCTATACATGGGCAGAACATATGCAGTCTACTTTTATGTGAGCACAGGTTCCCTGTTTTCTCTAAAATTCACCTTCAGTCTGACATCCATCAGTTAAGCTAGATAAATGCCTTCTGTTCTGACTACTACTGTTATTGCATAAGTTACCTGAGATAAGGCAAGGGTTGATATGATTCAGTCAATATAAGTAGATAGCTATTACCTCAGAAAGGATGACATATGATCATGGGGAAATGGAAAATAAAATGCTTGACAGTTTTGGTAAGAGAAACAAATCCAGAAAGTTCTGAAAGTGAAGTGCCACTTAAGGGTGGTGGCATTAGGAAGCCATCTTGTGATAAGGCTTTGGAGAAAAAACAAAAATGAGGCAAAACAACAACATTTGCGTCCCAGAAACACACGACTATAAACAGGAATAATACTAATGGGGATAGACAGAGGAGCAAAGATAAACCCTGATTATTTCACATTTCACATAAGGTTTTTTCCCTAGCATTTTCCCTGTACAGAAATATTCAGCATGAAAATTGGAAATTTCATACAGGATGACCTAGAATGCAATCCAAATTTTATGAGTCAACCAATTCTTTTATAACTCCTAGGCCAGTCTAATATTGCTGAATGTGTAATATTACTAATGTGAGGTCGGATAAAAATGCCAAGTAGATCTACTCAGAGGAAAATGTTTCCACTGTGCTTCATGAGAGCTGGATGCACTCAGGTTCATTTTACATTGGTCACCTGAGGTATAATTTTCTCCCACCACTCGGCAATAAGCAGCTGTTTGCAATAAGACCCATGTCACAGACGATGTTAGACCATCTCCTGGGGTTTACAGAATGTTGATTCCTAAAGGCCAGATTTAACACTTCAGGGGAATATAAAAGCCAGCAAGCAACTACAGAAGGAGAAGTAATACATGGTGTTTGATTATTTGACAACTGCAACTTATTATAGGCATTGGTTACCACAGAAACTATGATCTGTAAATGGCCCTGATGGGAAATGCTGAAAAATTGTATGCTGTGCAAAAAACTGAATTGACTCACTGAACAACAGAGATGAGAGGCACCAGGAGGATTACCTGGTGGCAGTTCTGGGTAATAGTTAACAGGTCTGAATGTCTAGTCAAAGCACTAATGTCCCATTTGACAACCCTGGCCTCCATTGGAACACCTGCTACATTGGGTAGATTTTTTTTTAAGGCAGCTCTGTTATAGAATTCTTTATATTAACTGAAAATCTACCTCAACTATTTATACCCATTCAGTATAAATAATCTATAATCCCTAGAGCCAACAGAATAAATCAAAATTGTCTTCTACATTCCTACAAACATTTGGAGAAAGCTATTATTGGGTGGGCCAAAAGTCCATCTGCAACATCTTACGGAAAAACCTGAATGAACTTTTTGTTCATTTGCTCAGTGCATATGCTCATTTTCCTTATCTTCAGATTAAACTGCAGTCGCTTATTCAACTGTAACCTTGATTGTAGGGCATGGTGTTGAGTCACTTTAATGATCTAACCACTATCTTCTCAGTATATTGCTATCACTATATCTCAACAATCAAAGCCAAGTGCACTAACCTAACATTAAAAGCCAACATATATACTAAGTGTTTGGCATGTCTTATGCCATCAAATCCTAATAAGGGAAGAATTATAAGCACCATCTTAGAATGAAGATATTGAGGACTACAGAAATAGAAATTCCTGCTAGAGGCTGTATAGTTAGAGACAAGCACAGGAATTGAATACATGGCTGACTGCAAAGCCTGACCCCTGTCCAGATTACTTACAAGCTTCTGGCAAGATCTGAGCAGAGGAGGTAAGAGAAGGGGTAAGAGAAGTTTCTGAGCAACTGTTAAATCCTAATTATGTTATTTTTTATATAAACTGACTTGAGCCACCTATGTGTTCAGTGTAACAACTCTTCTCCAAGTAATTGGGAAAAAAAAAAAAAAAACGGGCTAAGCCATGCAAAGTTGAGGATGGAGTTGTCCAATATCTCAGGAAGAAGTCTGAACTTACCATAGTTACAAGACCACTGGATATTTTAAGTGATAGAATTATACATTTACTAAAGTAACTTTACATTTAACTCTAATGATTGATATGTGTGGATGGATAGAAAGAAAGCCATACTGGAGACTGAGAGCAGTAAAGTAACTCTCCCAACGGTCCAAATGAACTCTGCGCCAAAGTCTAAACTAGATAACGTCACAAGGAGTTGGAACAAGATATATGAGTTCAAAACATGAAGACGACCTATAGGATAGGAGAAAATGTTTCAAAAGATAAAACCAGTAACATATTAATATTCAAAATAAATAGCTCATACAATTCAACATAAAAAAAAATTTGCTTAGAGAAAGGGCAGAAGAACTGAATAGACATTTTTCCTAAGAAAAAATGGAGATAGCCAATAGGTCCATGAAAAAAATGCTTAACATCACTAATCAGAGAAATGCAAATCAAAATCATAATGAAATATAATCTCACATCCGTCAGAATGAAAGTGAAAAGTGTTGGTCACTCAGTCACGTCCAACTCTTTGCGACCCCATGTACTATATAGTCTATCAGACTCCTGTTTGCATGGATTCTCCAGGCAAAAATACTGGAGTGGGTAGCCACTCCCTTCTCAAAGGGATCTTCCCAATCCAGGGATCGAAATTCCCAATTGCAGGCAGATTCTTTACCATCTGGGCCACCAGGGAAGCTGTCAGAATGGTCATCATGAAAAAGGACACAAATAAATGTTTGTGAGGCCACAAAAAAGGGATTCCGCTTATACTGTTGGTGGGAATGTAAACTGGTGAAGCATGATGGACAGCATTATGGAGGTTCCTCAAAAAATCTAAAAATAGGAATACTGTATTAACCAGCAATTCCAGTCCTGGGCATGTATCTGAAGAAAATGAAAACATTAGTTTAAAAATATACATGCACTACAATGTTCATAGCAGCATTTTTTATAATAGCCAAGGTACAGAAGCAACTTAAGTGTCCATCAACAGATGAATGGATAAAGAAGACATGATATATATATATACCACAGAATATCACTCAGCCATTTAAAAAAAAGATATTCTGCCATTTCCAACACCATTGATGAGCCTGAAGGGTATTATCCTTAGTGAAATAAGGCAGAGAAAGACAAATACTCTATGCTATCACTTGTATGTGGAATCTAAAAAATAAAACAAGTGAATGAATAACAAAACAGAAATAGACTCACGAATACAGAGAACAAACCCGTGGTAGCAAGAGGTAAGGCAGAAGTGGCAAGGTAGTAGTTTGTATCTCTTAATCCTCTACCCTTAAAATAAAACTGCTACAAGAATGTATTATATAGCACAGGGAATATAGCCAACATTTTATTAAAAAATTATAAATGGAACCTAACCTATAAAAATATTGAATCATTATGCTGTACATCTGAAACTAATATTGTAAATCAATTGTACTTCAAATATTTTTAATGTATAGAAACAGAGGTAGATATGTTTATAGTAAGAGACTGAGGAAGCTTTTTTCCAGTTTCATATTTTATAATAATTAGATCAATTCCATGGGAGCAGAGGGTGGTGGGGAGAGTAGGAAGCTGAACTTGAGAATGCCAGCAAAGCTTTAGAATAATATTTGAAGGTAATGGAGTGAGAATGACAAGGGAAGGCATTCCTATGATAAACTTAACTTTCTGAGGCCAATTCATTTGTTGCCTGTGATATCCCCCCACTACTTTCTTCTCATAAATAGAACTTTTTCTCTTATACAACATTTGATCTAAAAATCCTATTAAAGCATTTATTATGATAAAATAGTTGCATGTTTATTTTCAAACTAGATCATGTTTCCTTCAGTGCTAAATTCCTAGTCATTCTCTAAAACATAGCAGATGCTCTTTTTATGTAAAAAAAGGAGCAAGTTATTGATTCATCTAATTATACTGCAGTCCCACACTTCTCCATGTTAGAAGTCAAAGTAGATTTTTTTCATAAGTAAAATACAGAATGTTTATAAAATCTTTTTCTAATAATAGCAAATAGTTCATGTGAATCTGCCTTACAAAAAGGCCATTATGTCCATACATTTTTTTTCCATATGCCCGAATGACATCATTAGTATCATTAACAGAACTAGAATTCTGGGATAGTCTTTAGAAACTATGAAATTAGCATTAAACTATGCATCATTGGCCCTAGTTGTCCTCCTTGTAGAAACTGAGTTTCTGCCATCTACTTACTGGCTGACTTACCTTCTAATGGTTGTGATATCTGAAAGAAAGGAATATTTATTTTTCTGTCCTTTTTATGTATCAGTTCAGTTCAGTTCAGTTGCTCAGTTGTGTCCAACTCTTTGCAACCCCATGAATCGCAGCACGCCAGGCCTCCCTGTCCATCACAAACTCCCGGAGTTTACTCAAACTCATGTCCATCGAGTCGATGATGTCATCCAGCCATCTCATCCTCTGTTGTCCCCTTCTCCTCCTGCCCCTAATCCCTCCCAGCATCAGGTTCTTTTCCAATGAGTCAATTCTTCGCATGAGGTGGCCAAAGTACTGGAGTTTCAGCTTCAGCATCAGTCCTTCCAGTGAACACCCAGGACTGATCTCCTTTAGGATGAACTGGTTGGATCTCCTTGCAGTCCAAGGGACTCTCTCAAGAGTCTTCTCCAACACCACAATTCAAAAGCATCAATTTTTCGGTGCTCAGCTTTCTTCACAGTCCAACTCTCACATCCATACATGACCACTGGAAAAACCAGAGCCTTGACTAAACAGACCTTTGTTGGCAAAGTAGTGTCTCTGCTTTTTAATATGCTGTCTAGGTTGGTCATAACTTTCCTTCCAAGGAGTAAGCGTCTTTTAATTTCATGGCTGCAATCACCATCTGCAGTGATTTTGGAGCCCCAAAAAATAAAGTCTGACACTGTTTCCACTGTTTCCCTGTCTATTTCCCATGAAGTGATGGGACCAGATGCCATGATCTTAGTTTTCTGAATGTTAAGCTTTAAGCCAACTTTTTGAATAAATTCCTAAAGACCTGCCTAGAATTAATCTAAACTAGCAAAGAAATCTTTTCTTCATCAAAAATCCTTTCATTTATTTTCTTCCAAAGTAGACTGATTTCGGTGTGTACTAGTTAATAGTTTATAACCTTGGTCTTCCATGCTGAACACACCAGAGGCTTTCCCCCCTCACCCCCAGATTCAGTTTTCCTGCAAGTTTAGCAGTAAACCATAAGGAAAAGAATGATTTTTGAGCTACAACCACATTATCAAAACAGAAGAGCCTCCTAGAGCCCTAATTACCAGAATCAGACAGAGAATGACTATCTCCATTCTAGTTTTCTCTAATATTTAAGGGGAAAAAAAGATTAACTGCTAATATTGAGAACAATGTTAGGTTAAAAATATGAATGAGCACCTATGTTGGGCAGCAGCTATGCGAGGTACTGGGATGGTAACCAAGCCTCAGGAAATGTTATTCCCACCCTCCAGGAGTTGTACAGGCAAGTGGGATAGAAAGTACATAAGAGAACAAAATAGTTTAAAAAGAGTTTTGAGCAGGAAGTCAACAAATGCAGCCAGTTCATTCACAACAAGGTGTCTTCCTTTTTAAATTTCTAAAGTTAAAGATCAGCTTTTCTCACTTAACTTTAGTAAAGCAAATAAATTTGTCTTGGCTTCCATAGCGCCATATGTCTTACACAGGTGACAAAACATTAACCAATAACCCTCTACAACAAGCTTTAACTAACAACGTATCTAGAAGGGTGGCCACGTGGTGCCGGTGAGGGGAGCAGAGGGGGGGACCTTGACTTAAGGAGAGAGAAGCGCCAAACCGCCTCTCAGGGAAACAGAGGGAGAGGCAGACCAGGGAAACATGTGGGTCTTTCCCCAGGCAAGGCCAGACTCTTACACACTCCCAAATCCAGTCCTGGGCCTCTCCCTCCTCTCCGCCTGTCACACAGAACGTGCTCCCTGTCCAAATCAAAATGAATGCTCCTTCTTCCCTAATGCAGAAAAGTTTCTGCACCTAATTGCCCTCCAGTGTCATAGTTCTCATCTACTCCATGCGAACTGATGATGTTATTTACTCAAAGATATTTCCTTCATAACAGGAAATCCTGATATCAATTGTTAAAGTAATAAAATATATTCCATATCAGTAAATTTGCATATATAGATATATTGTTGGACTTACTACTATTTTGTACTTACTGTGCATGCTAAGTCGCCTGAGGCATGTTTGACTCTTTGTGACCCTGTGTACTATAGCCCACCAGGCTCCTCTGTCTGTGGGCTTTTCCAGGCTGGAGTTGGTTGCCATACCCTCCTCCAAGGGATTTTCCCAACCCAGAAATCGAACCTGTTTCTCTTATATCTCCTGCATTGGCAGTCAGGTTCCTTACCACTAGCACCATCTGGGAAGTCATGAACTGTTAATATTATAAATTATTAGGCAATGAACTCTTGAGGGCAAGGTCACTAGCATTCCCAGTGTCTAGAAGTACATAGCAGATTATCAATACATTACTAAAAGACAATATTCCTCACACAATTAGGAGGGTCAAGACTACTAATTATCTGAATTTTACTATTATTCTCCATAAGTAATCATACAACAGAAGATTCTATATGAAGTGGCTAGTTGATTAGGAGAGATTTCAGCTTCACTTTACCATGAACACTACTCTTTTACCTTCTCTCTGCAGAATATTTTATAGTAAATGGAAACGAATTTAACACTTCTCCAAAAATAATCCAAAACATGTAACAGTTTATTCACAGTCAATATGAAGATTTTCACCTTTTACACCTTTGATCTGTTTTTAATTTTGAGTCTCCACACTAGACTAATTTCCTCACATAGGTAACAGTGACTTACAACAAAATGATGAACACTGTAATTGTTCAGGATGATGAGATAGGTGAAAAATTGACTGCATTTTCAAATCATTACATTAAATATTATTAGATTAGATGGCCAACTATTACACTGTAAGAGATTAAAGTATAACATAAATTGATGAGGAAATCATAATCTTAAAATTTTCAACAACAGTCTGGTATTGATTTTGATATAAAACTAAAAAGCTTACTTAATACATTTTTTACTCAATTCACTATTGCATGTATGCTGGGGGAAAATGCTATCTTGTGTTCTATACCAACCCATTAAGTTAAAATGAATAAGGGTGGCATCTACTTTTCTTCTACTGCATTGTAGATAACCCCCAATACAAGAAGATAACTAACAATGGGAGCAATTCATCAGTCACCAAGATCATTTTGTCAACAAATTCTGCTTCTATTTCTAACCAAAAAAAAAAAAAAAACCTGTTACTTTTGACACATATAGATTTTAAACAGGTACCACAGATAAAAATTGCTAAATGAGTGGCTAGAGTAACATGAGACTGCAAAAATAAAGTCATTTGCTCACTATATTTTAGCATTTTATCTAGTTATTCCATAATGATATTAAGCTGTAACCTGTCCTTTTGAAATGAGTAAATGCAGACATGCTGTCCATCTGTTTCATCCATATTGTACCACACATTCAATGAACCTCCCTTTAGGTAGGTTCTGACTTGTGTATTTCAAGACAGCTGCTACAGAGTACCTCAAAATATTTCATATGATTTATTAATATAAACCTGAATCTGATTAGGCTGCAGCTTTTCAGTGAAATGACATTCACTTATTTAAACATGGCACTTGACTGGGAATATTTCTTTTCCTGTGTCATTTTTTTAAAGAAGCATTTTTTATCAGGCTGTCTGTCATTAAGACAACAAATGTGTCCATATCACCAAGAGCAAAAGGTATAAATGCAATCAATCAGCTAGTTGTTTGCAATCACAAGCACCAACACCTTAGTCATGACGATGCCTATGTGAATTGTAATGGTTGGCAGGCTGTGGGAGAAGTATTTAAAAACAAGACCAAAAAAAGCATATGCACAGTGTAGAGGTGACAAAAATCTGGACATGCAGTTAGAGAAGAAAATGTAGAATAAAGAAATAAAAATACATGGCATAGGGAAACTTAACACTTGATGAATGAATAACTCAAAAATGCTGGGGTAAGATAGACTCATATCTGTATCTATAAATGTGTTTACTTTACCTTGGGAAAGAAAATTAATAATCTTCTCAATCTTTTTCTTAGTCTTATTCTTGAATGAGTTTCAAGATAGAATAAGAGAAAAGAAAACTATAGGCTGTTTACATATAAATATCCCCAATGATATCTGTAATATAACTATCCCTTGAATCAGCCACCTATTCAAAAAGTGTTAGGCATTTAATATGGACAGAGTATTAGAGTGAACAATGTACATATGTATTGTCTCTAATCTTACACATTAAACATTATTCTGATTTTATAGCTAAGGAAAGTGAGACTCAAAATTTGATAAACATACTCAATGTTATTCAGGTATCAGACAAGTTCCAATCTCTACATTTACTTTCTAGCCTCCAAATCAGGTGCTAGTTTTAATCAGTCTACGTCAATAGTTCTCAAACATTTTGTATTTAGGAACCCTTAACATTTTAAAAATCCCATGGGCAGAGAAGCCTGGCAGTTATAGTCCATGGAGTCTCAAAAGAGTCAGACATGACTTAGTAATTAAACAGTAAACAACAACATTTTAAGAAGTTCTCCCAAAGTCATTTCTTTATATGGATTGTATCCATGAAGTTATAACATATTAGAAACTAAATTTGACAACCTAGAACTTTTGTTAATTCATTTGAAAATAATACCACTTATTACATGTTAACACAAATAACATGTTTTGTTTAAAATTAACAATATTTTCCCAAAAATAGTTTAAAGAGTGACATTGCTTTACATTTTTGTGAACCTCAGGAGACAACTGGATTCTCATATCTCTTAATGTTCTGATGTCTCTCATAGTTTCAGCAAAATTGCCCTGTACATTGATGTGAGAATGAGTTTTTTTAAAAAAGCAAATTCTTAGTATTATTATGCTAATTGTTTTGACCTCATAGACCCCTCCCCCCAAGAGGATTTCAGGGATCCATCAGCATTCCCTCAAATACATTTTGAGAATCCCAGTTTCCAAAGTATATTACTGGGTCAGGAAGATCCCCTGGAAAAGCGAATGGCTACCCACTCCAGTATCTTTACCTGGAGCATGGACAGAGGAGCCTAGTGGGCTACAGTCCATGGGGTCGCAAAGTCAGACAGGCCTGAGTGACTAACACCTTCACATAGTGTAATCTGTTTTAATGTTCCTTTATATTTCAAAGATTTGTATTTAAGCTTAATTAATAGTATTTTATGTTATATTTCTGTGAATAGGTCTTTAGATCATCTGAAAATACTGAATTCTGTCAGAAAACCTTACAATTTCTTATTTGTTTCCATGAATATACAGTGATTATCTGAAAAACAAACTCACAAAGACAATAATTAAGCCACATGGGGTTGAACACAGAATTTAGAAACTTGGACACACTACACAAATATACAAAGCCATGTATTAAACAAAGTATAATCAGCTATAAACTAAATAGACCCAGATTCCTTTTTATGATAATTAATTCAACATCTTTATGTTGATATTTGATATCAAACCCAGAATGCTCACTTTTTAAACACAGAATTGAAAATTTACAGGTCTCTCTCATGTAATACTATTTATGAGTAAATTAGTTATCTTTATTAGCTGGGGTTAAAAATCTTTACTTTAAAAAAAAAGAAAGATTTGAAATTTTAACAGATAACTTATTTGAAAGACTTAGAAAGCATGTATGTACAAACCAGAAGATTACTCTCAACTGGTACAGTACTTCATAAACTATCAACTCATCTCTGTAAGCTCATCTATGCCATGAGATTTATCACTAATACCTCAGGAAGATGTGGACACAGACTGGCCCCGAAGTGGTACTTAAGTTTTTTGCTAAGCACACATCTATGTTTTTCTACTCAAAAACTGACTAGATATAAAACACACTTAAAATCTTTTTTAAATACTATGAAGAAACAATCCCTTTGAGGCAGCAATGTTAGATGGTACTTAAACAAAGAATTCTTTTTTCTTTTTTTTCAACAGTAACCATTTTCTTTAGATTCATTTACAAAACCTCACCACACAGCATGAAGTATAATTTTCTGGTAAGCAACTATAAAGTAGAATTAACTATCCTCAAATGACTATGAAATTAAGTCAGCCATATCAGATTAAGATGACCATAAATGCAGTTTAAAACATGCTAATTTACATAGCCCCCCTAACTATGTTTAATTGCCACATTAAAAATCCGAAATGCATTCCCTTCGGATGCTGGTCTGTGCTTTTACAACTCAGAATTGTGTCAACTAAATTAACTTGCTTTGTCTAAATGTTGCATTTGGTTTTTTATCTTATATTACTGGGAACATTCACAAGTTCTAGCTATTGTGTCTAAATATTTTTATTAAACAAATTAATGTAATTAAATCCATCAAATTGATTCTCCTAATTAAGTGAACAATGTGTTAAAAAAAAAAAAAAAGACTCAACCTTCTACAACATGAGTCATCATGAAGAATTTATAGAAAAGATATACATAAATGCTCTTGTCCAGTTCTATCTGATGGAAAAGACCCTGATGCTGGGAAAGACTGAAGGCAAAAGGAGAAGCAGGCAGCAGAAGATAAGATGGTGAGATAGTATCACTGACTCAAAGCACATAAATCTGAGCAAACTCCAGGAGATAGTGAAGGGCAGAGGAGTCCGGTGTGCTGCAGTCCATGGGGTTGCAAAGACTCAGACAACTTAGTGACTGAACAACAATCTTTAACCATGTTGGACATACTCATCTTAGGAACTAGGAAACTGAAGATAAGCAAAGGCACTAGCCAGTGTTGGGATTACTGCTTTACCATTCCACACCACACACTTCCCGCCCCCATACTCACTAGTCCCCACAAGCCATAAAAACCCTAAGCTTTTCACCCCAGGCAGCCCAGACCCTTTAGACACCCTACCTCAGCTCTGTATACCCTTTTTCCCTGGCCTATCAACCAGTTACTATTTGATTCAGAGTACAGACCATTTTAGAGAGGGAAATGGCAACCCATTCCAGTATTCTTGCCTGGGAAATGTCATGGACAGAGGAACATGGAGGGCTACAGTCCACGGGGTCACAAAGAGTCTGACTGAATGATGAGCACACACAGAACCATTTGGCTTCTTGTTGTTACACCCTCTAGGGGTCTCAAACTGTAGAAAGAATCATTTGATTTGAAGACCCAGCTAGCTTGAATGTGGTTTCCTTTCTGCCATTTCATCTACTACCATTTCATCTTCCCTAACCGACATCATGGGCTTCCCAGGTGGCGCTAGTGGTAAAGAACCAGCTTACCAAAGCAGGAGATGCAAGAGATGTGGGTTTAGTCCCTGGATCAGGAAGATCCCCTGGAGGAGGGCATAGCAATCCACTCCAGCATTTTTGCCTGGAGAATCCCATGGACAGAGGAGCCTGGTGGGCTACAGTCCATAGGGTCGCAGAGTCGGACATAACTGAGCGTCTGAGCACATACAGCAAAAACTACACCATAAGGCATTACCTTATTACCCTCTATTCTCTTGTCCCTCAAAGACCAAGATACCACTCACAGTTGAGGAGAGATTTTTAACTCCACCAGTTATTTAGGTAACTCTCAAGCATTAATCAAAGTATCTTTTCCCATTATCTGCCATATAGAGTCTTCAACATGTGGCAGAGCAAAAGAGATAAAAGAAATTCTGACCCACTCAAGGAAAAACCACAAAGCATAAAATCATCTTGGTTTCCTCCATGACATGATACACTTTGGTTACCATTAATGCCCAAGCTCAGTTAGGAGTGAGAAACCCAAAGCATCCAAACCAGGTAGCAAAGTGAGAATGATCTAGACGGACTCATTTCAACTCACACGGCAGTTGCACTGAAAGGGTCAGTCAGTCCGTTCACTATGTGCTCCTATCCCCACAAGATCAATGAGAAGTTCTCAGACTAGGAGTATTCTTCTTGTAGCCACTGGAAATGACCAATTCTAACAGTTAGTCTTATGGTCTTCTAGCAAGAAGGGTAGATACAGTAAAACCAGGGGAAAAGGGCAAAATTCTTTTAAAATGTGGAAGATTAACATGCATAAGGACAGAAATCAAGACAGTAAAGGAAGGAGAAGGTGCTGTGATTTTAATAACCCAGAGATGTTTGTTGTCAATGTTTTATAACATTTCATTTTAGTTTTTTCTTCTATGTCTTTTTCTTCTATTTCTTTTAGCCTTTTCTTCTTGCAGGCTTCCCAGGTGGCACTAGCAGTGAAGAATCCTCTAATGCAGCAGATGCAAGAGACCCAGGTTCAATCCCAGGATTGGGAAGATCCCTGGAGAAGGAAATGGCAACCCACTCCACTGGGTCCCTCAACTCCAAATGTAGCTGCATTCTTTAATGAATGCCAAACAAGAAAGCTAAGCTAGAAAGCTAGAGCTCACTTCCTATACTCCCTGACAGCTAGACTTTGGCACATAATCCAGCTCTTGCCAAGCAGATGCACTAACAGGACTTGAAGTCAGAGTCAGAACACAGCAAGGCAGAGCCCAAGCTGACTACTGTGGCTTCTGCTGTTTTTACTTGCAGAATCAGTCAGAGAGAAGTTTGATTTTTCTGCAGGATAAACCCTAATGTCTAGTTCCTATTTTCAGGAGTGTCAAGAGCTAGGTCAGTCATACATTTAACCAGTGTGAATCATGGCTGAGACCATGTGGCCCTAGAGCCAGCAGTTGTGAGACAGTTGCTAAATAGGGCACAAATTGCAGTTGCCCAGCTGACCAGCCAGCTCTTGCAATAAGCAACCCCTAACGCAAACAGAAACACACTCCATGGATGTAGCAACAAATAAATTTCTGAAACACTGCACATTTTCACCTCTTTGATACATAAACTAATACTTACCCTAAAATATAAAAAGCCCAACAAATATTTATTGAATGAATTTTGAAGAGGAAGTTGGAAATGAAGAGAAAACAGGGAGGGAAAGCTGGAAAGAATGGAAAAAGAACAGATGGATGGAGATCTAGATTATTTTAAAGGATTTATAGGATACACATTTTCCTTAGGTTTAGAAATCTTTAGTATTATTACAACCACATTAATTAAATAATATATTTGAATTTCTTTTCTATTGATTTTTCTGATTGAGATAAACACTTGTTCAAAATTCCTACCTATAGAAACTTATATTGTAATATACCCCATAATTTTAGTTAAATGTTTTTAGGTTAAGATTATAATTTTGTCATAAATTTAACTACATATCTACAAGGGAAAAGACTTTCATAGTACATGAAGCTAAAATTAAATGCAGACAACATCAAAATAATGCATATGCAAAAACTGTACTCTTATTTTATTATGTGCATACAAATTATGAAGATGTAATATAATGCTTATGACAATGTTTTAAAGCTGCCTTCTAATAGTGTGGTTCAAAGATCTCTGGTGGTCCTTAAGAACCTGTCACAGGTTCCACAAGGTCTCTGTTTTCCAAGTATGTATCTGTGCAAGGGTAGGTTTTCTAAATACACTTCAAACAAAACAACACATTATGTCAGACTGAAGGCAAGAGCAGATGTGGGAACCCAGCTGTGTGTATTAAGCTATGCATTAAAGAGATTTACAAAAATGTAAAAAAGTTCCACTCTTCTAAGTGTTTTTCTTTTAGGAAAAAATTATGTTTCATAGAAATATTTGTATTAACATGATAGGCTTAATATTTTTGATGTTTTTATTTTTAATTTTCCCAATTTTAATTTCTAATATGCTAAATATTGATAAATCTAACCCATGTAAACAAAAGCTCTTTGGGGCCCTCAATTAAAGATTCTTTTTTTAAACTGTAAACCAATTAGTAAAATCCTATAACACTGCCAGAAATTTTTATAGAAATGATACACTGTATTAAATTTAACCAGCCTTCTGCATGTATAAAATACCAGGCAGCCTTTCTAATTCCTGTAGTAGAAAAAAACATGGTATTGAATACATGAGCTTAAATACCAGTTTCACAACTTATTAGCTGTGTGGACATCTGGTCCCTATCATTCTCACTTATATCATCATGACAAACTCAACAGTAAGCATATCAAAACTAAAATCACTGCATTTTTGCAAGCATTCTTGAATGTTAAATTACCCCCAGGATTACACAGTGATTTCTATATAATTATATACATTAATTCAATTATCTGAGAGTGTATTTCATAGCTAACTCGCTGTTCAGAGTTACACATTCTGCAGTAGCAGTTGCAGCATAATTAAGTAGCGCTGAAGTCATCACAAAATTTCTCCTAAAGTGTCCATTTTATAGAGTCTCTACAAAACATTTATGTGTTCAAATGTATGCTGTGATCCAAAGATTTCTTTCTCAGGAAAATGTTTGTGTAGTCTAGGCATACTCCTACCTTTCAGTGGACAAGTGTTCATCTAGGAGAGCCATCTAGGACACTCATCTTTGCCAATAGAAGATCAACTTTCTCACCATCTGTTCACCAGGCATCCAAAGCCTAGAAATCTACTCTCCATTACTAACAATCTAATGTGCTCTCAGTGAATATGATCAGTTACTTTGCTATCTAAATTTTACAAAGTCTTATTAAGGAAAGTTAGTATGAGAAACGTGCTCCAAAGCGGTAGTCCTCATTTTTGCCCTCATATGTTCCCAAAAGAATTCTCTAAAATTTTGCAGTAAGTACACTTTTCCAGTTGACATTCAAAATGTCTCACTACAAGTCTGAACAGTGGCTAAGAATGTAATTACAAATATGTTAAAAGTATTCTCATTTTTAAACAAAACCATCACATCACTCTTAAGAGTACCAAAGAAATCTAAATTCTACAGCTATTTGATATATACCATCATCCATTTGTAAAATACAATATTTAATAATATGAAATTTTACCTGTTTAACATATTTGTTTGAACTCATTTATACTCCCTAGTAGCTCAGCTGGTAAGGAATCCGCCTGCAATGCAGGAGACCCTGGTTCAATTCCTGGGTCAAGAACATCCCCTGGAGAAGGGATAGGCTACCCACTTTGGTATTCTTGGGCTTCCCTGGTGATTCAGCTGGTAAAGAATCCACCTGCAATGTGGGAGACCTGGGTTTGATCTCTGGGTTGGAAAGATCCCCTGGAGAAGGAAATGGCTACCCACTCCAGTATTCTGGCTTAGAGAATTTCATGGACTGAATAGTCCATGGGGTCACAGAGTCGGACACGACTGAGTGACTTTCACTTTCATTTATACTCACTTCCTCACTAAATTTTACCCTTAAGTAATACATTTTATTTCTGAATGTTTAATATTGATCACCCTATCATACTTATGTTAAAATATATTATTATCTATAATAAAAATATCTTAAAATCTTATGCCTATTAATTTTATTTAAATTTATTTTTAATTGGAGAATAGTGGCTTTACAGTATTGTGTTGGTTTCTGCCATGTATCAACATGAATCAGGCACAGGATATCTATTAACGTTATTTCCTAAAACTGTTGAATTAAAACTGCAGATATATATTGGAAATGCATTTCCTAATGAAATATATGGGACTGTTTTTTTTTCCTAAAATTATTTATAGGCCTCTGGATATTAAATATTGCTAGTATGAAACAAGCTTATGTATCATTTTTCTTTCCATTTTCTCTTTATGAAAGGATGGAAAAAACCTTGTTGACTTAAATAGCTAGAAAAGGCAGCATTTTTATTATAGCAATATTAATTCTTCAAAAACACATAATCATACAAATATTTTTAAGAATATTTAAGTTACTAGCTGATAACTCAATTACATCTTCCTACAAGTTTCTTAAAAACAACAACAACAACAAAATAAAATGGAAACCATCTGAGCTGCAAAAGAATCTGTTACCTAGGGTTTTTAAGTCATTAATTTTCTCCATACCAATACTTCTGACTGATCCTCTGCTTGATGCAAGGGATACTTTTCACTTTGAAAAAATGCAGCAAAGTAAGAAAGGCATGTGTGAGGCCTATCCACATTGCTTCCTGCTACATGAAAGAGCAGTTGTGAGAAGGCAGTTAATAAAAGAGAACATGCTGGAGAAACACTGTCCCGGGTGAACCAGTTTTAGGCAAGACTATGGAGATCTAGGATTTAGAAATGGATTTCTTCAAAATCAACTATGTGTCCCTTGCAAAATGAACATGTACCAAATTTGAAGACCTCAAGTCAAAGGGACACATTATTCTTTCATTCATCTTAGTATCTTAAACTAACCCCCTTTTCCCCATTCTCCCCAATCCCTCCCCTTCTTTCTTGCCTCTCTTCAAGGCAACCCAAAGCCAATTCATAATCACAAGAAGATCACCTCTGTATTTATTATAAAAGTACTGTCGGTGGCACAATCATCACAACACTACATAAGATCTAAATCTTTGCTACTTCAAGGATGGTCCTCAGAAAAGCAGCTGAAGTATCATCTGTGATCCGGTTAGAAATGCAAATTGGGGGGCCCCATCAGAAGCCCACTAAATCAGAATTTGATTTAACAAAATCCACCCTGATTTACATACAGATAAGCATATAAACACTGACATAAGAAGGGGAGAAATGCTTCTTCGAAATTTTTAATATATAGACACTATTTTTCTTTTGAAGAAATAATCTCCACTTCTTTCTGATCTTAAGAATTAGGTAATCCTCATGTTTCTATTTTTGTCACCTTACTAGCACCATCAGTTTATTTTCTAAGACCATAAGCCTCGAACTAAATGTTGGCAACACATTTCTTCCTTATTATCCTCGACTGCAAGAGTGTCCTTACCTCCTCCAATCTATCCTCTCCACAGCAGAGAGAGTAGAAGCTATATAACAAATCTGACAGGGCACTTTCTTGCTTAAAAACCCTTCAATTGTCTCCAACTCAAAAAAAAAAAATGTGGACACGATTATTTGGCCCCTATTTCCCTTTCTAGCCTCATCATGCAACCACCATCCATCGCCACCATATTATTTGAGCTCCCTGCACACACCATGTGGTAACTGTCCACGGTGCTATCCCTGGCTAGAATACCCTTGCCCTATTTATTCTCTGGCTAATTCTTCACTGTCCTTCAAGGCCCAACTCAGGCACCTACTCCTCCAGGAAGCCTGCCTGTGTGCCAACACACACACACACAAACACACACACAAGGGGTAAAGTTTATTTGCTTTGTACTCTCACATCACTTTTCATAGTCAAATAATCTGTCTCCCTAAATAGACAATAACTTCCTCCAAGGACTAATAAAATTAACGGCATGAAACAGGTGGTGAAGATAGAGTCAAAATGAATAAAATGAAATTTAATTCTTAATCATAGCACTGTAATAGCTGCTGCAATTAGCATATTTGTTTTTCTCCACTCTTATGCTTCAGCATTTTTACGGCATCTGATAGAATAAAAACCAGTACATAACAATTTTTTAAAAATAATCTACCTCAATTCCTTTTTATCAACTTGGCAGGGTTTGAATACATATACAGAACTCGGCTATGTGTCTTCAACAAAATCACATAATTTGTCTTAGTTACAGTTTCAATACCGCATGGTTTCCTACCTCCTCAACCACACATTGAACCCAGCCCCGGCAATGAAAGCACTGAGTTATTCTTACCACATCAATGCCAGGGAATTCCCAACTTTTTGTATTGATTAAACAATAATTGCAAGATCATATTAAATAGGAAGTATCGAATTAGGATGAAATGTGTACATATACATGTATCTACAGAGGAGCCTGGAGGGCTATAGTCCATGGGGTTGCACAGAGTCAGACATGACTGAAGCGAGTGAGCAGCAGCAGAAGCATGTATGTATTTAGATAAACTTTAAAAAATGTATAAACTATAAGCATTATATACATAGCATTTATTTCTATTAAAAATCATATCCAATATACCAAATCCTACTGGTTACAGTGCTAAATCAACAGGAAATTGCTCAAGAAACAGATAAACTTTAAATGAGAAGGTCTTACCTAACCTTTGTACTGCTGAACTTTAAATATGTAATTTAGTATAATATTAATATCCTGGAGTGACATTTACACAATTCTTTACTTCTTTAGTTCCTTGTATTTCAAGAAGGATGTAGAGAATTAAGTGATAATGTGAAACTATTCAGCTTCTAAAACACAATCTGCTATAATGAGTATTTCATTTGTTGAAAACACTTCACGTTCATCCTTTTCAACACCTGCCTGAGACAGGCATCAATACTAATCCAGTTCAACTCATCACACACTAGGGCAGCCACTGGATGTCCTACAACACGGCAGCCAGTCCTGACACTCGTGAGGAAAAGTGTCACAAATACATGAAGGACTATAAAAAAACACAAAGAGAATGAAAATGCCACAGATTTTGAAGGATGTATCTTAAGTCAGAGAAATTCAATAAATAACCACTTGGCTTAAAGACAAAAGAAGAATTGCCAACTGATTTAAAAACCACAACCACAACTAATCAACTTACAAAGACAATAAACCAGATGCCACATTCCGTTTCTCACTCAAGAACCATAGCTCCTTGGAGAAAGAGCTGATTCCAGGGATGAGCAGAGAAGGTACACGAGGAAGAGCCGGGAGCATCTTGTTACACCAGAAAGTAAAGAAATACTTAAAGAATGAGAAGGTGTGTCACAGGGACTCAAGATTATAGATCACTGGGGGAGAAACAGGGAAAACATAAAGATAGAAATGGGAAAGAAATGTTGATAGAACCTTTCAAAAGGTTGATAGAATGCTGAGAGCTGACTGACAGAAGTGGATTGCTGCTGGCATTGGAATATTATCATTTGACAAGCTCAACAGCAACACTGGGTTCAAGCAAGAATTATCAACAGATGCTAAGTCAAGAGGAGAAGTTTTTTATTAGGAACAGGATATATGTATGGTCTCAGAATGTGTCCCCAAAACCTACTCACCAGCAACAGAGGGAGAAATTGGACAATACCCTGACCAGGTGAACACTGAGTGCTTCCAGATGTAATATCTGGAAAGGAAATATCACTTTAGTAATATTCTGTCTTTGACTGTGAAATCTGAAACTAAACTGTGAGGAAACATCAGACTTAAATGGGAATCATTCCATTTAAAAAAAAAAAACAGAACTATGTATTTTTCAAATATGTCAATGATATAAAAAGACAGAAAAGAGAAAAAAGCACCAAGAATTGTTTCAGACTATAAAGAGACATGACAACCAAATGCAGTATGTGTCCCTATACTGGATCGTCTACAAGAGAAAAAAACAAATATTTACAAAGTACATTATCAGGTGCACTAACAAAATTCAAATATAGTAAGTTAGATAAAAATTAATATTATGTTATTTTTGTCATGTTAAAATACACCTCATTCTTAGGAAATGACATTGAAATAATTAACAGTAAAGGAAGACAATGGTATCACCTTACTCTCAAAAGATTCTGAAGAAGAATATGAACGTAAATGCCCACTCTGAATGTGTGTGTACAGTGTTTACATAAGTATCATTAAACACAGATGTATTCAGATGTTCTCTGTACTACCCTTGCAACTTTGTGTAATTTAAAATGATTCCCAAATAAAAAGTTTTTTAAAAAAACAAAAGCAGAAGAATGATAAACACAAAGTCCAAACAACATGAGAGGCGGAAGAATCAGACAGGGAAATCAGATAGGTGGATGTTAACTATAATATCTTCCATGACAGATGCATGACTGTTCTCTTATTACTATGTTTTGTAACTACATATATGTTACTTATTCTCACATACATAAAGTAGCATATTACAAAGCAGAATAAAGGTACAATAAAGCTCTTTAAGTTATCTTAATAATTTGTTCAAAACTACTATAAGAATATGAGGAACAAACAAAGTCAAAGTTTGGTGCTAAGTTGCTTCAGTATTGTCCGACTCTTTGCCACCCTATCGACTGTAGGCCACCAGGCTCCTCTGTCAATGGGGATTCTCCAGGCAAGAATACTGGAGTGGTTTGCCATTTCCTTCTCCAAACTTGGTAGAAGGAAGTAAAGGAAATGGAGACTACAAAGACAACAGAAAATATAAATGAAACTGATAGGTCTTTGAGAAGATAAATAAAATTAGCAAACCTTTATCTAGCCTCACCAAGAAAAAAAGAGAAGGGGCTTAAATAAACAGAATTAGAAACGAAAGAGAAGTTACAACTGATATCACAGAAATACATAGGCACTTAAGAAACTTTATAAATTGTATGCCAAAAAGTTGAACCTAGAAAAAGTAGACAAATTACTAGAAATGTACAATCTTCCCAGAATGAATATGAAGAAATAGCAAATCTGAATAGATCAATTACTAGTAAAGAGATTGAAATAGTAATCAAAAACCTCTTCCCCCTTCTCACTGCTAAAAACAAAAAATAACAACAACAACAAAAATCACAGGACCAGATAGTATCATGAGTTTAAAATCATGTCTTTGAATTCCACCAAATATTCAAAGAAGATTTAATACCTGTCCTTCTCAAACTCTTCACAAAAATTTAAGAGAACACTTCCAAACTCATTTTAGGAGACCAGCATTACACTAATACCAAAACTAGACAAGGACACCGCCAAAAAAGAAAACCTAACACAAGGACACCACTAAAAAATAACACAGATGAGCATAGATATAAAAATCCTCAACAAAATATTAGCAAACTGAATTCAACAACATTCAAAGAGTCATATATTATGATTGAGATTTCTTTCAGGAATGCAAGGATGGTTCAACATAAGCACATCATTCAATCTGATAAACCACATTAACAAAATGAAGGGTAAAAATCATATGGTCATCTCAATATATTCAGAAAAAGCATTTCACAAAATTCAACAAACATTTATGATTTTAAAAAAGCTCTCAACAAAATGGTCAAGATGTGTGTGTGTGTGTTTGTGTGTGTGTGTGTGTGCACACACACGCTAAGTCACTTCAGTCGTGTCTGACTCTGTGCAACCCTATGGACTGTAGTCTACCAGGTTCCTCTGTCTTGGGATTCTCCAGGCAAGGATAATGGATGTGGGTTGCCATGCCTTCCTCTAGGGGATCTTCCCAACCCAGGGATCGAACCCATGTCTCTTATGTCTGTTGCATTGGCAGGCTGGGTCTTTACCAATAGCACCACATGGGAACGTATCTCAACATTCTAAAAGCTATATACGACAAGCCTACAGATAACATCAAACTCAACAGTGAAAAAATGAAAGCTTTTCCTCTAAGATCAAGAAAAAGAAAAGGATGTCCACTCTCACCACTTATTCCACATAGTATTGGAAGTCCTAGTCAGAGCAATTAGGCCAGAAAAACAAACAAAGGCATCCAAACTGGAAAGAAAGACATGAAACTCTCACTACTTGCAGATGACACTATTCCAAATATGCAAAATCCTGAAGACTATACACACACAAATAACAACTGAGAATTAACAAATTCATTAAAGTTTCAGGGTATGAAATCAATTTTAAAAATCTGTTGGAAGGGAACAAGATGGTGGAGGAGTAGGTGGACATGGAGTACATCTCTCTCCATGGATACATCAGAAATACACCGTCAAGACACAGAAGTAAATGCAGAAAACCAGCTGAGAGTGGACAAGAGTACCTGACCAGCGGAAAAGAATATATGGATCCATGCAAAACTCGGTAGGATGAAGGAACTAGGGGGGAAAATAGGAGTGTTAGTAGGACTGGACTTGCCCTAGTCAGATGGGGGAACTAAAGCAGGGGTCCAATCACTACATCAGGGCAATTGTTTGAGTCAGAGGAGAAACATTTAAGGTTGAGACTAAAACAGCTGATTTGTGGCAGCCTAAACAGAATGAGAATCAGATAGTCCTTGCAGCAGCCATACATACTCCGGACAGGCCACAGATGCCCTGGAAGGTACAGCAGCTGGGAGCTGGAGTTTAGGGATTGTGGAACAATCCCAGGGAGAGGGCTGCTGTTGACTATGGAGAGATAGATGTTGGGGATCTGAGAGAGGAGATTGTGGTGGGAAACGTCTATGGAGGAAAGCCTGGCAGCCATGGAAGCAAGACGATGCTGCTGAGTCACATGTAGGGGGTGGAGCCATCAGCATAGCCTCTCTCTCCCCACATGCCAGCACTGGCAGCTGAACAATAGAGAGGCTGGCCCATCAAATTCCCGACATACTGAACTACAGAGTAGGACCCCAGTAAGCATGCCATTTTAAGTGCCTGACATGCCAATCAACAGAGTAGGACCCCAGCCAGGGGTCCTGTGCCTGATGCACCAAACAACAGAGAAGAACGCCAGACAAGGGAGCCCTCTAAGTACCTGAACAGGCGGAGATGCAGAGAAAGACTGGCCAAAGAGGCCTTTTGATCACCAGCTACAAGAAGCTTGAAAAAAGACTGATAGGGCCAAAGCTCCCATGGTGGAGGCAGTCCAGGTCCCTGTTCACCTGGCACCACCAGAGTCCCTGCAAACCAAGCAGCTGTGCCACCTTCATGCTCAGCTCTCACTGGGGCAGAGCAGCTACAGGCAAAAAAAGTCTTGCATCTAGGCACACAGGGTCGCTTCGGTCATGTTCAGTTCTTTGCGACCCTGTAGACTGTTGCCTGACAGGCTTCTCTGTCAGGGGGGTTCTCCAGGCAAGCATACTGCAGTGAATTGGGCCATACTAGTTACCATACTCTTCTACAGCACTATATTTTTTGCTACCCTAGCCAACAACCCCCCTGAGTACCTGGTGCTGCCAGAACCCCTGCAACACAAGCAGCTGCATGACCTCCACACCTGGCCCTCACTGGGGCGGACCCAAGTCCTCCAGGGCAGCCTCAGGAGCAAACACCAGTGGACGACCAGCAGGCAGAGGTGGAAATAAAACCACAATTGTAACCCAGGGGCAGTGTGGCTAAGGAAGAAGATCCAAAACCTTCCCAACAGCAGTACAAGCTGCAGATTAAATCCACACGATCGACTAGGCAGATTCTGTGGCTATGGAATATAAAAGGACACTGAGAGCTCCCACAAAAGAAAATGCACTAGTTCTGATAGCTGTGGACATTGGAGGCAAGAACACACAGGAGTAGGAGCAGATTAGAATCTGAGCTTGGAGTAACAATCCTCATATCACACAAAATAGACCTTAAAATAAAGAATATTACAAGAGATAAGGAAGGATACTATGTAATGATCAAGGGATCAATCCAAGAGGAAGAAATAACAATTGTAAATATCTATGCACCCAACATAGGAGCACCTCAATGCATAAGGCAAACACTAACCGACAAAAAAAGGAGAAATTGACAGTAACACAACTATAGTAGGAGACTTTAATACACCACCCACACCAATGGACAGATCGCCAAAGCAAAAAATTAATAAGGAAACACAAGTCTTAAATGATACATCAGATTAACTTGATCTCATTGATATATTCAGGACATTCCATCCAAATGCAGAAGAATACACCTTCTTCTCAAGTGCACATGGAACATTCTCCAGGATAGACCACATCTTGGGTCACAAATAAAACCTCAGTAAATTTAAGAAAATTGAAATCATATCAAGCATCTTCTTTGACCACAATGCTATGAGACTAGATATCAATTATAAGAAAAAACTATAAGAAACACAAACACTTGGAGATTAAACAACACATTTCTAAATAACCAACAGGTCACTCAAGAAATCATAAGGGAAATCAAAATATTTCTAGAAACAAATGACAATGAAAAAAAATGACAATGAAAACATGACAACTCAAAATCTATGGAATGCAGCAAAAGCAGTTCTAAGAGGGAAGGTTATAGCAATACAATCCTACCTCAAGAAACAAAACAAGAAAAACACTGAATAGAAAACCTAGCTTTACACCTAAAACAACTGGAAAAAGAAGAAAAAAAATAGTAGAAGGAAAGAAATCATAAAGATCTGAGCAGAAATAAATGAAAAAGAAAAGAAAGAAATAATAGTAAAGATTAATAAAACTAAAAGCTGGTTCTTTGAGAAGATAAACAAAATTGACAAACCTTTAGCCAGACTCATCAAGAAGAAAAGAGAGAAGGATCAAATCATTAAAATTAGAAATGGAAAAGGAGAGGGTAAAACAGACAATGTGGAAATACAAAGGATTATGAGACTATTATGAACAATTTATATGGCAATAAAATGAAAAACCTGGCAGAAATGGACAGATACCTAGAAAAGTTCAATCTTCTAAGACTGAACCAGGAAGAAATAGAAATTATGTACAACCCAATTGCAAGCACTGAAATTGAAGCTGTGATCAAATATCTCCCAAAAAACAAAAGCCCAGGACCAGATGGCTTCACAGAAGAATTCTATCAAACATTTAGAGAAGAGTTAATGCTTATCCTTCTAAAACGCTGTCAAAAATTTGTAGAGGGAGGAACACTTCCAAACTCATTCTACAAGGCCAAAATCACCCTGATACCAAAACCAGACAAAGACAACACACAAAAAAAGAAAACTACAAAACCAATATCACTGATGAAGATAGATGCAAAAATCCACAACAAAATTTTAGCAAACAGAATTCAGCAACACATCAAAAAGCTCATACACCATGATCAAGTTGGGTTTATTCCAGGGATGCAAGGGTTCTTCAATATATGCAAATCAATCATTGTGATACATTATATTAACAAATTGAAAGATAAAAATCATATGATAACCTCAGTAGATACAGAAAAAGCCTTTGACAAAATTCAACACCCATTTATGATTAAAACTCTTCAAAACATGGGCAGAGAAGGAACCTATATCAACACAGTAAAGGTGATGTATGATAAGCCTACTGCAAACATTATTCTCAGTGGTGAAAAATGAAAGCATTCCCCCTAAGATAAGGAACAAGACAAGGGTGTTCCCTTTCACCACTATTATTCAACAAAGTTCTGGAAATCCTAGTTACAGCAATCAGAGAAGAAAAAGAAATAAAAGGAATCCAGATCAGAAAAGAAGAAGAAGAAAAGCTCTCTCCATTTGCAGATGACATGATACTAAACATAGAAAACCCTAAAGATAGTATCAGAAAATTACTAGAACTAATCAGTGAATTTAGCAAAGTTGCAGGATATGAAATCAATACACAGAAATCGCTTGCATTTCTATATACTAACAATGAAAAATCAGAAAGGGAAATTAAGGAATCAATCCCATTCACCACTGCAACAAAAAGAATTAAATATCTAGGAATAAACTTACCTAAGGACACCAAAGAACTGTACACAGAAAATTATAACATACTGATGAAAGAAATCAAAGATGACACAAACAGATGGAGAGATATTACATATTCCTGGGTAGGAAGAATCAATATTGTAAAAATGACAATAGTACCAAATGCAATCTACAAATTTAATGTGATCCCTATCAAATTACCAATGACAGTTTTCACAGAACTAGAACAAAAAATTTCACAATGAATATGGAAACACAAAAGACCCCAAATAGCCAAGGCAGTCTTGAGAAAGAAGAATGGAGCTGGAGGAATCAAGCTACCTGATTTCAGATTATACTACAAAGCCATAGTCATCAAGACAGTATGGTACTGGCACAAAAACAGAAATATAGACCAATGGAACAAGATGGAAAGCCCAGAAATAAACCCATGCACTTATGGGTACCTTATTTTTGACAAAGGAGGCAAGAATATACAATGGGGCAAAGACAGTCTCTTCAATAAATGGTGCTGGGAAAATTGGACAGCTACATGTGAAAGAATGAAATTAGAACACTTCCTAACACCATACACAAAGATAAACTCAAAATGGATTCCAGAACTAAATGTAAGACCAGAAACTATAAAACTCTTAGAGGAAAATATAGGCAGAACACTTGATGACATAAATCAAAGCAAAATCCTCTATGACCCACCTCCTAGTGTAACAGAAATCAAAACAAAAGTAAACAAGTGGGACCTGATTGAACTTAAACGCTTTTTCACAGCAAAGGAAACTATAAGCAAGGTGAAAAGACAACCCTCAGAACGGGACAAAATAACAGTAAATGAAACAACTGACAAAGGATTAATTTCCAAAATATACAAGCATCTCATACAACTCAAAACCAGAAAAGCAAACAACACAATCAAAAAGTGGGGGAAAGACCTATAACAGACATTTCTCCAAAGAAGACATACAGATGGCTAACAAACACATGAAAAGATGCTCAACATCGCTCATTATTAGAGCAATGCAAATCAAAACCACAATGAGATATCACCTCACACTGGTCAGAATGGCCATCATCAAAATGTCTACAAACAATAAATGCTGGAGAGGGTATGGAGAAAAGGGAATGCTCTTGCACTGTTGGTGGGAATGCAAATTGATATAGCCACTATGGTAGATGGTATGCTGCTGCTGCTGCTGCTGCTAAGTCGCCTCAGTCATGTCCAACTCTGTGCAACTCCATAGATAGCAGCCCACCAGGCTCCTCTGTCCCTGGGACTCTCTAGGCAAGAACACTGGAGTGGGTTGCTATTGTCCTCTCCGAGATGGTATGAAGAATCCTCAAAACACTAGGAATAAAACCAGCATGCTGCTGCTGCTGCTAAGTTGCTTCAGTTGTGTCTGACTCTGTGCGACCCCATTGATGGCAACCTACCAGGCTCCTCTGTCCCTGAGATTCTCCAGGCAAGAATACTGGAATGGGTTGCCAGTTCCTTCTCCAATGCATGAATGTGAAAAATGAAAGTGAAGTCGCTCAGTTGTGTCCGACTCTTCATGACCCCATGAATTGTAGGTTACCAGGATCCTCCATCAATGGTATTTTCCAGGCAAGAGTACTGGAGTGGGTTGCCATTTCCTTCTCCAAAACCACCAGATGACCCAGAAATCCCACTCCTAGGTATATACCCTGAAGAAACCAAAATTGAAAAAGACATGTGTATCTCATTGTTCATTGCAGCACTATTTATAATAGTTAGAACATGGAAGCAACCTAGACGTCCATGGACAGATGAATAGATAAAGAAGTTATCCATTTATGGCTGAATATTATTCAGCCATAAAAAGGAATGCATTTGAGTCAGTTCTAACGAGGTGAATGAACCTACAACCTATTATACAGAGCGAAGTAAGACAGAAAGAGAAATATAACTAACATGTTCTAATGCATATATATGAAGTCTAGAAAAATGGTACTGAAGAATTTATTTACAGGGCAGCAGTGGAGAAATAGTCATAAAGAATAGACTTATGAAAAAAAAAAAAAGAATAGACTTATGGACATGGGGAGAAGGGAGGAGAGGGTGAGATGTATGCAAAGAGTAACATGGAAACTTACATCACCATATGTAAAATAGAGAGCCAATGGGAATTTACTGTATGGCACAGGAAATTCAAACAGGGGCTCTGTATCAACCCAGAGGGGTGGGATGGGGAGGGAGATGGGAGGGAGATTCAAAACAGAGGGGATATATATATACCTATGGCTGATTCATGTTGAGGTTTGACAGAAAACAGCAAAATTCTGTAAAGCAAGTATCCTTCAATAATAAAATTAATTAATTAAGAATAAAATCTGTTATATGCCTATACACCAATAGCAAGCTATCAGAAACAGATTCAGAGAATAACCCCATTTACAATTATATGAAAAAGAATAAAATATCTAGGAATAAATTTAACTCAGGAGTTTAAAGACCTGTACAGTGAAAACTATAGACATTAATGAAAGAAACTGAAGAAGACACAAATAAATGAAAAGATACTTTGTGTTCAAGGACTGTAACAACTAACATTGCTAAAACGACCATACTATGAAAAGCAATCCAGAGATTCAAGGCAATCCCTGTCAAAGTGCCAATGGCATACTTCACAGGAATAGAAAAAACAATCCTAAAATTTGTATGAAATCACAACAGAACCCAAAGAGCCAAAGCAAGCTGGATAAAGAAAACATTGGATGCATCACACACCCTGATTTCAAACTACACTACATGCTATGAAAACAAAACAGTATGCCATAGCATAAAAACAGACACACAGATCAATGGAACAGGTTGCCCAGAAATAAGCCTAAGCATATACCGTCAATTAATTTATATCAAAGGAAGCAAGAATATACAATGTGGAAAGACAATCTCTTCAATAACTGGTGTTGGGGAAACTAAACAGCCACATGCAGAAGAACAAAACTCAATCACATCTTAAACAATTCATAAAAATTAACTAAAAATGGGTTAAAGTTCTAATCAGAGGGAAAATAACATAATTTTCAATGGTGATGGATGCTAACTAGATTTATTGTGGTGATCATTTTACACTACAGACAAATACTGAATCATTATGTTGTACACCCAAGACTACTGTAATATGTCAATTATACCTCAATTTTTAGAAAACTTAAAGAATATGAAAAGCCCTCACAATGAAGCACACCACAAACTAATAAATATTTTTGAAGTAATGATCAATTTGTTTTTATTCCACTGAGTTAAAAGCATAGTATTAATTTTAGGTCCAGTTGTTTAATTCTTCTGCTTCTTCAATTTGGTAAGTCTTTTCCACTCAACAAAAAATGTGTGTGTGTGTGTGTGTGTGTGTGTGCGTGTAGTGTAACAAATAGTACAGTTAACAAGGTTTAATGTGAATCATTATATTAGTTGCTAACATTTATTGCTTACTAAGTGCCAGGCTACTAATGCTACCATGCTAGTAAGCGCTGAATATATATTGTATCTTTTAACAATCATAATCACTCTTATGACGCAGATCCTATTTTTTTCACCACTCTTCAGAAAGAAAAACCGGCAACAGAAAGATTAGGTAACTCATGCAAGGTCATACAGTGATCAAGAGTCAGAGTCAAAATCTGAACCCAGGAAATCTCATTCTAGACCCCATACTTTTAGACACCAGGCTCCACTGTGTTTTTGCTACCTTCCTGAACCTAAGTTTCTGACCTCAAATTTTTCTTGCGCTGAATATATTGGTAAAATGACCATCTAGTACTTTAAATCCAGTACTTTAAACCAGTAGGTAGAAAATAAATTATAGCTATTATTTCTATTCACTGTGGGCAGCAAATGCTGTATATAAAATTCAAAACCCAATGCTATTTTAGATTTGAATTCCCCTGTGTCTTCTTTTCTCTGACCCCTCATGGTGGAAAAAAAAAATTGTTGAGTAATTAAAATACTACCAGAGACAAAGTAATACAGAAAAAGTTTTAAAATAGTCTCATTCTACATACACTAGGTAACTCACATTTTAAAAATACTTAGTATGTTATTTAGAAAAGGCGGATTTTACTAGACATAGAACAAGCTTCGGAGAGGGCAATGGCACCCCACTCCAGTACTCTTGCCTGGAAAATACCATGGACGGAGCAGCCTGGTGGGCTGCAGTCCATGGGGTCACTAGGAGTCGGACACGACTGAGTGACTGCACTTTCACTTTTCATTTTCATGCATTGGAGAAGGAAACGGCAACCCACTCCAGTGTTCTTGCCTGGAGAATCCCACGGGAGAGCCTGGTGGGCTGCCGTCTCTGGGGTCGCACCGAGTCGGACACGACTGAAGCGACTTAGCAGCAGCAGCAGAACAAGCTTTCCAGCATAACATTATCACTTGACAGGTGAAGTGAACATATGTCATTTAGTGGCAGCCTGGCATCCAGCCCCTTTCCTGATGTTACTTCAACTCTCTTTTAGGGAATCTTCTCCTTCACTATACCATCCTGATGGAAACATAAATCTAGATGCATGCCCTCCAATTACAGAAACCAAAGGTGTCCCTCAGAGGCTGCTCTGGGATCATTTCTATACAATTCCTATATCGGTTGGTCAGCACAAAACACAAGATTAGTCAATAAAACACAATCTCTTGGGACTTGGTTTATTAAACAGACTATGTACATACCATGGAGAAGTGAATGGCAACCCACTCCAGTATTCCTGCCTGGAGAATCCCATAGACAGAGGAGCCTGGCAGGCTACAATCCACAGGGTTACAAAGAGTTGGATACAACTGAGTTACTAACTTATGCACATACCAAAGCCTAGGTCAGAATTGATCCAAGTCAGCAACAGAGCCTGGGCAATTTTGTTGACTGTTCCTGTTACCACGACCTTTGGATCTGGCTGATTCCTCCCTGTTTCAAGGAGAGGAGTCTCCCTTCAATCCTGAGAGCCTCCCTCAGTCTAAAAACTTCAGGTAAATTCCTCTTTTGATTTTAAATCAGTCTGTGTCTTTTGCTGGCAAAGATGACAAAAAAGATAATAAACATACAGAATATAAAGCCATAAGGGGATGAAATTATATAATCTTATTTAGCATTTCTTTGGATCACTTTTACTCTTTTCCATTAGTTTGGTATGTATGCTAGCCAAAGAATACGAAGATCTAGATTCTAGTCCAGACTCATTAGCAGGCTTTAACATTTCCAGTGTGAATTCATTCATTCTCGATTTTTTTTCTCATCTGTGAATGAAGATGGTTTGAACTGTAAGTTTTCCTGCATTCATAAAATGTTAATGTTTTGTAGAAAAGATCAGAGTCTTACTGACAACACCAATAATACAGACTTTCTTTATAGAAATTAGCACGTGGTTATAATTGTTGACATTAGTATTTTCTATTCATTTTTAAATATTTTCATATAAGTAAGATTTACAGCAGTTCTGACAAAGAATAGGAATAAAATAATTTCAGACTATTTCCCTAAGGGAATGACATCACATCTAAGAAGATCTACCTATAAAAAAATAAATAGGTTTGAAATACTATTACACAGTAAATACTATTATATTTTTAATATCCACAGGCAAAACAACACAGCTTCTACCAATTTTTACATTTCACAATATTCTCCTAAAGTGTGCTTTCCTTCATGTTTTCAAATGTTGTATAAATACCAATGTAACCTAGAAGTTTCAAGTTCAAGAGAATAAATAATAAATAATTTCTTTTAAAATTTGTTGATGATTTGATAGACATGTTCTGCTAAATGTGTATAAGATTGACTGGTGCACTTACTAAGGAATATATTCATAACAGTACCATCAGTTCAACTTTTCTAAAAAATCTTCTAAAAGAGATCTAAAAATACTAGTCAGCCAAAATGTTTTAAATTGTGTTAGTATTGAAACCATTACATACATAGCAAAGTACTATTATGAATCTTATAAAAATTACAAAGTAAAGTCTTCCTCAAAAGCCATTCCAACCAAGGAGACTAGCAATCATTAAGTCATGTCTACAAGAAACATGATTATTCAATATTGACACTTATCAAGGGGTAACTGTATCTGAAAGGCTATGAGATTCTGTTCCTCTCATGAAGGTTTTATCTCCTTAAACCTAATCTTAGGTATACTAATTGTTCCTAGCTCTCAACACAATTCAACAAACAAGGAACTCCAACTCAAGATAATGTCATACATAATAGAAAAGAGATGGTATTCAGTGCTATCTCTCAAGGATGCAATTAATTCTGTGTAGGGGCACAGAAAGAGCTACAGAGAAGAGGTGACAGATTAAGCCTTTATAAAAAACACAAAAATATGAAAATGACCTCAAAATATGAATAATAAACTCCTATGTAGATAATGGACTTTGCAGCCTTTTACATCTGAGTTTCCACCCCAGTTCTACCCTCCTGTTGGCCATGTAAAATTGATCAAGTTGTTTAGAAATATAGAAAGTAGGCCTCATTCTGCCACATACTGTGATCTTAGGCAATTCCCTTCACCTCTCTAGGCATCAATTTCCTAATCTATGAAATAAGTCATGAAGTCATGCTTTAAGATCTTCAACTTCCCCTCTGATTCTAACATGAGTCTATATTATAAATTAGAGAAATTCCTATCCTCTGTTGGATGTGTTCATTTAGCAACTATTTACCCACAATATGTGGGCACAACTAAGTACCCACAATATGTCAGGCAGTGTTCTAGCACACGGAGGATGCCAGTGAATATAATAGTCCAAAATCACAAGAAAATATAGATAGATATAGAAAATATCTATTGAATAATTTATAATTCAATAGATATTGAGTTATATCTATATAATTTATTTGCTTTGTTGTCTCCTTGTTCATAATCATTTCCCTGTAAGTATGACATGTGTATTTAAAACAGTTAACACTGGTAAACAAAACAAAAAACACAAACATTAACACAAAAAGAGAAATTTAAATGAAGATGAAGTATAGTTAGTAACACTGCCATCAAGATGATAGTTTCTCTAAATTCACATTTAATCAGTGAGTCTTAGCAACCTGACAAAAAAAGACAGTATGTTAATTAGCTCTCTAACCAATTTAGTATACAGCCATCTTTTCTTCCTGATTTAAACTATTACGTAGTTTCTTAAGAACTATGATATAACCAGGTAAGTTTTATTTAAAGATAAATAAAATCTGCACATGGCAAGAAAACACAAAAATCTACAATATCACTTTTTCAGATATTTCAATCTATATCTGGTATTTCTGACTTTTAGACCATCTATGTTATTATACAAGGTCTTTATTTAAGAATCATATTATCACTTTTCAAAAATTGACTTATTCTTAGGTAAGTAAGTAATTTTAAAATTCAGGAATTATCAGGCAGTTCCAGAAATTCAAGATTTTGTCAGAAGACAGGGAATTTGGATGGTGAGGTAGGCAGAGGGTGTGGATTGCTGAAAGGATACAAGATGAGATAAGAGCTGAATTGACCTGCCCTCAGAACACACAGTGTCTTGAGGAGTCACAGGGCAACTCAGTTTGGACTCCTCTTCTGGGTCTGCTTCTTGCCTTTAGCAAACTACTAGTTCTTTAGAATGCCTCTTCTCGTGATCTCATGGCAATGTTGTCTTTATGGCTGCTCTAGCCTCCTGGATTCTGCAGCCTACTTTCTCTTAGAAAATCTGAGTACTTCTACATCATTCTAACTGCATCCCTCTTCTAAGGAGAAACGATCCTACAGGGGGTGTGGTCACCTTCCTGCAGACAGTACGCCCTGGAACAGAGTTCTCATGCCCGCCCCTTCCATGATGTGAGCCTCTGCCTGCCTTCCTGTAGTCAGTGGTCAGGATAATGGGGTCACATGGTAAGACACAACACCTCATGGCAAATAGATGGGGAAAAAGAGGAAACAGCAACAGATTTTATTTTCTTGGGCTCCAAAATCACTGCAGACAGTGAATGCAGCCATGAAATTGAAAGACACTTGCTTCTTGGAAGAAAAGCTATGACAAATCTAGACAGTGCATTAAAAAAGCAGACATCACTTTGCTGACAAAGGTCTGTATAGTCAAAGATACGGTTTTTCCAATAGTCATGCATGTACAGATGTAAGAACTGGACCATAAAGAAGGCTGAGTGCCAAAGAATTGATGCTTTTGAACTGTGGTGCTGGAGAAGACTAGAGAGTCCCTGCGACAGCAATATCAAACCAGTCAATCCTAAAGGAAATCAACCCTGAATAACCACTTAAAGGACTGATGCTGAAGCTGAAGATCTGATTCTTTGGCCACCTGATGTGAAGAGCAGACTCACTGGAAAAGACCCAGATGTTGGAAAAGATTGAGGGCAGGAACAGAAGGGGGAGACAGAGGATGAGATGGTTGGATGGCATCACTGACTCAATGGCCATGAGTTTGGGCATACCCTGGGAGATACAGAAGGACAGGGAAGCCTGCTGTGTTGTGCTTCATGAGGTCACAAAGAGTCAGACATGACTTAGCAACTGAACAACAACAATGGTGAGGCAGACAACTTGGTATTATATACATAAGGTACCCTTCAGAAGATTATGGCACAGTGGGTACCTTGAAGTTTCTAAGAAAGACACAGCGTGACTGCTAGGCACCTACAACGGACTATTCACTACGTAAAGATACAGTCTCACCACAGAGACTGTATGTTCATAGACTGAACAAGTCATGTTCACAAAGTAAGGCCATTTCTTTACAGGCACAGGAAACAAGTATATATACTTGAAATTTAAAATTCAAAGAAAAGCGTGACTAAGTGGATATGTGTTTTTGAAAAAACAAACTCAGCCTAGGAAACTATTCTTTAAAGAAAAACAAAAACATAACATACAAACATAGAAAACAAACTGTAAAATCACTATTTTTAAAGATGAGCCTGTCAGCATCAAATATGCACTGCAAAGTGGCATGTCTTAGATTTCAGCTACTGAGCCATAACTGACATTCTCCAAATTGTGCAGCTCAGAGTACATTAACAAACGGCCACCACACTGGGTGAGAGCAATCAGCCTAGCTGTTCCCCCGCTTCAGCGCTCCACTTTTACCAGTGAGGGGCAGCCAGCACTGCACAACTCCTAGCCAGAGGGCTCTGTCCTGGCCTCAAATACAAAAATTGCAAGCCACTATAAAACTAAACAATGGGAACAACTATTACTATCATTTGCTTTATAGTGATTATTTTAATAAACTAATGGAGGAATATAAAAGAAAAGGACACCCATCTCTTTTCTCTTTCTAATGGCAGACAAGAAAAAACACATCTGTAAGGTGACATTCTTGGCCACAGGGAAGAAGATACCAAAGAAGGCATCGAAGAGCTACGGGAATGGGAGTTTGCCGACGTGGTCAAGGCACTGATCATGACTCACATACACCTGTCCCAGGCCTAGTCTTCTCACTTATCTGTTAAAGATCCTTGGGACTTTCATACTTGGGATAAGACATCACTTCCCTTCTCCTGGGCCTCCACAGCACAAATCAATGGGAGGCCCAGCAATTCCAGACAGGAGCAGTCCTTCCAGGGTGTACACAGCCACTGACAGGAATGAAAACTGAGAACCTTCCTCCTCCCAAGCAACATTCACATTTTTGGCAAATTTATCATCTCTGAGATCATCAAAACTAATCTTATTATGTCCTTTATTCCCTCTTTTCATCAGCTCCCAAAGATGTCTCTGATTCTCAGGTCATCTCTATTCCCAAAAGGCTCCAAGTGTAGTGAGGCAACCCCAAAGTCACCAGGGACTCCTCATCCTTTCATATCTGCTTTAATCTTTCCATGATTACTTGCAAATACAGTTGATAACAATGCATCAATATTTGCTCACAATTACAACAAATGTTCCACACTAATTCAGGTTGTTAGTAACAGAAGAAACTGTGCAAAGTGCACACTGGAGGGAGGTATATGGGAATTCTGTTCTTCCTGATCAATTTTCTGTAAACCTAAAACTGCTCTAAAAAATAAAGTTTATTATTTTAAAATTGAATAAAGGCATAAACAGACTGTCTACCAGCTTTCAAGTGATCACTGACATCATTATGTCTTCTGATGAGGTATTTTTTGTTTTTTTATTTTTATTTTTTAGTACAAGCTAATTCTGTTTCATAAAGAAAATGGTGAGGGTGGGGGCAGAGTAGCAGACAGATAAGGAAGCTGAAGCTATATATAACATATCTCTTCTTCGCTACAAGTCTATCCAAGAGCTCATGAACGTAATGTATGAGTGAGAATGGCAAGAAACATGAGTTTTACAAGACTATAAACAAATCAACAATAATTATGAGCAGTCAGAATTCCTAATCATTTTCATTTTCCTATTCAAATGTTTTGAGATCATAAAAACATTTTCACAAAAAGGTCATATATCTACACACTTAAGGTGAACATCTAGTCAGGACAAAAGTGAAAAATCAAGAGCTGATTCCATCTATTTTGTTACTTAATGAGGGAAGGGGCCTACAAAACTATACAGTTTTCTCATTTTAGAGAATTAAGTGACTTACCCTAAAACACTTAAAAGTGGTAAGAATGGAAAAAAAAAAACTAACTACAGAGGAAAAGAGATCAAAAGCTTCTGACAGAATAGTTGTTAAATAAGCATTTCTTAATATTAACTGAAATTATATATCAGATTTTCTATGAAAAGGAAAAACAAATCAAAGATGGTCAGAAAAGTTATTTGGATAGAGGACAGGGGGTATGGCATGCTGCAGCAAAGGCTTGTACCACCTGCCCAGCATCAGTGTTATGAGAACTAGGTGAGATATTTGTAAATATACTTGGAAAATGCCAGGTAGTAAAACTGTTAAAACTGAGGAAAATACTAAAGGAGAGAAAACTGGCTTTCCGCGCTGTCAAATAAGGCAAGGCCAACAACGAGCAATGTGGTTAGGATCCCTTCACTGGTCCCTTGGTGTTCCACGTGTGGCCACATGAAAAACTGCACTGATATTTGTCCGTTTTTCTTGACAACTTTGGTTATAAGCATTGCTAAGATGCTTATAGAAGAAGGCAATGGCACCCACTCTTTTGCCTGGAAAATCCCATGGACAGAGGAGCCTGGTGGGCCGCAGTCCATGGAGTCGCTAAGAGTCAGATACGAATGAGCAACTTCACTTTTACTTTTCACTTTCATGCATTAGAGAAGGAAATGGCCACCCACTCCAGTGTTCTTCCCTGGAGAATCCCAGGGAAGGGGAGCCTGGTGGGCTGCCATCTATGGGGTTGCACAGAGTCGGACACGACTGAAGCGGCTTAGCAGCAGCAGGAGCAAGATGCTTATATGTTCCTCCAGGAGACAAACTGGTTAGGGAAGATTATATACTAAAGGAAAATGCCTTCAAGGACGAGGTGATGAGGGTAGAATAAATCCTTACCCTGCCCCCAAGAAAGCTAAGAGCTGATTCCACTTATTCTGTGCCAAATTAATTTCTCCTCTGCTGAGTAGTAGCTCATCAATCACCTACTTCCTAAGCATGAATGGAGATCTTGGGGAAATACATCAGATTCAAATGATCCCATTTTTAAAGTAAAAGGCACTCACATATCACAAGAATGGCTTAAACTTTGAAAAACATTGCTTCAAATCAAATCGAAGTTACAAAATGCTTTTTTTCTTTTGGTCCCCTGCTTTTTTAATCATGAAGAAAAAAAAAAACGTTAATACCTCTTTCTAATTCTTGGCTTGCTCTGACTATTCCTACTTAAGTCTCAGTAAAGACCTAGTTCCTGAACAAAACTAAACCCTTACCATAGTTACGTCAAACTATTTAAAGCTTTCTAAGCACAAAGCAGATCTTTAAAAATTGCTCACATGCTAGAATTTGACAGCGTTGTAAGTGCCTATAAATGAATATTGAATAATGCAAATTGGTAACTAGTTGACAATGCATCTGTGTAAACCAAATGAACATTCATGTAATAAATTCACATCTGACCTTCTTAACCTTTCCCAGTATTGATCATTCTTTGGTGGATAAGGTCCTAAATGAGGCTAATGATACTTGTTAAAAACTGGAAAGGAAACAAATGCATTCTATGGGAATGACTAAATAAAAGCGTTAAAACTTGGTGATAAGGAGCCAGTTCCCAGGAAGAAAAAAAAAAATCCAACACTAGAAAAAAGTGGCGGGACTAAACAACTCCACAAGATGAGCTTTACCAAGTCCATGCTAACACCACATTATTATTGCCCTTATATCTAACAATCATAACTCATCTGATACACAACTTATCATCAGGCTCCTTGCATTTTTTCACAATATTAAAGGCAAGAATGTCATTCATACAGCTCTTATCAAATTAAAACCAAAGGACAGTCCAATCCTGAGAGTCAAACAAAGTAAGGACATGAGTGAGATGGCTTTGGTCATAAATCAAAAGCTAATAGGGCCTGAACACATGAGTCTGACCCTTTAACAACATTCTCTCCCAGCTTGACAACTCAAGTGAGAAAAGGTGTAGGGGTTATTGCTTGTGCCAAGACACTGGATGCTGCCCTTGATATTAGCTGAAGCTATCACACTATTCAGAAAACTTTTTACATGGAACCAGGTAAAACTGTCACCAGACTTCCCTGATGGCTCAGTGGTAAAGAATCCGCCTGCCAGTGAAGGAGGCACAGATTCGATCTCTGGGTCAGGAAGATCCCCTGGAGAGGGAAATGGCAACCCACTCCAGAATTCTAGCCGGGGCAATCCCATGGACAAAAGAGCCTGGGGGGCTACAGTTCCCAGATTCGCAATAAATAGTCAGACGTGACTAAGCAACTGAACAACAAAAAATTACCATTATCACCAAGACCAGACTTTTGTTATCTAAGAAATTATGAAACTTTTACATCAGATACATTCAAATATGGTACCATGATACCAGATATGGTACAAAGACGTCAGTATTTTTGGTTAACACTTAAAATTCCTATCAGAGTTTTGCCTCCTTTATAACAAAGGTCACATATAGGAGCTGCTGTCTCCCATCTACTCAGACGATGCTGAGGAAGACATTCTTAACTCAATGATTAAATCAGCAGAACTTGCAGGGTCAAACTGCAAGACTACATGTCCTATCTTCATGCACTACAGGACCATATTTGCCAACCATCACAAGGGAACTGGATTATTGAGTGTTGCGGCAAAGAGTCAAAACAGACCAAATGATAAAAGTTACCAGGAAACAAATGACAGAACATCCAACAAAATAATGGCCTTGTGAGATAGTGAGATGTCTACCACCAAAAAAGTAGTTCTCCATCTACTTGCTTAAAATTCTCTCTCTTGGGCCTGTTATTCAACTGACTCATTCATGAAACTGGGGGTGAAGCCTGGAAATGTGCATTTCTAACAAACAGCTGATTCTGATGTAGGTAGAAAACAACATACAATCCAAACTAAACAACCAGACCTTAGCAAACCTGTGGACATATTTATAATTTGGTCAAAAGCAACAGCTGATGGACCATAAGGTTCTTTTGATATTTAATCTTTGTTTCTACAAGATTAGGAAGACAAGTAAAAGCACTGAGCCACCTGGAGATGCAAGAGATGCAGGTTCCATTCCTCAGTCAGGAAGATCTCCTGGAGAAGGAAATGGCAACCCACTCCAATATTCTTGCCTGGAAAACCCCATGCATAGAGGAGCCTGGAGGGGTATAGTCTATGGGGTCGCAGAGTCAGACATGACTGGGCATGTGTGCATGCACATGCACACACACACACCCACACAACCCCCCCCCCCCCCACACACACAGCCAATAAGCAAATATAGAAATACAAACATCATTAGTCATCAAGGAAATGCAAATCAAAATAACAATGAAATGCCACATCACACCCTCTAGGATAGTTCTACAGCAAGACATTTAACATGTTACAATTTGGAGAAATTTGAGTCTCCCTACTTCATGGTAATAAGGGTGCAATTTGAAAAGCAGTTTGGCAGTTCCTCAAAAGCTAAAATGTAAGAATTATCATATGATCTAGTAATTTCACTCCAAGCTATAGACACAAGTCAACTGAAAACAAGTATTCAAACAAAAACTTCTACACAAATGTTTACAGCAATGTTTTTCATAAGAATCACAGGGTGGAAACAGTTCAAATGTCTATCAACTGATGAGTAGATAAATAGGATGTGGAATTATCCATATGATGGAATATTATTCAGCTGTAAATAGAAGTATTGACACAAGCTACAACCTAATGAACCTTGAAAATATTATGATAAGCAAAAGAAGTAAATCACAAAGGACAATATGCTGCTTAATTCCATTGATATAAAATGTTCAGACTATGTGAATCACAACAAACTGCAGAAAATTCTGAAAGAGATGGGAATACCAGATCACCTGACCTGCCTCTTGAGAAATATGTATGCAGGTCAGCAAGCAACAGTTAGAACAGCACATGGAACAACAGACTGGTCCAAATTGGGAAGAGTATGTCAAAGCTGTAAATTGTCACCCTGCTTATTTAACTTATATGCAGAGTACATCATGAGAAATGCTGGGTTGGATGAAGCACAAGCTGGAATCAAGATTGCCAGGAGAAATATCAATAACCTCAGATATGCAGATGACACCACCCTTATGGCAGAAAGTGAAGAAGAACTAAAGAGCCTCTTGATGAAAGTGAAAGAGGAGAGTGAAAAAGTTGGCTTAAAGCTCAACATTCAGAAAACTAAGATCATGGCATCTGGGCCCATCACTTCATGGCAAATGGATGGGGAAACAGTGGAAACAGTGGCAGACTTTATTTGGGGGGGCTCCAAATTCACTGCAGATGGTGACTGCAGCCATGAAATTAAAAGATGCTTACTCCTTGGAAGAAAAGTTATGACTAACCTAGACAGTATATTAAAAAGCAGAGACATTACTTTGCCAAAAAAGGCCTGTCTGGTCAAGGCTATGGTTTTTCCAGTAGTCATGTACAGATGTGAGAGTTGGACTATAAAGAAAGCTGAGTGCCAAAGAATTGATGCTTTTGAACTGTGGTGTTGGAGAAGACTCTTGAGAGTCCCTTGGACTGCAAGGAGATCCAACCAGTCCATCCTAAAGGAGATCAGTCCTGGGTGTTCATTGGAAGGACTGATGCTGAAGCTGAAACTCCAATACTTTGGCTACCTGATGCGAAGAACTGACTCATTTGAAGAGACCAGTGCTTGGAAAGATTGAAGGCAGGAGAATAAGGGGATGACAGATGGTTGGATGGCATCATTGACTCAATGGACATGAGTTTGTGTGTTGGTGTTGGAGTTGGTGTTGGAAGGGAGGCCTGGCATGCTGCAGTCCATGGGGTCGCAAAGAGTCGAACACAACTGAGCAACTAAACTGAACTGAAAATGTTCAGAATAGGAAAATCTATAGACTGTATATCACTGGTTTCTAGGGGCAGAGGTGGGGGTGGCGTATTGATTATGGCTGAGGGAGTAGGGTTTCTTTCATGGGTAATACAATATTGATTATGCAGATGAATGCACAAATTCACTGACTTATAAATTTCAAGTGGGTGAATCATATGATTTACAGATCAAATCTCAAGCTACTGTTTAAAAAGATTTATCTAAAATAATAAGAAAAACACCCCACGATGATGACCTCCATGCCCAGCACCATTTCCTTTAGAGAACTGCCACCACCCCCATTCCCTGTCATTCTAGTGGGCTGTCAACTGCAGGAAGTCCCCAAATGCCACTCTAGCCACAGAAGCTGCTCACAAATTTCTGTCACTTAACTCTGGAGTTGTTTCTATTTCCATACTTTCTGAGGCTTACTTATTCAACTCTGTTTCCAATTCTGTGATGTACTCACACTTTATCCAATAAACCCCTCAGGTTTCTAGGCTTAAATAATCTCTCATTTTAGGTTGCTTGTAATCACAACACACTATTTGGTATATACTATACATTCTTCCAGTGGTGCTAGTGGTACAGAACCTACCTGCCAATGCAGGAGACATAAGAGACTAGGGTTCGATCCCTGGGTTGGGAAGATCCCTTGAAGGGGGGCATGGCCCCCCCCACCCCAGTATTCTTGCTTGGAAAATCCCATGACAGAGGAGCCTGGCAGGCTATAGTCCATAGGTCACAAAGAGTTGGATATGACTGAAGCGAATTAGCACCAGCATTAGCACCTACACTCTTCCAATCCCTTCTCTAGAATTTCATAAACAACTGACTATAAATCCTAACATTTTCTATGGCTATACCATTACTTGTCCACCTATATAAATATGTCTTAACAGTGCAATAGTATGTATAGCATGATTACATGATAATTGATTTTGTCACTCTTTTACAAACAGTTTATTATCTTATTCATCCATTTTTCTTTTAGCATCAAGGGGAGTAGGGAACATCCATCAAAAATACATCTGGTTAAAATCCAATAAACATTCACTGAATATATTTGGTGCTTGGGGGAAAAAAATTTTTTTCATACTTTTAGATGAAAGTGAAAAATAATTTCTAATCAATTTTTGTTTACAATCTAGTTTGACAGAGACTATATAACAATTACAAAACAATTATGTATCAGGAAATAAGCAAAACTGCACAACAGTCATCTTGTACCAGTTGAAGTTACTCAAATTCAATTCAATTCTACTAAATATCAACTATGTAATGTTTTTCAATGTGCTGATTATATTATCCTTCAGGGTGTCCAGAAAAATAGCTCACAGTTTGGTATACTCATCCATTAGTCAATATTTTCTAACTGTCACATACACAAAGATTGATAAAATTTCCATCAAAATTAAATATGTTTAGGACAAAAACATCCTGATAATTATGATTATAAAAATCATCTACATTTTTTAGTACTTACTAACTCTTATTATCTCATTTATGTCTTCAATCAATCCTAGGAGGCAGGTATTGTTATTATAATCACCCAAGGGCATTATGATCACTTTAACTGGCAAATCTGAGACTCAAAGTCAAATCTTTCTATCACAAGAGTTCCTTTCTTAACAATACTTCTGTAGTATAGTAATGATTTTAATGACGAGCTGAAAAATTGAGCTGAAGAGTTTTTATAATATTAAATTACATTAAAACATCTCTATTTACAAAAATCCTGCAAGCAACAAATTACCTTTCTGAATCAGTCAAAAAAATTACTAAACCTGAATTCTTTACTTCTTGGCACATGAGAAGTTACAATATCGTTTTCTTCAGTATTATGATAAAGGCAAAATCAAAGTAATTCAAGCTACTTACTCAATACACTTGTGATCTTTACACAGAAAACAGGTTAGTACAGACTCTTAATGGTGTAATTATTGTCCATGAGAAATAGGTACACAGTTCAATAAAAATACAAAAGAGTATAGAACACATCATAATTACTGCATTTGTTACACAGTAAATCTTTCTATATTTATGCATATTTAATTAAAATTATATTTATCAAAAGGCTAATGACACCATTTTGAATCCCATTTACTAAAAGGCTAATGAGATACTAGAATACAAGCTGTTTATTAACTGAAGAACAAGATATGTGACATCTGTACACAGTCAGAGAAAACTGAAATTAAAAATAAAGTATCTCATAAACCTTACAGTGAAGAAGTCATATCAGAGATAAGAAAGACCATGTACAATGTCAGTTTCCCTTGTAAACTGATAGGTAAAGGCAAATTTATATTCTAATCAAAGAACTTATGTAAGGAAAGTATATAAATTATATACGATGAGACTATGTAAACTATATATCCATTTTTTCAGGAATACCATTGTTACAAGTATTTAAATACAAGTCTTTTTTTTTTAATTGCAAGATAGTCCATAATGCTCACATGGTGAAATAAAATTGCATATGCTGCACTTTAAGACAACGTCATGTTAGATTATTGCACCTCAGAAGTACCCTATTGATACTTCATGAGCCACAAAGCAGTTCCCTAATCATATGCATATAGTGGTAAGACACCATGCTGAACAGCAAATAAAGTACAGTCACTTCCTTGAATAATGGTGATACTAATGAATATATATTTCAACACTTTTCAGCTTCAAGAACAGAAAACTCCAGACACATCAAAATGGCACATATCAAACTCTAAATAACAAAATTATTTAACAGGTAATTGCAAACTCTCTGCTCATCAAATAAACAGGAAATCATTTTAAGATTAAGACAAGTAGCAAGTTAGTTCAGGTCGAATTTTTAGATGAAAGAGTAATCGTGAGCAACTTTCTAAGCCAGGATCTTGATTAGATTTTTCCTAACATTAACAACAAGATTCATAAATACACAGTAAGTTTAAGCAAAAAATAAAATTCACATATATTTCAAGGAGTAACTGTTTTCTATAAATAATTTATCATTACAAACTACCTGAATAAAAATCAAAAGTGAATTACCAGCAGTCAGTAAAAGTAATTCCCCAGCAAAAACTTCTGTGTATATTTCTCAACATGAAGTAACATGAAAGAATTCAGTCATGGCTAATATATTTGTCAAGAAAAAAATGGTATTTTATTACTGCACCTAAATAATTTGAAGACACATCAACTGTAATTCGTGGTTTTTTTTGTTATCATTTATCCAATGGTATATTTATTAGTTGTCATATCAAGGCTCTGCCAGGAGAGTTTTTAAACATTTATTAAGAAACACAGTCTATAGTTAAAATGAGATTATGCTTAATATCTTCAAATAATCTGAAATAGCCTATTATATATTTATTGGCTTCTAGGACATGTTCCAGCCAGATAATGATCATTTGTCAAAATAAGAGCGATCCAGTAATGTGGTCCTCTTCACCCAGGCTGACAGCAACTCTCAGAAAGTAATCAAAGCAAAACTATTCGCCTAAGTGCAAGTGACAGAACTAGCTCAAACTGCTTAGATTTTTACTTTTGTTTAAAATTTTAGCCCCTTGAAATGTAAGTGGAGCTAATGCACAGCTATTAAAAAGCAGCAGACTTATAATCAATACCTTCACTAACAGCTATTCCCCAGGCTCTCTTAAATAGGAACACTAGAGTTATGCAAGGTGGAAAATACCCAATTAGGTTTTCCTGGACCAATTTAACTTGTCTAGCTATTGAATATGTTGACAATAAATACGTCCACGCACTTGAGTATGTGAGAGAAAAATCAGCTCTTTAATCACCAGTAACACTAGTCTAGAAACAAGCCATCTGGCTTATCTCTGATATACTCTGGGATTGTATCATTCTATCTTTTAAAATACCATGCGTAAATTGCTAACCTCAGAACAAACTTAAGTTCAGATCTCTTTACAAAAAAGTACAAGAAACTGTTTCTTTTAAGTATCTGGGAGTGATTCTAAGAGAAAGTCATCAACTGCTCTCACTGCCAACCACTTTCCATAGTGCCAGAAACAGAGAAGAAATCTGAGCTCCTGGTTCAGATACAAGCCAATAAGAGAAGCATATTTTCACCCAGGTGCTTGTGAGGCAGTCAGCCAGCGCTGGAACAACACTCTAAAGCTGATATAGCTAGTGGATTTGGGTGGTTTAATACTGTCTTTGAACACATGTGAACAATTCTTCTGAGCCTGCTCTCTCTCTCTCTCTCTCTCTCTCTCTCTCTCTCTCTCTCTCTCTCGCCTGCAGTGCAGGAGACCTGGTTTCAATCCCTGGGTTGGGAATATCACCTGGAGAAGGGAACAGCTGCCCTCTCCTGCATTCTTGCCTGGAGAATTCCAAGGACAGAGGATCCTGGCAGGCGATGTTCCATGGGGTTGCAAAGAGTCAAACGTGACTGAGCGACTTTCACTTTCACTTTCTTTCATGTTATAAAGGACTCACTGGGCTCCTCTGGTTAATGGTAACTACAGATGTAGCTCCACAGACTCAAGTATCTGAGGATGCTTCTGTAAAGAATATGTTCTAAAGTCAAGGGCACAGAGTTATCACAAGTCAACTCAACTTCAGTCTACTCCACAGCCATTAACTTAATAGGGTCTAGTACAAGAAACCTCTGGGAAATGATTGTCCTTAAGATCCAAGAGGATTGGAGGGACAGGGAACCCTTCTGTCCCTCTAGGGTTCCCCGCTTTGTACATGTGGAGTGGAGAGTAAGAACAAGTTCCATTCTCTATGCCTAACACTTCAGCAGCTCCTTCCTGGGGAAAAGTCACAGCTGCCACAGGGAGTCACACTTTAAGCCTCTGGGTGGAGTTACTGTTCCTTCAAGACAGGAACCCAGCTTCCTGCTTCCTCTCCTCGTCCCATTTCAGGTGTTGAAGAGGTGCACATGCATGCCTGGGCTGAATCTGGACCTCCATGACCACTCAGCCTGATCACTTCGTGTAATTTTTTAAAAAATCTGATCTGGCCTTCATCTCCCCTCTGCTCCAATTCTCCACCTACAACTGGGGAGGTAAGTGCGACTGAGGCTCCCTGGAACAGAAAACACAGTTTAGCCTTCAAATCCCTCACTGGAAAAGCCAGACATGGAGGGTTACCAAGCATTCATCCAGCTATGAAGCAGCACTTCATTTCTCTGCTGGCGGGGAAACAAGTCATTCTTCAGTCCAGAACCCCACAGAAGGGGTAAAAGTGAAAGACGAAATCAAAATCAAAAAATCAAAAGACAAAATCAAAAGTTAAAATCCCACCTTGAAATCCCTTTATCCAAAAGCCCGCAGCAACAGGCAAAGGAAAATTTGCACTAAGTTTTTCTTTCTTTTTTCATGTGTCTTGACCTCAGTCTGACCCTCCTGAAGTCCTCCCCTCTTCTACTAGCACATGTTCAAATCCATGAATTTTCAATATGTCATCTCCTCAAGGAAATCCTCCCGGCCTGCCCAGTTAGATTTAAGCATCACCGCCTCATCTATCCGCTCATGTACCTTATTTATATCTCTATTAAGCACTTTATTTTAATTAGTTATTTAAATATAGCTCCCCTACTAAATCAGCTGTGCATCTCTGGCCTTGAGCACATTGTCAAGGTTGGTCCATGCTATAAGGCACACCTCATCGCCTGTGAACTCCCACAGCACTTTGAGGGGCTCCTACTCGGCCCAGTAGCACTCAATCAACATTATCCCCCCAACTCCTTTTCTTTTTTTTTGGAAGAAATGGAGAGATTGGAAGGATTTTGTATCATGGATAAGCAATCTGAACTAATCTGACTGCCCGGCCAGGAAGAGCTAAAGGAGCAATGTTTGGCCTCAGCGGATCATAACTCCATTTGGCCCAGGGCTATGGAAATTCTTAAAATCATCAGGCTCAAAGGAAGATCCACAGAGAGTAGAAACCAGTCATGACTCAATGTGAATGAGGTGCTACTGGAAAAATCAGGCAGGACAGGCGGAAGGTTGGGTTTCTGGTGGCCGAGGAAGTCCTCAGTGACAAAATGACCTTTGAGCAGAGACCTGAAAGGGGAGGAAGAGAACTAAGTGGGTTATGTCCCAGTGTAAACTGTAATCCAAATCTTGGATTTCCACTGCTTATGCTCTTTAAACTAAAGCAATTGCCTCTAGGAGAGGAAGATGTTGATGTTCAGGAAAATAGCAGGAGAAAGAGCCCTATTCTTGACATTTAGGGCACATTGGGAAAGCAGTTCCCAAACTCCCAACAAGACAGAGCACTATCCCCTGCCCACCAGGGTTCTCAACCACAGAGTCAGAGGCTCCAAAAAGATGCCATGTAGTCGTTTTCATTGACAGGAGTAGCAAACCACTCAAACTGTAAAATGTTAAAACTGTAACTAGAGAATGTTTGATCTTTCATGGCTGTTTTTAAAGGCTGATGTCCTAAGTGCTTTGTTATGGTGCCTATTATGCAGAAATCATTTGACTCTACTCGGCTGTCACAAGACAGGAAATGGGCTGCAACAGAAGAGTTTATTCAGAGTGTGTCAGTTGCTCAGTCAGGTCCAACTCTTGGCAACCCCATGGTCTATCCATGATTTCTCTAGACAAGAATACTTGAGCGGGTTTCCATTCCCTTCTCCAGGGGATCTTCCCAACCCAGGTATCAAACCTGGGTGTCCTGCACTGCAGGCAGACTTTTTACCATCTGAACTACCAGGAAAAGGTACAAATATCTGGTCCCGTATCATGTCTCCACCCAAGACATGGTTTACCTTTCTCAGGGAACTATTTGTCCAGTCCAGTTAATCACTCCCTACCAATCACAAGTAAAATATCATTCAGAAAGATGACGTAAAGGAGAAGATAACCTAGCAATTTTTGCACACAATTACTAAATGACTGGAAGTAATCACCTCTACAACAAATAAATCTTTGTGGCGTGAATGACATCTCCACGAGACTGTCCTTTCCTTTGTCCAATTTGTGCCAGTTCTCAAAAATAACTTCTGGTTTTAGGCTCATATTTATTCACTTAATAAACTGAGCTGGATATTTACAATAAACCAAGTACTCAGAGTGATTAACTACTTAAAAATATTATGTGTGTGTGTACACACATCTACACAAAAACACACCAATTATATACATAGGTCCTGTGTGACCTTCGTTTGGGAATATTTTTATGCATGTCAATTATTTAGATTCAAGCCTGAAGGTATGTTATATGTGTGTGAATGACTCTGTGTCAGAGAGAGAGGCAGAAACAAAAAGAAGAGACTGGGATAAGAAGCAAGTAAAATTATACTAGATGAGGTCAGGAGAATCTAGACTCATAAGAAAATGCAAATGTGTTTAAAGTAAAAGAATGAACTGAGCCTTCAATCATTTATCTTCCCTCAGCAATCATACTGACTGTGTATCAACTGCTTTGCCCGCATCCTACGTGCTCCCTATGTTCCTTACAGGTTAAACACAACCAAGATCTATCTCTAAAGCCACTTGCAAAAACATCTATCCCATCAACTTTTAGCTGATGAATAATTATATTTTATCCTCCAAAAGAAAATCAGGCATAAAAACAATCTCATGAAAAATAAAAACTAGTATTCTTGCTTCACAAAAGAGACAAAAAGAGAAAGATTTTAACCATGAGAACACCTTCAGATTCTGTCTTCAGTTCAGTTCAGTCGCTCAGTCGTGTCCAACTCTTTGCGACCCCATGAATTGCAGCACGCCAGGCCTCCCTGACCATCACCAACTCCCGGAGTTTACTCAAACTCATGCCCATCGAGTCGGTGATGCCATCCAGCCATCTCATCCTCTGTCATCCCCTTCTCCTCCTGCCCCCAACCCCTCCCAGCATCAGGGTCTTTTCCAATGAGTCAACTCTTCGCATGAGGTGGCCAAAGTATTGGAGTTTCAGCTTCAGCATCAGTCCTTGCAATGAGAGTCCCTTGGACTGCAAGGAGATTCTGTCTTACCATCTATTAATTTTAAATTTGATTTTTCTTTTTATATCACAAAACACTTATTCAAAACTAGAAGAAACCCTATATCCATATATTGCCCTGAAAAAAGAAAACACTATTATTTGTATTTTTGTTCAAACACTGTAAGAATAAAAGAACTGTTTTTAGAAGTGATGAGGTTCCTACAGATAACATTTACCCACAGGATCTGAGGCTTTTTTGTGACATAAAGTGCACAGTACTTTGAGGATGGTTACAGATGCAATGGCACAGAAAAGGCTTTCAACTTTGGCTCATTTCCTCTGACCACCATGCCTCCATTCTAAATTATAACCTCTCAAAGCTCCAGATCCTTTAAAACTAGCTTTTAAACTACCTTCTCTTGGTATCATCACAATACAAGAATGCTTTCTTACTTGAAAATAAAAGCACAAAATTATTAGGACTCAGTAACTGTTCTCATTATTGCAAACCAATAAACAAGGCTCAAACATTTTTCCTAATAGCTGCTTCTTATTGAGCTGACAAGAAATAAACCCAAAAGAAACCAAAGAAAGATCTGCCTCTGCAATATAGATGGTTTCTTATTCAGAAACTATCTTTTATATCAGAAACCACTAGTGCAAATCCCACTGCTATCATTACCATCCACAATAGAATTGCAAGCTAAGCACGAAAACCCTGTCATTCATACTTTAGAATAATAATTTTTAGAAAAACAACAAGGACTTACTTTATAGCACAGGGAACTAGACTACATATCCTATAATAACCTGTAATGTAAAAGAATCTGGAAAAAGTACATATAGGTATGTGTACATACATATGTATATGTAGGTATATACATATGTATATATAGGTATATATATATATATGTATAGGTATATACATATAACATATAAGTACATATGTATATACAGGTATACACATATAACTGCTTCACTTTGGTCTACACTTGAAACTAACATTATAAATTATACTTCAATTAAAAAAACTAAAATTCTAGGAAATTCCATTTTTAACTTAGCAATTTCTTTTTTTGATATAACCCAAAACAAATGCTATCTGCTAGGCAGACTCACATTTAGAGATCCTACAGTAACTTATACCAAAAGGAAAATACCAACAATAATAATAGGGTGAGGAAACATAAAAGGCATCAGGGCCTCTTCCTCTTGTTTGAGGCAGAAGAACCAGCTGGCATGGCCAGCAAGGCCAAGACCAAATGTTCAACAGGGCTGGTTGAAGATAGTAGGGCCAAGCCAAGGAGGTGACCAATTGATATAAGACTGGTTACATTACAGGGGGAATTGAGAAATAAGTAAACATATTGAGGATGATGGGAGCCAAGGTTTTCAATACTGCAAAAGGAAACCATAAGTATAAAAATGTGGAAGAAAGAATAAACTCTGCTGTTTGGGGTTGGAATTGGAGATATCAGTGTGAACATATTTTTAGACAGCTCAACTTATAGATATATAGATATATACACATATACTGTGTATGGTATGTGATATATACAGGCATACATACATATATACATATACACACATACAAACAAACCTCTATTTCCTAAGTATGTTTACTAAGATCTAGAAAAAAGATATCTTAATAGCAATGAGCACCTCTAGAACCTTCTAGAAACACCTTGGTTTATAAATGTCATTTCCACCCAAAGGAACCATATGAGTCCTAATAATTCTGAGGCTTGGGAAGAAAAAGTGTAAGATAAGCCTGGACTACGTTTTAACATGATGAATTGAGAACATAGCACCAGTTCTGTGATATTTCTGCCCAAAACACATCACCTGAAACTCTTCATGATAAACTCAAATAGAGAAGCATAATCTGGTGGTATTCTTCAAAGATAAAAGACAAGGAAAGACTTAGGAAGAGTTCCAGTTGAAGGAGACCAAAGCACAGGATGATAGATATAAGGCACGGTACTGGGTGCTGAACCTATAAAGAACATCACTGGGGTGACTGATGAATTATGAATGGGATCCATGGTTAGATGGTAATATTGTATCAATATGAATTTCCTATTTTGATGGTTACATTAAGGTTATGTGGGAGAATGTCCTTGCTTTTAGGAAACACTTTTTGAATCCCTAAGGAATTTTACTAGAGCATCATGTCTGCAGCTTTTACTCTCAAGTCAAAAAAAAAAAAATCTTCAAAATAATGTGTGAGAGTAAAGGGATAGAGAAAAGAGAGGGAATATGATAACACAATTGTAATAAATGTTAATACTAGGGGAACAGAAGTGAAGAACATATAAGAGTTCTTTGTCCTATTCTTGGAATGTTTCTGTAAGTTTGAAATCATTGTAAAACTAAAAGTTCAAAAAAGAAACGTTTGGTCATAAATGTTCATATACTATTAAGAAAATCCTTACCTTTCTATGAAGGGTCACAATCTGCTGTGAATTTAAAAAAAAAATGGTATGCTGTGGCTATAGATAGAAGAGAGCTTACATAATACTAAAAGCCCTCAAACACAATAAGGACACTAAAATGGCCTTTGTCAACTCTAAAGTCTAAAAAAATGTGAACAGTAGTTCTTATGCAAGACTTTGCTAATTAAAGGTGATATATTTTCTGGGCATTACAAACATTTTAAGGATAAAACTGCAGAAAATCCCTGATATTCATGAAATAAGATGACCTATGTAGACAAAGAAATGTGTCACCCAGATTCTGCTTCAAGGATGAACTTTTAAGGAGGATGATCAGTAGAGGGTCTTCAGGTCAGCAGATGCAATGACATCCTCAGCTGAAGACAAGAGAGTGGGCAGCCCTTCCTTGAGCATTCCATATCCTTCCACAGAGCAGGGGTGACCCAAAATAATGCCAAGGTCAATACTACCTCCAGAGCCCCGCCGCTGGCCTGGCTGGGGCTCTGTCCCTCTTGCATACAAGTTTCGTCTCTTTTTCAGCCCAGTCCTGTATCTTCTTCCCCTTCCTTTCACAATAGTTGATCCCTGACATACACCATGCACCCCCATCCCATCTCACCCCCATTCCATCTCAAAATGATTACTTCTGGGGAATCTAATCTACAACAAGACCCTCCTATACTGTTTGTAAAAACATAGCTTGATATGGGCACATTTTATAATTTTGTCTTCTGAGCGGGCAACATTATTTCTGATTCATAAGACAACTGTGATTTTCTTAAGGTGAATTCTGCCCGTAACTCCCATCCATTTACCTTCTCATGCTGTGTGACAGAAGAATTGTACTTTCCCCTTTTCACGTTAGCCAAATATAAAAGATAATCATTGTTTAAACAACAAATTTCCCTCTTATGGTCCATTAGCTCCTGCGGCCCTGTAGTGAAATTGAAATATAACAAAATGATTTCCATGGCAATAGATAATAATCTAGTAAATGTGAATTCTGACTTAGATACAGAACAAAATAAGGGAAGATTATGGGACTGTGATGGGACTAAATTTCAATTTCTGTGTGTGTATTTCCAGTATCACATTTGAAACAAAGAAAACAGACAGATTCATACACACAGAACTAGGAAGAGTGAAACCCTAATTAAAGGGTAAGTTTAAAAAAATACATCTCGATCATCAATGTATATTATCACTCCCTACCATTACTACCAGGATACATTCAACTATAACAAAAAATTTTACTTAGAAATTTGATACTTGTTATTTGAGACTCTATTATCTACTATAATTTCAGTTCCAATTACTAATATATCCCATTATGTTCATTTTTACTAATAATTACAAGTATGGTTGTGGATAATATGTAAATGAAAGATTCTCAAACACCTTCAGAATCTTCTGTAAAGCACAGGAATAGAGGAACTGTAGCGTTTCTGAGCGTCACAAATACAGTAGCAGATCTCTTGCCAGACTCAGTTAGCCAGCCCTCTCCATTCATCCCTGTGAAACATGCAGGCTGGAGTCCTTGGGCAGCAATCTTTACCACATACCACTTTTCTCCCTCCCAACCCTCTGAGTTGTACACTCAAAGGTGATTGTTTTGTTCCCACACTTATTATCAATTGTTCTTGTTGCTGTGCAAACTGCTCATAAGCTGATGAAATCAAAGTGCAAAAAGGCAAGAATTATTGCAACTAAGAAAAACAAGTACTTTGTGTCACTAAAATGTAATAAAGATGAATCACTAAAAATATTGGGGTTTCCCAGGTGGTGCTAGTGGTAAAGAATTTGCCTTCCAATGCAGGAGACATAAGAGACACAGGTTCGATCCCCAGGTCAGGAAAATCCCCTGGAGACAGGCATGTCAACCTAAACCAGTATTCTCGCCTAGAGAATTCCATGGACAGAGGAACCTTGTGGGCTACAGTCCATACGGTAGCAAAAGATTGGACATGACTGAAGTGACTTAGCGCACATACACACACACAAAAAGATATTAATATAAACATAATGGGTATGAAGAAGCCTAGACTAGGTAATTAGAAAAAATTATTCAAATCTAAAAGGATTCTACACTTAGAATGCTCTGTGTCTTAAATTTTCTTTTTTAATAAACCAAACTAATTTATTGCAGGTAACACATCATGTCTGTGCCTTGCACAAGAATGATTATGCAAAATTCCACAGTTTTTACAGGAAAGAGTTTCAGCCTTACAACAGAAACTGGCAAATAGAGATAAGAGTATGAATTCAAGGAAGCCTGGAGAAGATTCTTTAATATTTATCAATACAACCACACCTCTCTTTCATTTGACCCCACTCATTAGATGGGATTACTGCCATCTGTTCTTAAGGATGACACTGAGCATCATCTCATCCCTGATCTGCGATAGGCATTGCCTGCATCTCAGGCTAATGTTTCCTGGTTTCCAGCGAAGGCTCAGCAAGTGTTTCTTCCCTGCTTGCTTCACAGTCCTGGCCTTGTTTTGCATATACAGATCCTTCATTACCAACTAGACTTCATTTGTGTCCAGTGTATCACATCTGAAAATTGTATTTTCTCTTCGGACACCTGCTACACAAGATGGAATTCAGACAAGAATTTATTCTTGGATCCACAGGCACATTACTTAATGAGACACATATCCAACACTCTTGCTTATATTGGCTAACTAGGAAAAAGGGTACCTGAACCACTGAAGGCTCTTTTTATTCTTCTAGCCACAATTTAGTGGTCAATGCTTCCTGCCCACTGGAAATGCTCAAGAGCTATCATAAACAGTTTTCTGCCATGGTCCCAGCATTTGTAGCTTGAGATCCCAAAGCACCTAGTCTGACTACTTTTTACTCTGTTCCAGCCCACTGTCTCATCTTCCTGAGCTACCACTCACCTCATTTCCCGTCAATCTATTACATCCTTACCTCCCTTCTTGAATGTCTTGGCCTTGAACTCAGTGCTTCTCCTATTATGCTTGAGCTGTTTTTACTCTACACAACTTCTGACATCAGACAAGTGTTTCTCCTCCTGATACCAACTAATTCTAATACCTCTGGGTGTCCTATAATCCAGTCGATTGTGACACTGAGTTCCCGGGGTTAGCTTCAGACTCCCTACAACATGCTTTCACTATAAATGCCAGTCACAAGTATCAAGTCCCCAGGTTATCCACATTTCTGTCCAACTTGGCAAGGGGTTCCCACAACTGACTTTCACTGCAGGAGTCAACAATTCACCAGAATGGCTCATTCAACTCTAGAAGACACTTATATACTATTACCAGCTTGTTACAATGGACACAAACGAAGAACCAAATGAAGAGGTACACAGGATGAGATCCCAAAAGATCCCAAACATGAGAATATACATCCCCTGGGAGTTGGGATCTGCTCCCCTCCTAGCACATGGATGCATTCAACAACTCTGAAGCTCCCTGAACCCTGTCATCTAGGGCATTTTATGGAGGTTTCATTACATAGACAAGACTCATTAAATCACTGATCATTGGTGATCTACTCAATCTCCAGTCTCTCTCCACTAGCCAGAGGTTGTTGGGTGGGGCTCAAAGTTATAAGTTTCCAGTCAAGGCAGGTGCTGTTTTGGTGACCAGCCCTACCCAAAGCTATCTAGGGATCCATCAAGACTTGCTACTAGAACAAAAACTGTTCATACCACTCAGAAAATGTAAAGTGTTTTAGGAGCTCTGTGCCAGAAGGTGGAAACAGAGATCAAATCTCTCTCTCAAGGACCATAATAAGTTAACTCTTTCTTCCTTTTTCCATAGACAACAAATAATAGCTCTCTGTGACCTAGCCTCTTTAACTGCTCCTCTCACACTACCTCTTGGGCTTCTTTTGTGGCTCAGCTGGTAAAGAATCTGCCTGCAATGTGGGAGACCTGGGTTCTATCCCTGGGTTGGGAAGATCCCCTGGAGAAGGAAAAGGCTTCCTATTCCAGTATTCTGGCCTGGAGAATTCCATGGACTGTATAGTCCATGGGGTCGCAAAGAATCAAACACAACTGAACGACATTCACTTACTCACTTACTCACTCACACTGCTTCCTAAGAGAAACTTCTCCCATTTATCCTTTCCTTCCCTCTTCCTTGCCCAAGTCTGTACCAGGTAACAGCCAAGATTTAGATTATGCATTTTTGATTAGACTTAATCTGTCATCTGCTCTGCTCAGACTATCTGCTGTGTGTATACTCTGCATGCTAGGAGGAGCTGTTTAATTTCACTTCTGACATTTTATGCAGGAAATAATTGCTTACAGGTTCAATGTCTCTAGAAATACCATTCCTCTGGGAAGAACATATCTATTGCTTAATGTTCATTGACTGTTTTACTTTTAAAATCCTCCCACAGCCATTCCCAACTGCCAACAGTACAACTTTGCAGTCTAATGTCTAATATGAGTCAAAATTAAAGCTTAGTCTCTGCCTACATAAAAATGTATCCCTACTTGAAGATAAGCAGTCCCTTTAGAAACCTTTTTTCTGATTCTATGCTTACATAAATGGGTTCTATACACGTATCTTTTTCCCAAAAAGAACAGGCCTAAAGACAGCCAAGAGATACAGGATAGACAACTAAACTTCATTCTGAACAGGAACACAATTTTTCTTTTCATTGCCATCTTGTCACATTTTCAAAATTTTTTCTCAGTGATGATAACCTTGTTAAAAATTGATCTTTGAGAGAGGGAACAGTAATTGATCAGTCTGCTAGTTCACTCTCCCATCTGCCGACCAATGTATTGTGGTTATTAGGATACAATTTTTAAAATATTCTGTCATCTCTGGAATCAGCATTTATTTTACAGTCAATGACAGCGTAGTTTAAGTACCTTTTTCTTTCTTGGTGGTATATAAAAACAAGGATGTATCTCAGATTTGATAAAATTTAAGTTCCTCTCCCAGCAGCCTCTGGTTGGCCACCACAGATAGCCAATGTAAAACACTTAGAATTGGATATGGAATACAGGAAAAGTACTCGAATTTTATTTGCTGTGTTCATCATGTTTCTAAACATAAAAGAACAGAAAATTCAAAAATAACACAGATTAAGTTAGAGATCTGATGCATTCTCCTTACTCAACTTTTTCTCTGAATGCATTTTGTTTGTTTCTGTCCTAATTTTATATATTTCTCATTTGTCCCCATGTACATGTGACTCCAGTAAAAAATATGATGCAATTTCAAAAGGTTATGCTAAATGACCTGGCTCAGAGTATCCAAACCCAATAGATTAGCATCTTTTCATTTCAAAGGTTTTTAATATCCTTTGAGATCCAATAAGATCCTTTCACTAGCTACCAAATCAAAAGACTATTTGTATAGTGGACTATAAAAAAATCTCACTGGATAACAGACTAGAAGACAATTCCGCAGTTAAGAGTCTTTGAAAATGGATCTAATCTTTTTTATTTTTATTTTTTTAACTAAAAGTGAAAGTGAAAGTCACTCAGTTGTGTCCGACTCTTTGTGATTCTTTTGTGAATTTTCCAGGCCAGAATACTGGAGTGGGTAGCCATTCCCTTCTCCAGGAGATCTACCCAACCGAAGGACAGAGCCCAGGTCTCCTGCATTACAGGCGGATTCTTTACTGTCAGAGCCACCAGGGAAACTAAAAGTACCACGTTATAATTTTAAATGATATGTTATTTTCCTTCCACATCACTCTGCTACACTTTGTCATTTTTTTCTGTCTCCATACACAGTCAGCTGAAATGTATTTTTAATTCAGTTAGACAGCAGTCAGTTAAATTTTCAAATTGTAGCCCAATTTTGTTTTCCTAATCATATATTATTATTACTTCTACTCGTTTCTACTGTATACTGTATCATATAGTAACTTCAGGAAAATCATTTTACTTCTTGTTAAAGGATGTGCTAGTGTAAGAAATAGCCACATTTTAAAATAAGCTCAGCATCAGTAATTATTAGAATAATGCAAATAAAAACCACAATGAGGTATCACTTTACGCCAGTCAGAATGGTTATCATCAAAAAGTCCACCAATAATAAATACTAGAGAGCGGGTTGGAGAAGGAAACGGCAACCCACTCCAGTATTTTGCCTGGGAAAGTTCATGGACAGAGGAGCCTGGTGGGCTACAGTCCATGGGGTCGCAAAGAGTTGGACATGACTGAAGCGACTTAAGATGCACATAGATAGAGTATGAAAAAAAGAATGCCTTCCTACACTGTTGGTGGGAATGTAAATTGGTGAAGCCCCTATAGAAAACAGTATGGAAGTTCCTTACCTTAAAAATAGAGCTACCATATGACCCAGCAATCCCACTCCTGGGCATATACTTCGAAAAGATGAAAACTAGTTCATAAAGTTACATGCACCCATGTAACAATGTTCACAGTAATGTGAACAGTAACACACAGTAAATGTTCACAGTAACAATATTTGCAATAGCCGAGATGTAGGCACATCCCAAATGTCCATCAATAGATGACTGGCTTCAAAAGATATGGTGTATGTATATATACCATATATGTAGATATATATATATATACCATATACAATGGAATATTTCTCAGCCATAAAAAATGAAATATTGTCATTTGCAGAAACATGTATGGATCTAGAAAATAACATACTAAATGAAGTAAGTCAAACAGAAAAGACAAATATTACAAGATACACTTATATATGGAATCTAAAAAGTAATACAGAGTAATCTATATACTAAACAGAAACAGGGTCACAGATATAGAAAACAAACATCTTGTTACCATAGGGGAAAAGGAGGCAAGAAGGGATAAACTAGGAATATGGGTTTAGGAGTATCGCGAAGAGTTGGACACAACTGAGCAATTTTCACAGACTCACAGACTATCATATAGAGAAATACTGGCTGGCAGATTACTAGTATAAAAACACTATTACTCAACATATGTTACAAGTCTACAATTGTTAATTTTCTTATTATAATGTTTAAGGCTACAGAAAAAAAATATTTTCAAATTATAAATTACATTTAATACATATATCCACAATATCTATATATTATATATTCTTCCAGTCTGGTCTACACATTACATACTTTATTTTTCAATTATTGGAATTATGGCAACATTACATAGTTTGTTTTTTTGTTTTTTTTTAAAAACTGGACAATTTTCCCTCAAGAGTATTTAAAAACATAGGAATGCACAGTACTACAGAATTATTGGAAAAACAAATCCCCATGTAAGTGCACTCACCACTTCAAACCTGTGCTGTTCAAGAGTCAACTAATTACAATGGCAAACAAGTCATTTAACCTTTATAGGCCATGGTATCCAATTCAGAAATGGGTCATTTCTTAACAAGATTACCTATTAAGTCTGTTCAATTTCAAGATTCCATGATGACATAACTTCTCTTTCCAAAATCTAGTTTTATACTCCCTGCTGCTGCACTTCCAACCTGGTGATATTCTCTTGTGCCCACTTTCCACCCTTGACCTTCTCTACTTCATCCCACTGTCCATTTAAAATGTTCCTACCCTGTTCTCTTTAAGGCTTTTCTATGTGATCAGCTATCTATATATGTGGTCTGAATGACAATACAATTTAATGTACCTTCCTCATGCTCAGTTTATATTCAAGTACACTGCCTGGCTCAGTGGGAAGATATTAGTGGCATGGAATATTCAGACATGGAGGGTGGGGAGGCGCTCTCAGCCTATCTGCTTACATCTTTGAAAAGTATACTGCATAAGGCATGACTGCATGTCTACTGAAATATAATGTCTTCAAAGTGAAGATTATTAGTATCCTTCTAACCAGTCAATCCTAAAGGAAATCAATCCTGAATATTCATTGGAAGGACTGATGTTGAAGCTGAAGCTCCAAAACTTTGGTCACCTGATGCAAAGCGCTGACTCATTAGAAAAGACACTGATGCTGGAAAAGATTGAAGGCAGGAGGAGAAGAGGACAAAAGAGGATGAGATGGTTGGATGGCATCACTGACTCAATGGACATGAGTTTGAGCAAACTCTAGGAGATAGTGAAGGCAGGGAAGCCTGGTGTGCTGCAGTTCGTGGGGTTGCAAAAAGTCGGACACAACTGAGCGATTGAACAATAACATAATTTTACAAATCTCATTTCTATAATAATCACCAATAAAAGTAACACTTGGATTTTTTCAGAGTTGCACCAAAAAAAAAAAAGATTATACTGATAAGTTTTCAAATGTATTCTGAGAAAAATTTTGTTTGTGGGGGAAGTTGGTTATGTTTTTATTGAGATGTAATTGACACCTAATATTATATTAGTTTCATCTGTACAACATAATAATTCAATATTTGTATCTATTGTGAAATAATTACCATAAGTCACCCATGGTTAAAATATTTTTTCAAGTTATAAGACCTTTTAAGATCTCTCCAAGCAACTTTCAAAATAGTATATAGCATTTAGTCACCATGGCAGACATTACATCTCCAGGACTTACTCTTAAGTCTAAGTTTGTACCTTTTGATTACCTTCACGAGCTTCACCTACCCCCTACTCCCAGCCTCTGGCAACCACCTATCTGTTCTATGTATCTATACTTGTTCAGTATTTTTTGTGTCTTTTCTTTTGAGATTTCACATATAAGTGAGATCATACACTATTTCTCTGTCCAATTTACTTCAAATAACAAATGTCCTCAAGGTCCATCCACATTGTCCCAAATAGCAAAAAACAACTGTCTTGATTTTTTGTATTTTCTGCTTTTCTTGTTCTAGTCTAGTTTTTCTTAAATATTTACATAAATTTATGCAATAATTTCATTTTGGACTGGACAAATTTGCTTTTATTTTCTAAGGATTTGATAACATGTGGTGAGATTATCTTGAGATGCAATAAAATTTAGCCTATGTTCCAAATATAACCCACCAAGGTATAGCATGAGTTAAAATTAAGTCAATAAAATAAAATTCCAACTTACACTATTATACAATAGTGAATATGCATAATTATTAAGAATAGTAGAGTATGTTAAATATTTTCTGATTGCTTACCTGTGCTGAGAGTTATGGGGGACCAAAAGCAATTAAAACCAGTTTCCTGTCCCAAGTGTATACTCTGGTAAAATAGAGAGATGCATGCTCAACTAACAATAACATAAGGCAGAATAAAATGGTTCTTTAAAGAAAAGTGAATCCTGTAGCTGCATAAAAGAGTTTTAGCATTTAAAGGATATATAGATAAGAGCAATGCAAGAGACCCTGGTTCGATTCCCGGGTCAGGAAGATCACCTGGAGACGGGATAGGCGATCCACTCCAGTATTCTTGTCTGGAGAATTCCACGGACAGAGAAGCCTGGTGGGCTACAGTCCATAGGGTCGCAAACAATTTGGCACGACAGCGACTAACACACACACATAGATTATTCACATAATGAAATGAAGTCACCCTTTTCTTTAATATGCTGCTTTGTTCACATTATTTAGTCAAATCTTAAACTTCCATTTACTACAAATCAAATTGAAATTTCACAAGGAGACATTAAAAACCATCCATCTCTCTGAATATCCATTTCCTATTACCTTCCCAACAGGAAATTTCTGTTCCAGCCTCAATGCCCTCTTGGTTCCACAAGCACATCATCTTCATTTATGTCTACTGACATCTGTGTTTCCATGGCCATCTTAACACAGCAAATCCTCTCCCTCCTATCCAAACTTTCCAGCTCAACTCAAGCAGTGTTTCTTCCAGAAAGTCCTCTTGGATCATCCAAATCCCTACTACTTTCTTCCTTATCATGTATCATTCATTTTGGTAACAAATCTTATTAATTTTAAATTACTATTTGCTGTTTCATACCAACTAGGTTAACATTTTTAAAGTCAGGTGGTTTGTCATTTATTTATTTTGTACTTAGGATTTGAACTGTGGTGGAGAAGACTCTTGAGAGTCCCTTGGACTGCAAGGAGATCCAACCAGTCCATCCTAAAGGAGATCAGTCCTGGGTGTTCATTGGAAGGACTGATGCTGAAGCTGAAGCTCCAATACTTTGGTCACCTGATGTGGAGAATTGACTCATTGGAAAAGACCCTGATGCTGGGAAAGATTGAAGGCGGGAGGAGAAGGGGGTGCCAGAGGATGAGATGGGTGGATAGCATCATTGACTTGATGGACATGAGTTTGAATGAGCTCCAGGAGTTGGTGATGGACAGGGAAGCCTGGAGTGCTGCAGTCCATGGGATCACAAAGAGTCAGACACGACTGAGTGACTGAACTGAACTGAACTGAACTGAACTCCTAGGATATTTAGTATACCACTTGTTGGATAGTAAACATTCAAAATGTATGTGGTATTTTAAAAGGATAAAAAATAAATAAATCTAGTCTAACAAATTTCTTCACACATAAAAAAAAAAAAACCCAATGGCTGATTCATATCAATGTATGACAAAACCCACTGAAAAAATAAAAATAAAAAAAAAAATTTAAAAAAAAAACCCCACAAAACATTAAATAACTGTTCCAAACCACAGTTTAAGAATCAAGTCCAAAAGCTAACGTTCTGTATTCTTCAGGTTGCCAAGAATCCTGTAGTGTGTCCTGAGAGGGTATGAGATCCCTTCCTCTTCATATAATATTGTTAAAGCTGGGATCCTCTGATTTAAAAGTAGTTTGAATTCAGAATGTGAAATGACTATCGTAATAAAATTTAAAGTAATATTTGGGAAAAATTAGTTATTTTGAAGCCGCTTGAAGGGTGTGTGTTTTTTTAACCAACTTATTATGGCAACTCCAAACACATACACTAATTAATACCAAATGACAGTGTAACACACAAGGAGTTTTTTTTACCATGGAAGCATGACCTACCCATCCTATTTTTGCCCTAGCTCACAGTACTTTATCATAAAATACCACATAAATTCACACTAGTCAACTGTTTTTTCTAAAATATTTTTGAATAAAGGACACAAATTTATCTAAAGATGACTAGTATACAAAAAAGTCAGGTTCATTGTGACACAAGTAAAACTGGTTACCACAGTTTGAAATACCAAGAGCTGAAATATTAGGAGTGTTAGAAATTATAGAGAGTCTTAGGAGTATTAGGATTTACTGAGAGCCTTTTAGCAAAAGAAGGCTTGCCCAACCACTATTGTAATGATAATGAAAATTTTTCTTAATGATCTCATCTGTAACACATTACATTTGACAGCACATAAGTGCTATCAAATATAATAGGCACATAAGGAATACCAATTATGACCATATTCACCCCCAATTGAAAAATGACTTTTGAGCACTACTCTGATTTTAATGCTTTTGGGAACTTTTTTTTTTTCCCATTTAGAAATAATCAACTACATAAAACAGTTCATAGAAAACTCAAGCACTTAACTATCTCAGTGAAGATAGGTAGAAAGAAAATCTATATAAACTTCACTTCTGGTCCATTTGAAAAAAAAAAAATTCAATTTGGAGAGAAAACTCACCTCTTCCTTAAAGTCCCTACACACTAAAAACAAATTCATTCCACACTTTCATATTTTACAAAGACAATAACATCAAAAAGCAGACCACAATTCCCTGAAGGAATCATGCCAATTGGTATTTCTAAAATTAATTCAGTGACCTATAATAATGTGAGTTCTCTACACATAATGTCTATCAGTAGGAAATGCAAAAATTTCAAGATCACTTCTGATGTCAAAGCTCCAAAAAGATATGTCTAAGCAGTTCCTTAATTCCTACTTCACCTTGCAGCTGCAGCTGCTGCTTATAACAGTGTCAGAAAAATTAAAATTGCACCAGGAATAGCTTGTGAGAACTCAAATCCTACAAATTAAATGCAAGTTTAACCAAGATTTCTTATAATGTCTCAGTCATATTTCTAAGCTAAGCCACCACACATCTGTGAAATGCCTTTTACCAACTATAGTTTGGTGATTTCTCAGCTGCTTACACAATTCATTCTTTAGTTACTTATTAGGAAATATGCAACAACATTCTTCAAGACTCCAAAGGTCTTAAAAAATTAAAAACACTCAAATTTAAAGGATTTATTTATTATTTTCAAAGTCTCTTCCTCTAATTTCACTATTTCTGAATACACAGCTCTCCCAAACAAAAAGAATGGCTGAAAATTCAGGAACAGAAAGTTTCAACTATATCATCTTAATAATGCCACACGTTAGAGTATACTAAAAAAATGTATTTGGAATAATGCACTAACGTACATTAATTCTAATGTGACTAGAACCTCACACCCAAATATCTAAAGAATTCTGAGCATTTTACATGATACCACCCCATACGTTCTAGAGCATGATTAATAAAGTAGATTAAGGAAAGAGTATGTCTAATACCAAAAAATATTAGAATATCTCATATTTATGTGTTTACATTATTTGCCCAATTACAAATGTAAGTTAAGATAAACATAAATTGCAACCTAAACACATTCTTTGAGCTTTCCTTCTACATCACTGTCTTCCTTCCAATCTCCCTGGTTCTGTGTGTTATACTAGCCCAGGGCCCAGCTAAGGGAAGAGCTAAGATCTCTTCTCATTCTCTATTCACTATCCAACTCAGAGATCAGCAAACTATTACCTACCTGCAGGCCAACTGCAACCAACACTAATTTTTATAAATAAAAATTTATTAGAACATATCCACACCCACTTAATTATCATCACAGAAAATGCCAATAGAAGGGCAAAGTTTAATGGTTGCGACAAAGACAACTTGGTGCTTCTGACTTTTCAGAAAAGGTTTGCCAACCCCTGTCTAGAGAAACTCACTCAGATCCACAGCTTTTTGTCTATACTCTGAGAGCTCCCCAAATTCTATCTTCAGTCTGCACCCAGAATTGCCATCCAACTTTTCGGGCCCGTCTACTCTCATATTTCTAGGAGGCCTGCAAGTTTGATATGTCTAAAACTGGTAACTTGATTTCTACCCACCCCGACCTGCTCTTAAGCTTTTCATGTCTCAATACATCCATCAGAATTCATATAATTGTTCAGGCCAAAGTCTTCAGATACATCTTTAATTCTTTTCTTTCTCTTACATTTCTCTCATATCCTTATCCCAACCACCAAAAAATTATATCATCAAAATATATTCAAAATCTGGCCACTTCCTGCCCACTGTAATGCTATCACTCCAACTCAAGTCACAAGCATTTTCCACCTGGACCACTGCAATAACTCCCGACAGGCTCCCTGTTGCTGCTCTCAGCCCCTTACTTTATATTATCACAAAGTATCTGGAGTGATCACGGAATCCCACTGCTGAAAATACTTCACAGGCCACACAGGGTATGACCATCACAGCCCTTCAGGATCTGGCTCCTTTGGTTTCTCCATACAGACCTCCTTATTCTCAAGTATCGTCCTGCCCAGTTTCTTTGCGCTTACTGTTCTCTCTTGAAAATTCTTCCCTCCAGATACCAAGTTGCCATGCGTCTTCATTTTATTCAAGTCTCTGTTCAAATATTACGTTAGGCTAGAGGCCACCTTCCTCAATCACTCTGAGTTATTGACTCCTGTCAACTCTACAACCCAGCTATAGTCAGATTCCCTGGGAAACAGCCCAAGACTCAGATGTGCATGCATTTAGGGGAGCACTTTCAGGAACAACATCTGGAAGGGAGTGAAGGAAGCAGGACAGGCAGAGAAGCTGAACTGCAGTGAAGTTATAACAGAGACTTCAGTCAATGCCACTGCAACCTTGAGTGGGAATGGCACTTCAGAATTTCCCAACTGAGCCAAGAACCTGAGTTCTTTGCATGTTATAATGCACCAATATGTGGGCTCAGAGTTCTCCCAGAGAGGGGGCATGATTTTGGATAAGACACATAAAAGCATGCTTTAGGGAAACTATGGAAATGTAATACTGCTCTACACAGTGACAGTATACCATAATTTAAAAGGCAAAGAATAACAAGTGTTGACAAGGATGTGGAGAAACTACAAACTCATACATTGCTGGTGGAAATGTACTACAGCTGCTTTGGAAAACAGCTAAAAGTTTCTTTAAAGGTTCAACACAAATTTATCAAACAATCCAGCAATCACACACCTAGGAATCTACCAAAGGAAACAGAAATATACGTATATGAAAAGACTGGTAAAGAATATTTATAGCAGCACTCTATAATACATACAAAATGCAAATAAACCAAAGGTCCATCAAATGGTGAATAAATTTTAAACATGGACTACATCCATACGAGGCATACTCTTCAGCAATCAAAGTAAATGAAATACTGGTATCTGCTAGAATATGGATGAGCCTCACAAACATTATGTTCAGTAGAAGGAGCCAGACACAAAAGACAATTTATGATCCCATTTAAATGAAATGTCCATTAAAGGGAGGAAGCAGGTTGTTGATTACCTGGAGCTGGGGGTAGAAAGGTGGAGTGTCTGCAAACATGCACAAGAAGTATTTGGGAGTTCACAGAAATGTTCTAAAACTGGATTGAGGTGATGACTACACAATTCTCAAAATATCATTGCCTTTCAATCTTAGCATGGGTGAATTTTATGAGATGTAAAGGAAAAAGACAAAAAAGATTGTTGACTGATTCTTGAATTAACTAAAGTAATATAATGACAGTGATAGCTGATACTCACTGAGTTTGCTAGGGGTCAAGAATTAGTCTGGGTTTCACATGCATTAACTCATGTATTTATTAACTCATTTAATTTTTACCATAATCCCATCTTCATTTCAGAGGTGAGATAACTGAGGCTCAGGGAAATTTAAGTAACATGCTCATATAGTAGTAAAAAATATATTAAGAATATATTAATTGACTCCTACTCATAAAAATAAATCATTTTACCCTGAAATTCTAATAGCCTTTGGCTAGATTACCAGCAAAACCAGAAAATATCAAAATAGGTACCATGTGTGTATAAACATGGCAAGTTTACCATAAAAAGCACACTTAAGATGGTCCAAGTGACCACCTTGCAACATATCTAACTATCTCCATTAGCCATTGAAACCAGCAATAACTATGTTATTACAGGACACTTTGGTCAGTAACTGGTGCATATTCAGTGACAGAATTACTGTAAACAAATACAAAAAACATCTATGATCTTGTCTACTGTATCAATATGTTCATACAGATACAGAAATATCACTACAGTTTATGTAAATACAACTTTATTCTCTTAGAGTCAAGCATAAACATACACAAACACACAATGAGTCACATACACTCTATAATATAAATTTTTCTAGCACATGTCACAAGAAAGCATACCTATAACTGAAATGTATGATGAGACAAGATGAGATGACAATGTGTTTTGTCTTTTTCATATGAAAAAAAAGTTAGTTATAAATTTCACACAGCAGTAAACCAATTTGAATGGAAAATTTGGGGACAATAACTTTTTGTGCATGTTCCAGAAAAATACTCTTAAATTTAGGTATAGATTTAGATAAGAAAGCTGACAAATGAACTATCTGGTAAGTAGTTGATATTTTTTTTTAAACTAAAGCACCGTGTATAAATGACCACCACGCCCATATATTTCAAAACAATTTAAACAGTCTAATAAAACACAATACCCAGACTGTGGAAGAAACAGAATGTGTAAATAAAACTAAATTCACCTTCAATACCTTTCCAACTTAAGACAAAAATCGACATCAGCGCTTTCTGCCTAAATGATGTATCAATGAAGGCTAGAATAAAAATGATGCTTTAAAAAAATGCCATTTATAACTGAGGATAAATGTTTCTAAGCACTGATATGCTTCTGTCAGTTAAATTGTCTTTATGTGGAAATATTTTTCCCTAAATGTTTCATCTACTATTTTTATTAAAAAACTTTCCAATTAATTTGTGTTCCAAACTAATAATTAATCAACTATGTTTATGTCCTGACTATACAAATCAGTAATGTGGATATTTAAACCATTCATTTAAAGTTGAAGAAACCATTCCATAACAGAAATATAATTCTAATCCTTAATTCTCTTAAAGTATAACATGTCTGCCTAGAAAGCAATGAATCAATAATAAATTTATGATTCAATATGGATATCAGCCTAGACCTAAAAATTTGCAGATCTATATAACCATGCACATTTAGTAGTCCTCCTAGGTAACAAATAACCATGAGTGACTCTCATAACTCAATACACACTATCGTAAGAACCATTACAACAGCCTGTATTCATTCTGAGTCCCAATTCAATTTTAAAAGAACCTGTAGATACTGTCAATGTAATGAGTTAAATAACTGATGTGCAACAAAAAGAGGGAATGGATGACCTAAAGGGTATTATCTTCTACGAAAAAAATCTCTGTGGATATTATTCTAAGATATTGGTCCAACTTTCATTAAATGCTCTTTTGGTCTTTATAAAACAACTTTGAAATCTCTGAAAATAAGGTACTACAACATAAAGCTTGCTTCTGAAAGTAACTAGATTCTATATTCAGGTATAGAGCAACTACATTTAACACAATGCATTTCAGTGGAAAAAGTAACTTTGCTCGATTGCTAATAAGGGTGCTCTCCCAATTCTCTATATAACTACAAAATGAGTAAAATATATAAAGCTATTTCAGATACTGAATAAAAGGCAATAAGCCCTATGAATTAAGAGAAGGGAAACAAATCAGGTCTAAGACTTCCCATATTTCATTCTAAAGGCAAAGTTCAATCTGTGGTATAGAGATTGTTGTTTAGTCACTAAATTGTGTACGACACTTTGCTACCCCATGGACTGACTGTAACCCACGAGGCTCCTCTGTCCATGGGATTTACCAGGCAGGAATATTGGAGTGGATTGCCATTTCCTTCTCCAGGTATAGGGAAGGGGAATCCAAAAAACGAAACTTCACAGACCATGTAAGAAACAAAAGTCACTGTCTGGGGCAGAGTACTGGTTGGGATGGGGGAAAAAAAATAGGTGGGGAGAGCTATGCAGAAAAAAAGCTGAAGTAACTGGCATAGGAATCCAGACAGGCTCTGAATATCCATGTGTTCTGAATAGGATAAATAAAGGTTGAAAGTGAAAGTGAAGTTGCTCAGTTGTGTCCTACTCTTTGCGACCCTGTGGACTATAGCCCACCAGCCTCCTCCATCCATGGGATTCTCCAGGCCAGAGTACTGGAGTGGGTTGCCATTTCCTTCTCCAGGGGACCTTCCTGACCCAGGGATCGAACCTGGGTCTCCCTCATTGTAGGCAGACGCTTTACCATCTGAGCCACCAGGGAAGTCCTTAATAAAGGTTATTGATATATATAAATAAAGGTTAAATCCTATTTAAAGGAAATAATAAAATTCAGCTAAAAAATGTACTGGGTTGGCCAAAAGATTCATTTGGATTTTTCCTTTCCTAAATGAAACTTTTGGCAAATAAATCCTAGAGTCCAATAAATCCTAATGCTCAATGCCTAATTGAAAAAAAAAAAAAAAAAGACAGAAACTGACAAAAAAGAGGCAGGAAAAATGTTACCTATAACCCAGAGAAATACTGATCAATAAAAATAGGTCCAGAAGTAAGACAGATTAAGTTAACATAAAAGGACTTTAAAAATAGGTTTGATGAAATTAAGACTTGAAGGAAAATATGAATATAATGAGAAAAGAAAGTGAAGATATCAAAAAACACCAGATTAAATGTCTAAAGATAAATATATATATACATATATATAGTATTTGACATAAACCTTTCACTGGGTGAGATTATCAGCAGATTAAGCACAGCAGAAAAAAAAAAAAATCAGGGGACTGAAAACATAGCAGTATAAATTGTCTTAACCAAAGCATAGAGGGGAAAAAAGGCAAAGAAGTGAATACAGCATCAATAAAATGTGAGACAATATCAATTATCTAATATTTGTGTAATTAGAGTCCTAATAGGGGAAGGAAAAGAAAACAATGTCCAAAAATGTTCTAAATTTAATTAAAAAAAAAAAATCTACCTACAAACGTAAGACATTCAACAAAGTCCAGGCAGAACAGTCTAAAGAAAACACACATACAAGACATGTTATAACCAAATTGCTCTAAGCCAGTAATAGAAAATCTTAAAAGCAGCAAGGAAAATATTAAAGTACATTATACATACATATATATGTAGGAACAAAGATAAAAATCTAGCAGATGTCTCATCAGGATTATGCAAGCCAGAGGAAATGGAATACCGTTTTTAAGAAGCTCAAAAAAAAAAAGAAAGAAACTAAAATTCTATGTCCAGCCCAAGTGTCTCTCAAAAATAAACACAAAATAAAGGCAGAGACATTGTCGTCAGCATACTTACATTAAGAGGAAACAATGAAGTTCCTCAAGTTAAAAGAAAAATAATACCAAGATAGAAACTTGCATCTACATAAATGAATAGAAAATAGTGTGAAGAATATGAGGAATAAGTTATCTTTATTACAAATTTTTTAATATCTTTAAGAAATACTTGTGTACAGCAAAAATAATGTATTGTGGAGTTCAAACACATGTAGATGTAAAATGTATCACCACAATAGCACAAAAGATGGAAGGGGCTACTGGAAGTACATAACTGTAAGATAATTATAAGTGTAAAGGCATAAAATGATTTGAAGGTATACTATAAAGTGTTACTAATACATATTATACATAAGGTATTTGTGTACTAATATATATAAATTGCTGTTGTTTAGTAACTAAGTCACGTCCAATTCTTTTGCAACCCCATGGACTGTAGTCCACCAAGCTCCACAGTCCATGGGATTTCCTAGGGAAGAAAACTGAAGTGGACTGACATTTCCTCCTTCAGGGAATCTTTGCAACCCAGGGATTGAACCTGCATCTCCAGCACTGCAGGAGAATTCTTTACCACTAGTGTCACCTGTGAAGCCCTAATGTATATAAACACAGCCAATAAACTCCAAAGCAACCACTGGTTGGTTGGTACAAAGCCAAGTACCCACATATAACAACAGTAGAAATAAAGTAGCACATGAAATACACTCAGTTACCCAAAAAGGCCACAGAAAAAGAAGAAATTACATCAGCCACCAAAACAAAGAAAGAAAGAAAAAACAAAGGAACAAAAAGATGACAGATTTAAGTAATTATACTACATGGAAATTCAACCCAGCCTCTCTAGCAGGGCTCCCCAAAAGAATCAAGTTCTAGTGTCTAAGGCATTTACTATATGCAGTAAATTAACTTCTCCCCTGAGCACCTAGATTGAGATATGTTTAGTCCCACACTCAGGAAAATTGGGAAAATACCTATTCAAATCATTTTCTGCAGACTTATTTCCCTTGCAGAAGTCTAGCTGAGTGAGGCTAGTATATATTCAATTTGAAAGGCACAGATTGTTTGGATTATAAGTAAAACAAGGCCAAATATATGCTAAGTTAAATCCAGATTAATTATAAAAACGTTTTAAAAGTAATTTTTTTTAAGATTTATCATGCACACACTAATTATAAGAAAGCTTGAGTAGTTACATTAATAGCAACGTAGATCTCAGAATAAGTAATACTAACAAAGATAAATATGGGCATTTTATTATGATAAGAGTCAATTCATCAAGAATACTTAACAATCCTTAATGTACACGTGCCTAATAACAGAGAGTTATCAGGACACATGAAGCAACAATTAACAGAACTAAATGATGAAATAAACATCAATAAAGTGTGGAGATTAGCACACTTCTCACAGTAATTCATAGAACAAAAAGACCAAAACATACATAGGTACATAGGATACTTGACTAACACCATCAATACACCTGATCTAATAACATTTACAGAATACTCCAGCCAACAATGGCAAAATACACATTAATTTCCCAGTGCACATGAAACATCAACCAGGATTCATCACACGGCAGGCCTGAATTTTAAAAGTCCAATAAATTTTATAATGTTAAAATCACTCAGAATATTTACTGTGATCACAGGAAATCAAGAAAAAAGAAAGAAAAAGAAGAGAAACTGAAATATTTGAGAATCAAACAATGTGCTTCTAAATTACCAATGGAAAAAAGAGAGAAATCACAAGGGAAATTTTTAAATATCTTGAAATGAATTAAAATGAAAACACTATCAAATTTTGTGGGAGAAGCTAAATTGTGAAGCTCAGAACAATGCTTCACAGAATGTGCTACACATCAGAATCAAGAATTTCTAAATATCCCATTGTAGCCCATGTCTACTTCCACAATTAAATCACAATGTCTTGTGTTGGGAAACAGTCACTAGTGTATTAAAAATTCTTAGATCATTTTCATTTGCAACAGAACTTTGAGATCACTGGTTTAGAGGAAAATTTGTAGCTTTAAAAGTCAAATTTCTACCATAAAAAATTAGAGAAAGGAAAGCAACTTAAAAAAAGAAGTAAATAGAAGAGAGAAAATTGTTTTTAAGAGCAAATAAGCAAAGACATTGAAAAGAGACAAGCCAAAGGTGCATTTTTTTTTAATGCAAATGCTTTCATACTGTGATTCAGTGAATCTCTCAGGTATAGAAAGATGAATTAGAAGTATATGAGATAGAAAAAAAGAAGTATTATAGTTCCTGATAAAATGTCAGAGTTTAATGAAAACCTCACTTTTACTATAAAGTGAATTGATTCACCTGAAACTATCACAACACTGTTAATCAGCTACACCCCAGTACAAACTTGAATTTTGAAAAATAGTATTTAACATTCAATTATATTTTATCACTTTTTCCAAAATTCTTTTCATTCATTATTCATAACACACACACACAATAATACACAGCACCATAGCTAATATCAAACCTTGAGTACTTCGTTTTCACTTGAATATAGTTTACTAACTAAAGATGTTTTAAAGAAAAAAAGAACTTAAGTGATAAACCTCTACCTAGAATGACTAAGGGAATAAAATAGGGAAGGTAAAATCGACAAGTACAAGAAATAAAAACAAAGACACTCTACAGATGCTTCTAACACTAAAACAATTAGGGAACATTAAGAATAATTTTATATCAATACCCTTGAAATTTAAATGGATAAATTGCTTGACAGATGCAAAGTATGAGTGATTCAAAACGAAGCTCATCATCAATCTCAAAAATTGAATTTGTAACTAAATGTATTCTCACAAAGAACTTTCCAGGACCAAAGGCTTCACTGGTAAATTCTATCAAAAATTTAAGGAAGAATTGAGACAAATCCTATATAAACTTGTTCACAAAAAGAGAGGAAGAAGGAATACTTCCCAACTTATTTTACGAAGCCACCAAACCCTCCAAAACCAAATGGTATTACAGAAAAAGAAAATAATAGACAACCCTTCCACCACACACACAGGGGAAGCAAGAGAGTAAAGTACATTGGAACCAGAAAGAGAAACCCCTTCCTTCTATCCCAAAGAAGCCTTCCTAGTGAGTTTCACCTCTACAGACCATTTCCCAGCAATGCTCAGTAAGATCTAGAGAGCAGCCTACCAGATTAAGCAAACTGTGGTACAACCGTACAATGTAGTATTTTTCAGCAATAAAAAGGAATAAGCTATCAAGTCACAGAAACACATGAAAGAACATTAAATGCCTATTATTAACTGAAAGAAACCAGTCTGGAAAGGCTATATATTTTATGATCGCACCTATATGATATTCTGGCAAAGCAGTACTACTAGAGATAGTAAAAAGACCAGAAGTTGCCAAAGGCTCAGGGGAGGGAGGAGGGAAGGATGACTAGATGGAGCACAGGGGATTCTTTAGGAAAGTGATATCATTTTGTTCGATACTGTAATGGTACATACATGATATTATGCATCTGTCAAAACCCATAGAACAATATGAAGCATAAACCCTAACATAAACTATGGACTTGAGTTAATAATATAGTATCAGTATTGGCTCAATTTTAACAAGTATACTGCATTAATGTAATAACAACAAAAAAAACCCAGCAAACTGTGCAGAGGGAAAGAGTACAGGGAGCTCTGTACTTCACACTCTGTTTTTCTGTGAACCTAAAGTTGCTCTTGAATATATTGCCTGTTATTTTTAAAAATATATACAGATACAATTTAAAATTACCACCTAACTTCTGTGTAGTTGACAGTATTCCAAGATGGCCTCCATCTTAGAGGATGCCTGCTCCCTGGGGTAGAGTCTCTGTAATCTCTTCCTCTCGAGTACCGGAGGACTATAAATATGATAGGGTTCATTCTCTGTATTAGATGATATTCTATGACAGAGGTAAGAGGATTTTACAGCTGTAAGTAAGGTTAAAAACTAGCTGACTTTAAGTCTGTCAAAGGAAGATTATTCTGGGCTAACCAGGGGAGCTCTCAGAAGAGACTTGGCCTTTCCTGAAGGAGGAGCCTAAGAGCCTAGGAGGGATTCTCCTGCTGCCTTTAGGAAAAGGGCCTCATAAGAGGGGCATGTAGCAAGGCCCTAAAAGGGCCTCTAGAGACTAAGAGCTGTCTCCAGTCAACAGTTAGCCAAAAGAAATAAATAAAAAGAAAATTAGGGCCTCAATCAGACAACCCCAAGAAAACGAATTATTCTAACAACAAGACAAATATGCAAGAAGACCCCTTGAGCTGAACTCAGCCTGTGAGATCCTGAGCACAGAATCCAACTATTTTGATCCTGTACTCTTGACCCACAGAAACTGTAAGATCAGCTACTTAAGTTGTTTTAAGCCACTGTGTTTGTGGTAACTTGTTACTCAGGGATGGAAAACTAATACAGTCTGTTACTCACACACTGACAAATCACCAAAGTCAACAAATTAGACTAAAAGAAGTCATTTGAGGTTTCTGTTTATTCTGAAAAATGAGCTAAATTTCACAGTCATAAAAATGTAAATTACCTTATTTTACATATGGCTGGCATTTGACATTTTGAAAAGCCAAATTACAACGAGCATATATGACACAACCACAGCCTGTTTTTTTTAAAAAAAAAAAGTGCACAACCAAGAAAGAATGCAAGAATAAATCCATCAGGAAGCAACTTTTTAAGATGCTACTGAGAATTTTGCAAATGGTTACCAAGTGATAATTTTTTAAAAACATAGACAGGTTCTGCTCCTCCAAAAAATACCAGGAGAAAACAAAATTTTAAAAATCTGCAAATAACACATATCATGAGTCCTGAGTTTCTGAAGAGAGATTTACTATGAGCAATGTTCATATCTCTCTATGTGTCAGTCTCTAGAAAAGTGAGGCCCAGCCCAGTGGAACAAGAGATTAAAAACAAAGAGCCCTTACAACATGATGCAATACATCTTATATCACAGATTTAAAATGGTGAAGCTCACCATTTTTTAAAGTAGTCTACATTCACTGATAGGAAAGGGAATATTAAAAATCTAATTTCTGTAACGATAACCCTATATGCAAAACAGAAAAAGAGACACAGAAATACAGAACACACTAATTTCTCGAGATTTCTTATGACTTTCCTTTTAAAAAACCCTGGAGTATAGCCACTTTACAATATTGTGTTACTGTGTTAGTTTCTGCTATACAACGAAGTGAATCAGTTATACGTGTACATATATCCTCTCCCTCCTGGATCTCCCTCTCAAATGTCACCACACACAATCTAGGGACCACAGAGAACCAAGCTGAGCTTCCTGTGATATACAGCAGGTTCCCACTAGCTATCTGTTTTAGACATGGTAGTGTATACATGTCAATCCCAATCTCTCAATTCATCCCACCTCCCTAACCCCTACTCCATGTCTACACATCTGTTCTCTCCATCTGCATCTCTATTCCTGCCCTACAAATGACTTTCCTCAATGGATAAAAAGGATATTTGATTTTACTGTTTATTTTCTTATCAAATTATAGTTTAAAATATTAGTCTCATAGATCAAATTTTATTTTTATTTCAGCTTTATCATTCTATGATTTAGAATAAATTTAGACTATATCAGACTATCTTACTAACATTTAAAAAGAATTTTAAGAGAGGTTTATATAAAATGTTTAGCACAAACAGCATTAAAATATGAGCAAATGGGAATGTGATTGAGGGTAAAAAATGAAACACTGGTCATATTTCAATAAGCTAAACCTGAAGAATATTGAATAACTATAAACAAGAATGTTCATGGTCAATTAAGGCTTAGAAGTGATTAAGAAAAATTACTGGAGGACCAAAAAATTACTAGTTTTAATTTTATTTAAAAGCTATTCTACATAGCATTATGAATCAACTCTATTTCAATTTTAAATTTTTTTTTTAATTTCTTAAAACTTAGTCTAATTGATGAATAGAAAAACAAAATGTGGTATATTTATATAAGAGAATATTGCTATTGTTTGTTGTTTAGTCACTAAGTCATGCCTAAATCTTTTGCAAACCTATGGACTGTAGCCCACCAGGCTCTTGTGTCCAAGAGATTCTCCAGGCAAGAAATCTAGAGTGGGTTGCCATTTCCTTCTCAAGGGGATCTTCCCAATCCCGGGATTGAACATGCATTTCCTTCGCTGGCAGGCAGATTCTCTACCACTGAGCCACAAGTGAAGCCTTAAAATATAATATTCAAACTTAAAATGAAATAAAGTACTAATACAAAGATAAGTCTTGAAAAAATTATATTAAAATGTGAAAGAAGCCAAGAAACAAAGTCCATGTGCTGTATTATTTCATTTCTATGAAATATTTGCAATAGCTATATCCATTTTGAATATGGGAGATTTCTTCAGTGATGTTGAAAATGTTTTGGAACTAAACAGAGGTAAAACAACATTGTGAATGTCAATTATTATATACTTCAAAACAGTTAATTTTATATTATTCAAATTTTACCTCAATTAAAAAAGTCAATCCAGTAAATCTAAATATTAATCACAATTATTACATGCAGATGTACAGAAAACATCTATTCCCAATTTCTATCAACACTCAGCTGTTCAAATAAAAATCACCAGCACATGAACAGAAAATTATTAATTACCCCATTTAAATACACACTGAAATTTTATACACAAATCTTGAAAGGTCACCTGTACACTGCATTAATAATTATGAAAATGCTTCATTCTACATGAGGCATATAATGAATAAAATTTGTAAAGTTTCAGAAAATTGTATGTAATGATAAGCCATAGAAGTGGTTCCCAGAACTCTACTAAGCAATATTCATGTTTCCCCTTTTCTTTGACCAATTTAAATATTCATGAATTACTGTCAAATGCCAAGTCATAGCAAAACAAGATCTAGCCCAAATCTTGGAATCTTGTTTGGAGCACTTGAATTAGCAAACTAATCAGCCAAAAATAATATTAAACACATCAACCAAATATTACACTTGCCCCTTGTCTCTGGAAATGTTCCATTAGGTTTCTAAAGAAAAAAATAAAATGCTTCATACAAAAAGGCTTTAACTTCTACTTTGAAAACACATTTCAGCCCATAATATTTTAATACTTCTGATTCAAGATAACTTTCCAGCAAGACAATATCCCCACAAGAAGAAACACTTCTTTCAGCTAAATTTAAATAGATCTTCAAATATATATATCTTGGCTTCTTTAGTTTACGAGAATTCCCTACTTTGCTCAATAGGCAGTATCATGTAATCAAGGAGGCAGGTTACAATGGAGAGTTTATATCTAAATAAAGTAAGTAAAGCCTAATATGATACATCAATACATAATATCTTTAACACGAACACTAATTACATGAGCACTAATTTTATGTAAAATAGTATTAAAAATGCTAGACCTATACTGTCCAACACAGTACATTAGTCACAAATATCTCCTTAATTTTAAAGTATAAAATTAAAGATTCATTTCTTTAGTGGCACTAATCACATTTCAAGTATTCAACACAAGTGACTAGTGGCAACCATACTGGATAGCAGATTTCCCTCACCATAGAAACAGCACCACAGAATCCACAGAGGTGAATTTACCATAAATTTGCTTCATGAAGCTTAGGCTTTGGGGTTATTTTCTCATGTCAAATGGTGTGAGGCATAGCAGGCACTTTGAGGTTCCAACAAAGAGGAGAGGGAATTGGTGACACTGTCAATTTGGGTTTAGCTGGATCTATGTATGTGGATCTCACTCATTTCCATGTGTAATTAATTAATGCTATCTATTCCACTGTAAGACTAGCTTCTAAGAATATGCCTTTTTTACCCATTGCACCAACTACCCAGAGTCATGAAAACTTTCTGAAATGCAAGTTCAGAGACAGAGGTCTAAGGAGACATATGATGTGTCCCATGGAAACTAGAACTACAGGTATGTGGTAAGTCGGGGAGGAAGTCTGAAACATACACAGCTAAAAGACAGTCTGTGGTAAGTTCTTCCAATCATGATATATGAAATAGTATAAGCAGATAATTCAGTCTTTAGCCAATGCCTAGTAAATCAGGCATTTTCTTTTATTAGGAATATATTTGATAAGTCTTATATAATTATAAATGCAGCACACATTTCCCTTTTCATTTTGTAGAACTCTTGAAATAGAATTTCTCAAACTCTTTTTTTGTAGAGCACAAACATGTAGCATAATCATGCCATAGGAAGAGGCATTCAAAGACTACACATCCTATAGGTGTCAATTTTTAAATTTTAGTAGTTTAAAGTGTGATCAGGAATTCAAAAATGTCGATTTTTCAATATTCTGATGATTCTGTCATTGGCCATGTTTTTAAAAACATGTCATCCATTTTCTTTTCTCATTGTAAGTATTAAACTTGTATACATTAATCTGTAGTTGCAATTTTGTGCTTTTTTCTCAAAAAATGTCTAAATTTCAGGTCCCCAACAAAGCTTTCATGCCCCTGAAACTAGGAAATTTTGTCTTGATCAAAGTATTTACCAATTAGCAATATCTACATTTTTGTTTTTTCATTCCAGGAGTCATTTAATAACTCAGTTACATCACTGTCATTGAATCCCAGGATTTAAAAAGGTTAATTTGAAAAGCTTGTGTCCCACCCACTCTGGACCTTTTCTGGTATCTCTTCAACCTTCAGTACCAAAAAAAAAGCAAAGACAGAAACATCATTCTATCTCACTGGCACTCAACAAACATCATTTCTGGTAACTAGGTTACATTGAGTACCTTTAAGCTTTGTACTGCTTATACCAGTGAAATTCCTCATATAATTAGAGTTGTGGCTATTCAAATGACTAGGACTTTTCTTTTAGTACACAATATATTGAACCAAATGCAGGCCTGAAAATACCAAATCGTTGAAAATAAAAAACAAAAATTTCAAACATCTAATTACCTTTATAAAATGTTCTAAATGAAACCAACATTAGTAAAACCACTTTTATGTATTATAAAAAAGCACTTGCGGTATAAATTTTAAAATGCCCAACAGCTAAATGCCATTTATGCAAATATTCCTAGGTTACATATTAGTTATCTTTCATTTCATACCCTTTACACTTCATTAAGCCATACTTCAAATAACCTAAGTTCTAATTATTGCATTGCAAAGATACACAACCTGAAATCACATCAAATAAATTGTAAATCAAACCTCTCAAAGCCATAGCCATAGGTGGAAATCAAATGAAATGCCTAATATTATATAAATGGCTAGTTTAAATTATTACATTTATACAATTGCCTAGGCACATTTCTTTCAAAGTGTTTTTCTTGCTGCCTCCATGGCTATAGAATAAAAATTAGAGAATATGTTAAAAAATTAAAGAACTGAATTTAGGCTTGGAATATACATATTCTAGTAGTTAACCCTCAATAATAGTGTTACTAAAAAGAAAAACACTTCTTAAAACTAAGAGGAATGGAAGGAAAGAGAAAACTTAGCCCTCTTAACCCTCTCCCCCCCCCCCCCAAAAAAAACCGTCTATAATCCTAAAGACAAAAGATATGGTGGTATCCAGAGGTGGAAAATTTGGAAAACTCAGCAGTGGCCACAGGACTGGAAAAGGTCAGTTTTCATTCCAATCCCTAAGACAGGCAACGCTAAAGAATGCTCAAACTACCACACAATTGCACTCATCTCACACGTTAGTAAATGATGCTCAAAATTCTCCAAGCCAGGCTTCAACAGTATGTGAACCATGAACTTTCGGATGTTCAAGCTGGTTTTAGAAAAGTCAGAGGAACCAGAGATCAAATTGCCAACATCCACTGGATCATCAAAAAAGCAAAAGAGTTCCAGAAAAACATCTATTTCTGCTTTATTGTCTATGCCAAAGCCTTTGACTGTGTGGATCACAATAAACTGTGGAAAATTCTGAAAGAGATGGGAATACCGGACCACCTGACCTACCTCTTGAGAAACCTGTATGCAGCTCAGGAAGCAACAGTTAGAACTGGACATGGAACAGCCTGGTTCTAAATAGGGAAAGGAGTACGTCAAGGCTGTATACTGTCACCCTGGTTATTTAACTTAAATGCAGGGTACATCATGAGAAACGTTGGGCTGGAAGAAGCACAAGCTGGAATCAAGATTGCAGGGAGAAATATCAATAACCTCAGATATGCGGATGACCCCACCCTTATGGCAGAAAGTGAAGAACTAAAGAGCCTCTTGATGAAAGTGAAAGAGGAGAGTGAAAAAGTTGGCTTAAAGCTCAACATTCAGAAAACTGAGATCATGGCATCTGGGCCCATCACTTCATAGCAAATAGATGGGGAAACAGTGGCTGACTTTATTTTGGGAGGCTCCAAAATCACTGCAGATGGTGTTTGCAGCCATGAAATCAAAAGACACTTACTCCTTGGAAGTGAAGTTATGACCAACCTAGACTGCATATTAAAAAGCACAGACATTCCTTTGCCAACAAAAGTCCATCTAGTCAAGGCTATAGTTTTTCCAGTAGTCATGTATGGATGTGAGAGTTGGACTATAAAGAAAGCTGAGCACCGAAGAATTGATGCTTTTGAACTGTGGTGTTGGATAAGACTCTTGAGAGTCCCTTGGACTGCAAGGAGATCTAACCAGTCCATCCTAAAGGAGATCAGTCCTGGGTGTTCACTGGAAGGACTGATGTTGAAGCTGAAACTCCAATAGTTTGGCCACCTGATGCGAAGAACTGACTCATTTGAAAAGACCCTGATGCTGGGTAAGATTGAAGGCAGGAGGAGAAGGGGACGACAGAGAATGAGGTGGTTGGATGGCATCACCAACTCAATGGACATGAGTTTGAGTAAACTCTGGGAGTTGATGATGGACAGGGAGGCCTGGCGTGCTGTAGTCCATGGGGTCGCAAAACATTGGACACAACTGAGTGACTGAACTGAACAGAACTGAACTGAGAGGCGGCAGGGAGGGAGGTATGAGGAGTCACTGAGTTACTGAGTCACTGAGTTACTATTTAACAGGTACAGAGTTTCAGTGTGGAAAAGATGAAAAATTCTGGAGATGGATGGGGGTGATGGTGGTACAACAAGGAGAATATGTTTAACGTACTGAAAATCCTTAAAATAATACATTCTATGTTATGATATTTTCCTACTAAAAAAAATAGTTCTAAAGTAATTACACTTCAATTTTTGTATACATATATTTTTTCTTTTCTGAGATGCAGCCTAAATTGAAAAGTACTTCATTGTAAGTAACAGCAACTAAGCACGTAAGTTGTCCCAGGTCATAGCTAATAAAATGGAGAAAATCAGTTTCCTGACTTCTAGCTTCGTGAACTTTGTTCTCTAATACTATGCAAATTGAGAGATCACAAGAAATTCCAGACTTCTCTGACTAAGAATAGTTCTTTTATTTTTTTTTTTTCATTTATTTTTATTAGTTGGAGGCTAATTACAATATTGTAGTGGTTTTTGCCATACATTGACATGAATCAGCCATGGATTTACATGTGTTCCCCATCCCGATCCCCTCTCCCGCCTCCCTCCCCATCCCATCCCTCTGGGTCTTCCCAGTGCACCAGCCCTGAGCACTTGTCTCATGCATCCAACCTGGGCTGGTGATCTGTTTCACCCTTGATAGTATACTTGTTTCAATGCTATTCTCTCAGATCATCCCACCCTCGCCTTCTCCCACAGAGTCCAAAAGTCTGTTCTGTACATCTGTGTCTCTTTCTCTTAAAACAAATAAAAAAAACTACCTGTAGAAGCAGAGGCACAAGTGAATCTTTATTAAAGTAAAAGAGTGTTAAATATACAGATGACTACACTGAGCATGAAGAGTTGATGGGTAGTGCAGGTGTCAATGATAAACCAGGTCCAGTGTTTCAGTTGTGAAAAGAAAAGAATTATGTCCACATCACAAATATTCAATCAACTTAGATCATGTATACCACCATATTTCGTTTTCTACAAAAGCTATTGACAAACTTTAAGATGCATGATGCTTTTAAAGTGAGCTCTGACTCATTAGAATTTAATGTTTACAAATCTAAGTACTAGTTTTAGAATCTGATTTACATTAAGATACTTTCTACTCACAGTATCTCCAGAATCTTATACAATGTTATATAGCCAGTGCACAATAAATACATTTTTAAGTAGCAGGAAAGGAAGGAGAAAGGGAAGGAGAGAATTAAGGAAGAGAAGAAAGGTGGGTGGGGGTGGGGTGGTGTACATTCTAACAAACCATCCACTAATATTCAGCCTTTATGCAAAAAGAGAGGTTAGAGACTAGAAATAGTGATAAATTGAAGATCGGTTCCCAAACTATGTTCTACTATTTCATCGATTTTAATGGTGATTTCTTTTTCTATTGGCTAAAGCTCAGAATTTAAACATATTAGTGATGGATATAAAGGACATGATTAATTCATTATACCTGCACAACCCTATATGATGTATAACTACACTATTAAAACTGTATTTTCAAATACAAAGACTCTTGATATTAAGTGATTTTATACATTCCAAAATATTTTTCTCCGTTGTACAATTAAGACTTGGTATTTGCATTAACGTTTTATAATTATTTTAAAAGCCAAGTATTAGCTAACTCAATCACAAAAGCAAAACACTTGACACAAATGCCATATTTCAACTTTACAACCTTTGTAAAGATATGCGTTTATTTGGGTCATAGAATTATGTCACTCTCGCTGACCACCAGACAAAAATCTGTCAAGTGACTTTCAGGTTTATATGGTCCAATACCATTAGAAGCAATTACAAAACTTAATGGCCGCTACCTGTGTGTACTTCTGGCATTGCCCTGAATTCATGTCATAAGTCATCTCATGAAGTCTTTTAGCTTTCCTTCATCAACTGCCCTCTCGGGTTTTACAGATGTCATTCTTAAGATCATTTCACACGACAATCTGTCACCTTCCTATGTTTTCCAGCTAAACATTTACATACTTTGACTTCTTAAAGATGTCATGTTTTGGCAAAACTTACCAAGGAACAGAAAAAAATCAGAAAAATTGTTTCCCATGAGGTGTGAGGGTAAAGGCTGACTGGGGATGGACATGCAGGAACTTTCTGAGGTGATGGTAATGTTATCTTGATAGAAGTTTGGGTTAACAGATATAAGCATCTGCCAAAATTAGCAAACGTTCACTTAAGACTATGCATGTCCATTGTACTTCAATTTACCTCAAGAAGAAAAAAAATGGAAACTATTACTGAAGTCTAGTTGATGATGTGCATGCTAAAGCATTTACCTTTAAATGTATCATAAGATGGATGGAATAGAGGGACGAACAAATGGACCAGATAATTGACTAATGTTTGCTCCCCCAGTGGATCACAGTAAAGAACCCACCTGCAATGCAGGAGACACAGGTTTGATCCCAGGGTCAGGAACATCCCCTGGAAGGAAATGGCAACCCACCCCTGTATGCTTGCCTGGGAAATCCCACGGACAGAGAATCCTGGTGGGCTGCAGTCCCTGGAGTCAGACACAACTAAGCAACTAAACAAAAACAACAATTGCTAAAATGAGTGGTGGATAAACTGGTATTCACTAAATTTCTTTCAACTTCCCTATGTATGAAAACTTCCATAATAAAATGTTTTAAAATTTAGACTGTCATTATTCATAACGCTTTTTACTTTAAAACTCACCGGGTAAAGAAAGAGGAATCAGCAAGTGTTCCCAAAGACAATGAACTATGATGGTAGTTGCTTGTTTACTTGAATGTTTCAAATGTTTATATAAATTGATCTGAATAGCTAAAACTGGCTAAAAATTTTGTTAAATTAATTAAAAGTATAACCTATTCACCTATTCTTTCATTCATTCTGCAAATACTTGTCAATCACCTTCTATGTACCAGATGTCTCCAAGTCCTAAAGAAGAAGGACAACTTAACTGTAATACATCATAATTTTTACTGTTTCAGGAATATGGCTGGAAGGACATTTTCTGGACCATGAAGGATAAGTGAAATTTTTCCAGATAGAGGAAGCTGATTCTAAACTGTAGAAAAATGTGTACATAAGCATATAATACAAAAACTTTATTTTATAGCAAAAAGCAACACATTTATGGTAGTTGCTTCTTAAATATGTCAAGATATTTAAAATAAAAAGAATAAAATAAATGTATATATATATATATATTAGACTCTTCTTTTACTATCTAATATACTGCTATTGAAAAACTCTTCAATCTTTTCAGTCTCCAATATAATCCTGGCATCTCTTGTTTACCATTCAACCCAAGCTGCAAATAATGAATTTTAAATAATTGAAAGTATGCTGTTGTTTGTATGTCACTAAGTCAGGTCTCACTCTTTTTTATGACCTCATGGACCATAGCCTGCCAGGCTCCTGTGTCCACGGGATTTCTCAGACAAGAATACTGGAGTGGGTAGCCATTTCCTTTCCCAGGGGATTTTCCTGACCCAGGGATCAAACCTACATTTCCTGCTTGGCAGGCAGATTCTTTCACTGAGCCACTTGGGAAACCTAACTGAAAGTATATCATATCTGATTTTATTACTTTGTAGGGATTTTTTTTCCATTCTACATGAAACACTTGCTCTAAAGTCTTAAAATTCCAAGAGTATATATTCTGGAATTAGAAAGGTTTCTAGACCAGGCAGCAAATAAAAATGTGACTGTCTCACACAGCAACTTGGCCCACTATAAAATGCACAAAGGACAAATATCAACATCAAAGTACTGTCTATATTGTATATAATCTACTTAGGTATTTTAAATATTTTAAACCTTTTTTAAGGCATATGGATAGTCACATTAACTTTAAAGAGCAGTCTACCTCTCTAACCAACTCTAACAAAATTCTAGCATATGCGGGTTTACTTCAATGTATCATATCTACAAAATGTAGGTATCACTAAAATACTCACATGTTTAATGAGAATTAAATGATGTTTTGTTTAGAAATAAATGCAGTTAGTGCTTACTGCTGAGTAAATAGCAATTAATAATAAAAAGTGTTTACCCATACATATTCATGCAATTCCACAGACACTTTTTAATCTGGGTCATGAACTAGATTAAACGTAAACCAGAATTCATTATATCTTTTCTGTTTAGTTACAAAGTCCAAATTCTCAGTCTTACTGCATTACTGACCACTTCAGAGTCATAATAGTTTTTCATTTGCTCCTTTTCAGATCCAAACTCCTTACTTCACTGCTCACCCAAGACTGGCACTCTTTACAGAGTTCACTAGCAAAGACCTTAAAATTCTTTTATTATTTATCTGTTAGTGGCCAAGAATAGAAATATCACTGGACCTTCACCTCAAATAATCCTCTAAAAAAATACTGAGTGACTGAGTTGGGCCAGAGGTTCAGACTCAAGATGCTTTATAATTTGCTTCAAACCATTTTCTGTAGGTACCTTCAAATGATCCCTGGGCTGAATGAGATATTTTTGTTCTTAGGGAAAAAGTCAGGTAGGAAAAGTAGTATGTGGAGAGTTCTTAAGACTGAACACTGCATTATTAAAGGAGAGGCAGAATATTCAGAAAGTCTAAAGAAAAGAGATATCCAGGATGGAAAAAATGAAACAAAAAGCCTGATTTCATCCTCTAGTACATACAACAATGACTTACACTATTTAATATAAAACTATATTATCACTTGGAGACAGAAAAAGACCTTTCTATTGATGAGCTTACTAATCTCCATGCTTTATTTCCACTAGGAAAAAATATTCTTCATATTTACCATTAAATTACAAATCTACCACAATATATCAAATATTTCAAAAGAGTTAAATTTTCCTTAATACCCTAAGAGCAAAGACAGAACCTAAAGCTTAGTTGTATTAGGCAAGTCCATAACATTGACATTTTCTTCTCATGAAATATGTTGAATTTAAGATATAGGAATGAATCTTTTTTGTTAGAATATTATATTTGTTTAAAACCTGAATGCTATCAAAGCTGATTTGTATTTTTTCATTTTTCATGATATGCTCTTGATACAACTGTTGGCTATGAGGATCCACTCAGGCTGCACTCCTCATTGGCTAAGACTCTGCAGCAGGTTGTACACACGTGAACACATTGCTTTTTCTCATGTGCAGTATGCTGAGAGTGACTCTTTCTTCCCTGATCTTATATTTCAGTCTTAATGAAAATGATAGGGCAATGAGGACCTTATTTAGCAAATAAGTCAGTTTGCCTTCCTTGTCTACATAAAAAAATAGATGCTTGATTTCTTATCTAAGTGAGAAAGACATGGGCAGTAGAAAAATGAATACCGAAAATAAACGTCAAAAAGAAATAAGGTTTCAACAGTAATTTTTTAAGGTAATAAGGACTAGGAGGAAAACAATGTAATACAAAAATTTTTCACGTCTAAAATTACTTAGGTGAATCCCTACAGTCCTGAAAGTATCTTCACAAAATGATTCATATGTGAAATAAACAAATAACTTCAAAAAGAAAAAAGAAACTTTTGGTAAAAGGAGTAAAATCTTCATTTAAAACGTTTAAAAAAATACTCTGATTGAGTATTTTTCTGAAGAAATGATCAGATGCCTAGTGATTTTATTTTTACCCAAGAAAATCTATTCTGCTTTACTGACAATGTACTTTATTTTAAAACTAGAGCAGAACAAAAGGTTCAAAGGAATACTTGCCAAAGGAAAAAAAAAGAGATGACGGTAAACCAAGCCAAGCTAAAATGACTATCTGTACAACCTTCCCAAAGTTATAAATGCTTAAAATTGTAGTATTATACAAAAACAAATATGTGTATATTCTCTACTTGAACAGCTTCATAGTTGCCATGAATCATTCTTCCATTTTCTGTATTTAGAAAGCAGTCTAGTTCCTGATTTAAGAAGAAAGAAAAGAAAGGAAAAGCAGAAAATAAAGTGTTTCAACAACAAAAAAAGCATCTGATAAAACATGGATAGGTGGGTGGGTAGATGAACAGATGCTAAAGAATGACAGGTGATTACATAAATAAGCTGCCTTTTACCCAGGTGTAGAGTGGGGCGGGGTGGGGTGGGGGTGGGAGGGAACATCTTGCTTTCTTCCTTTCACTTAAAACTTGTGTAAGTTCTTAAACTGGAGGTTGTCAACGTACTTCAAGAGGGGATTTATGAACCTCCAGGAACTAGGAAGGATGGGGATGCATGTTGATAAGAGTATACACATGAACTGGGGTGGAGAGGTGAATGTATGTAGACATCCACTCATGCATGTATTTCTGAATTAGATTAAGAGCTTCTAAAAGGTATAGTGACCTAGAAGAAGACGAAGGGCCACAACTGCAGATTGTTTTGCTTGTTTAATTAAATGGTAGGGCAATACTAGGTAGTCTCCTTTAAGCTGGGGAGCCATACTAAGAATTTCAAGCAAACAAAGCCTCAAACGCAGGGCTCTCATTAACCAGAGTTGTTGGCTACCCTAAGAGGTGGGAAATAGTATTGTTTAACATAAAAAGCACTTTTTAAAAAATGAAATTAAAAGCCTAAATGGGCAAAAACTCACTTTTAATGTTCTTGGAACTTACTTTTAATGAGACTGACGTTAGGACACAAAAGCTCTCAGGTGTCAGCACTGAGTACTCTATGCAGGGAAAATTCTCCACAGTGTGGCCTGAGTTCCCACAGTGCGCCTGAACACGCAGACACACGGGACCATCTCTCTAATTATTAGAGTATACACCAAAGGCCCCTTCTTCTGTCTCCAGAAACATATTAACCCACTCTTTCTTAAAAGTCCAGTTCACCAGAGTCTTTCATCTGTCACCAAAAGCAGCAAGACCTGAGTGAAGAGGCTGGCAAGGCGGCCTTTACAAGTGCATTTCCCTGCACAGACTAGGCAGGTCTGGTGCTCACAGATGGTGCAGGCACGGGTCCTGAATTGACAGCAGCAGGATACTGTCTCCCCAATAGATAACAAAGCCACTGAAAGTCAGCCAAAAACAAAAATAAAATTTTTTTTTTAAATTCCTGCCTTCGTATTTATCAAGCCTTTCACAATAGCCAAGAAGAATTTAGAATTTAAAGTCTCATCTAATTTAACTCCAACCCAGATGAAACAGTGTTTCTTAAATTGAAACTTCCTCCACTAAATTTTGCCTTTCAATAGCAACAGAACTTTAGAGAAATGATACCTTCTCAGGGATCTTTGCCAGCTTTTCACAAACATTTATCATGGTGGCAAATAATTTCGTAAGTTTCTTTACTGGACATGTCAGCTCACAATTTGAGAAATGCAGACTGAAGGATCAAATTCACAGCAGGAGAGGAAAGCATGCGGGACCAGAATTACGTCAGAAGGCTTAGGGTTTTAGCTTTAAAACTAGATGGACGAGAATTCCTAGACATGAATGGTCATAATACATCTGGCTTTAAGTAGCTACTGCCACATGTATACAAAGCAAACACAAGGTAACACACTATACACTTAAGTCACTCTACTTCCTGTCTGGCTGGCTTTATCTCATATATAAAAAGCCCTGTTTGAGGTCCCAGTTAGAACATTCTAATTGGGAGAAAAAAAAAAAGTGAATTTTGAGAATATATAATAAGGTCAGGATACTGAAAATTAATACAATGAAAAAACATATTTAATATTTTCACAATATCTGCAATATGCCTCCTGAATAACATAAATGACATGTCTGAAAACTACTGCTATTTTATGTAAAAATAACACACACTAAAATATTGTTCCTTCTTTCATTCCAGGTAGGAAAAAGTTTTTAGGCTTCCCTGATGGTTCAGTTGGTAAAGAACCTGCCTGCAACGTAGGCAACCTGGGTTCGATCCCTGGGTCAGGAAGATCCCCTGGAGAAGGAAATGGCAACCCACACCAGCAATCTTGCCTAGGAAATCCCAAGGACAGAAGAGCCCAGTGGGTTACAGTCCATGGGATCACAAGAGTCAGACACAACTTAGCAACTAAACCACAGGCAGAAGTTTTTAAAGCATGTAAATATAAATTTTTAGGGAAAGTTAGATATCAAGCTTGCCTTTTACCTTGTCTAATTTTTTCTTAATCTGGGTTTATAACAGATCTATAATTCTGGAGAGTATCTTTGCTACTAGCTTATAGAACAGATGAGTAACTGAAGATAAAATTTTTGTACTTTTCACCCAATTTTCTTAATTTAGCAGATACTGCATCCTCAAACCAAAAGCCTTACTTAAGCAAACCAAATACAATGAACTTTTTTTTGGCCACACTGTGTTGCATAGCATGTGGGATCTTAGTTTCTGGACCACACTTCAAACCTGTGCCCCCTGCACTGGAAGGTTGGAATCTTAACCCCTGGACTTTGTTTTAAAGAATCTAAGTAGGGTAACAAAGTATTTTCCTGGATGCTGTATGCAAAAACTAAGAATATTTACCAGCTCATGAATATTTTTATTTTCTTTTTTACTCCAGGAAGTGAACAAACAATACACACTATTAAATTTAATTATTACTGTGCCCTATTTTACATTGAGGACAAAAAATGCTCGATCTCAGTAATAGTTGCTACAAGTGCAGCACTCCTATGGTATAAGGCCAGAATTTATAGCGCTTCTGTTAGATAATAAAACCCAGATAAGTAAAAGAAGAGATGCAATTCATGACAAGGTAACATCCATCAGTAATGCACTTAAGACCTTTAAGAATTCACTGGTCAATGAGAAAGGAGAGTACACTCACAAGCAAGCTGTTTAGCTACTGGATCTCCAGTTCTCATAGAGCATTTTACTTATTAGTTTTATTAATCCGTTAACCGATTGTTGGCAAAGACCACAGAATCCTAACAACCATCCACCCAGAAGTGGCCAGAGAAACAATGCTCAGGCTGCAAACAACCAAGGTTCTCTCTAGTCTACTTAATCTTCAAAGATTTTTTAAGTCTGATCACTGGGTGGGAAGTCCATAAAATGTCATCAAACAAATAAGAGGACAGGAGATCCATAAAAGCATGGTAGAACTGAACTGAAGAGTGTAAGAGAAAGAAATGACCTGCACAGTTGAGGATTAGCTGAAGAATTATCTGCCTTTATCTTTTTTTGTTAACTAGAAAGTTTTCAGAGGATCCCAAAGACAGAAATTAAGACATGAGAAGATAAATTATATCAGTTAAACTTTAACATTGCTTTTTGAAAAATATAACTGGTGGCAAGCTTTGAATACCCACTTGAGTAAATCGTTGCCTCCATCAGACTTTACCAAAACTATACCAAATATTCTAGTTTTAAACTTAGTTCTACAAAGTATAGCTTCTCTTTCAGATTTTTTTGCTTTGTTTTTTCTAGTTAAAATCTTCTTAGAATGGCTAATCATAATTTTTTTAAACCATAAAATGAAAACTTCCTTAAATTCTATGTAAAAATATGTTTACACTTTTTTTAAATTTTTTTAAAATTTATTTATTTTAATTGGAGGCTGATCACTTACAATATTGTAGTGGGTTTTGCCATACATTGACATGAATTACACTCTTTTGGCAACAAAGGAATTAATACTTAGAAATTCACATTTGGATAATCTCCCTTAAGATATCCAACATGCATAAAAAAAAACCTGTAAGCCACAGAATGTCTATCACAGAAGTACTTATAACAGTGAAATTCCAGTAATAATTTTTAAAATTATAAAAAAAAAGAATGAGTATATAAATAACTACATGCCTACTTTATCTTCTGTTTTGAAGCTATTTAAAATAACTGACATAAAATCCAAGTAGCAACATGGAAACACTTTGTGAAAAACAAAAGAGAGATAGAAAGTAGGCTGGAAAAAAATACAGTATTTCCTAAAAACTGAACATTTTTAAGCAAACAATGTAAGAACACAAAAGCTAAACTGCTCATAACATTTCATAGACATTAGAAAAGTTAAATAAAGACTCATTTTTAACTGAAGACTAACTTATCTTCTGAGTCTTTTCTTTTCAAGCTTAGATATACATATCACTGAAAACTTAAAAAATTTTTTTCTCATTGTATAAAACCAAAGTTACTCAAATTTTTTAAACCTCGGTTTTATACTTGGAATCTTGTCACTGAGTTAAACACAAAGAATTTGACATTATATAGTTATTCTTTATTTATGAAAACCAGCGAAAATAAATCTTTTAAAAAATACATCCACTGCTAAAACAGTTTGAAAAAATCCAGAGTGAAACAAAGAACTGTGTCAGACTCAGTATCCTTAGCAACAAAAGTATAAAAATGACAAACTTAAAAGATGTATATAAAATACTTTTAATTGTGCCACTTAAAGGTTTTTGCATTGTTTTTTCATTATATTATTTCTTTCTGACCACCTAATCTAAAGTAGCTATTGGGACACTATCACATCACACTTTTTTGTATAGCACTTATTTTTATCTGATATACTTAACAGAAATATCTACTAGTTTACTATCTCAGTTCAGTTCAGTTCAGTCGCTCAGTAGTGTCCAACTCTTTGCGACCCCATGGACTGCAGCATGCCAGGCCTCCCTGTCCATCACCAACTCCTGGAGTTCACCCAAACTCATGTCCATTGAGTTGGTGATGCCATCCAACCATCTCATCCTCTGTCGTCCCCTTCTCCTCCTGCCCTCAATCTGTCTCAGCATCAGGGTCTTTTCAAACGAGTCAGCTCTTCGCATGAGGTGGCCAAAGTATTGGAGTTTCAGCTTCAACATCAGTCCTTCCAATGAACACCCAGGACTGATCTCCTTTAGGATGGACTGGTTGGATCTCCTGGCATACAGAAATACAGACCTCGAGAATAAAAGAGTATTTTCCATCTTATTCACCCCCAGAGTTGCATCATACAGGCTTGTAAGCTCTACATACACCTCGACAGTTATGCAATGCACAACTTGTAAAACTGAATATGACTTGCTTATAAATGATTAATTATATACATGTCATAGAGCACCACAATCTTAGCAATGTCATTGTCTCTCATGATGCAACACTCTCAGCATGCATACCAGAAAAAGCTGTTCCTCAAAGTTTAACTCCTAAATTTTCTTTAATATTTTTTCACATTAGCATGTATGAATTCGTTTCTTGTTAGGCCATGAAATTTATAAAAGCAAAATATTCCTGAGGCAGAAACCAATCCACAAGATTGGTGAACCAATGCTTTCACCATTAAAGGTTCATCCATAATGAGTTATGATAGCACTACATTTTTTAAAGTATCTCTCAATCAAAAATACTCAGTTTCTTACTACTGGCTATATCTCATTTTTAAAATGACCTCCAGGTAGTTTTAAAGAATACTGCTTATACATGCATACATATATACATACACACACACACACACACACACACACATACACCACAATCTAATCCACTTGAACTGTAAATACGTAAGAGATTTTTAACATTAAAAAGTATAGAACTACTTACAGAACTACTAAGACTAAGTAGTCTTAAATTATTATTTTATTTGGGAGCCCCATACTGCTTCCAAACATGGTTCTTTTTATAATAATGTCTGGAAAGACTCTGGAAAACAAAAACTCCAATTTTAATAAAAGGTAAAGGCTAGAACTATTTCCTGGGAAGCCTAATTAAAGGTAAACAACCTCTCCTTTACTAGACTGTTCTATTCACACAACTGTTTGGCTAGAAGAAATGATAATGGAGTATAAAACCGCTGTCTTCTGGGCTCCTGTTTACAACCTGGATGAAGCTGATAGCCAAAAGAAATCACACAGAGGCCAATGTGAGAAGAATGTGCAGGCTTGGTCATTCACCTTCCTAGAAGACGTGTGCTGATCAGTAAGACTTTCAGCTACTAAATAATAACTTTCTCATCTCCCCACACATAAAATATAAATTACAACCCTTACAACCCACTTGGAAAATATAAACTAAATTCAATATACATATATTTTTTAATGTGTCTACTATGTGCTAGGCAACAATAGGATAACATATGACCAGAAAACACTATCTGCCCCCAGAGAAGCTTCACATTCATATGAAGGTATGATTTGGCAACAAAGAAGCAATGGACATAGTATCAAATCCAGCTATTAGAAGGTGGGGTCCAGCTATTAGAAGCAGACAGGCTACGGACAGACCCAGGACAGACTCATCTCAAACCATGCACCCCAGTATCTACTCCTCTTCTAGAATTGCTTCCCTCTGGAGCTTATTTCCTTGCCTACCTATTCCACCCAGATAGTCCACAGCTAATGCTCTCATCTCTGTTTTTCAGAAATGGTTCTTCCCAATCACCCTTCCAATCTCCACTCTACCACCCAGGGTCCCCATCTCGGGCACTCTGTCTGCCTCAATTATTCTCACACCTCCTCAGAACTGCACTCGCAGACTTGATGACCTGGAGAGAGCAAACTTGTGTCTGCACATTATGTCAGAGAAAGTCAAGTACAGAGCTACCTAGAACACAAGGCAGGGTGAAAATGCATGAGAGCTCTGCAGGTACTGTGATCTGAGCTGGTCATCATAGGAACATCCAAACAGATGTCTGTTCACTGGACAGATAAGTGTCCACTGGAGAGTGGAGATTCCCTTTGGAGCCACCTACCATGTTCCACAAATCAGTCCCAAGATAGTCTGACTGCATTTTTTCTACAGGAAGTTTTATCAGAAACTATTTCAAGTTTTCACATTTTCAAAATTGGTTTCAATCACTGGAAGTAGCTTTAGAGACATACATTTAAAAACTTCATCATTTGCAGTTGACTGATTTTCTAGACTTTCCAAATGCTGGATTTTACCCCTTTAATGACCCTTTGCTCCCAATACAAACTTTCATCAAAGCCAGGATATTGGACAAAATAACCCTGAAACCAGGTGTCAGATTAAAGATGGACACAAGGATGTCTCTAGCTTTCAGTAATGACCTGTGCTAATGAGAAGGCCCAGGTGTTCATTGAAATGTATGCGGAGCTACCTCAAAAGATTCCCAGCTACCAACCAAAAAAATCTGGTACAAATAAAGTAGGACTGGATGCAATTAATGAGGCAAAAATCACTGCAATGCTGAATGTAAATACTAACAAAATTTTCTAAAGTTACATGAGAGATGGTTCCTTGTAAATCATAGGAAGAAAACTGTTTTTAACCTTAAATTTTCCCGTATAATTAACTGCTGCTACCCAAGCAAGTCCTTTGAATCCAAAAACCAAACTGAGCTGGCTTGGTCCTAGTTATAATTACCATTTAAATACAACAGAACAAAAGCCTCTATGTTGACAAGAATATCAAAGGGGGACACAACACAAAATCTAGAATGTCTCAATTACACAACTGCTTTAGAAATACTGAGGGTTATTCACTCTACTTTTCTTTTTTCCCCCCAGAATATCCAACAAAACTTTTAAATCAGTCAGTGAAAATACACACATATAATAACATAGTTGTTTTTTTTTTTTAAGATGGAGACTTCAAGATTATCTCATGAATCCTCTTCCTTTTAAAAGTGAGAAAATGAAGCCTAGAAAAGGTAAATCACATAATACCACACAATATATTAAACAAAAAATTCCTGTGCCCCATGACACAGCCCTTTCTTCAAATACAACAGTGAGTTATTTTGTGAGTCTATCCAAGCACTAGGCTACCTTCAAAACAGTATTATGACTACAGTCACCAGAGGAGGAAACCTGAGAGGACTGGTAAAGAACACAAGCATGACGCGCTTAACGGTGAGAACTTAATCCCCAGGAAACCGGAAGTGTCTTGGCTCACCTAAGCACATAGAACTCAAATGTGTATCAAGGCGCCTCTGAACAGTTCTCAGTATGCGGACATCTTAGAGTGCTGCTTTACATTCCAAGTCCAAGCTTCACACAAGAGAATTCTCCTCGAAATATCTAAGTGGGCCTTCACAGTCTACTTTTTCAAATGCTCTGACAAAACATTGAAGAGGCTGAAATTACAAAATCTCAAAAGCTATTCTGTTGAATTCAAATGTGTTCAGCTACTACCCATTTTCCCTCTATTTTTAAATACGTGGATCACTGTAAACATTCTAAAACTTACTGTATTTTCAACTCTTTCTACAGAGGCACAGTGAAAAGAAATGGAGATGTGGTAGAAGGGGAGTACTTTTATTTTCTATCCATTATATCACACATATAATTTAAATACATTATATGTGTGAAAATTTAAGTGTAAAGAATATTGTGTATATATCTTGACAGTATCCAATTTTGAAAAACAAAAATGTTTAAACAGAATTTCAAATTACTTCTCTATAAATCATACATTAAATGTATAGCCTTAGTTACCATGAAATTTTTAAATGCAGTATTTTTATTTAAAAAAAAAAAAAGCAGTTCCCTTATCCTTTGGAAGAACTAAGCTTGTTATTTACTTCTCTGTTTCCCTGTTATCAGACTCATGAATTTGTTTTTCTACATTGCTTTGTCTTAGTCACATAAGACATTTTTTCTTAAACTCTGAGTCGTTATGACAACAATCTTTAAGACTAACTTTCTTTAAGCCCAGAGCTAATGATTACACAACAAAACAACTCATCCTGCTCAAGGGTATATTCTTCTTTAAGCTCTATACTAACAATTATATAACAATAAGTATCTTGCTCAAGGAAAAGTTTCTCCATCTTAACAGGAATCTTCTGATTAATCTGATTATCTTATACAGGAGCAGGTCTGGTAAGACCTTTCTATTGTTAGTTCTAATCTTGTTAATTTAAGATGTATGTAGTGGGAGTGGATGTGGTAAAAGTATATAAGGCCTTGATAAGACTAGAGAGTAGGACACCCCTTCTGATGTCTCTGTCAGAAGCTTTCTCTGTCCCTTTTTGTGCTTCGTCGAACTGTTTGGGACTGCATGGACTGCAGCCCTCTAGCCCTCTTGTCGCTTTTTACACTTTAATAAAATGCTGCTACACAGAAACCTTTGAGTGATCAAGCCTGGTCCCTGGTCCCGAAGCTAGATCCTCGGAGATCATGAATCTGATATAGTTCACTGTAAGCTATCACTTTCTCTTATGTTTTAACACAATCTGCATGTTTATATATCTGTTAATAAACACACACACATTTGTATTATAGCTCAGCTAATGCACTGGCAAACGTGTGTGTATGCACACACATACACATACATACACACACACACACACACTCTCAAACACACATCAGTTTAAACTGTTGTAGGCTTCAGAGGAACACCACCATACAAGGTTATGGTGAATAAAAAGAAGCACAATTTAAAGACTGAGAATAATTTAAAGTACAAATAGAGAATAGGAGTTCGAGTGCACTCAAGATATGAGCATTTTCAAATACTTTTTAAAGCTCAAATTAGAAGATCCTTTTTGTGGGATGCTGAAAGGGTAAAGGTTGGAAAATAGGATTAACTAAAGAAAAGGGAGGGACAAAAAAACAAAGTAGGAAAGAAAAAAGGATGAAAGGCACACAATGTAGTATTAAAGGATGAAATCTTATCAAACAGACCAACTGCACAAAGGCCAGAAATTAATAGAGCTTAATCAATGATTGCAACACCTTATTAGCAGAACAAAATGCCCAAATGCTACTTAGTCAAGAAATAAATCCTTCATTTCTTCTGGACATAGCACTCATAGCATAAGAAATCAATAAATCCTTTTTTTAAAAGGCAGGCTTAAGCAGAACATAAGATAAAATATATAGGTCATCGGAAATATAAAACTAATAATGTCTTTCCATACAGACTTAAAACAATTTTCGTCACTAATAGAATAATAGGCAGTGGAACTGAGTTAGAGAGATACTTCTAGGCAATACTAGACTCATGTTATTCACAGGGAGGATCTCTACCCTTTTGTTCACTCACCTATCCCAAGTACCTAGAGCAGTGCCAGAAACATAATGAAAAGTGAAAAGTGAAGTCACTCAGTCGTGTCCAACTCTTTGCGACCCTGTGGACTGTAGCCCACCAGGCTCCTCGGTCCATGGGATTCTCCAGGCAAGAATACTGGAGTGGGTTGCCATTTCCTTCTCCAGGGGATCTTCCCAAACCAGGGATCGAACCCTGGTCTCGCTTTACCCTCTGAGCCACAATAGATCCATATAATAGGTACTCAAAAAAAAAATTTAAAAAAAATGAAGGAAGAGACTATCACTTTGCCTGAGGCTCTATCTATACCAAATTCCCCATCTGAGATTGCACTAACTAAATACATTCTGGTTACTTAATTTGCATTTGACTTTTCTCACTCTATTGTCATTATCATGGGTAATAGTCTAAAACAATTGGAAGTGTTCTCTGTACAGATCAGCTTTTATTAAAGCTTTAAGGATGCTTCTCTGCTGATTTCATTTCATGGCCTTAAGAAATGGAAGCATCTAATCCTTTAGCTTGTTTACTTTATGCCTCCCCCCACCTTTACAATAGGTTTACTCCTCTGAGTTTTCCTTGATCAACAAAGTCCCTCAACAACCTCCATGAAAACTCATTAACATAAAAAAAGATAGTAATGATTAAATTAAATAACTATGGTGGACCCAAATCTAATATGACCAGTATCCTTATAAGAAGAGGAAATCTGAAGAGTCTTGTGCACAGAGTGACCATGTGAAGACACAAGAGGTCAACCATCTACAAGGCAAGCAGAGAGCCCTCAAAAGAAACCAACATTTGCTAACACTTGGATCTCAGACTTCTAGCCTCTTGAACTGTAAGAAGATAATGTCTGTTGTTTAAGATGAAGAAAAAAAATGTTCCTTAGTAATAGATTCATAGACACATTTGTGAATCTATTTAACTTACAAATGGATGTTGTAACATGTATTACTGTAAAAGTATTCAAATTAAGTCATAGTTTTATTTGATGTCAACTTTAGCCTTAAATTAAGTACATATAGAGGTTAATGTCACCTACAGGACAGGATGAAACAAAGAGATGACCATTACTATTAATATGGACTCTACAATCTGTCCTTGAATCAGTGAGGGACAAGAAAAAAAGACTGGAAGGGAGCTGCCGCTAGCGCACAGGGTGATTTTGAGCAGTGCAGGTGTTAACTGACTGGCTACCAGTTACCTCTTACCAAAGTCTCAAACTAACCCTAAATCACTTCCACAAAGGTAAGCCCAATCATTCCTGTTCTTTCAGTTGTGGAAAGGAAAAAACTCCTTAAAATAACATGCAAGTTACAAATGATTAGTACACAGAAGGCACTCAAATGTTTGCTAAAGTAATGGGTTCAGCCCAAATTGAATGCCAAATTTTTTAATGTAAAGGGTTATGTCTAAAAAAATGTGTATTACCAACATATTAGCAGATGAAAAAAATGTGTCTGGATACTCAATAAGATCTTTAGGCATTCATATATTCAACACAGGCAGTTTTGTAACAATAAATTGAGACACTTTTGATTTGAAGTAATTCTCAAGTGACAATTTATGCTCAGTCATACAGTTACTAGAAAATGAAATACCTGTTTTCAAAAGTAATGAGTCAAAAACAGTAAGAAACTGCTAATTTATTCTCAATTTTGAAGTAATACATATTTTGTTATAATAATTTTCATTCTGCTCTCTACAAAGCACACTTAATTTCCTATTTTTCCATGTTTAAGAAGATCACACAAAATAGGGAAACATTTTATTCTCAGTTCACTAATGTATACAAGGTATTAAATACAAAGACTCATTTTCAGATATTGCTAAGTTCATTAAGAATCTGTTGTTTATATGGTTTCAAAGAAACATTTCTAGAAAGTATTGCTAGAAATTCTTACTTTGGATAATTTCATTATTAATAATTATTCTTGGGACAAATATAATTGTCTTAATTTGCTGGGCTTTAACAAGGTATGCAATCAGTAAGTATTCTTTTTTGTTTTTTGTTTTTTTCCGGCCACACTGTGCAGCATGTGGGATCCTAGGTCCCCCATCAGGGATCAAACTCTTTTCCCCTGCATTGGAAGTACAGAGTTTAACCATTGGACCCAACAGGGAATTCCAATTCTTAATTTGTAAGTTCTTTTTTTTTTTTTTTTTCACATTTTTTTCTCTACCCCAAAATATAATCTGGGCTAAATTCAATCTACTGACCCAAGATATGAGAAATTCAAAATTAGTAACATTCTGGAGTTTTCTGGTGGCCCAGTGGTTAAGTATCTGCACTCTCATTGCCAGAGCCTGGGTTCACACTCTAGTTAGGGAACTGAGATCTGGCAAGCTACATAGGGTGGCCAAAAAGAAGAAAAAAGAAAAGAGTAACATGGAATAATGAGTGATGGAGGAAGAGGCCATAAGATAAGGTACTGATCTTTCTAGCATGGCCTAAATGCAATCCTTTCTATGAAATTCAGTAAAAGGCCAGTTGGGAAATCTTCCAAACACTAGGATTTCTCAGAAAATGTGAAAGACTTTTAAAAAATGCAAAAAAGTATTAATGGGTATCCTGTCAGTGTACCCATCTAGATTATCCAATTACATCAGGGCTTTTAAGCCCTTTGGGCTTCCCTGGTGGGTCAGATGGTAAAGAAACAGCCTGCAATGTGGGAGACCTGGGTTCAACTCATTGGGAAGATCCCCAGGAGAAGGGAACGGTTACCCACTCCAGTATTCTGGCCTAGGAGTCTAGGAGGCTACAGTTCATACAGTCACAAGGAGTCAGACGTGACTGAGCGACTTTCACTTTTTTTAAGTCCTTTAATATCTATCAGCTGCTTCACAACTCTAAGCTATAAAATACATATTAATACGAATGACTTTTTTCCATAGAAGTGCAAATTGTGCCCAGTGTGGAGTGGGGGGAATCACTAAAGATCATGATCCACAGGATGGAAGGTAGAGGTTGTACATGTGCTCTTTTAACTCTCCTGTGAACAAGTTGTATTATCTTACTGGTTCACTCATTAATTAATGAACTAAATAAAATCTTTGACACATTCATTTTACATTTGAATAATACTCATGATTTTTTTAAAAAGTAACCTTTAAGAGCGTCTGTAAGTAAAAGTATGACTTTTGAAATGACATTCACTTTCCATAAACACACCTTAACATATCCTCTAGAATGTAAGTCATCTCATTTAAATTATTCAAGCTAAAATAATATAGTGAACCCAATGCTTCAGTGAACCCAAAACACTGGATTATATGATGTATCTTTATTATTCACATACCACCAAGAAAGAAAAAAAGCAATCCATGATGACACAATGGTTATCACTGAAGATTTGTTAGTTGTGTCTCTGTCATATGTTTCACTGCTCTGCTTCTATGCCTTTGTATACATACGATTTCTCTTTGCAAGGCCAAATCTTAGGATTTGGGAAGTGTGTGTGTGTGTGTGTGTGTGTGCATGTGCTCAGTTGTGTCTGACTCTTTGCAACCCCATGGACTGTACCCCACCAGGCAACTCTGTCCATGGGATTTTCCAGGCAAGAAAACTGGAGTGGATCACCATTTCCTACTCTACTGGGAAATATAGTGTTACCTAAAATACACATAACTCAATTAAAACATTGACACTATGACTACATTCATACATGCACAGACAATGATAATTCCATCAAAATCACCACCTGGCCAACAAGGAATTGAAGAAGGTATTGATTTAAAGATGTACTGAAATATGAACAAAAATGTACATTTTAGAAATCACAAAATACTTATAAATGTATACATACATAGCACAATCATAAATGACAAATAGCTTACAGTCAGAAACCCAATCACTAGATGGTCATAATTTGCTTAAATATTAAAAGCTAGAATACTCCATAGAGATTGCCAGCCATGTACGAATCTTAAAATTGAGGCCAAAAATCTCAGTGAATTCAAATTATCCTTTAGAGGTAAAAATAAAAGATGGGGTCTTTGACTGAAACACAGATATTCAGTCTCTTGCTGACTCAAAGAGTAATTATAGTGCTTTGATCTCTAGTAGGAGGACAAGAAAGATGTTACAGAATAAAAGGGGTGGTTTAAAGTGAAACAATGAAAAAAAATATTACCCCATGCTTTCTAAGCAAATAATCTTCCTCCTCCTTTTTGATATACTGCTGACATTCCTTTTCCATCTTCGATCTAGAATTAACAGTTTGCAAAAGTGATTTATTATAACAATGACCTCCATAAACATGGGTTTTTTGCTTAAAAGGATCATCTCTCCAACTAGTTGTAATCTCCTTGAGGATAAAAGAAGACAAAGTCCTATTCTGAAGAGTCAGGTACTTCTTCCAAGTTACAAACCTATTATTCTAAATACTTATCAATTATATCAGATTTCCTGGTAAATTTTACTTAATTTCTGGCCTTTCATAGTGTTGTACAAAAAGAAGCTAATTGTCTCTTTATTACTGGGATCTGCAGTAATGTCTAGAAGGTAGTAGTTGTCATAAATATTGGAAACGACTTTGAATCTTCCTCTCCATAGCTTGATTAATTGATTCTCACAATTAATCTATGAAGTAGATTAATCATGACTCCTATCTCATACATGAAGAAACTTGAGAGTTTAGGACTTTGCCTAAAGTCACACAATTAATGTAAGTGGCACCATCAAAATTGAACCCCAGTCCCTCTGACACCAAGCCCTGAATGTTTTTTACTATCTTGACGTTACTATCACAGGACTCAATGTCCCATGCCTAGGAGCTGTCCCTCCCTCTCTCTTTTCTCACTTAACAAATGGTACTTGCTGTCTGGATCTGACTTGCTCAGTTACTGAATGAAACCACATCAATGATTTTATCATTATTCATGAAGAAATTCTCTACCTGGTTACAGGGGTATTTTAGCACTAATATTATAATAGGTACAGCAGAAACTATAGGAAATACCTAATAGCCTGATAGGTAAAGCCAGGTTCTAGTAGGACTAGATCACTTAATTTTCCTGTGCCTCAAATTCTTCATTTGCTAAAGTGAGGTAAAATGTAAATGATCTAAGTCTTACCCTAATTAAAAAAACCTAATATTCTAAGTATTTTCGATGATACTAATCAGATCCTGCTAATTTTTACATCTTAATGTTTAGTCTTCCATAATGTGATACCACTCTAATGGCAGAAAGTGAAAAGGAACTCTTGATCAAGGTGAAAGAGGAAAGTGTAAAAGCTGGCTTAAAACTCAACATTCAAAAAACTAAGATCATGGCACCCAGTCCCATCATTTCATGGCAAACAGATAGAAGAAAAGTGGAAGCAGTGACAGATTTTACTTTCTTGGGCTCCAAAATCATTATGGATGGTGCCTGTAGCCATGAAATTTAAAAAGACACTTGCTCCTTGGAAGGAAAGCTATGACAAACCTTTAATATGACAGCATATTAAAAAGTAAAGACATCACTTTGCCGACAAAGGTCCATACAGTCAAAGCTGTGGTTTTTCCAGTAGTTATGTACTGATATGACAGTTGGACCATAAAGAAGGCCGAGCACCGAAGAACTAATGCTATCGAATTGTGGTGTTGCAGAAGACTCTTGAGAGTTCCTTGGACAGCAAGGAAATCAAACCAGTCAATCCTAAAGAAAACTGATTCTGAATATTCATTGGAAGAACTGATTCTGAAACTCCAATACTCATGCTGGGAAAGACTGAAGGCAAAAGAAGAGGGTGGCAAAAGATGGAACGATTAGACAGCATCACTGACTCGGAGGACACGAATCTGAGCCAACTCGGAGATGGGGAAGGATAGGGAAGCGTGACATGCTGCAGTCCATGGAATCACAGAGTCAGACATGACTTAGCAACTGAACAACAACAGTAGTGTTGAAAGGAAAGGGGGAAACTATAAAAGCCTGATTGTTATGCTCTACTGTGGGAGAACATGGAATCCATCGGCAAAAACTTAAATATATTCCAAACATACCACCTGACTAAGGACGCGATACTCATTTAAAACTAGAAAATTTGGAGGATCAAAGAGATCTATATAGATTCAACTGCCTCGGCAGTCCTTCTGGATATATAGTAGCTGTTACATTTTACTAGCTTACAGTATTTTTTTGTACATGGCAAAACTATACTTTTCTCAGTGCAAATGTCCTAGTTCTTCCCACAAAGTTATTGTAAAGTCTTCAAACATCACCAATTTGTCCCTTAAATCAAACAAAGAAAATATTCTGTGACATGAAAATTGGTCACCATGTTCTCTAGTTGCTTCAAGATATAGTATATAAATCATTGAGTTGAAAAGAACCATTCTACCCAGATATTTTTTTCTAAATGATTTTTTAAATTTCCCATCTTTTCTCTTTCTCTTTTGCATCTTCAGACCACTTAATCTGCTTCAGTCTCAGAGATATAAATTTCTTTACAGTAAGTGAATAAGGTTGGTATTTTTGACTACTTGGTTAGCATGTAACTTTATATGAATTTTCCTTGTATGAGTACATGCTCTTTGTATGAGCAAATTTCTATTAAGACTTAAATTATTTCTACTTATCACTTAAGCCTTTTACTAAAAATGGTTTTAAAATGGACCAAAAAACTTGTCAGTTTTTATGGAATGGTATTATTACCATCAATATCTATCATATGCTTCAATTTTAATAAGCTACCTAGCATTGTACTAGCCTGTTCAAAAAAAAAAAAAAAAAAAACTACTTTAAATAACCAATAAAATTACTCCCCCAATCTCTTTCTCCTTTGCCTCTCAGTTCTATTTGAATCAAAAAATTCTGTCCTCAAAAATTTCCCCAAACTGCAAATTTCCTAGCTCTCCTGTCCCTCTCAACTTTTCATCACTTTTTCCAGGATCCTTTTCATCCTTTCTCCCACAACCACTCCTCTTTGATTTTCTGCTTGCATTATTCTTCCTCTTAATTCACTTCTTTGAAGTTCATCTACTTCCAAGTTCAACTAACATTTCTAGATTGATGAATCCCCAAAGAACATTTTTAACCCTCATCTCCAACCAATCTCTGATCCCATATTTCTAGTTGTCTACAGAATCTGTCTACTTGAATGACTTGACATCCTATCAAAACTCAAAACCTCCTTTCCATCCTCCTTACCTTCCTATCCATTTAATCATACTTGAGTGAAGTCTCTCAGTCGTGTCTGACTCTTTTAAATCATACTTGGAGACATCTAACTTGTCTATGTAATCCTAAAAACTCACAATCTAACTTGTCTATGTAATCCTAAATCCTCACAATCTTGCTAGCCCCCAAGCTCAGATACAACTATGTTACCTGCTTTATTTCATCAGAGATGCTATAATGGTCACTAAGTCACCACTACAAATGAAGCAACTGCTTTCAGTAGAAACTCATAAGTTCATAATATTCCATGAGCAAATTTATTATAGCTATTTCCCTACTGGATAGTTGTTGCTAATTTTTCAGCATTACAAAATAAATTATAAGTTTATCATTTCCCATAGTTTTGTATTTAAGAATATTGCTTTACTGTTGCAATTCAGAAGTGGAATTATGGGGGCCAGAAGATATATTCATAATGAAAATTCTTAATTAATATTGACAAGCTGATTTCCTAAATAGTGTTATCACAAGAATATTGGCTCCAGGAGAGCTATATACTGTTTTGTATATATGGCAGGCATGATAACACAACAATGTACAATAAAAAGGAATCAGGTTTAGTTAAATTAATCAACCAATCATATCTATGAAAATACTCTCAAATACTTAACATTATTTTATATACTCACTATACTTTTCCATTTGCCTTTAACAGTGACCATGTCATTTGTTTTGACTAACAAAATATGAGCAAAAGCTACCTGGGATACTTCTAGACAAAAGTTTCAAGAACCATTTGTCAGGTTTTTCCCTCTGTTAGGGCACTGAAAATGACAGGAGAAAGTTTCTATTACTTTATTATAATGAATCATTTTTCTTTTCATATGGTAAAATGCAGTTTTCTTCCTTAAAGCATACCCTCTTTGTTGAGCAGAGAGTCACAAGGCACTTCCAACAAGAAGCTCAATGCAAGGAGGCCGTTTGACAGGAAGATTGCAGGTGTGTAGTCCCCTCTTCTAAGATAAAATGTGGAGCAACAAAGGAAATTGCTAAAAACTAGAAGCATCATTGAAATCAAGCTGACTTCAAAAATTAGAGAATATTTGAATTCAGAGAATTCAGATCAAATTTTGATAGATTTCAGGGGGAAAAAAATGCTTCTTAGCACAGCTCTAAGATAGTTTTACTGCAGCTCTACTGGCTCCAAAAAGGCATCTAGAAACAAGGAAAAATGCTTCATTCAGCTGTATGGGCTGAAATGCTAGCCTAGGATAAGGACAGGGTGATAAAGGAGAGAAAGCGGGCAGAGCCTCAGATACAAAATGCAACTCAAACTCAACTTGTCTGAATTGCAAAGAATAAAGCAAATGCACATATAAAGATGTGCATACAGAAATTTAGTTTTTAAAGACATTTTTTCATTTATTTTTATTAGTTGGAGGCTAATTACTTCACAACATTGCAGTGGGTTTTGTCATACATTGACATGAATCAGCCATGGAGTGACATGTATTCCCCATCCCGATCCCCCCTCCCACCTCCCTCTCCACCCAATTCCTCTGGGTCTTCCCAGTGCACCAGGCCCGAGCACTTGTCTCATGCATCCCACTTGGGCTGGTGATCTGTTTCACATTTGATAATATACATGCTGTTCTCTCGAAACATCCCACCCTCGCCTTCTCCCACAGAATCCAAAAGTCTGTTCTCTACATCTGTGTCTCTTTTTCTGTTTTGCATATAGGGTTATCATTACCATCTTTCTAAATTCCATATATATGTGTTAGCATGCTGTAATGTTCTTTGTCTTTCTGGCTTACTTCACTCTGTGGCTCGTTTCATCCATCTCATTAGAACTGATTCAAATGAATTCTTTTTAACGGCTGAGTAATATTCCATGGTGTATATGTACCACAGCTTCCTTATCCATTCATCTGCTGATGGGCATCTAGGTTGCTTCCATGTCCTGGCTATTATAAACAGTGCTGCGATGAACATTGGGGTGCATGTGTCTCTTTCAGATCTGGTTTCCTCAGTGTGTATGCCCAGAAGTGGGATTGCTGGGTCATATGGCAGTTCTATTTCCAGTTTTTTAAGAAATCTCCACACTGTTCTCCATAGCGGCTGTACTAGTTTGCATTCCCACCAACAGTGTAAGAGGGTTCCCTTTTCCCCACACCCTCTCCAGCATTTACTGCTTGTAGACTTTTGGATAGCAGCCATCCTGACTGGCGTGTAATGGTACCTCATTGTGGTTTTGATTTGCATTTCTCTGATAATGAGTGATGTTGAGCATCTTTTCATGTGTTTGTTAGCCATCTATATGTCTTCTTTGGAGAAATGTCTGTTTAGTTCTTTGGCCCATTTCTTTTTTTTTTTTTTTTTTTTTTTTTTTATTTATTTTTTTTTTTATTATTATTTTTTTTTTCCAGTGGGTTTTGTCATACATTGCTATGAATCAGCCATGGATTTACATGTATTCCCAATCCCGATCCCCCCTCCCACCTCCCTCTCCACCCGATTCCTCTGGGTCTTCCCAGTGCACCAGGCCGGAGCACTTGTCTCGTGCATCCCACCTGGGCTGGTGATCTGTTTCACCATAGATAGTATACATGCTGTTCTTTTGAAATATCCCACCCTCACATTCTCCCACAAAGTTCAAAAGTCTGTTCTGTATTTCTGTGTCTCTTTTTCTGTTCTGCATATAGGGTTATCGTTATCACCTTTCTAAATTCCATATACATGTGTCAGTATGCTATAATGTTCTTTATCTTTCTGGCTTACTTCACTCTGTATAATGGGCTCCAGCTTCATCCATCTCATTAGGACTGGTTCAAATGAATTCTTTTTAACGGCTGAGTAATATTCCATGGTGTATATGCACCACAGCTTCCTTATCCATTCATCTGCTGATGGGCATCTAGGTTGCTTCCATGTCCTGGCTATTATAAACAGTGCTGCGATGAACATTGGGGTGCACGTGTCTCTTTCAGATCTGGTTTCCTCAGTGTGTATGCCCAGAAGTGGGATTGCTGGGTCATATGGCAGTTCTATGTCCAGTTTTTTAAGAAATCTCCACACTGTTTTCCATAGCGGCTGTACTAGTTTGCATTCCCACCAACAGTGTAAGAGGGTTCCCTTTTCTCCACACATACCGTGTTCATGGATTGGAAGAATTAATATTGTCAAAATGGCTATTCTACCCAAAGCAGTCTATAGATTCAATGCAATCCCTATCAAGCTACCAACGGTATTTTTCACAGAACTAGACCAAAGAATTTCACAATTTGTATGGAAATACAAAAAACCTCGAATAGCCAAAGTAATCTTGAGAAAGAAGAATGGAACTGGAGGAATCAACCTGCCTGACTTCAGACTCTACTACAAAGCCACAGTCATCAAGACAGTATGGTACTGGCACAAAGACAGAAATATAGATCAATGGAACAGAATAGAAAGCCCAGAGATAAATCCACGAACCTATGGACACCTTATCTTTGACAAAGGAGGCAAGGATATACAATGGAAAAAAGACAACCTCTTTAACAAGTGGTGCTGGGAAAACTGGTCAACCACTTGTAAAAGAATGAAACTAGAACACTTTCTAACACCATACACAAAAATAAACTCAAAATGGATTAAAGATCTAAATGTAAGACCAGAAACTATAAAACTCCTAGAGGAGAACATAGGCAAAACACTCTCCGACATAAATCACAGCAAGATCCTCTATGACCCACCTCCCAGAATATTGGAAATAAAAGCAAAACTAAACAAATGGGACCTAATGAAACTTAAAAGCTTTTGCACTACAAAGGAAACTATAAGTAAGGTGAAAAGACAGCCCTCAGATTGGGAGAAAATAATAGCAAATGAAGAAACAGACAAAGGATTAATCTCAAAAATATACAAGCAACTCCTGCAGCTCAATTCCAGAAAAATAAATGACCCAATCAAAAAATGGGCCAAAGAACTAAACAGACATTTCTCCAAAGAAGACATACAGATGGCTAACAAACACATGAAAAGATGCTCAACATCACTCATTATTAGAGAAATGCAAATCAAAACCACAATGAGGTACCATTACACGCCAGTCAGGATGGCTGCTATCCAAAAGTCTACAAGCAATAAATGCTGGAGAGGGTGTGGCCCATTTCTTGATTGGGTCATTTATTTTTCTGGAATTGAGCTGCAGGAGTTGCTTGTATATTTTTGAGATTAATCCTTTGTCTGTTTCTTCATTTGCTATTATTTTCTCCCAATCTGAGGGCTGTCTTTTCACCTTACTTATAGTTTCCTTTGTAGTGCAAAAGCTTTTAAGTTTCATTAGGTCCCATTTGTTTAGTTTTGCTTTTATTTCCAATATTCTGGGAGGTGGGTCATAGAGGATCCTGCTGTGATTTATGTCAGAGAGTGTTTTGCCTATGTTCTCCTCTAGGAGTTTTATAGTTTCTGGTCTTACATTTAGATCTTTAATCCATTTTGAGTTTATTTTTGTGTATGGTGTTAGAAAGTATTCTAGTTTCATTCTTTTACATGTGGTTGACCAGTTTTCCCAGCACCACTTGTTAAAGAGGTTGTCTTTTTTCCATTTGTATATCCTTGCCTCCTTTGTCGAAGATAAGGTGTCCATAGGTTCATGGATTTATCTCTGGGATTTCTATTCTGTTCCATTGATCTATATTTCTGTTTAAAGATACTTTAGTTGCTTGCCACAATACTCAGTCATGTCTGACTCTCTGCAGCCCCATAAACAGTAGCCCACCAGGTTCCTCTGTCCATGGGATTTTCCAGGCAAGAATACTGGAGTGGGTGGCCATTTCCTCCTTCAGGGGATCTTCCCAACCCAGGAATCGAACCCATCTCTCCTATGTCTCCTGCATTGCAGGCAGATTCTTAAGGAATACTTCTACAAATACAGCTAAACATTGGGATTACGAGTTTTAGTGGAAATTTCAAGACCAGTAAGAACTTTAAAGGAAGCCCAATCAGAAATGAGAACCAAGTTTAATGCCAATCAACATTTCAAAAGTTAGAGAGAAGAATGGGGTACTTATAATTGCTTTTCTTTGTATTTCATAGGTAAAGATATTTGTGGGAGATTTTTAAGTAAATGTTTGCCGCCTTCTTTTTTTTTTTTTTTTTTTTTGAAGTGGTAAAGGTAGAAAAGGTAACTAAGAAAAGGACGGAAAGAGAGCACTCAGTTGTACAATTGCAATCCAGGAAAACCCTATTATTTCTTTGATGTTATTCTTCTAAGTAGGTCCCACAATTACCATAAATGACTAGAGCCAGGTAGTATGATTATCAAAAGTCAAATACCATGTTCCTTGTTTTTAATCACAATTCAAGTTTATTGCATTTTTCCCATCATAAAACTATATATGATATGAAACATATTGAACAGCAGACAAAAGGAAAAATAACTCACAATACTGTGATTCAAGTAAATCATTATTTCATATTTTCGTTGATTGCCTTCTCATGATTTCTCCAAGCCAAGCTTTTGTTTGCTTATTTTATTCTATACATCTTTTAAGTTCTCATTATTTAAACATAAGCTTTTACTCATGTTGCCTACAACTGTTTACAGGCTTCAGTTTAATACAGCATTCCATCAAATGGACATTTTACAAATTATCTTTTGCCTTAGTGCTCGATAGTTGCTTTCAATTTCTTTTACCATTATAAATAATTCTGTAAGGAACATATTGGGTAAAAAGGTTTTCAGTTATTTCAAATTCTTTCCTTGGAATATAATCCTCAAAATTGAACTATTTATCAAAAATAATAATCAAAATTAAAGGGCAATGTGATGTCTGGGATTTGTAACAAAATTATACAGAGGAGCAAAATGGATGGGAGTTACAGATGAAATAAGATTGTATATATTTAAAATTTTCCAGAACAGTATGTTCAAACAAAAATAAAAAGCAGGTAATGTCCTGAGGGAGAAAAATATATATATATATATATTTATATATATATACACAAACATTATATAATACTAGCAAAGATGAAAGTTAAGACTCTTTCTGCACATTGTGAAATTGCTTCCCTCAAAGACTGTAATCACTTTTACTTCCAACATATAGCTTAAGGTTTATTGTGAAGTATTCTTTAACTTTGAAATCTTTGTTTATACATTGACTTTGGCACATCTCTCCAACCTACTGAAATTTTTTTCTACTGAGATATGATGCTGAGTTTTCACTTTACTCTGGAAACTGGCAATTGCTTTTTTGATGCTCTGTTGTTTATCATGCAAACATGATCTTAAGCAGAATAAAATTAAGTTATTTATCTATAGGAATATTTATCATATGGTTTTTAAGCTACCTCATACAACAAGAAAATGCTGGTTCAAGTACAAACTAGGAACATACCAACAATTAATGCCCCCAAATTATTAACATATGAAAATCTGAAAACTTATAGTGATAAGGCTTTTCTTACCTAAAAGTTGAGCAATGCAGTGTCTATATACATGTTTTACCTGTATGGCTCTAGCTCTGACTCTGCCATTAAAGTTCTGTGACCCTGGGAAAGGCTCTCATCTCCAAAAATCAGTGTTTTACACTAGTTCTCATTTCTAAACTCTTTATGGCTCTATGATTCTATATAAGCTTAAAGTAAAATTTTAAAAAGTTGGTCAATGAGAAACTTCATCACCATATATGGTATATCAGTTTCCTGGATCTGCTATCACAAAGTACCAAGAACTAAACGGCTGAGAGCAATGGCAATGTATTGTGTCACAGATATGGAGGTCAGAAGTGTGAATGAAGCGGTGTGCACAGCCATATTCTCTCTACAGTGGCTAGGAAGAGATCTGCTGCAGGCATCTTGCCTAGTTTTTAGTAGATGCAATTAATACTTGGCTTGTAAACAGCCATCTTCTCCCTGTGTCAACATCATCTTCTTCTATGTATGTTCGTTCAAATTTCCCCGTTTTACAAAGACACCACTCATATTGGATTAGGGATCACCCTTATGAGCTCAGTTTATATGATTACCTATTTCCCAAAAGATCCACATTCTGAGAAACTGAGGTTTAAAGATTCAATATATATGAGGTTTTGGAGCGGGGGAGGGGGGCGAGTACACACAATTTGACCCACAATAAATGGCAAACTGGTTAATCCCTGTTGCCCTCTAGATCCATTCCCTGATCTTTTCTGACCTCCACTCCAGAGACCTCTACCCCAAGTCTGTGAACTACATCACCCAAGCTTCCTTGCCTTCTAGCTTCCAGTTGGGTTCAGCAAATAGGAGATACCTGGAGGAGATCACAAGCTAATGGAAGAGAGAAGGTGGGAAATCTGCTGCCACCGGTAATCTCCCAGCAGGCTGCTGTTTTGGTAGTCACTACATTCAGTCACTCAGGGCTCTGAATCCTGTCCACTGGCCCCTCTCCTCACACTCGCATCAGTAAAGTCCATTCCCTCCTCCTCACCCTCCAGCACAAGGCTGTCATGACTTCCCACTGCTCCTAGTCCCTGGGTGCTTCACTATTTCTGGCTGAATCCTGTACTATTGCCTACCCCTTTGTGAACAGCCCCATTCATTAACCTCTCTCCATCACCCTCATTCATGTACCATCTGTTTCTTACCAAGACCCTGTGTGGTACATAGGGATAAGCCACTTCTTTACTTCAGATGATCTACACGGTTTATCAAAACTCTAAACAAGAGTGTAACCTCAGGCATGGATGCCTCCAGTCAATATTTGAAATAAGTGGTAGTAAAGGTATCACTCTATATCATATATGCATTTGTTACTCTTTGCCCTCTCTCTTCCATCTCCATCTGGAGAATATATGAGAGAGCTTAATAACAGGGATTGTGGAGGCAGACTGCTTCCCTTCGACTCTTGCCTCCACAACTTACCAGACGGTGTAAACTGAGCAAGTTACTTAACCTTGCTGTATATTAATAAAATGGACATTAAAGTAATAGTATACAAGTCATAGGGTTGCTATATGAGATAGACATCAAATTACTTACATTAATTTGATGTTTTTCACTTGATCTATGCTTTTAAGTCCATCTAGCCTCATCATTTCATGTGGACCCCAATTGCCCATTCAAAGGTATGCTAGAAGTACATAAAAGCACAGCCAATCCTTTAACTTTTACCATCCAAACTACCTACTGAACTCAGAAGGTCAATAGACCTGTTACTCCTGCCACACCTGGCTCTCTGACCATTACTGCATACCTTCAATTGTCAGTTTTATTTCCTTACAATTCATTTTTGATGACTTCACATGCTGTCAGACAAGACCATGATGTTCATCAATCCCCAACCTGGGCTACTCCAGGCTACATGCGAGACACCATGCTCCACCCACTACCCCAAGCTCTATTCAGCCTTTTAAACAACAGTTATCAAAATCCTCCTTCAGCCAGAGAGACAGCCTTTAACAGAGATTTTCATCTCAAGATGTTTACACTTGGTTTTATAATTGTGGAGAAAATGTTACTCAAAAAAGACATAATGTATAGTCAAAACTATAGTTTTTCCAGTAGTCATGTACAGATGTGAGTGTTGGACCATAAAGAAGGCTGAGTGCTGAAGAACTGATGCTTTCCACCTGCGGTGTTGGGGAAGACTCTCGAAAGTCCCTCGGACAGTAAGGAGATCAAACCAGTTAATCCTAAAGGAAATCAACCCTGAATATTCATTGGAAGGACCGATGCTGAAGCAAAAGTTCCAATACTTTTGCCACTTGATGATTTGAAGAGACCCTGATGCTGGGAAAGATTGAGGGCAGAAGGAGAAAGGGGTGACAGAGAACGAGATGGTTGGATGGCATCATCAACTCAATGGGCATGAGTTTGAGCAAGCTCTGGGAGATGATGAAGGACAGGGAAGCCTGGCCTGCTGCAGTCCATGGGGTTGCAAAGAGACACAACTGAGCGACTGAACAACAGCAACAATTTGTGTGTTTATATGAGCACTTATTTATTAACACATCAAAATATTTTATCAACATCCCAAGAGAGGTTCAACTTAGAAATCAGAGTACTAGCTTTGAGTTGACTGGTAGCTATAGAGTTCATTATTATAAAGCCAGACTGACTGGCTGACCTTGTGACTAGCTGGTAGAAAGGCCCAGTGGCCAAGAGCACAGATCTGAGGTGAGAAAGCCCTGGTCAGAGTCCTCACTCCCACACTTACTTAATGACCTTGGGCATGTTAAAGTCACCACCTGCCAGAAGCTTCTCACGGTGAAATGATAGTTCTTACCTCCCATGATATTGGAAAGATTAAATGAGATGATATGTACAAAGTATTTAGGACAAATCACTAATAGGACAATTCCTGACACACAGTAAACTCTCAAACACTTTCAGTCCTAAAACTTCCAATTGTATATAATCAGTACAGAACTACCTACAGTTCTATAAAAGATCATTTTTATAATATTCTGAATAACTCTGTTAATTATTAACTGGGAATGTGGGCCAGTTCTTTGACTTCCCTTAGCCTTGGCGTCCTCATGAGTAAAACAAGCATAATATAGTTTCAAGGGCTCCTTGTGATGTTCAAATGAAACAGTGAATATATAAAGCCCAAAATGAGTACAAGGGGCCATTCTCATTGATATACCCCAGACTCTGGACTAGGAAGAACATATGGTGGTGGTAAGGAAATAATGTGGGGTCTAAATTTCCACAACAGGAGACAAGGGTTCAATCCCTGGGTCGGGAAAATCCACTGGAGAAGAGAATGGCTACCCACTCCATTATTCTTGCCTGGAGAATCCCATGGACAGATGAGCCGGGGGGAAATAGTCCACAGGGTCGCTGAAGAGTCGAACACAACTCAGCAACTAAAGAACAAAAACATGCTTAGTAATCCGCCACAGGGAACCTGGAATACAGTCTGGGGTGTGGGGAAGCATTTTTTCTCCTTAAAAATTAACAGAAAAATGGCATGAAGAGCTTAAACTTTAGAGTTAAGTAAATTTGAGTCAAATCTGGTTCTGTCACATACTAGGCAAATGGATGGAATCAAGGAAATTATTTCTCTAAGCCTCAACTTAATTATCTGTAAACGGAAAAATAACAATATCTGCTTCATGATACTGTTTGAGAAAAAAGAGGGATAAGGTTTAAAAGGTATTTAGCAGAGTATCTAGAAGATCATATGTGCCAAATAAATGGTAGTAACTGTTGTCTAAAAAAAAAAAAGATTAATTTACTTTAAAGGAAGTATTCTGTGACACTTACAGTTTGGCACTTTTTTATCCTCCTACTTACAACTCTCACTGCTCATATTCACTTTACCATTATATTGGTGATTTTAGAAAATAAGTTTTCACATGATGACCCATGTTTACAGTAAAACAATATATGCTGAATCCTGAGTTCACATTTGGACTTGCTTGGAATTATAGAGGTGAGAAGGTATCATTACCATTTTAAATATGATTATTGGCTATTATCTTGCTTTCATTTTAAGACAAGGGCAAAACATTTTTACTATATGCAAAAGCATTCCTGTTGACAATTTATTCATTGCTGTTTATGACCTGCAGTTTTCTTTCAAATCAAGCAATTAGATTTTACACAAACTTCCATAAAATAGCAGCAAAAATTACTTCCTCAGCATATTTAGTATTTTTTTAAGGTTTCCCAGATCTAACACCCTCCAATTAATATTTATCTTCTTCCTCCCAGCATCAATGACTATGCTGCCTAAGGGGAAGCCCCATGCCAGCTAAGGCACATGAGGTTAGTAATAAGATTGGGCTGGATGAAATAATACGCTGCATTATAAAGGATGAACATCTCATCCAAATGAAATACGCTAGGAGAATAAAGAGGCTAGGAGACAACTGATTATAGTAATATTAAGAAACAGGTAACAAGTCATTCTTTCTCAATGTAACCAGATGTACTAACTGCCATAGTTACTTTCTACTTACATTAGTATTACCTCAGGGGATCTATTGTTTTTCCTATAAAAGTCAGCCAAGCTGAATAGCTTAACTAAGATATTTCTCTATATTAGTTTCCAAGTACAGAAAATATATCTGTAAATAAAATATACATCATTCATTGCTGCCAGGATGTTATTAATTCTTGCTGCTCAGAAACTGAAATAGCTATACAGGACTTCTTTTACAGGGAAACAAAGAAATCTGCTTATTAACCTAGCTTTGAATATCACATAACCGTACCATGTATCTTGCCATTTATTATGAGTGCCCAAGTGCTGTCAAGCCATACTGTCCACACTTGATGCCTAGTTTCTTCCATTAATACCAAGAAGCCTAAAATTTCATCTTTAAAATAAATTTAGGTCTTAAAAGAGTTTCAGAGGAAAGGAAAATACTGAATAGTATGTCTAGGGTTAAAGATAGAATAGCAGTCTAGGACATACATGCCACACAAGAGAACAAATGGAACTGGTCGAAGTTTTGACAGGAAAATAGCATTATCCGACTATGCTCAGAACTTTGGCAGCGATGTCAAAAATATATTAGAGGAAACAAAGTAAGGGAGACCATGTGGGATTTTAGCACGGGTGGGAGGGACATGAAGGAAAACACTGCAAAAAAAGAGAAAATAAAAATATTCAGTATGTATTTCACAGGTAAACCCCAAAATATTGAGTCTCTAATTGTATGTAGCTGGTTAAAAAAAAAAAAAATTTTAAAAGGAAGAAGCCGAAGATTATAGTAAACTCTCTAACTTTGACTTGTGACCAAATATGGGAGGTCAAAAACCAAAATAATAACCAGGGGAAGAAAAGTTTGGTATGGAGCAAAGGCTAGGTTGGGTTGGAATAATTCACAGAGTATCATCGTACAGATATATCCAATAAATAGCTAAAAGTGTAGGCTTGATTCTTAGGAAAGAAGTCAAGGACAGTGGGCAAAGGAAACAGAAAATAGATCCAAGAGAAGAACCAGCAAAACACAGGACGCAGGGAATAAGCAAGAAAGAGGAATGCAGTATATGACAAGGGACAAGGCAGTTTCAAGGAGGAAGTATGTACAGTGCCTGAGTTAGCTATGGTATAAGGAAGCATTCACACTGTGGCCACTGTATTTAGCACCAAGAAGGTATGGGAGCTTTTTCAAGGAGTTTCTGTCCAGTATTGAACACAGAAGTCTGATTTCACTAAACTAAGGAAGTAAGTTAAGGAACTGAAAAGAACTCAGACTACTCTTTCTGGATGTTTGAAAATACAGAGAAAATGTGCCAATTCAGCTCTAAGCTCTGTCACTACTGAATAAAAAAAGGGGAGAAAACAAGAGGAATTAAAGGTGATTCTAAAGTTCCTAAATTTGACTGATGGGTAGTGATGTAAAGATCCAATCATCTCAGCTGCACAGTCCAGTACAGTAGCCATGAGCCTCCATGAAGCTACCAAACACTGGAAAAGGAGTTAGTCCCAAGTTGAGATGCGCTCTTGGAAAGCCACACCAGATTTATGACTTGGCATCTCAAACATGGTAAAATATCTCATTAATAGTTCAATATGAATTACATGTGGAAATAATATTTGGGATACTACACTGAGCTAAATAATTATTAAAATTAATTTCACCTCTTTTTAGTTTGGCAATGTGCCAAGTAGACAATTTAAAATTACATATATAGCTCACATTGTATTTTTTTAGATATCTCTGATCTAAAGAATGAATACTGGAATTGGAATAAGAGTAGGGGTCAAAAAGGTTCTGTTGAAACCAGCCCTTCTATTTCACTTTAGGGTAAAAGTTTATGATACGGTCACCCAGGACAATGTCATGACAATATAACTTAAGAAACTTTAGTCCTAGCTGATGAGGTGGTTTACTCAGGTTGTCTGCCTAGTCAGAAGCAAAACTCAAACTAGAACTCACCCATGAGTATTACTATTATTCCACCTCTTGAAATGTCAGTGAAAACTTTAAAAGCTTGAATCTTACAAAAGCTAATAACAGCTTGGCTGTAATATATATCCCATTCTATGCCACATCTAATAAAATCACTTACAGCAAAAAACACAACCTCGAAACATTAAAATCATGACCTCAGTAAAAACAGCATCCTATGTTCACTGCTCAATCCATACTGGAACTAATCTTTTAAGGTACCCATGCTAGGTTCTGCTTTTATTTGGGGCATATATGCACTCTGAATTTATTTCAACACAATTCCACATTAAAGACAGTATCATCTATTCAAGTATATGTCTCTTAAAAAATAGGTTTAAGAAAAAATTTGAAAAATCTCAAATAATTTACTTCTCAATTCCTGTATTATTGTCTGCCATTCATGAGTGCTAACTCAGTAAAACATCAGGGGTTTTTAGTGCAATACTCATGAGAAGTTAAAAATTACTATGTTCAAAGCATAGCTACATATTATAGTATATAATATACTATATTTCAAATTCTTACAGAAGTCCAACTTTGTCCAATGAAACCTTAAAAGTTCATTCAATCTCTATGTTAGAGGTTAGCCACAGTTTCAGGATCACCAATAATTATAAACAACCAACAATCTCTGGTTATAATTTCTTCAATATTCCAAGCTGCTATAAATCTGTTCATATTTCCCATGTAAAAATGGGTGCAATTGTATTGTTAATGACCTGTTCTTTTCAAGCTAATTTTCCATAAGAAACTGAAAAAATAAACTTACTGCTTTCAACAGTACATACTACTAAATTTTGTGGAACAGTTTAATAAGCTATTAACTGCCAAAATGGTGATAGCTATTTTCATTGTAGAGTTATTGCTCCAAATGCAGTGCTGAAAAATGAAGATTATTTGATTAGGCAGCATGTTTATTTCATTTTATATATACACACCCTGTATTTATTTTAACAAAGAAAACTACTATTGGTATTCCAGAATGACATGATTGAGAGAAATAAAGAATGCCAGCTTCCACCTCTTGTCTACGTGCTGCTCTCTCATTGCACCAGGCTGATAAAAGGCTGATACAAATCTAGCTAATGTAGTCAGGCATGCACATACCAGTTGTGTTTTCCAAAGGGGCATTTCCCATTTTGATCCACATGTTTGCATTTCTTTGCTTGCTGTTTGTGACCCCTCTTCACATAACTGGAGTTGGTGTGCTCATCTATTTCAAAGATTCCAGATTCCTGTATGGCAGCCTGTCCACCGGCTCCAGATATCACATTTAAAGCAGAGCTTCAGCACATTTTTAAAGATCTGTCCAGTTTCCCCTGCTTGTACTGGCCTCTTCCAGCTTACTACACAGAGGAGACGCTAGGTGTCCCACTGCCATCTACTCCTGCAAACCGTAACCCGGCATGGTGCCACAGAGGGGCCCTGCTCCCTCAGTGCTTGCAGAGCCAGTCACTGTGTTATATGCATGCCAACCCGCTGCACAGTAAGAGAAACTTGCAATTCATGGTGAGGAAATTGCATAAGTATCTGTGATACACTCAGTATCAATATTCAGTAAAATTTTTACTGCAGGCAACATGTTACAGGCCTTCAGTTTTGTATAGAGTCTATAATCTACTGTAAAGGATTTTTATTTCCTTAACTCTCAAAGCATCACTAAGATAAAGTCAAAAAATTCAAGAATGGTCTTCCATTTTTAACTACAGTGCTAGTGAAAACCTGGCCATGTTTAGGACTTCTGATACAGCTTAACACATAATTTAGACACTGATACAGCTTAACACATGATTTAGACATTGTTATATTCCTATGAGGTGAAGCTTTGACACCTCTTCAACAAACCTACTTAACAACTTCTCCCACATGGCTATTCACTCTTTCCTCAAAATTCTTACACATGCCACCTCCTCCCCATGCCTCAAAACTGTTACACATACCATCTCTGAAACTCTCCTGCTTCTCTGGTCAAGCATTAACCACCCCATCTTTAAAATCAGGTTTCAAATTCACACCTACTTTTCTTCCAGTGCCTCTCTTTTTACTAACTCATTACTTGCAATATCCTGTCAATAGCAGTTCCTATGGTTCTATAAACTCACATACACCTGGTGTCTCTGCTGTGGCTATTTTAATCATAAGATACATATAGATAGGAACTATGTCTGCCATTTCTGTTGCACCACCTGACAACATTTTCCACAAATGATATGCTATTAACCAGATAATTTTAAAACCTGTAAGCCCTCATGTGAAGTGTTTACCAATTTTGATGATATAAATACTCCCATCATGGCTAATTTCAAGCAACCAACACAGAGTCACTGACTCTTGGGATAGGAAGATATGGACACACTGACTCTGGAACCAGAACAAAGCATTGTACCATGTTCGCCATAACTCCTGAGTTGTGCTGAGCACAATTTACTGAATATTAAGTTTCCCCTTCTGATAGGCCCAACCTGCTACATTTTTGACAAGTTTCAAAAATGTCTATTTTCAATTTGGGCTCATTCAAAACACAACTATCTAGTGGAATCATAAGTTACACAAGGGAAGAGGTTTTTCCTGTCTATTTTCTTTACAGCTGTACAAATGGCTAGTTCTGGGCCCAAAGTAAACACTTGAAAAATTAATTGCCAAATGAATTAATTGTCAATAATTTAAATATAGGAAAACACTATGTAAAACCCAGTAGGAGTTGCTATTTGCCTCCCATCATAAAATAAATTTAACCTACATGTGAAAATAAAACAATCATGTAGAAAAGAACTATCAAGTTAAAAGATACCTTAGAAATTATCGGGTGTGATCCTGATAATTTTATTAAAAAGGAAAACCTTTTCACAGTAGTTAATTGACAAGTTAATTGACATGCAGTCCCACAGTGCCAGAGGAAGCCTATAACTCAGGTCTCTTGGTATCTGGTCCAAATCTTTTTTGACTAGGTAATCATTAACTGCCCCTTGGGTTATTACCTATTTGAGCTATTAACCTATTGGGAAACTGCTAACATTTTGAAAAGCAGACTTTTTCACTGTATATTGATGTTGAAAACCAACACGGAAAAGCATTTGATATAATATCTAATAAAAGAAAAGCCAAACTAATTGTATGACTATCAGTGACAAAGATTATAATTATATAGTTCTGTATAAATTAAATGACATTTCCCTCAACATAGCATCATAAGAGCTGAGATTAGCCCAATTTCTATATTCATACCATCTTTAAATTTGGAATCATCTATGAACTTAATTATCTTGGTTACTATTCCCCCCAACTGATCATTAGTACAGAGGTCATATAAAATTAGTCCTTATGTTGATTCCAAAAATTACCACCAAGATCTTCCCTTAATTCAGAAGCATAAGATACTTTAAAAATGGCCAACTAATAAAAATAAATGAAAAATAAATAAATAAAAATAATAAAAATTACATCCACTGTGGGGGAAAAAAATGGCCAAGAATCTACCATCTTTAAAAGTTTATTTATATATGTGTATATATAATTATACATGTTATATATGTTATTGGGTTAATTAGAAGTGTATCTCAGTTAAGGTCTTATTAAAAACACCTAAGTAACAATTCCAAATATTGCATAAAGATTTTTTTCTAAGAATTGTAATATTCTATACTGAATTTCTGTGAATGAGTCAAGTAGGTTGATAGTCTCTAAAGTTGTTTATACTATGAAACAGATGAGTAAAGCAGAATCCAAGTATAAATAACCAGTAATATGTGTAGTGAAAAATTACAGTATTTTAACAAGTGACAGATGTTACATATGTTTCTCATGAGAAATCCTTTATCCATTTCATTATTTGCTACCATTTTAAAAATCCACAATAAAAGTGCTAAATGTGCTATTTCCTTCTTGAAAATAACCAAAATCCCCACCATCTCCATTCCTAGACCAAAAGTGAATATTCGAGGATAACTGCAGCAGGTGAAGTTCATAAGCCAATATTCCCCTAACACCTAAGGCAGTTTTCTGATTTTTTTTGGTATGATCTTATTACTGTCTAATTATCCATATTGCTTTTCTTCCTTTTTGTTAGACAGAAATTTACAGAAGCAGTTTAACCTTTCATTTAGAATCATTAAATACACCCCCCTCCTTCACTGATAATTGGCCTCTTTATTAACTGATTTCTCCCGTTGATTTATTACATATCTTTTTCTTTTTTTGCCAAATTTGTATGCATTCTGTTAATACATTCTTTACCTTCTTTCAACTCGATTAACACACTGTCACTGTTACCAAGCTTTCCTATTATTTCTTCAGGTTCTTACTGCTCTTTAAAGATCCTCTAGTAGAATAATGAATTCTTAATAACCTGAAACATTTTGATGATTCATACTTAATTGTACAGTACAATTTATGTGAGACATACAACTAACACTTAAATGTTTCCTATTGTGTTGTCTTAATACTCTACAGTAATTTTGCAGCAATCCAAATACACAAATCTTTGCAATGTAACTTATGACCTCTAAAAGCACAGAGAGCCATATTACAATTATCATATTCATAGCCAAATCAAACTGAGTCAGCCTGTCAGCAGTTTCCATACAGTTTTTAATAAAATGAAACGGATACTTGTTGTGCCTTCAGTAAATATTAATGTGACCTCTGAATGTGAGTAAACCGGTCACTAGATTATGCAATAAGTAACCTTTCATAATAATGGGTCACTGAGGCTTCTCTTTAATGGAAATAAACAATTGCCAAAAAAAAAGGTATTTCTGTTCTTGGAAAGAAATGTTCTCCTGAACTCCAAAACACTGATAAAGTTTGGCTGTCACTTTAAGCCCTCTCCCTTTCTTATCAGCCACAGACACACTTCCCAGCAATGCCACCCCCTCTCATCAAAAACAGTGCTTTTGTTTTTTTGTAAAAGGGAAAAAAAAAAAACAGGAAGGCAGCTATTGACCTTAAATCAAATAAGGTGATATTGAAGTTTTGAGATTTCTTCCACTTCTCCAGGACTTAAGCTATGAAATGGAATATGGGACCTAGAATTATTATTTTTTTTTTCCTAAGAACAGGTACACAGAGTATTGACTGGTGGAAAGTGCATATGAAGTTGACAAAAGAGATGGAAGCCATCAGAACTAGATTAACCAGTGGAGCCAAAAACTCAACACCCAGGATAAATGACAAGAGATAAAGAAATAGATGTCTATAGCTTTTGTATTAATAATATGAAATCTGAATACATATCTGAATAATTACCTGTCTGCCAACTTTAGATTTTTTGATTTTCAATCATTTCAACTGAAGATGATCTTAATAAGCATACATTCATCTGACTTCTTAGACCAAAAAAGCCCTGGTGTTCAAAGTCCCCTTATCTGTTATGAAGTGCCTGTTTAATGTATCTACAGAGCTTCTCATATTTTAAAAATGTCATATTAATTTGACTCCAGCTTCAAAAGTTTGCAACATATTTTTCCAATGTTCTGAGGGATTGAGTCTTATGTCTAGCTCTTTTAACAATTTCATCTGGATTCCTAAAACTATTTCATGCAATTTATTTTGAACGGAAGACACCTTAAAGATCAACTAGTCTATACGTCTTACTTTGCAGGTGCTAAAACTTGACCCTAAGAGTAGTCAAGAAAACCTCTCCCAGGTCACTCAGCTACTTAGTGACTGAAAACAGCTAAAAGGAGCAATATTTTCTGAGGCTTATTCTTCTATCTGGGGCTTCCCTAGTGGCTCAGTTGGTAAAGAATTTGCCTGCAATGCAGGAGACCATGGTTCGATCCCTGGGTCAGGAAGATCCCCTAGAGAAGGAGATGGTAACCCACTTCAGTACTCTTGCCTGGAAAATCCCGTGGACAGAGGACAGAGATGCCGGTGGGCTACAGTCCCTGGGGTCGCAAGAGTCAGACATGACTTAGCAACTAAACCACCACCACTCTTATATTCTTATACAAAGCAACTTGCAAGTAGAGGCTTACAGGTTTGTTTTACACAAAAGAAAATAATTTTTAATTACTTAGGCAAGTGCTTAATAAAATTTTTCAAATACTTAGTATGAGTCTTCCATAAAAGTTCATCCCTTTATACATTCTAAGGGTAGTATTAGAACCATTTGCATCTTTCCACTGCTAAACACAATTTTATATTGCCATTCTAACAAATTAAAACAAATGAAGGGGCTTAAAGTCAAAATAACAGCCATTTAAAATTTAAAAAGCTCACCGTCCTTCAGGACTGCAGTCTGGCAAGTTCAGCTGGGTACTCTGCTTGGAGTCTCCAAAGGCCCAAATCAAGCTGTAGGCCACTCTGGGTCCTTCTGTAGAGACTGGGGGAGAGTCCATTTCCAGGCTCACTAGCTTGTTGGCAAAATTCAATTCTGTGTGTGACTGGCCTTTGGCAAGAGTTCGTTCTTAGTTTCTAGAGGTAACCTGTTTTCTTCTTCTCATGGTCCTTGAATCTTCAAAGCCAGCAAAAGTGCATGGAATACTTCCCATTCTCTGGCTCTCTCTGACTTGTTCCACTGCACTTTTCCTCACTTCTGCCTCTGCCTGCTTTTAAAGACTCATGTGACTACACTGGGCCCACCTGGATAATCAAGGCTAGCTTCTGCTCCTAAGGATTCCTGAGACATTGATTGGGCTCACCAGGATAACCTAGGCCAGCCTCCTCACTTTAAGGTCAACTGAAGGTCAACCTTAATTACAACCACAAAATCCCTTTGCCAATACAAGGTAACGTATCCATGAGCACAATATCTCAACATATTCACTGTCCTAGAAATTAGGTATGGAAACTTGAGGGCCAAAATTCTGCCTACTATACCTAGCACCTATTTTATTGATGTAACCTTAAAAAAATGTGACTTTTTTTTAAACAGATCATATTGTTCAAACTTAACAACTCTAATAAAAATGTAAATTTTCACCCTTAATATTTAGACATCCATTTCCAGGAATGACTCAGATTGGCCCTGTTTAGATGCAGTGCCTACCAATGAACCAATCACCCATGGCCTACGAATTTCCTAACTGACCTATCACCCAGTTCATAATCCTGCCCCTAGTTGTCTCTAATTTGCATTAAACTGATCTAGCTCTTCAGTTATACTAGTTTTCATCTCTAGAATCCCTTTCAACTCTTCTTCTACATTCTGATTCTCTAATAAACTCTATCTTTTCATCAATTTTTAATATATTGATTATAATTATTTTATACATCATGTCCAATAACTCCAAAAACTAGAACACCATAAGAGTATTTCTACTGTTTGCTATTTTATATTTTTAAAATCTTGGACCTGGTCTGTGATATGCATGGTAATTTTATATAGAATGCGAGGTGCTGTGTATAAAACGTATAGAGACTCTGCATGATATCTCTTGCTTCTGGCAATGAGAGTTAGTTAAAGTGAAGGCAGATTACCTTAAAATCAAGATTGAGTTTATCAGAGGCTGCATTGTAATTTTTGTAACTTATAGTCTATTTCTAGTTCTCCCTAACTCCTAGGACATAGCCTTTCAAGGATTTCAATTAAACATTGAAAGCGCTTCACCAGGGTCCTGCATATGCCTGAATTCTACTTTGCGACTTCTTAGCCCTGTGACACTGCCAAAAACTATGCCCAGCATCTCCCATCCTAGCCTCCACTGTTTCACGTCTCAGCCTCATGGCATGAGCCGTTTATAAAGTGACAGAAAGCCCAAGGTGAGAAGTGGCGCTAAATATAGGGCTCACCTCAGAGTGTTTCTCTTCATTCTGGGATCTTTCCTGCTTGGTAGTACTATAATGCCTTTAGATATTCTTTATAACAATGTTTTTTCATTTTGTCAATATGTGCCTTAGTTTGAAATAAACTCGCCTATCATACTTGAAGAAATCAGACACTGATTGATCTCAGTGGTCTCTGTTTATGTGAGCATACATATCTTATTGATTCCAAAATTATTAAAGATGGGATGACATACATATGGGATAGTTGATTTTTTGTGTATTATATCTTCTGCTTGAAAGCTCAACAATTTACTTCTTAAATTTTTAAGTTATTCCTCTGTTAGAATTATTATTTAAAGCTTATATTCAAAATGCTTCTCCTTCACAGTTCATTCTGACACCTTACATATAACAAACAACAAGCATTTAGGAGTGTCTTTTTTGTAAACGCTGTCCTGCACTTTTTTTTTAAGTAGGGTAACAGTGTCCTCTGAGATTGGTTTTTTTCCCACAATAAAAATAAAAAGTTACAAACATAAGTACCACTATTTCATGGACTGCTGCCTATATAACTTCGTTCTTTGACAACTTCTAGTCATCTCTCAGAGGATATAAGATTTGTGAAAAGGGTTGAGCAGAGGCTATGGATAGCTCCTATAGTTACATTACCATAAAATCTCAATAATTCAAACTTGAAATTTATGATCACTGAAACATCTCTAAGCTATAATTTGTCTCTGAACTAAGAAAATGTTTTATTGCATAATTAAATGTATAAAAATTGTGAAGGCAGTTTATCCTACTCAAGAAAGGAAATTGCTTTTAAGGACCACCTTAAGGTTACCAACTTTCTATCCATATGCCTCTAAACAGTATTTATAAAATCAATTTAATCGAGATCAAATAGTAGCAAACAAAACTTATACTATCTCATTTTTTAAGTATCATTTGTAAATATACTCAGTAATGAATACAAATTATTATGGGTAAATGGAAGTGCCAAAACCTAAATCTCTCATTAAAGTAAATTACAGCCTAGGACTTCACTCTGCATCATTTTGAATACCAATTAATTAAAAACAACGAACAAAAGCCTAGGCACTTCCTCCTACCTATAGAACCTTTCTCTTAAAGTCATGTTCTTTCTAGATTTGGTTCCTGAAATGTACAATATTAACTACAAACTCAAAACAAAAAAATGGCTCTCAACCAAAAACATTAGCAATAAGTACAATGGATACACCAGCTAAGTATTCACGATTATATTCTCCCAGCTCAACAGATTAAATGGCTTTTAATACAATTATAAGTCATTATTTGGTATTATCATTGCCCTGGGCATTTGTTACAAAACATGAATTTCGTGTTTTAGCAGACTGCAGTTAATTTCCCATGGTGGGTCAAGGGACCTTTAAAGATTTACAAGCAATCAAGACACAAAGGAACTAGCACCTTTCTTTTTTTTCCCAAAGGCTCTATTCTATTTCATCTATTTCCCTGGCTCACATCTTTGCATACTTACTGCTACAGAAGTAGCCATCACAGAAAGTGGCAATTAGCTTAGCATATTGCAAATCAGCTGTCAAAATTGTATGCAGATTCTATGTTTATAATAAAGTATTATTGCTATTAATAAAGAGACTACATTTCAGGAACCAGTGTATCAGAAACTTCATGGGATAATCCAAATGATGTAGAGATGCATGAGCTTGTGTGACTTCTTTGCTAAGAATGAGTAAGGATCCTCAACCAAACCATCACCTCTATATACAGAAGCTTTATAGGTGGATAGTCAAGAACACTGATTTGATGGGAAGCCCTTCAAACCTTCATTCTTCTATTTACCACTCAGCTATATGATCTTAAACAAGTTACTTAACCTCTTTGTACCTCAGTGTTCTCACCTATAAATGGGAATAACCACATACCTACTTTACTGGGGTTTATTTTAATGAGGATTAAATAAAAATGAACATAGAATTCAGTCTGGGGACTGGAAAGTGATAAACAGTCAATAAATACTAAAACTGTTGTGAAGCACATAAAAGAGATGCTCAATTATAATTATTAGTAAAATATAAATCAAACCTACAATGGGATATCACGTCACACTGATCAGAATGGTTACCAACAAAAATTCTACAAACAATAAATGCTGGGGACGGTGTGGAGAAAAGGGAACCCTACTATACTGTTGGTGGGAATTTAAACTGGTGAACCCACTATGGAAAACAATATAGAGGTTACTTAAGAAACTAAAAATAGAGCTACCATATGATACAGCAATCCCACTCCTGGACATATATCCAGAAAAGATAAAAATTCTAATTCAAAAAGATACATGCACCCCAAAGTTCACAGCAGTACTATTTACAATAACCAAGACATGGAAGCAATCCAAACGCCCATCAAGAGATGATTGGTGAGATATATATAAATATAAGATGTGAGGTCTATACACACAATGGAATATTACTTAACCATAAAAAAGCATGAAATATTGCCATTTGCAGCAACACAAATGGACCTAGAAAATATCATATGAAGTGAGGTAAGTCAGAGAAAGACAAATATATGATACCACTTTCATGTGGAATCTAAAAATAATACAAATGAATCCACAGACGAAACAGAAGCAGACTTATAGACACAGAAAACAAACTTATGGTTACCAAAGTGGGGAAAGAGGTAAAAAAGAATAAATCTGGAACTTTGGATCGACAGATACAAACTGCTACATATAAAATAGATAAGCAAAAAAAAATGTACTGTATAGCACAAGGAACTATATTCAATATCTTATAATAGCCTATAGTGGAAAATAATCTGAAAATATATATTTACATATAAAACTGATCATTGTGCTGTACACTGGAACCTAATGTTGTAAATCAACTATACTTCAATAAGTAAATATTTTTTAAAAAAAGCAAAGAGACTTCAGTCCTACAAGAAAAAAAAATAATAAACTATATTGGATACTTTTCTCTCTTTGTAAATTACATGTCTTTTTTCCTTTGTCTCTGAACCTCATCATCCCAACACTCACCAACACAGTATTTACCTCTCTTTTGGAGTCTACTGTACTTCATAGCAACTACATTAGTATTTTTCCACTTCAGACTTTAGGATCTCATCTTAGTTCACCCTTACATGAGACACCATAGACACACTCCAGGAAAGCAACAGGTACAATAGAAAAAGATTTAGACAGAGCATTTGTCCATTTAAAATGTAATGTGTCATAGCAGCACTGTTTATAATAGCCAGGACATGGAAGCAACCTAGATGCCCACCAGCAGACGAATGGATAAGAAAGCTGTGGTACATATACACCATGGAATATTACTCAGCCATTAAAAAGAATTCATTTGAATCAGTTCTAATGAGATGGATAAAACTGGAGCCCATTATACAGAGTGAAGTAAGCCAGAAAGAAAAACACCAATACAGTATACTAATGCATATATATGGAATTTAGAAAGATGGTAACAATAACCCTATACGCAAGACAGAAAAAGAGACACAGATGTATAGAACAGGCTTTTTGACTATATGGGAGAAGGCAAGGGTGGGATGATCTGAGAGTACGGCATCGAAACATATATATTATCAAGGGTGAAACCCTTGATCACCAGCCCAGGTTGGATGCATGAGACAAGTGCTCAGGGCTGGTGCACTGGGATGACCCAGAGGGATGGGATGGGGAGGGAGGCAGGAGAGGGGATCGGGATGGGGAACACATGTAAATCCATGGCTGATTCATGTCAATGTATGGCAAAAACCACTACAATATTGTAAAGTAATTAGCCTCCAACTAATAAAAATAAATGGAAAAAAAAAACCGTAATGTGTGTCACATAGGTAATTTCAAATTTTCTACTAGCTACATTAAAAAAAGGAAAAAGAAACAGGTGAAGTTAATTTTAATAATATATTTTATTTGACTGAATATATCCAAAATATGTCTTTCCCAGTGGTTCAGTGCTAAAGAACCCACCTGCCAATGCAGGTGATGCAAGAGACTCAGGTTCAAACTCTGAGTTGGGACGATCCCCTGGAGAAGGAAATGACAACCCATTCCAATATTCTTGCCTGGAAAATCCCATGGACAGAGGAGCCTGGCGGGTTGCAGCCCATGGGGTCGCAAAGACGTGGACATGACTGAGCACACAAGCAGTTGGCACACAAACACTGTCATGTTAACAAGCAGCAGCCACGTTATGTAACAAGCGCACAGTGGCAGCAGTAAGGAAGGCAGAGCACCGAAGAATTGGTGCCTTTGACCTGTGGTGCTGGAGAAGACGCCCGAGAGTCCCTGGGACTGCAAGGAGATCCAACCAGTCAATCTTAAGGGAAATCGACCCTGAATATTCATTGGAAGGACTGATGCTGAAACTGAAACTCCAGTATTTTGGTCATCTAATGCTGACTCATTAGAAAAGTCCCTGATGCTGGGAAAGATTGAGGACAGAAGGAGAAGAGGGTGTCAGAGGATGAGATGGCTGGATGGCATCACCAACGCAACAGACATGAACTTGGGCAAGCTTTGGGAGATGGTGAGGGAGAGAGAGGCCTGGTGCATCGCAGTCCATGGGGTCGCAGAGTGGGACATTCCTGGGCAACTGAATAACAACAAAAGCCACATTTAACAGCTCAGTAGCTACATATGCATACTATATGAAGCAATACAGGTTTAAATGGACCTGAATTCAAATTCTGGCTCTGCCATTTACTTGCTAAATCTTAGTTTTACCACTTTATGTCTGATAGATTTAGTGTATACAGAAGTAGAAATATAATGATTACATATGAAACATATAATATTATAAACCAAAGTTACCTAAATAAAAAGTACATTAAAAAATAAATTAATAATGTCTACTGCTGCTGCTGCTGCTAAGTCGCTTCAGTCGTGTCCAACTCTGTGCAACCCTATAGACGGCAGCCCACCAGGCTCCGCCGTTCCTGGGATTTTCCAGGCAAGAACACTGGAGTGGGTTGCCCTTTCCTTCTCCAGTGCATGAAAGTGAAAAGTCAAAGTGAAGTCACTCAGTCGTGTCCGACTCTTCGCGACCCCATGGACCGCAGCCTACCAGGCTCCTCTGCCCATGGGATTTTCCAGGCAAGAGTACTGGAGTGGGGTGCCACTGCCTTCTCCAATAATGTCTACTACCCACAAAAATAATAATAACTATTTCCTGATACTGTTGTGAGAATTTAAATGGCAACCCAAAGCACTTAGTGTAATGCCTGACATACAGCAGTGTTCATTAAAGGAGAATTCGCTCACCCTCACCTTCTACTGTAGAAGTGAATGCTGCCATCTGTCACCTAGCCTTAGTTTCTTCCCTTCTACCCCTACTACAAACTGTAGCCTTCCCCACCTGCACAGGCCTCCCTCCTTACTTCCTAAAGAATCATCTGTGTGGACTTATAGAAGCCATGGGATCTATTAGTCAGGACACAAATATGTGTTTCCAAGAACCTGAAAAGCTCTGTGCCTGACCATTTCCATCTCCTCCCGCCCTGTCTTACCCACCTTCCCACTGTTACCACTGTGGCAGCCTCCCCAGCAACTGCCATCAACAGCACCACCTCCTCCCTGGAGACAGACTGACCCTCACACATTCAAAGGGATCATTCCCCAAAACATCTGGCCAGGACCCTTCAAAAGTGTCAAGCTTAAAAAAGACAAAGAGTGACCAAGGAACTGTTGCAGATTAGAAGAGACTAGAGAGACAAGAAAAATAAAAACAAAATACAGGATCCTGGGTAGGAGTTTGGCCTAGAAAGAGGACATTAGTGGAAACACTAGTGAAATTTAAATAAGGTCTGTAGACTAGTTAACAGTATTGTATCAATGTCAATTTCCCAGTCTCCATAATTAGACTATGGTTGTGTATGATGTTAATATTTGGAGGGATAAGAAGAATAAGGTTTGAGAAGCTAATGTATAACATGGTGATGACAGTTAATAAATTGTGTTATATAACTGAAATTCACCAACAGTAGAACTTAAATGTTCTCTCTCTCTCTCTAGCTTATGCCCAACCCCCTCCCCACGCCCCCCACATACAAAATGTAAATAGATGATGGGTGAGTTAATTAACTTGATGAGGGAAATTCTTTCACAATGTGTACATATATCAATTCATCCCAGTATTAACTTTAAATATCTTACAATTTTGTCAATTTTATCTTAATAAAATTTAAAAAAATAAATAAGGGGATATGCGGGAACTCCCTGTACTATTTTTACAAACTTTAGGTCAATAATATCTCAAAGTGAAAAGTTAAACCACTCTTAAACATGATTATTTGAAACTTTATTATGAAGGAAACTCTGTCCCAATGGTTCTGTTAATTGATATATCATTATAAAATAGTGCTACTTATGTTAAGTCAGTAACGCCATCACACAGGTTAATGAAAAGTCAATTCCAAGGTATAGAAAATCCACCTTAATCACCACTATTAGTCTGCAAATCCACCAAGAGAGTATGATGTCTCCTCCATACACTCAGTAACACTGAGGACTCAATGACAGCAAATAATGTTTTGTGTGATGTTATTAAACAAAGACACTTTTCAATTTAACATTACTGAATAACGTGCTTAAACAGTTGCTGCACTGCTACAGTCTTTTACAGAAAGAAAGTGACAGGAAAAGAGAAGGAAGAGATTGCAAAGAAGCATATTTCAGTACGTACCCTTCCCTCACCCAGACCTTCCTTGCATTAGGGAATAATAGCGTTGGTCAATAAACTCTGAACGAAACAGAAGGGACAGTCTGCTCTGCTACATACTGTCTCACTGTAACATGAATTAGTTCATAGGCAGCTGGTGAGAAAGAATGGAGAAAGAAGTCGATATAAAGCAGAAGCTTCACTGGTTCACATCTGATTTTCTCCCAAAATCATTAATGTTGTCTCATTAATAGCAGTTGAAGGCTGAGTATACTAAAGGCAGCAAGCTAAGAAGGAATCAGTATTATACATTCAACTTTTTCCTAGAAAGCTTACTGCAAGTTTAACCGGGATCTTTGTTTAAAAAATAAAAATTTACAACAAATAAAATAACACAAAACAATGAGCTGAACATCCATCTCTGGGATCAGTACATTTTGTACAAAGCCCGCAATCTTTTCTCTACTTGCAAATTCTGATAATAATAACTCTGGCCCTTGAAAACATAGATAGCCTCAAACCTTCCTTATATCTTCTTCCATCAAGCTATCTTCACCTTTATTGTTTTAAGTAAATCCAACATCTACTGCAGTGTTTATTTATTAGAAACTTCAGATGTCTTTTAAATAGTGCTATTGGAATTATTGTTATTTTCACTGGTGTTCTGGTTATGAAGATGCATAAGCCCTAGTAATTTAAGAATGAATTTGCAAACCACAAAGTTTGCCAGAAAGGCATATATAATATTATAGTAGAAATGCTGCATTTCCACATACTCTGAATACATAAAATGCTGTCCAGGAATGATTTAAAATATAAGCTGTCACACTACTTTGTTACCAAAGATTACTTATGTATCAATAAAATGCATAATTAACATCAATTTGTTATCTTTGTATTTTATATTTAGCCATAAATTCAAAATTTAGTCATGTGTTTCTGTATTAGTCACACATTTCTTATATTGACAGGATATTCTAATGTAAGGACATGTGTCCAGAAAGCATTTTTGCTCATAAAACTAAAAAGATACTTTAAACAGTGTCTTTTATTAGTATTGCATCATACTAAAGAAGTATAAGCCTGGTTGTTCATCAAAAGAAAGCAACAGTTACTGCTTGATGATTATTTGTTGTTAAATAATATGATACCAATCACTAAGCATTTTTATATGTAAATAGCTCCTACTAACAACAAGCATTATGAAAGAAAATTTGTGTTATTTATACCTGACAGAGATACATCACATAGTTAACTCATTTAAAATACAGTTCAACTGAAGTAGCTATCATTTAGTATGGCAACCTCAATTTGAATATACTATTTTTGAAATTAATTTATATAATAAATATCAATCACTTTAATATTTACATAAAAGGGTAACACTCTCTTTTTTTAATATAATCTAGGATATGCTAGGGTACCATTTTGGATCCATGCAAACCTGGATTTTAAGGAGCCTTTTTTCCTCCCCAATTACCTATTCAAATTCATTTGGTTAAAGATAGTCAGCATGTTTCTCACAGAAAAAATATACCGCACAATAGTCTGCTTATAAGGTGACCTCTTTCACTTGGGTGGGTATCCTCTCCATCACAGACTAAGTGAGGATGTAACCTTGTCAAACCAAAAGCGAAAGAATAATGAGCACACGACAGGCTAACCCAGCATGGGAAGGTTGTTAGGAGGTTGCAGAAACAGTTCCCTGAATGACAAAGTAAAAGGATACTCTGAAGAGTAGTAATATTAAAGAAAGCACTCAAGAATATGAGAAGCATTAATCCCCATCCTTGGATGTCTGCCATACAAAACTCCACTCAAATTTATTTCATTAGTTACTGACCAGGTTTAGTTAATATGTTTTCAAATAAATCTTAGTAGAACAGGCTTGACTGAGACACATTTAGAAAACATCTCTTTCCACAAAGCAGTAACCAAAGGTAAGTAAGAACAAGTAGATAACGTTTTACTTTTACCAATTATAAATTATCACCCAAAAATAAACAATTATTCTAATTCAAGAATCATACTTAGAAGTTGGCAGTCTTCACCAAACAGTAGGATTTTACTATCATTAAAACAAATAACAGTAACTACTACATTAATTGCTTCCCCAATGCACTAACTGGCGTAACAGGGAATCATATTAAAACATTTGTGTAAGTAGCTGAAAACAGTAGAAATTAGGCAAGTTCTGTAGCAGTCTTCTCAGTGTAAATTTACTTTTAAAATAAACAAACAAATCTCAAGTCTAAATCATTCAAACATTAGGAATATCATTGTGTCAGTCATGTACATTTTGACATTCCTTCTCTACACTAAGATTGGAATGAAATTCTTCTTCCTGACCAGTCATAATGCTTTAACAGAGAAACAGTGCCACCTTTTGGTCCCAAACAAAAGCCTCCAGTCTACCATCTTCCAAACTTCCTTTTTTCAGTTAAATTACTGATATATATATACATATATATATGTATATATATGCCACTGAATTCCATGTCACATTTACAATGGTCTAGAAATATTTTGTAGCTACACAGCTAATAAAGCATGAGAGTAACATACAAGTTGCTTCCAAAATGCAATATTTCAAAATAACTCAAATACCAGATACATGTACCTTAGATCATCAATATAATAATTTCCAATCAATATTTCACTAAACACATTTTGCCAAAACCAAGTATGTCAATCAACGGATAAATTTTAAGTATAATAGGAAAAAAATCTTCTTTCATAGTATTGTTACATTTCAAAATAGATTTTGAAAAATGTATTACATTTTAAGTGAACCTATTTAGTAACTGACTGTATGGTCATTACATTAAATATTATATAAAAAACAGGGAATTACTAGCTAAATCAGATCATTATAAATCATCTCCTATAGGAATATAGTATGTTTCTGATTTACTCACACTAACGACACAACGTCACCACGTTGTACTTCAAAATTCCTCACTTTCCAGTGGTTCAAAAGCACCACATCAGATGACTGGCTGCCTCCAGGATTCAAAGAAGGCTAAAAAGTAAGAAGAAAGAGACACATCTGTCATTTGTAATTTTCAATCTTCATGGTTCCTTGCACTTCATAGCTGTAGTGCAGTGCAATAAAACATTTCTAATACAGTAGCTTTCAATAAATTGCTGTTCTAAAATAACTGCAAATGATGAGTTTTCAAAAAGGTTCATCGGGATTCTTCACAGGTAACCAGAAAAAAAAAAAATTACCAATACTCATTTCAAAGGAAAATGTGCTAGATGGTCAACTCTTTACTAAACTCCCATAAAGAGGCATGGAAAATCGTAAGAAGAAATAAAAGAAAAAAGTGAATCAAGCCTCCCCATAGAATATTCAGATAGGACCTAATTCCATAGTAAGTACATGTGATTGCTCCATTTGGAGAGAAGAAACAACCTCAAATCAACCAGGAAAATACCACAGGAAGCAGTAAAGAGACCAGAAGTAGCAAGTGATGAAATAATCTTGGAAAATATGGGAATTTCCCACTTTGATCTCTCTTTTCTCCAGAGAGCTTCCAGGAAGGCTTCAGCTTAAGCCTAGTAAGCAGCCTTCACCCTAGGATTTAGACAAGTCTAGATACGCCTAAAGACCAATGGGGCAGACACTGAGAAATATTTTCTGTTAGAGTTTATCTGATGGTCAGGAATCATCTAGGCATAAGAAACTGATTAAGGAACCATAAAGTCAATACATCTGTCACCTGGACAGAACTGCTGAAAAAGTCAATGGATATCAAGTCTGAAACTTGATGGAAGAATAAGAAAAAGTAGAAGAGCTTTTTCATCACTGACTCTCCAGGGTCTCTGAGAACGTCATTGGTCTAAAAGAGCAATTACTGTGGTGGTGGGGAAGGTGCTAAACCACAACGGAAGCTCCCCCCATTCACAGACGGTGGGGTGGCAGCAAGAGGAGACAGAGCCACAGAAACCAGGGCAGCAGCGAGCAAAACAGTACACGCCCAACAACACACTGTCCCTGGAGCAGTAGTGACATGGTGATGGTTTAATCTCTCAGTCGTGTCTGACTCTTGTGACCCACGGACTATAGCCTGCCAGTCTCTGTCTATGAGATTTCCCAGGCAAGAATTCTGGAGTGGGTTGCCATTTCCTTCTCCAGGGGATCTTCTCGACACAGGCATCAAACTCCTGCATTACAGGAGGCTTCTTTGCAGACTGAGCCACCAGGGAAGTCCTGGTAGTGACATACTCTTTTTTTAAAGATTCCTGGAATTGCTCGTAGATTTTCTAAAAAGCAGGTGTGGACAAAGGCGTAGAAATGTTGTGTGGGGGCTATTATTATGGCTTTATTTTTGACTCCCCAGATTTTTTGTGACCAAAAACTTATTGGTTATCCTTGGAGATCTCAAACACTCTTAAAACGTCTGCAACTCCTTTATGTGATAATGCCTAAACATCTCTAACTTTAGTTTTGAATTCCCTGCTAACCCTCACTTGACTATCTGACATAAAATTCAATACTATTAAATGGAATTTATCATCATTTCCCAGCATAAAAGTTTTTTCCCTTTTCTTATATCCTACTCACTATTTCCCCAGACAACCAACTTAAAATCTTACTTACCCTTTTACTTCATATCCAACCAGTCACCAAGCTAAAGGGATTTTTTTTTTCATAATGTCTTTCACTTAAGACCTATTTTGTCTATTCTCTCTTCTATCATCATATTTCAAGCACCAATCACCATATAACCCTTCACTGTTGTTTAGTTGCCAAGTCATGTCCAACTCTTTTGTAACCCCATGGACTGTAGTCCACCAGACTCCTCTGTCCGTGGGATTTGGCAGGCAAGAATACTGGAGTGGGTAGCTGTGTACCTATACTAATCAGTCTCTCACCTCCAACTCAAAAGTGAATGATTCTATTTCTTTCCAGCTCTAAGATTCTGAGAAACTTACTTTGCTATACTTTGTTAAAGTATAACTTTGTTATACTTCAATTTCCTTACTAGTAAAATGGTGATATTTAGTAACTTTTCCCTAATTAGTAATTAAATAATAATAATATCCAATACTCACCAAGTGCTTACCATGAGCCAGACATTGTTCTAAGGGCTTAACAAATATTTACTTACTTGGTGAGATCATGCATTTAAAGTGCTTAGAATAGTTCTTGACGCCTAGTTAAGCTCTCAATAACTTTTATTAGTGATATAACTAAATCACAATTTTAATTAGAGGTAGTTTTGTACCCTTACCCCAGGTTCTTCATCCAGCTTTATCTCTAATAGGAAACAGAGCTGCCGTGGCAGGACAAATCCAAGGGGCATTTTTGGGCCATGGTGCTAGGAAATGGAGCTTCTGGAGCCACTCAGTCAGGTTAGGCTAAAAGCCAGGCTTCCATATGGGGTTTATTCTCTCTCATCCATATTTCTTATTCATACTTTCTCTTTCTTCCTCTCCATCTCTACCCTTCAGTTCATTATCTTGCAAGCCCTTTCCCCTTATTTCTTTGTATTTTCCCTCCTTACATTACTGATGTGGTAAAGGTGGCCTGGGGGAAAGCAACTGTACAATGAAAAGGAAAATCTACTTCCCACGGCACTTTCACTGGGTCCATTTCTTTTCCTTGCCATCAGAGAAGTGAAGAACAAAAGTGATTTAATTATTTCCAACTGTTCTTCCTTAGTCTCTTTTGTTTTTTTTTTTTTTTTCAAAAGTTTGTGATTACAACTCATAATAAAGACATTTTATACTGTACCCAAAGTACAAATGCACATATCTGAACAAAACATCACAAAACAATAATCACCTTTACCACACATACCCTGATATCGTAATTTCTATTCTCTCCTAATCCATGTTTTTAAAATCCTGTCTATAATCAATCATATTAATTTCCCATTCACTATTATTGATTTTGGTAGTGGTGGTTTAGTCGCTAAGTCATTATTGATTTTGCAACCTAATAATCGATTATAACCCACAGTGCTAACATCATAGATTTAGATGATTCTTCTTTAACTGTTATCCTATGAAGGTTGCTTTTGTCTAGAAGTCTACCTTCAGGTCTTTCATCTCTGTTTTAAATTATTTTCTTAGAAAATCTCATGAATATTCTAGGTGCAAACACCACCCATAGACCTATGACTCTTAAATGTGCAGTCCCAAATGACTTGCTCCTCTTCTACATGCAATCTATACCACTTCATACTACAACACTCAGAATGCAGTAATGTCATATTTATTTTCCTGCCTCACAACCAAGTAAGACGTATGTTTTACCCATTATTGTGTCCCTTAGTTAAATTTATACTCTACCCTCAACTGTATTTCTGAGATTCTAGAACATGATTCTAACTGGTTGTTCAGCATCAAATCTGATCAAGTCATTCTACTTAAAATCCTTTATAATAAGCTTCCCTGACTACCAACAAGACTGTCTTCAACATAAAAATCAACACACACATGACATGTAGGACCCTACCAATCCCTACTTATATTGTTCCTACAAGTGACACTCAATCACAAGCAGACTCTATGCACAAGTTACTTTCTCACACTCCCAAGACATCATGTTGTTCTTGTTCAGTTGCTAAGTCACGTCCAACTCTTTGTGACCCCATGGACTGCAACACACCAGGCTTCCCTGTCCTTCACTATCTCCCAGAGTTTGCTCAAACTCATGTCCATAGAGTCAGTGATGCCATCCAACCATCTTATCCTCTGTCACCACCTTCTCTTCCTGCCTTCAATCTTTCTCAGATCAAGGTCTTCTACAATGAGTCAGCTCTTTGCATCAGGTGGCCAACGTATTGGAGCTTCAGCTTCAGCATGAGTCCTTTTAATGAACATTCAGAATTGATTTTCCTTAGGATTGACTGGTTTGATCTCCTTGCTGCCCAAGGGACTCTCAAGAGTCTTCTCTAACACAACACTTGGAAAGCATCAAATCGTCAATGCTCAGCCTTCTTTGTGGTCCAACTCTCACATCCATACTTGACTCATGGAAAAGCCACAGCTTTGACTATATGGACCTTCGTCGGCAAAGTGACGTCACTACTTTTTAATATGCTGCCTAGGTTTGTCATAGCTTTCCTTTCAAGGAGCAAGTGTCTTAATCTCAAGGCTGCAGTCACCATCTTCAGTGATTTTGGAGTCCAAGAAAATAAAGTTCACCACTGTTTCTACTTTTCCCCCATCTATTTGCCATGAAATGATGGGAGCAGATGCCACGATCTTAGTTTTTTGAATGTTCCATTGTAGGCCAGCTTTTTCACTCTCCTTTTTCACCTTCATCAAGAGGCTCTTTAGTTCCTCTTCACTTTCTACCATTAGAGTTGTATCATCTGCATATCTGAGGCTGTTGATATTTCTCCTGACAATCTTGATTCCAGTTTGTGATTCACCCAGCCTGGCATTTTGCATCATGTACTCTGAATATAGGTTAAATAAGCAGAGTGACAATATACGGCCCTGATTTTCTCAATTTTTAACCAGTCCTCTGTTCCATGTAAGGTTCTAACTGTTGCCTCTTGACCTGCATAGAGGTTTCTGAGGAGACAGGTAAGGTGGTCTGGTATTCCCATCTTTTTATGAATTTCCCAGTCTGTTGTGATCCACATAGTCAAAGGCTTTCATGTAGTCAATGAAACAGAAGTAGATTTTTTTTTTTAATTCCTTTCCTTTTACTATGATCCAACAGATGTTGGCAATTTGGTCTCTGGTTTCTCTGCCATTTCTAAATCCAGTTTGTACATCTGGAAGTTCTTGGTTCACATACTGCTGAAGCCTAGCTTGAAGGATTTTGAGCATTACCTTGCTAGCATGTAAATGAGTACAATTGTGTGGTAGTTTGAACATTCTTTGGCATTGTCTTTCTTTGGAATTGGAATGAAAACTGACTTTTTCCAGTCCTGTGACCACTGCTGAGTTTTCCAAATTTGCTGACATACTGAGTACAGTGCTTTAATAGTATCATCTTTTAGGATTTGAAATAATTCACTGGAATTCCATCACCTCCACTAGCTTTGTTCGTAGTGATGCTTCCTAAGGCCCACTTGACTTTGCATTCTGGCTCTAGACGAGTGTTACAGTGACTACACCATCATGGTTATCCAGGTCATTAAGACCTTTTTCATATATTTCTTCTGTGTTTTCTTCCTACCTCTTCTTAGTATCTTCTGCTTATTAGAGTTCTTACGACTTCTGTCCTTTATTGTGCCCATCTTTGTTCCCTTGGTATCTCCAATTTTGTTGAAGAGACCTCCAGTCTTTGTCATTCTATTGTTTTCCTCAATTTCTCTGCATTGTTCACTTAAGGTTTTCTTATATCTCCTTGCTATTCTCTGGAACTCTGCATTCAGCTGAGTGTATCTTTTCTTGTCTCCTTTGTCTCTGGCTTCTCTTCATTTCTCAGCTATTTTTAAGGCCTCCTCAGACAACCACTTTGCCTTCTTGCATTTCTTTTTCTTTGGGGTGGTTTTGGTCACTGCCTCCTTTGCAGTGTTATGAACCTCTATCCATAGGTCTTCATCCATAGTTCCCAAGGCATTATATAAGCAAAATTTCTAACTGAAATGTTTCCCTCTTTCCCCTTCCCACCATTTAACTCATTCTTCAAAAAAACACTTGAATTCTGTGAGGCAATCTCCGAGGAATTCTTTCACATCACTCCTCACCTCTCCTCCTCATTCCCATCTTCAGTCTCCATTAGATAAACAAATGTCCCCAAGTTCCTCATCAAGACCTGTGACTCTTACTATCATAGAGGGTTTTTTAATATTAATTTATTTAGCTGCATCAGGTCTTACTTATGGCATGTGGGATCCTTTTAGTTGAAGCATGCAAGATCTTTAGCTATGGCTTGGGAACTCTTGGTTCCCAAGAGTTATATGGATCTAGTTCCCCAGTAGATGGATCTAGTTCCCTGACCAGAGATCAAACCTGAGATCCTACATTGGGAGCTCAGAGTCTTCACCACTGGACCACCAAGGATGCCCAATTATAGCAGTTTTAAGCATTTTTATAATTATCTGATTGGCTCTCTTTCCAGGAGTATAAAAGCATTTTAAGAAGAGATTAGTTCTAAGTCTGTGTTTTTGATACCTAGGCAAGTACGGATATTAATACATTTTAGTGAAAAGAATTTTTTAAAATAAACTAATGAAATTTCCAAAGACTTTACAAATTAATACACCCAATACAGAGCCCTTTCCACCTTAGACCCAGAGTCTACTCTACATTACCTTCCTTAGGAAACAGTGCCACAATTCACCCGATCCCCTATTCCAGAACATCTTCTCATTCTGAACTTCTCACTCCCTCTGGGTCAGCTATCCTCAGACTTTCCCCCTTCCCAGACTGCCTCTTCCCTACATGGAAAAGTTCTATTTATCTTTCCAAGCCCAGCTCAGTCGATGATGACTTCTCTGTGAAGCCTTAAAACAGAAGCTGAAGTTTCCTTGAGGAAATTAGCAAATTACATGCTGGTGCTCCACGGTTAGGGACAGAATAATCTCTAGAGACTCAAATCTTGACACCTGCATTCATCTTTCCCTTACAGAATCAATCACCCACCAATTTTTCTAATGTTAATTGTTAGAACCTAAAGATAATGCCTTGTAAACTACAGATTCATGCAGGGGAAAGGAAAATCCCCAAAGCAAGCATGCCAAATTTCAAGCAGTAAAATATTAGAATCATCAGTCAACACCTGGAAGACCTTGTTTGATTTTATAAAAGAAACAATAGTTTTTTAACTTTCCTCTTCTGCACAAGGCTAAATTAATCATCTCCCAATCTGTGCTCCTGTAGCAATTCAGGTAAACTTCAGGGATAGCCCTTAAAACCTGATTATAGGTATCCGCCTATACATATGACTCTTTCATTCACTTAACTGTAAGTTTCTCAGTTACAGGAACCATATTTCATGTTTGTATATACCCAACCCCAGAACAGTGGCTGGAAAATAGTATGTCTATACTTTTAAGCTTCAAAAGTATTTGAAAACATATTTAACTAAGATATTTCCCACTGAATGTACATTACATTAACAATGTATACATCTCTTTCAAAGAAAACACACTCTGGATAAGTAAGCTTAGTAAGAAATTTCTTGTGTTGGGCCAACTAGGTAATTTAAGCCTTAAGAATAAAGTTGGACAGTACTTCACTAGTATCCATAATGAAATAATGCTAATCAGAACATGAATTTTTTCTTTACAGTTTATTTATAATAAACAATACTTATGAATATGAATAACATTATTCATAAAGAAAAAATTTCTTTAATTGGGAAACTGTTCCTGCACCACTATAAAAACCCATAGTTGTTTGTACTTCAATTAAATTTCTTTATAAAACAAAAAAAAAATTTACTTCTTAAGTTTTCTAAAGCAACTTTTCAGAAGAAAAATAATGCTCTAACTTCAAAATGAAAATACTATATAAGAAATGAAATAAACTTCATTTGGATGCTGCAATTTTAGAAAAATTAGTAAAACCATGTTATTTCTTAGAAATTTTACATCTTGTTTTTCCCCCCTGTGGGAATGGCAGTTTGCTTCAGACAGAACAAGTAGTCCTTTCAAACCAAAGAAGTTATATGTATGAAATCTAAATTAAAAGTCATAAACTTTGGGAACTTGATGTAACCAGAGAGTCTATATTTTCTTGTCATGTTTTTAATACTTTAAATCCTAGATTTCCAGAGACTACATCAAAATTACAACCAATGGAAAATAACAAAGTTTTTTGAAGTAAGAAATAGCAGAGAATATTTAATTTAGGAGGTTTTTTTTTTAATTGTAGTTGATTTACAATGTTGTGTTAGTTTCTGGTATACAGCAAATGATCCAGTTGTATATTTTTTAAATATTATTTTCCATATATATGTAACGGAATATATTCATTCTGGTTTTTTGTATTACTAGAACACTGTGCTATACAATAGGACCTTGTTATTTACCCATTTTATATACAGTAGTGCATATCTGCTAATTCCAAACTCCTAATTTACCCCTTCCCACTCTCCCCTTTGGTAATCATAAGTTTGCTTTCTACATCTGTGGACCTCTTTCTGTTTTGTACATAAGATCGTTTGTATCCTATTTTAGAGTCCACATATAAGTGACATCATATTCTCCTTCTGAACTTACTTCATTTAATATGATAACCTCTAGGTCCATCCATGTTGCTCCAAATGTTATTATGTCATTCTTTATCCATTCATCTTTTGATGGGCACTTAAGTTGCTTCCATGTCTTGGCTATCATAAATAGTGCACCTGTAAACACTGGGGTGCATGTATCTTTTCAAATTAGAGTTTTCTCCAAATAGCTGCCCAGGAGTAGGGGTGCTAGATCATATAGTAACCGTATTTTTCATTTTTTAAGGGACCTCAATAATGGTTTCCATAAGGCCAGCATCCATTTATATTCCTACCAACAATGTGGAACAATTACATTTCACCATGCCCTTTCCTATGTAGAAGTTTCTACCTGTATCTCAAAATGTGTGATTGTATCAGATGTTCCTACCAGCAGTGGAGATTTCCAGTAGTAAGAGGGAAGACATCACTAGTCATTGGGATTCCTGACAAAACAAACCCAAAGGCAGTCCTGCCTTTCTTTTCTTAAATGAAGAAAAGAATTTTCTTTTCTTGCATTCTCACACAATTCCTTAGCTTTTGCTGTGGAGCACTAGGATTAAAAAACAAACAACTTAGATAAGTCTTTTGGACATGAACACACTGCTAAATTTAAAACAGATAACCAACGAGGACCTACTATACAGCACAGGGAATGCTGCTCTATATTCTGTAATAACCTAAATGGGAAAAGAATTTGAAAAAGAATAGATACATGTATATCTATAACTGGAAAAAAAAGAAAAAATCAAACACCTTAGATAAATCTTTTGGATAGCCCTTACTCTAAAGAGAGAAAACTATGTTCAAATCTGGTCTCTACTTCCTTACTAGCCACTGTGTGTGTGTGTGTGTGTGTGTGTGTGTGAGTGTGTGTGTGTGTGTGCGCGCGCGCGCGCGTGCGCGCACACGTGTGTGCTTACTCAGTCATGTTCAGTTCTTTGGACTGTAGCAAGCCAGGCTCCTTTGTCCATGGAATTTTCCAGGCTAGAATACTGGAGTGTGATGCCATTTCCTCCTCCAGGAGATCTTCCCAACCCAGGGATCAAACCCACATTTCCTTCATCCCTTGCACTGGCAGGTGGATTCTTTACCCACTTGGGAAACCCACTAGCCAGATTATCTGGCACAGATTAGTTAACCTTTTTCAAACCTCATTTCCACATCTATAAAGTGGGGGTTGCAGTGCCACCCAGCTCATAGGATTGTTATAAGAATTAAAAGAGAGGTATAGGAAATTTTTTAACAGTGCATAATATCAGTCAACAAATACGATGATAATGATAACTACAGCAATTATAGGACAAAGGGAAACAAAATCAAGTACAATATCCTTTCCATAACATTCAAGACAAGATCAATCCTTTGCTTATTGCCTAGAATGTTTTTCCTTTTAAATACTGGCATATCTCTTCTTATTGCTCTTCACTTTATTATGCTTCACAGATACTGTGTTTTCACAAATTGAAGGTTTGTGTCAGTCCTGGATCAAGTCTACCAGTGCTATTTTTCCAACAATATATGTTCACTTCGTGTCTCTGTGCCACATTTTGGTAATCCTGGCAACATTTTGAACTGTCTTATTATATGATACTTACTGTGGTGATCTGAGGTCAGTAATCTTTCATGTTATTATACTTGTTTGGGGGCACCACAGACTGCACCCATATAAGACAGCAAATTTAACTGATAAATGTCGTTTGTGGTTTGACTGCTTTACCAACGAGCCACTGCCCTGCTCTGGCCTCCCTATTCCCTGAGACACAACAATATTGAAATTAGGCCCATGAATAACCTTACAATCACCTCTGTGTTCAAGTGAAAGAAAGAGTTGCACACAAAAGCTAGAAATGATTGAGCTTCATGACGAAAACATGTGGAAAGCCAAGAAAAGCTGAAAGCTAGGCCTCTTAAGCCAGTTACCCTAAATCAGCCAATTGTGAATGCAAAGGAAACGTTATCAGCAAAAATTAAATGTGCTACACCGGTGAACACACAAATGCTAAGAAAGTGAAATACCCTTATTGCTGATATCGAGAAAGTTTTAAGTCTAGAAGATCAAACTAGTCACAGCATTCTCTTTAGCCAAAGCCTAATGCACAGCAAAGGCCCTAAATTTCTTCAGTTTTATGAAGACCAAGAGAGGTGAAGAAACTGCAGAAGGGAAGTTTGAAGCTGGCAGAGATGTTTCATGAGGTTAAAGGAAAGAAGCCATCTCCCTAACATCAGAGTACAAGGGGACATATCAAGTGTTGATGTAGAAGCTGCAGCAATTTATCTAGAAGATCTAGCTAAGATAATTCATGATGGTGGCTACACTAAACAACTTATTTTCAATGTAGATGAAATACCCTTATACAAGAAGATACCATCCAGAACTTTCATAGCTAGAGAGAAGTTAATGTCTGGTTTCAAAATCTCAAAGGACAGGCTGATCAGGGGCTAATGCAGCTGGAGGCTAAGTTGAAGCAGAACTCACTTGCCATTCTGAAAATCATAGGGCCTTTAAGAATTATGCTAAACCTACTCTGCTTGTGCTCTGTAAATGGAACAAAGAGGTCTGAATTACAGCACATCTGTTTACAACATGGTTTCCTGAATATTTTAAGGTCTGTGGAGACATATTGCTCAGGAAAAAAAAAAATTCCTTTCAAAACAGTACTGCTCATTGACAATGCACCTGGTTCTCAAAAAGCTCTGATGGCTATGTTGCTGTTTAGTCACTCAGTCATGTCTAACTCTTTTGCAACCCCATTGACTGTAGCCCACCAGGCTCCTCTGTCCATGGAATTTTCCAGGCAAGAATACTGGAGTGGGTTACCATATCCTTCTCAAATGGATCTTCTGTAGCCCAGAGATCAAACCCGAGTCTCCTGCATTAGCAGGCAGATTCTTTACTACTGAGCCACCAAGGAAGCCCTCTGATGGATATATTATACAATAAGACTAATGTTTTCATGCCTGTTAACACAACATCCATTCTGCAGTCCATAGATCAGAGTAACTTCAACTTTCAAGTCTCATTATTTAAGAAATACATTTTCAGACCTAAGAATAAAGATCCTTGGTACTTTAAACACACACACACACACACAAACACACACACACATTTTTGTAACTCTATAGCCTTAGCTGTCAACCTTAGCCACCACAGTCAGTGATTTCTTGGATGGATCAGGGCAAAGTCAATTGAAAACCTACTTTATAGAGTGCACCATTCTAGATGCCATTAAAAAACCTTTGTAATTCATGGGAAGAGGTCAAAATACCAACATTAGCAGAAGTTTGGAAGAAGGTGATTCCAGCCCTCATGGATGACTTTGAGGCGTTCAAGACTTCAGGGAAATAAGTCATTACAGACGTGGTAGAAAAAGAAAGGAACTAGAATTAGAAGTAGAGCCTAGAGATGTGACTGAATTGCTACAATCTCATGAAACACTAAAGGATGAGGAGTTGCTCCTTACTGAGCAAAGAAAGTGGTTTCTTGAGATGGAATCTACTTCTGGTGAAGATGATGAGAAGACTGCTGAAATGATAACAAGGACTCAGAATATTACACAACCTCTGTTAATAAAGCTTTGGCAGGTTTTGAGAGGACTGATTCCAATTCTGCAGAAGTTCTACTGCTATCTAATAACAGCACAAGCTATAGAGATACTCTTCATGAAAGGAAGATTCAATCGATGCAGCAAACTTCATTTTTGTCTCATTTTGAGAAATTCCTACAGCTATCCCAACTTACAGCAACCACCACCCCGATGAGTCAGCAGTCAGCAACAATGAGACGCAACCTGACACCAGCAGAAAGATTATGAAGAGCTAAAGGCTTAGAAGCTAATAAAACGTTTTTTAATTAAGTAACGCTCAGTGATAAAGATAAAGGATCTGTTTGCCAATGAAAGAGACGTGGGTTTGATCCCTCAGTCGAGCAGATGCTCTGGAGAAGGAAATGGCAACCCCCTCCAGTATTCCTCCCTGGGAAATCCCATGACAGAGGAGCCTGGCAGGCTACAGTCCATGGTGTCGCAAAGAGTCAGACACTTAGCAACTGAACAACAACAACAACAAATACTTTATTTTTAGATATAATGCTCTTGCACTTAATAGACTACAATACAATGTAAACGTCTGTTATATGCAATGGGAAACAAACAAAAACATCATGTGAGTTGCTTTACACTATTCACTTTACTGAGGTGGTCTGAAACCAAACTTTCAATATCTCTGAGGTATGCCTAAACTAATCTGGAAGTCTTCAGGCTGAAATTTTTACTACCACCGCACACCCACCAGGCTTCCCTTGTGGCTCAGCTGGCAAAGAATCTGCCTGCAATGCAGGAGACCTGAGTTTGATGCCCAAGTCAGGAAGATACCCTGGAGAAGGAAATGGCAACCCAGTCCAGTACTCTTGCCTGGAGAATTCTATGGGCAGAGGAGTGGGACAGACTGCACTCCAAGAATCCCAGTCGGACATGACTGTGCAACTTTCTTTCACACACCCCCACTACTAAATTCTTTGTGCAGTGTTTCATTTCATCTAAGCAAATAAAGTAAGTCTATTTTTAGATTTCAATTGTTCTGCCTCTAGGAATTAACCCAGAAAAAACTTCAATGTGCATAACTACTTAAAAATAGCTTCTTCAGACACATTATGCTCATTATGTTTTCAAGTTTCATTTTTAAAACATACATACATATACAAATAAAGGTACACATTAAAAAAAATCTAAGTTCTTAGCTCTGGTTGATGAAATATAATTTTCTTTTCCTTTCTTTTTCTTTTGGAAAAATTTTAAGTTACATGAAAAAAAGGTTAAATGCTTTGCTCTGACCTAAGTACTATATCATTCACTCTAAGAAAGACCATATAAGTCAGCAGATTTCAACAGATGTTAGTAAATTATCCTAAAGCTTGAAACAGCAGGTATCAAACCTGCTTTAGAAACAAATATAACAGAGAAGTTGAGCTTTAATGTTCTCTATGATCGAAGACGATGTGGATGTGGACGGATTTTTATTCCTCCTACAAACAAATATTATTGTCAAGGTATCCTAAATTCTCAGCTTGTGCCTAAGTTCAAATCATATGCAGTTGGGGGAAAATTTATGTCTTGATTTAGGAAAATAAAACTCCCCTAAAGAATTAAACAGAGACATGATAAATTTCTCACCTTGTAAGATTTAGCCACAGCCATCCATCAGTACATGATATTATTACAGTTTCAATTTTTTCTATAAATCTCTCATTCATTTATTTTCTCTTTCACTTTTTAATTAAAAACAAAAAGTCCACAGCCACAATTCACTAACAATGATCTACCAACAAAGCCCAGTTTTAACCTCACTTCTTTGGGAGCTGTACTGTCAACCATTTCAGACCTCTATAAAGAGCACCACCCACCCTGCCTATATATACAATCTAAAATGTTTAAACAGAAGTTTGTGCTTTTCTGGCTTCCCTGATAGTTCAGTTGGTAAAAAAAATCTGCCTGCAATTCAGGAGATCCCAGTTTAGGGTTGGGAGGATTCCCTGGAGAAGGGAATGGCTACCCACTCCAGTATTCTGGCCTAGAGAATTCCATGGACTGTATAGTGATGGGGCTGCAAAGAGTCGGACATGACTGAGCAATTTTCACTTGTGCTTTTCAGTGACATAGTCCCCAGTTGCAGCCATGAGGAACCAACAGTGGCCCTCAGATTTCCTTTGAAGAACCATTATTTTAGGGAAATTATTGGGGTGGGGGTGGAGGACTATTAAAGTAAGAGAAGAAACTGATATAGCACTCTGCTGTAAACTTTTAACATTGTAGCACTAGCCAGGAAGCAATGAAGTATAGTTACAATAAATGTATATTCTGGTCATAAAATTATTATTATTATTATTATTAGATGGCATACTTTTGAAAGAACATGCATAAGATGGTCTAAAATGCCATCTTCCTTCTGTTACTATTCAGGTGTCTTACAGTTTGCATTATACAGTGGAAGTGAGAAATAGATTTAAGGGACTAGATCTGATAGACAGTGTCTGATGAACTATGGATGGAGGTTCATGAAATTGTACAGGAGACAGGGATCAAAACAATCCCCAAGAAAAAGAAATGCAAAAAAGCAAAATGGCTCTCTGAGGAGGCCTTACAAATAGCTGTGAAAAGAAGAGAAGCAAAAAGCAAAGGAGAAAAGGAAAGATATACCCATTTGAATGCACAGTTCCAAAGAATAGCCAGGAGAGATAAGAAAGCCTTCCTCAGTGATCAATGCAAAGAAACAGAGGAAAGCAATAGAATGGGAAACACTAGAGATCTCTTCAAGATAATTAGAGATACCAAAGGAACATTTCATCCAAAGATGGGCTCAATAAAGGACAGAAATGGTAGGGACCTAACAGAAGCAGAAGATATTAAGAAAAGAGGTGGCAAAAATACACAGAACTGTACAAAAAAGATCTTCATGACCCAGATAATCACGATGGTGTGATCACTCACATAGAGCCAGACATCCTGGAGTGTGAAGTCAAGTGGGCCTTAGGAAGCTTCACTACAAACAAAGCTAGTGGAGGTGATGGAATTCCAGTTGAGCTATTTCAAATCCTAAAAGATGATCCTGTGAAAGTGCTGTACTCAATACACCAGCAAACTTGGAAAACTCAGCAGTGGCCACAGGACTGGGAAAGGTCAGTTTTCATTCCAATCCCTAAGAAAGGCAATGCCAAAGAATGCTCAAACTACCGTACAATTACACTCATCTTACACGCTAGTAAAGTAATGCCTAAAATTCTGCAAGCCAGGCTTCAACAATACGTGAACCATGAACTTCCATATGTTCCAGCTGGTTTTAGAAAAGGCAGAGGAACCAGAGATCAAATTGCCAACATCCGCTGGATCATTGAAAAAGCAAGAGAGTTCCAGAAAAACATTTATTTCTGCTTTATAGATTATGTCAAAGCCTTTGACTGTGTGGATCACAATGAACTGTGGAAAAGTCTGAAAGAGATGGGAATACCAGACCACCTGACCTGCCTCTTGAGAAATCTGTATGCAGGTCAAGAAGCAATAATTAGAACTGGACATGGAACAATAGACTGGTTCCAAATAAGAAAAGGAGTATGTCAAGGCTGTCTATTGTCACCCTGCTTATTTAACTTATATGCAGAGTACATCATGAGAAACGCTGGGCTGGATGAAGCACAAGCTGGAGGCAAGATTGCCGGGAAAAATATCAATAACCTCAGATACGCAGATGACACCACCCTTATGGCAGAAAGTGAAAAAGAACTAAAGAGCCTCTTGATGAAAGTGAAAGAGGAGAGTGAAAAAGTTTGCTTATAGCTCAACATTCAGAAAACTAAGATCATGGCATCTGGTCCCATCACTTCATGGTAAATAGATGGGGAAACTGGAAACAGTGGCTGACTTTATTTTGGGGGGCTCCAAAATCACTGCAGATGGTGACTGTGGCCATGAAATTAAAAGAAGCTTACTCCTTGTAAGGAAAGTTATGACCAACCTAGACAGCATATTAAAAAGCAGAGACATTTCTTTGCCAACAAAGGTCCGTTTAGTCAAGGCTATGGTTTTTCCAGTCGTCATGTATGGATGTGAGATTTGGACTATAAAGAAAGCTGAGCACTGAAGAATTGATGCTTTTGAACTGTGGTGTTGGAGGAGACTCTTGAGAGTCCCTTGGACTGCAGGGAGATCCAACCAGTCCATCCTAAAGGAGATCAGTCCTGAATATTCACTGGAAGGACTGATGCTGAAGCGGAAACTCCAATACTTTTGCCACCTGATGCGAAGAGCTGAATCATTTGAAAAGACCCTGATGCTGGGTAAAACTGAAGGCAGAAGGAGAAGCGGACAACATAGGATGAGATGGTTGGATGGCATCACCGACTCAATGGACATGAGTTTGGGTAAACTCCGGGAGTTGGTGACAGACAGGGAGGCCTGATGCGCTGTGGTCCATGGGGTCACAAACAGTCAGACAAAACTGAGCAACTGAATTGAACTGTTTGCACGGTTTCTAGAGTTACCAGATTTGTCTTACTAGGTGTGCATAATAAAATGGACTATGCTGTACCCAAGTCTGCATGAAGCTTTAAGTTAGAAGAGGAGCACTTTTTCCAGGTAAAAGGTACTTATTACCCATAGCCTTTAATACTTGACCCCCTACAATGACCATCCATCTAATTTAAAAATTAATCAAACTTTTGACCTCAGAGCCCTTAACCGGACAAGGTGATTAAAACCTAGAGTCACATATACATACTCAGTTACACTTGAGTGCTACAAAGAAGAAATTCAAATCATAAAGCATTGCAGGAAATTTATACTTATTAAGTCCTAGTTACATTTGACACTTTATTAGTAAGTATAGAATAATGGGCTCCTCACACCTGCTCCAATGTCCAGAGGCTGCCCACAGGAGCATTTGGCAATAAACAGTAAGTCCCAGAGAGAAAGTCCCTTTCATAGAGTTATTTCAGAGCTCTGGCTTAGACCAGTTACCGCACCTTGGCCAGACAATCCTGGTAGCCTCTCTCTGCTCACATGTGTAGACTGCGTACAGGTTTCACATGAGCTGGAACAGAGATATATTTTTATATGTCCAAATTAAAAGGCAACAAAGGATGCCTCCATTAAGGAAGTGAAGCTATAAAAATTCATTTGTGCTTTCTTTTACTCTTTCATTCCTTCATCACTGAAAAACTCCTGAATTCCAATTCTGCCAAACATTGTGTTAGACAATGGGATTCCATATCCTTGAAAGCCCAGATATGAATCTAAACACATTTTATTCAGAGATTTAAGAGCTTTTAAAAAAATATTCACTTTAAATTGAGGTGACTATTTTCCTCACCCTTTTGATATTTCTGCATGAAATTTTATTCACATAAAAATAACTTGTATTTCTGTAGATACTAAATTTCTCAACTTTTCTTCAAAAAGCAAGCCTCTAAAGCTATATTAATAAATTTTTTAATGGATACATACCATTTTAACTTAGAAGTAGAGTGAGTTGCTAATTTTTCATTCTCCTAGACTTAACTTGTATTCTTTATATACAGAGAGTGATACATCAAAGTTTTACAGACACTCCCATATATTGCTTGCACAAATAAAAATCTTTACTAACTATTCAAAAGGTGATTTGTCAAAATATATCTAAAGTCTTTAAAGTGGTCTTATCCTTAGGCCTAAAAATGTCATATTTAGAAAGTTATCCTCAGGAAATAATCAAAAAACATGTATAAGGATACTCATCTTGCATTATTTATAATAGCTTAATACTTAAGCCAACCTAAATACAAGTAACAGAAAACTGATTAAAATAGTAGTGGTTAAACCATGTGGTATATGGATACCAAAAGTGAAAGTGAAGTCGCTCAGTCGTGTCCAATGCTTTGCGACCTCATGGACTGTAGACTACCAGTCTACACTAGATACTAGATGTTATTAAAAATCACATTGCAGAGAAATATTTAAGGATATTTGGGTATGTTTGGTAAAATAAATTAGGTGAAAATGTGATAAATGGAAAAAAAATAAATTGGTGGGATCAAGTTTAGAAAGGGAAGGGAGAAAAGAAAAGGAGGGAGGCAGGGAGGGAGGAAGGAAAATTGCAGAAAGGGTAGGAGAAACTTATAATGGTTTAGAAATGCAAACTTTTAAGTCAAAAGTCTGGGTTTAAATCTTTGTAATCTTCAACAGATTAATCTCTCTACTCTTTCTTCATCTGTAAAATGGATTAGTAATAGTTCCTTCATCATAGGATTTGCAGGCATTTAAACTACTTTATTTAAAGTGAATACAATACTATAATGCCTGTAACACATAGATCATTCAGTATTTTTTAACTGTGAGTTTCGTACAATAATATCTTAGAGTAACTAATTTTGGAAGGTGGTATAGATTATTTTTATTTTGTGTATTTTTTTATATTTTCCAAGTTTTCTTCAATCAAAATGTAATGCTTTTAAAGGAAAAATGAAGCAATTAACTTTTTAAAATGAAAAAAGAGCATTTGATTCTTATACCCTTTTATTACAAATACTTTTTAAGTTTTCTGTCTTCTTAATAAATTCTTTAGTGTTTAAGCATCCCCTTTATTCAGATCACTGTAACTAGACTGCAAAGGTACATTCTGCAAACTTTCTGGTTCAATGCAATAATTCAGTTACTACAAAACACTACTATTAAATATGTGTATGGTGTTCCCTGCTAATAAAACAGATATTGAGACAGCTATTCAAATTAATAGTTTTAATTATGAAATAGATGATATACAATTAATGAAATATTAAATTGAGATAATAAACATGTGCACATATTAACAAGAAGACAGATTATTATATGTAATCCAAGTCAGCTACATAGATATGTCTATGTACTGACACCAAGATACATCTATATACCAATGAATCTTCAACATCCTCATAAAACTGAATAAGTCTTTCTTATTCACTACTATGTCCTTCCCCATTGCCCAGAAGAAATCACGTTTCCCTCTGATGCATCCTCCTGACCTAAAAAGAAGTTCATAGTAAGGTATGAAGCAACATCAAGAAGTTGGCTCAACAAATAAAAAAGGATTTTAGAAGGGTGCTGGAATTATTTCCTCAGGCGTACATAACTGAAAAGTCCAACCTCCCAAACAGGTACAGGGCACAGCGATCTAGTCACTTCACTTTACTATATCTGTGAACAAATCTGTGAAGATAAAACCATGGATTTTAGATCCTTTAGCTCTTCATTGCTGAACCTGATACTGCATCATATTGGGGGTGGGGGGTAGACTTCATTCTAGCAGCATGATTGGGTATCAGTAGAAATTTTGGTCCATGGAACTTCTGAATTACATAAATCAAAGCTATTAGAATGGAAGGGATCAAAAACAAAATGGAAGGGATTAGAAAACAAAGAACCTACTGAAAGGAATCAAAAACCATTGTGGCAAAGGAAAGGGACAAAAGCAAATAATCCTTAAATTACTCACCTGCTGCTATAAAACAAACTACTCCAAAACTTAAAACAACAATCAGTTATTTATTCTTCGTTCTGCATTTAGGCTATGCTGAATGACTAATCTGGCTGCCCTGGTGGCTCAACCGTAAAGAATCCAACTGCCAACGTAGGAGGCTCAAGTTCAATCCCTGACCCAGGCAACGAAACGGCAACCCACTCCAGTATCCTTGCCTGGGAAGTCCCATGAAGAGAGGACCTGGTGGGCTAGAGTCCATGGGGTCACAAGAGTCGGACACAACTGAGCAACCAAACCACCACCACCAAATGACTAACTGAGAGGTTAGTCAGCTAGTTTGACCTGAGATTATTCAGGCAACTGCAGTCATAGAGACAGCAGTGATGTCAGAGAACAAGCCCCACTGTGCAAGCTTCTAACAAGCCTCTGTTGAGTAATGTCTGCTATCATTCCTCTGGCCAAAGGGAGTCCTATGACCAAGTCAAGAGTCAGGGAAGTGGTCTACAAAAGAGCTTGAGAACCAAAAGGCATGACTTATGGGGGTTGGGGACAGGGGAGGTGATGTTAATGTAACACTCTATTGAAGTCTTGCCCTCTGGCCCCAGTGAATCACATCCCTCCCACATGCAGACACGTGCGACCCTTTCCAGGATTCCCAATGTCTCCTCTGACTTCTGCAAAAGGATCAAAGTCTATTACCTCATAATATGCACCAGTTCTAAATATGGATGAGAATCCTAGGGTATAACTTGAATGCAGCTCATGTTGAATCAGAGGTTTATAAAGCAAAAAGAGAAACTGTCTGTCCCCCAAATAGGCAACATACAATGGAAAGACAGGGACAGTATAACTTGCAATAAATTTTAAAAGGGAAGAGGAGAAACACGGAAGTCATTTCTCCACAGCAGGTCTAAAATCCAGCAGCAGGTGTTTTGAGAGCCTCATACCTCAGGGACAGGAATGTTCCTTTTGTTAGGGCCCACTTCTGTTCTCTGGAATGGTTTACTAGTCTATTCTCCAGGGCTCTTAGCTTTCCCTCTGGGCTTTGCGTGCATGTTCAGTCACTTCAGTCATGTCCAACTCTGCGCAACTCTATGGACTGTAGCCTGCCAGGTTCCTCTATCCTTGGGAATCTCCAGACAAGAATACTGGAGTGGGTTGCCATGCCCTTCTCCAGGGGAATCTTCCCAACCCAGGGATTGAACCTACATTCTCCCATCTCCTGCACTGCCAGGCAGGTTCTTTACCACTAGCACCATCGAGGCTTTGGGGTTCTTTTTAAACAGAAATGCTTCTATTCTTAGGAAATTGAGGCCCAGAGGCCTTTTTTTAAACTGACCTTCCCTTTTAGTATAAGCCAATTCCAACCCTTTAAAACTTTATTGACTTTCTATTCAGTTAACTGAGGTTCACTCTATTCCCCCTTAAACTATAACCATAACTCTTTTTCAAACTAGACCTTTCTCTAATTTTGAAGTGTTGGGTTGCTAGGGCACAAAACCCTTAACATTCTTATGATCGTATCATCCTTTTCATCTAGCTAAAAGGATCTACCTTAAATTTTTCTAAGGTCTTAATAAAGAATACTTGATATTTACTCCAGACCGCTTCTCCCTACAAGAATCTTTTGCCTGCCAGAGACAACTAAAGACAGTTTTATTTTCCAACACAGGAATTTCTGGGCACCCTTTATTTCCTCTAATTTCTGCTTTAAGTTCAGTTCTCTCTCCCCATACCTTACACAGAGCTATCAGAAGCCAGCTGACAGTTTCAATGTTCTGCCTGGATCTGCAGCCAGATCCACAAACTCAGTACATAGATCTTCTGCATTCTAAGTTCCTACAGGTAATAGCTTTTAAAATTGTTTCAGTACCATAAAAATGGGTCACCACCACTCCAATCTCCAAAAATAGTTTCCTCACCACCTTTCAAGCTTCCATTGACAGTTGTTTGTCATTTTCCCAGCCTCTGCCAACAATCCCATCACCATTTTTCTAGCCCCCAACTGCCACCCAGTCCCAAAACCAATGAGACACATTTTGGGATCTTGTTATGTCAGCACCTCACTAATAACACCAGTTTTTGTTTCAGTTACCTATTGTTTCCTAACAAATCATTCCAAAACTATGTCTTAAAAGAACAACCATTTATTTGATTGTGATGCTGCAATTTGGGCTCTAGTCAGTGGGGCAGATTCTCTGCTGCTCTCTCCTGTGGTCACTGAGGTGGCCATAACCATCTGGGGCTCAAATGGAACTGAAAAGCCCAACATGGCCCTAGTCACATGTCAGGCACCTACCTGGGGCTTGTTGGCCAGAATGTCAATGTCCCCTCCAGCAGCATAGCCTGAGTGTCTTGCATGTTCCCAGTTCACAAGTGCTTACCAAGTTTCCACTTGGATAACATCCGCTGATGCTAGCAAGGCACAAGGCCAGAGTCAATGTGCAGGTGTGGGGGGTGGGGACAACTATATAAAGCAACGAGGGAGGTATGATTCATCGAGGGGCAATTACTGTAAAAATCTACAAATCTCCCATCCAAAAATTGACACTTTCAAACTGTGGTGCTGGAGAAGACTCTTGAGAGTCCTTTGGACGACAAGGAGCTCAAATCAGTCAATCCTAAAGGAAATCAACCCTGACTATTCATTGGAAGGACTGGTGCTGAAGCTGAAACTCCAGTACTTTGGCCACCTGATGCGAAGAGCTGACTCATTGGAAAAGACCCTGATGCTCGGAAAGATTAAGGACAAGAAGAGAAGGAGCAACAGAGATTGAAATGGTTGGATGTCATCACCGAATCAATGAACATGAGTTTGAGAAAACTCCAGGAGATAGTGAAGGACAGGGAAGCCTGGCGTGCTGCAGTCCATATGGTCACAGACAGTCAGACAGGACTTAGTGACACATGTTTTCAGACACAACTGAACAATACAGCTGGTAAAACAAATAAACTAAATTTTAAAAATTAATAGATAACTATCATTAATAGTAGTTAACTATCATTAACAGATAACTAGAAAATGTAGGTCACACATTTTTAAAGATTTAATAAAGTAGGAAGATAACATAAAAGTAAAATTAGGAAGAAGAAATAAATACAAAGTTTAGAAATTCTAAAAATCAAAAATGAAAATATTATAAATTTATATAACAATTGGTATGAGGTTAGGAACAAAAATAAGCTAAAACTAGCCCAAGTATATGGTGAATAACTCAACAAACAAACAAAAATATTAAAAAATTACTAAGAGTTAGAATTCAAAGGCTTGACAAACCAAGGCAATCAGGATTTTTTAAACAAAAGTAGTTCTCATTTTGGCAAATTGCCCAACAATCTGTCATACCCAAGAGCTGGGACTCTATGGAGAAAACAACAACAATTCTCAAACTTAAGTATTTACAGAGCTTGTCACAATGCAGATTCCAAGGTCCCAGCAGTGATTCTAATTCCAAAGATATGAAATGGGGCTCAGGTACCCAAGTAGTGTTAATTTAAAAGACCCAAAGACAACACTAACTACTACAGGGGCTTTCTCAGACCACGGGCCTCCTTATCCTTTGTGTGTTACATCTACTGCTTGAAGTTCTTACAACAAGCCCACCTTTAAAATGTCAGACTCAAGGGCTAACATGCTCCATGTCCTTAGCTAATAGCTCAGTTTGAGCAGCTTCGCCTTTCAATCCTCCCTCTTGCAGTAAAGCAGCATTTTTCATATTACAGGTCATGACCAATGAATGAGTCATAGAATCAATTTAATGGGTTGCGACCAAAATAGAAAATATCAGAGGGCATTGCACATAATGATGGCAATTACAGTTTAAGTACTGTTACATGAAACTTTTGTTTCAGTCATGTGTCTGTGTGTACAATGAAAATCTATGATATGAGTCATAGGTAAAAAGGTTTGAAAATTTCTGCTATAAAGAATATGATGGAGTCATCAAGGAGCTAAAAGTTTTTCAGGTGAAAAGTGCAGAAACACCCTCAAATTCAAAGGAAAAAAAATTTAATGATGATAATTTCATTTTATCATTATTGCTGTAGGGTTTAATTATTCAGGCACTTCAATGCTTCAAAGAACAAATTTAATATGCAGTTATTAAGCATCCCCATGAACAGGTAGGTGAGAGGAATATGGTCCCTATCTTTTAGAAGCTTATAGTATTAACATGTGGTTAAGATGACTAGAGAACAATATAAAAAAAAAGTATAATCATAAGTTAAATTTACAGGGCTGTAGGATTTCAAATAAGTGAATGATAGGATTAGGGAAAGTTGTATGAAAACAACCGAATTTGAGTTTAGCTTTAAAGGACGTGTAAAACAAGAAAAAGCAGAGAGGAAAAGGTATAGTATTAAGTCTTACTGTATAACCAAACTAGGCTAACTGTGAAAAGAATCTCCAAAGCTCAAGTATATGACACAACGGTAAGTGGATTTACTACGCCTGGTCATTGAGAAACCCAGGTTCTTTCTATATGGTAGATTCACCATCTCGCCTGTTGTCTGAGTCCTCAACTGGGTCCTCTGTCTGGCCAGCAGACAGAAGATAGAGCATCAGGCCTGGAAATGGCACCTCACTTTTCTGGTCTTTTTTCACAGGGCAGAACTCATTCACATTTGACTACTAGTAAAAATAAAAAACACAGTCTCGGACCAAAATGGTGTACCTCCATTCATCACTGGTCCTCTCTCACAACTAAAACATTCCAGACGTAATTAACAAATACAAGAAGATTCTGAAAGGTGTAAAGATATACTGGAGCCTAGGGACCTGAGGACATAAGGAATGACATGGTGGGTGAGTTCCCTGGGTGTCCCTTCTGCTTTCCGTGCATCCTAGATGAAGTGCCAGAGAAACCTGCAACCAGGAAATACCAACAGGCAGGACAAAAAAGCTGAAGAAGAGCCCACTTTATAGCCAAAAGACTGGAAAAGGATGGCCAAGGGGAACAAAAAATATTTTTATAATACCTGTCCTAATCCAGCCAAACACCAAAGGGAAACCTGGCCCAACACCAGAAATGAAAACATGTTCACAGAGTGTGCCCGTCTGCTAAGTCGCTTCAGTCATGTATAACTCTGGGCGACTCTATGGACTAGCCTGCCAGGCTGCCAGGCTCCTCTGTCCACGGGATTCTCCTGGGAATACTGGAGTGTATTGCCATGCCCTCCTCCAGGGGATCTTCTGCACCCAAGGGTGGAACTTGCATCTCTTATGTCTCCTGCATTGTCAAGTGGGTTCTTTACCATTAATGCCACCTGGGGAACCTATTTATAACACCTGCACACAAATGTCTACAGAAGCATTATTCACAATAATGAAAATGCAGAAATAATCTAAATGTTCACTGACTGGTGAACAGATAAACAAAATGTGGTATATCCATACAATTCAATACTATTCAGCAAGAAAACTTTACAAACTATTGATATATGGTACAACAGAGATAGGGCTTCCCAGGTGGCTGGCTCAGTGATAAAGAATCTGCTGCCAATGCAAGAGATGTAAGAGACACAGGTTCAATCCCTGCATAGGGAAGATACCCTGGAGGAGGGCATGGCGACCCACTCCAGTATTCTTTCCTGGAGAATCCCATGGACAGAGAAGCCTGGTGGGTCACAAAGAGTGGGAAATGACTGAAGTGACTTAGCATGTATTCACAACAGATATAAACCTCAAAACACATTATGGTAAGTAAAAGAAGCCAGACAAAAAGATTACATACTGTTTGCTTCTATTTACAAGAAATATCCAGAAAAGGAAAATCTATAAAGCAGATCAGTGGCTGACAAACGCAAGATGGAACCAAGAATTAACTTCAAACAGGTATGAGGGATCTTGGAAATGTTCTAAAAAGTGATGACTGTATACCTCTATAAACTTATTAAAAATCACTCAAAATGGGTATAAACCCTTTTTTTAAAAAAGGAAACAGAATAGAATAATGAGCTACCATGTTATGCACCATCTAGATTCAACATTATGAACTCATGGCCAATGTTGTTTCATCTGTAACCCCATTGCACTTTTCCTCCTCCATATTAAAGTAAATCTCTGTTTTATATATATATAATATATATTATATATTTATTATATATGTTATATTATTATATATTATATATAACATCTACATGTTATTATATATATATATATATTTCATTGCAAATTTTACAAGATTCATAGTATAGAAGATAAGGATTTTTAACCTAATCACAATTCCATTTCTATATCTTAAAAAATATATTAAAGCACAAGAGATTAAAAAATGGTACTTTGCTTGACCATTTTAAATAAGCTTTTGTTGCTTTCACATTATTTTCACTTTCCTTTTTATTTCTTCAAACATGCTACGTTGAACAGATGATAGTTCTAATATCAGAGAAGGCAATGGTACCCCACTCCAGTACTCTTGCCTGGAAAATCCCATGGATGGAGGAGCCTGGTGAGCTGCAGTCCATGGGGTCGCAAAGAGTCGGACACGACTGAGCGACTTCACTTTCACTTTTCACTTTCATGCATTGGAGAAGGAAATGGCAGCCCACTCCAGTGTTCTTGCCCGGAGAATCCCAGGGGCGGGGGAGCCTGGTGGGCTGCCGGCTATGGGGTCGCACAGAGTCGGGCACGACTGAAGCGACTCAGCAGCAGCAGCTCTAATATCTAAAGTCTTTAAGACCTGATTCTACTAAAGGTTACTAAACTCTAGGAGCACTCACTTCACTGTATGACAGTTTTCACTGTGAAATCACGCTCATCAAACTTTGCGTGTGCCCAGGAGGACTGGAGATAACTCCCGCCAGGTGACTGAGACTACCCTAAACCCCTCGCCACTATAAATATCTTTGTTTAGGGTTTTTCAGTTACAGTGAAGGTGAATTTAAATCTCAATCCCACATTAGGGCTTTTCCTCTGAACTCAGAACCTAGACAATTTTTCCCTCAGAACAGATTCTGGTGTTAGTTTATTCATTCCCTAACGATGTGTCTTTTTCATGATCCTGAATTTATTCAGAATTCCTGTGCCAACCACCTTGTATGGACCCAGGACCTTGTCTTCTGTTCTCCTGTGGCCATTAAAACCAAAACTCTAAGTTACCAGGTACTGACAAATGTCCATAGGAAAGCTGCTTATTTTAATGCATACTTACTACTCTGGAAATGCATTTCCTCTTATCTGTGGTCTCTGATCATTTCCCTTACCTTCCAGCAAGGTCACTATGCATTATAATGTTTTATTTATACTTTTTAATGAGTTCTGCATGGGAAATACTTTCAATATGTCTACTCTGCCTAATTTTGTCTAATTCCTTCTTAGAGAGTCTATAGTCTTCAGTTTAAAATAGGGTATCTTTTATCAACCTGAGTTTCAAAATTTTTAAATCTTTCGTCTCCCACTTATAAATGTAATTTCTATCTTTTTTAAATGCCAAATATACTATAAAACCATTCCCAAATTAAATAACTTGCTAATTATATCATTCAATAAATAAAAATCAAAATGGAACATATCTCCATGAGCAGGAATACTATCAGGAGGCACTTGTAGCACAGCGATAAAGCACAACTTTTGTGGGTTATTATTTAGTAAAATGCAAAGGATTAACAGAGTTGGTTCAAATCATTTCTCAAACTTAATGGCTCTGCCACTTTATGTAAATCATCTCCAATGTCTGGCCTCCATTTTTCAAATGTAAAATTTAGAACTTGAATCAACATCTCAATGTATCAAATGTTCTATGCATATAAATCTGAATAAAATATTAAATCAAACATTTTAATCATTTTTTAAATTTAAAAAACATATAAAAGAAAAGCAGTAATATGCCAATTAGCAAACATCATGAATATACTCAGCAGAGAATACAGAAGTACTGTATACAACCTACTCTACACTGGCTCAATAGCAATGTTTGTGGGTATATTTATTCATACATTCCAACTGACTCATTGCAAAAGACCCTGAAGCTGGAAAAGATTGAAAGCAGGGGGAAGAGGGGGCGACAGAGGATGAGATAGTTGGACGGCATCATGGACTTGATGGACATGAGTTTGAGAAAGCTCCAAGAGTTGGTGATGGACAGGGAAGCCTGATGTGCTGCAGTCCATGGGGTCGCAGAGAGTCAGACATGACTGAGCAACTGAACTGAACTTACTCATACATGTGAGTGGTAAAGAACCCGCCTGCCAATGTAGGACACATCAGAGACATGGGTTCAATTCCTGGGTCCAAAAGATCCCTGGAGGAGCGCATGGCAACCTACTCCAGTATTGTTGTCTCGAGAATCCCATGGACAGAGGAGCCTGGCAGGCTACAATCCAAAGGGTCGCAAAGAGTTGGAGATGACTAAAGCGACTTAACACATATACATGTGAGTATATACACATAGAAACACAGCTGCATATATTATATGTTATATATTATCTATCATATGTTATAAATTGGGGGAGGAGAGGGAAGGAAAGAGAAAGAGGAAGAGAATAAAATAAATGTGGCAAAATATTGAAAGCTGGGGAATCTGAGCAGAGAACACATGGGAGTTATCTGCTCTACTCTTACAACATTTCTATAAGTCTAAAAATACTCCAACATTAAAAAAAGAGAGAGTGCTATGAAGTCAGTGTTTAAATAACAGATCTAACCCTGGCTATATTGAACAGAAGCACCCTGTTATTTTATCATGGGACATGAAGAAAACCTCCAAAGGAACATTTTAAAGTCATCACTCATTCATGGTTTTAGTATCACATATGTTTCTTGCTATAAATGCAAACTGATCTATTTGAATTCTCTATTAATGACAGGTTGCAGAACTATATAAAAATGCATAACATCCTAAGGTGTAAAAACCTCAGGTGAGATTTTTTGAGCCAAAAGTAATTTGAGAAGAATGCACACACGTAAGCCAATAAAGGCTTCCAACATTAACTCCTGGCTTCCCAAAGTCAGCCCTAGGCCACCAAGAGCAAGTAGGAAGAGCACAGAGCAGTCAGCTTCACAGGAAACGTGTGCCAGGCAATTCCCAGCACCTTGGAAGTGCAAATTCAGCAAGTAACATAAAACTCCCTAACTCTACCTTAAACTGTGGCAGGTAAATCATGATACATCTCTTTCCTTGAGAGTCTGTTTATATCTAGTGTCTCAGAGTAGCAAAGAATAATTAACTACCACAACCACTGTATATTAAGCTCACTATAGGTTTAAATTTTTTCTAATAAAATAAAATAAATAATGTGACAAAAAGAGAGAAAGAGCATCAGCCTCTTTGCTTATTTTTTTTTAATGGAACTTTTAATTTTAAACTCAGAAGGCAACAGACAATGAGTGCAAAGAGCCAGGCAGAAGTCTAAAAGGTTTATTACAAGCCAGTTTCTTCAGGATCATTATTCTCAGGTAGCTGAAAATCGACAATTTTGGACAAATGAATGTGTGGTATTGATAAATAAAGACCTCAATGTTGATTAGACTCTATTTTCCCTCAAATTTTCTAATTTTCTAATCTATTCTGCATAAATCTTTCTCTGAAGTCTGAGCTAAAGAGATAGTATTGTGCACTGTTTTCAAACATTTTCCCCTCTGGTTCTGGAAGAAGGCAAACAGCATACTATGTAAAATTATGTGGCAACTGCAACAAAAAAAGAACAGTGACACAAAATGATTTCTTTCCGTTGTTCTTTTAAGTCTTACATCTTAATTGTGCATGTAGAACACATACACCTTTTATAAGAACCAGTGACCCTGCTTTAGGCATTCTTACTCAAATAAATTCTAAAACTTTGGCGTGAGGTCATTAAACTATTCCTAGGGCACCTTTTTATTCTAAAAGCCTTTGTAAGCGATTGAACTTCTAATTTGAATAATTGCGTCTCACCGACATAAATTCCCTCTGTAGTTTCAACTGTATGCAATATCAGCCTTCGCTTCCTGAGTTAAATTAATGTTGAGTAATGTGGTGCTTCTTGGAAAAAAAAAAAAAAAACGGTGCATCTACTTTCATGGTAACCTTTCAGCAGCCAGTGGTAGAAGTGATTCAGGTCAGTATGAATAATCATTAACCAATAATGTCTGCTAGCGCTCTGTGTGGGCAGAGCATGGCTAAAGGTACATCTCACCCAAGAAAAGAGACATGCCTATATAACTTGATAAAACAAAAAAGGTCAACTATTTCATAAACTGAATCCTATTTTCCATTGAATTACATCATGTACCTTGTTTGCATTGATGACTCACCTTTAACTAGCTGTGACTCCTCATGATGGACCTCCCCTATCCTTCTAGTCATACTGTAAATTAATACTGGAAAACCTAACCTCAAAAAAGAACTACTGAGTAGTATTTTAAAAGTAAAGAATTATTTCTTATAAGAGAGAATCCTGAAAATGAGTTTCTCCTATTAAACCTCAAGCCAACAGAATTTTTTTCAAGACATAAAAAGAGCTCTGGTGCAAAATTTGTCACTCAAAGCAAATTTCCAGGGTTGCTATAACAGTATTTATTCAATAAACTGCAAAAGATTGGCATTATGTGTACTTTTAATGAAATTCAAACTCTCTCAATTCTTGGATTTTCTTAAATAACATGTATACAAGTTGCAGAGTGACCTTTTTAAGAAGTCACTCTAAAGATCCAATTGGCCCTGGGCTATTTCAATCCATTCCAGAATTCAGTGACTTAGAATTTCAACCTATTACAATTTTGTCAGACTTGGACTACAAAGATTAGGGTTATTCTAGGTAGACTCAAAGGTTAATACAACTTTTTATATTACCTCTGAAATCTAGCATGTATCTTTGGCATCCTAGTGGCTGTGGTAGATATACCTACCCTATTCACAATTCACCCTTCCCTCGTCACCTTGCCATGACTTCCCTATGAGCGGAATATACTTCCATCTAATTGCTTTGTGTTTTCGTGTGACTTGCTTTGACCAAAGGAATGTAGACAGAAGAGTAGAAGTTCTGAACTGAGGCTCTAAGATGTTCTGAGCATTTTCATTCACCCTGTGTCCTGCTATCACCCACAAGAAGGGCACACCCCAGACTGTCACTGTTCCTTCAGCAGAGGGCCCACAATGAGAGATACAGGAAGCAGACTGATCCAAACCCTTAGTCTAGAGTGACTATAATCAATCTACAGACCAATGAGCAAAAAATAAAAATGTTATATAAACTCTAAAATTTTAGGGTTGTTTGTTGCCACAGTAAAAATAATAGTGTTGAACTATAAAAGAGCTCAAGGTATTATTTTTCTGGTACCATTCTGTCTCAAATTAAAACTTCCAGGTTCATTCTCTAAAACAGTACACTAAACCAAACAAGTTTTTTTTTTTCTTTTTCCATTTCTGGATGTGCTAGGCACTGGCCAAATATCTGACAGCTCGATATCTTCTATATCAAATCTCATCTGAAGATATAGCAATTATCTAGGATTAATAATTCTTAAACCTCTGCTATAGCAAGACGACCTTGAATACAGAATCTGTATCTGACTCCCATACCTCAAGAGCAGTTTTGCACATACCAGCCATTTGATAAATGATTCCCTATTCCAACTCATAGTTACCAGTGCCTTTATTATTGTCTGTAGTTGCAAATATGCAAATGCCCCCTGAGTCACAAAATTATTCCTATAGTTGAAATGAAAGAAATGACTATATATGGTCTTTCTACCTGAATACACAGAGCACTCAGGTACTACGCAATGAATGACGCTCAAGACTGGTTGTTGCTGTTGTTGTTGTTCAGTCACTAAGTCAGGTCTGACACTTTGCAGACCCCATGGACTACAGCATGCCAGGCTCTCCTGACCTTCACTGTCACCTGGAGTTTGCTCAGACTCATATCCATTGAGTCGGTGATGCCATCCAACCTCTCATCCTCTGTTGCCCGCTTCTCCTCCTGCTCTCAATCTTTCCCAGCATCAGGGTCTTTTCTAGTGAGTCAGCTCTTCACATCAGGTGGCCAAAGTGTTGGAGCTTCAGTGTCAGCATCAATCCTTCCAATGAAGACTGATAACCTATTTCAATAGCAGTTCCCTCAAAATGGCACACAGATTCCTTCGATAAATACTGAGATTTAGAATGGATGGCTGGGTGACAAATCTCATGGTGTTATACACAAATATGCAGCAGAGATGGGTCAGCATTCAAGGGTACAATTCCAAGGAAGGTTCCACAAAAGGAGCCATGAGCGCCTTCACTGGAGCGGTTTTCTCCCTGTTTGTCACTGATCCTTTGTGCCGCTCTCATCTCCTACTCAGATGTTTAATTTTCTCCGTCACCCAACTGATCTATGTTATTTTACTTCCTCTTCTTCTCCACATATTTTTCTTTCTTGCTATTGTTTTATCTCTCTTCCTTTCACACTTTTAAGCCTTGATATAACAAGACATCACCACGCATCCAGAATACTCCTTCTGTTCACAACAAATCAACCAACTGCAATAAACCAGGAATAATTTTCAGGCCTGGTTGAATAAAAAGAGTCAATAAAAGCAGGTGTGTTCCTTGCAGGAAGCTCAGGGATTTCCAGAGAGTACCACACACCCTGCCAACTATTTAGTACTTGCATCATTAGAGAAATTTGAAGACAAGAATTTTTTTGAATTTTTTGTCAAAAATTCTGCTGAACCCCATGGCCTAAACATGTTCAGTTCATCAAAGCTGTAGCATAGGAAAGATCTCTTCAAATATGCTGAATTAATTAATAACAATATCTCATGACTACACTTTCTAGTCCAAAATAATTTTGTGTGATTCAGTTATATCTAATGAAAGTGTAAATAAATTATCTATTATCCTCAAAAGTAATCTAAAATTCTTATAATATAGAAAAAACCATATATTTTTTTTTCCTTTCTTCCCAGAATATCCTTTTCCCTTTTATTCCAAAAATAACACCTCCTCATCTTCTGGGAAGTATCACTACTACCTCACCTTGAAAGCCCACAGAAAAATATGATTCAAATATATGTTGCTGCTTTCTCATTCCTCCTAGCCACAGGCTAGGGGTGTGTACCTGTCCAAAGGTAGGCAAATCATGGCACCCTAACCTTCTGGTCAAAGTTGATCTGTATTTGCATGGATCAGGGCATATGGTCCAAGTTAAGTCAATCACAGTCCTTCTTCAAGATTTTTCAAAGTGAAATTAAGGCATAAGGAGAAATCTTGCTCAGACGGTAAAGAAATTGGGCATCTAAAGGCATGAGAGCTGCCAGCAGCCATGTGCCCTGAGTCGAGACGAAAGCTGGTCTGAGAGAACTAAGCCAAGATGCTGACAGAAGCAGATGTTCAAACAGAAAAGACTGAGCACCCTGGCAGCATTCAAGTCCCTGGTTCCAGCTGTCCCTGACGACTGCCACATTCCTGCCTTCCACCAACGTACTCACAAGCCTTCCAATCAATTTCCCTGTAGATCAAAGTCAATTCAAACTGCTCTTCTCTAACCAACAGCTAAGGAAATCCTACCAAACAAACCACAAGGTAATAAATTTGATTCTTGGGGTAGTGGTCCAGGAATACTGTAAGAAATTCTAATGTATCTGGAATAAACTTACTATTTAATCAACAGATCTGGCATTTAAATGACAGATCTTGTCATCTAAAGGCTTTAAAAGACAAGATCTGGCATATTCAAGACTTTCTTCATTGTCTTCTTCACTGGGGATAAGCTTTATGTTTTCATAAAACGGCTAGTTCCTTGTGTTTTTTCCCTCTGAGCACAAGTCATAAACATACTGGGCTATACTGGGCTAAAGGCATGGAGACTGCAATACTATGATTGCCATATGATTCTCTGGAATATCATGAGATCCAAAATTATGAGGTTCTGTGTTCTGGAAAAATTCCATCTCAGGATAGTGTGGGTTGTGTAACAAGATAGCACTAACAAAACCGGAAAAAAAGTCATTACTCATGTGATCATTTGTTATCAAAAAATAATACCTATAAATGGGTTCAGAGGGATGAAAGGGACCAAAAAGGAATTTGGATGGCTATGGAGAAGGCAGTTTTAATCTCAAATGAGGAATCTGATTCAAAAGCTCAACAAAGAAAGTTTAATTTCCCCAAAGAACTGGGTCTAAGATGAGGCTGCTAGGAATTTAAAATTAAAGAGGAAGGAAATGTAAAACCCACCTCTGTTAAAGGTATTAAACTGCATTTAGGAATAAAGCCATACACTTATAAACCCCTCTTCCTTTGTTTGCTGTACCCAGGCACTACAATATTTTTGCATTCAAAGTAAGTGACCGGTTTGCTTGGAGCTGGTGACCCACTCTAGAGTGAACGTGAGAGACAGGGTTTAACTCAGAAGCCCCAACCCAAGAGAAGGCCCCCATCATTCTCAAATGATGGAAGCACAAGTCAATAAGTAAATATTCAGGCAGCCATGCTTTAGAACCCTAGTTTCACCCCAAAAGCACTCACTCAGGATCTCACTAAGCACCTGAACTCAGGAAGAGACCTGATTCTCAGTGCAATGGTTACAACTTTAACAAAGCAATTTCATTCTAACTCTTCAAAGCTGATGTCTATGCCCTCACCTAGTTTAAAGACTGATAAAGGGGGGCGGCGGGTGGGAAGTAAGCTGGTTACTCTCTGCATCATTTTAAACTCTTAGAAGTTTATACATTCATTTTATTTGTTTTATAGAAATATTTAGCATAATGCATAAACTTAATACACAAAATAATGGAAGAAAACAAATTATATTACAAAATGCAAATTCTTCTTAGTTGATAGACTTACTGAAACAGCTAGGTTCCAGACATCAGCATTAGAATAATAAAGTTTTCTCTGAGTTACTGGAGACTACTTGTGTTATAACTTTTGGAAATCTCCACTCCAAAATTTTTCCAATGCAAATGGCATTTAATCTTCTTAATCAGCAACATGCTTAAAGAACACACTAGAATATCTGAAATCAGTGCCGTAGACTTTTCTGCCTATCAGAATTCTATGTGTGCATAAATGAGTGTGTGAGTGCATGTGTGAGAGTGTAAAACAATCAGGTAACTGAATTGGAGACAAATTCATCCTGCAATTGAACTCATAAATCTGATCTCAGTCATATATGGATAATTAAAGAAAAAAAAACCTTAAAATCTCAGGCCACAAAAACAGAAAGTGATATTATTTTGTAAAATTTCTTTAGAATCTCAATTTATCATTTCTAAGGTGGGGGGAACTATAGATATAGAGAACGATCAGAGAATTATTTTTATTCACCATTGCTTATAATATGACTGCATTAGAAGACCTTATAAAGACATTTAGTAATGTTAAAATTTAGTTCAAGGCCTTTCAAAAACCTTTCAGTTTCTAGCATGGAGACAATATACAGAAATCTCATCTCTAGTGCTTGAGAAACAACCAAACGTGTATTTCAAAGAAAGGAGTCATATCAGTTTTACCTGCATTGATGCTCCTTCCACTCTTGCCACGCAGGCAACTCGATCCAAGAAAGTCACTGCCACAGGTACTGCCACAAAGAAGCCTTTACAAAAGGCCTTGAAGTACCTTCTCACCCAGCCTTGGGACTGTGCCATGCCTAAAAGCACAACAAAAATAATATTAGATTAGCCCCAAGAAAGGTAAAAAAGAAAACATAAAAACAGTCCAAGAAAAACAAGAGTTAAGAAAAAGCAACCTCATCTCAATATGTTTCATACTCATTCTGCTGCTGCTGCTGCTGCTGCTGTCATTTCAGTCGTGTCCAACTCTGTGCGACCCCATAGGCGGCAGCCCACCAGGCTCCCCCGTCCCTGGGATTCTCCAGGCAAGAACACTGGAGTGGGTTGCCATTTCCTTCTCCAATGCATGAAAGTGAAAAGTGAAAGTGAAGTTACTCAGCTGTGTCCGACTCTTCGCGACCCCATGGACTGTAGCCTACCAGTCTCCTCCGTCCATGGGATTTTCCAGGCAAGAGTCCTGGAGTGGGTTGCCATTTCCTTCTCCAATACTCATCCCTATAACCACTGAAATATACCTGACTTAAAATCCCAAAGTCAAATACAATAACTCAGGTGAATTCTTTCCCACAGGTCAAGTAGCTTAATAATTTCAATAGAAAATTTCTCCTCACAAAGCAGTGTTAGAAAAAAAAAAAAAAAGCATTCCAAAAGTAAATCCTTTCCTGTTGCTGACTATGGTGCAAATGCTCCTTAGGCCCTGATACCTGTCCTCCTCTGCAGTAATAGAAGTTTCAGGGAAACACATGGCTGCCCAGCCTCCCTTGCAGCTAAGTATGACCATGTGAGTAGGACTGATGAATGGCATATAAGCAGAAACACTGCCTTAGAAGAATTATGTCCTCCCCTTCGTTCCCATTTGGTGACACTTGTGATGGTGTTTGTAGGAACAGGAGTAGCCATTTCAAGTTAAAGATGGCAAAGCAATAAAATAGAAGGGTCCTACATCTCCAACACCATGGAAGCACTGTAACTGTCCTGTGTTGCTTATGTTCAAGTTGTTAATTAAGAGATAAATCACTTTCCATGTTTAAACCAATGTTATGGGGCCTATGTTATGGCAGCCAAATTTATCCTAATATAACCATGAAATATATGAGAAATCAAGAAAAAATATCACTGTGTGAATTCAATACAGATAATTATCAACCCTCACTTACCCTGTAACCACTTGGTTAATTTTCAGATTTTCTAGGGCTAATGCAATCCTTTAATGGTCTTATCCAATGAAAAACAAAATAGTGAGAGATCAAGAGATTCTACCCTACAAGACCAAAATGGAGCTAAACACAGTCTAACAGATGAAGAACCCTCCTGGCTGGGGAAGATAAATGACCAGTTTGTTCACAAGTTTCTCAAAATAATACTGATTCATACTATGTGATAAGCTATAATTTCAGTCCATTCTATTTCTTGACTAGGACTAGTTAAATATAGGAAGACCGGATTATTCTAGTGGGCTAGGACAAGAGATGATGGTAGGATGGATTATAGTGGTGGTGGTGGTGGTGGTGATAGAAATGGATCAAAATGGGCAAACTTCACATATGCATTTTGGAGGTTAAACAGACAGAAATGAAAATAGATGGGCAAGGATTGGGGAGAGGAGATGAGAAAAGTGTTGAGGTAGTTGTGACCTATTCAAGCACTGTTATTTTATCACTTCCTTGGATTACATTCCAAAGTACTAAAAACATGTTCATAATTCAATTTCTCAAAACTCTAATAAGTACAAGACTGGATGCTAGAGATACACAAATGAAAAGCAGACATAGTCCTCGCTCTCAAGGAGTTACAAAGTGCCACGGAAGATTGCCTTTAGACAAATATTTCCAAGGGAAAAAGACATTGAAAAGGGCCAATGTGCCTGGGGCAAGGACGTGCATGCATTAGAAAATGATTAAGAAATGTCTCCCAAAGGAAAAGGCATTTGAGGTAAGACCTGGGCACTTCGGGCAAAAGCAGCAGTGTGCATGAAGACCTCAGAGAGAAATAAAACATAGTTATTTAAGAAACTATAAGAAATTCAGTTTTGTATATATACAAACTTTAATATGCTAATGTTTAATTCAGTAAACATTTATTTCCTGCTAAACACCAATGCTAAGTTCAGGGGATATAAAGACAGATAGATATACAGTATAAAATCATTTAAAACTCTCATGAAACAATACTTCACATTGTTCCATGATCTGAGAACTAGATCCCACATGCTGCAACTAAACTCCCACATATGGCAACTAAGATCCAGTGTAGCCAAAAAAAAAAATAGTAAGGGGTCGGATTCAATTTCTAACATTCTTTCCAGGGCTGTCACTATATATTTTTATTATTTCTCCAAGTCTTTGAGAAGATACTAAAATAAAAAAATACACTTAGATTATTATTGCCCAAGAAGAGAGATTATGTTGCCTTTTAGGTTTGAGAATTGTTGTTTTTGTTGTTGTTGTTGTTTTTAATGTTGAAAGGAAAGAAGACTTTTCTTATACAACTAGTCACAAAAGGCAAGCAGAGATAAAGTTGGAACTAGTGCAAATTATGTGAAGGCACATATTAAATACAAGTAAGACATGAAAGTCACTGCCCTTTGCCTTCTCAGGGTCACAACTCCACCACTGACCCAAGCACTGCTGCCATCTCCTGCACAACTCAGAATGAATATTTTTCTACTGTTGTTGTCACTGATAAGCCACTAAGTCATGTCTGACTCTGTGACCCGATGGACTGCAACATGCCAGGTTTCACTGTCCTTCACCATCTCCCAGAGCTTGCTCAAACTGATTCCATTGAATCAGTGATGCCATCCAACCATTTCATCCTCTGCTGCCCCCTTCTCCTGCTGCCTTCAATCTTTCCCAGCATCAGGGTCTTTTCCAATGAGTTGACCCTTCATAACAGGTGGCCAAAGTATTGGAGCTTCAGCTTTAGCATCAGTCCTTCCAATGAATACTCAGGGTTGACTTCCTTTAGGATTGACTGGTTTGATCTCTTTGCTGTCCAAGGGACTCTCAAGAGTCTTCTCCAGCACCACAGTTCAAAAGCATCCATCCTTCAACACTCAGCTTGCTTTATGGCCCAACTCACAACTGTACATGACTTCTGGTAAAACCACAGCTTTGACTATATGGACTTCTGTCGGTAAAGAGATGTCTTTGCTTTTTAATAGTTGTCTAAGTTTGCCATAGCTTTCCTTCCAAGGAGCAATTATCTTTTAATTCCATGGCTGCAGTCACCATCTGCAATGATTTTGGAGCCTAAGAAAACAAAATGTCACTGCTTCCATTTTTTTCCCCTTCTATTTGCCATGAAAATTATGTGCGAGGTGTGTCAATTGAGGGTATGCAGACTCTGCCCAAGCCCAGGGTAAAAATAAAAGCTCCCTTGCAGATGAGGGGCCACTATTTTCAGAGGCTCAAAGCAAAAGTCTCAGTACCGTCCTGTCCTACCTGAATTGTGAATGATATCTTTAACTCATAATAATAAAACCCTCTTTGGGATTTCTATCATTAAAATACTAAAGCTATGCACAAAGGAAGAAATGAACATTACACTTCTATGTCAAGTTATATTAAATAAAATGTTTAAAGTGCTATGGCATTCACATTTTGGTAAAGTTAATACATTTCCTTTTTTATAAAGAATCATTGGGATGATCTGGTCTTTTGTTCACATCTTAAATATTTAAAACTACCATACTAATAAGCACCGAGCATCTGCTTTCTCTGAGAAAATTTCCCTTAAAGCAATAATAATGTGATATCCCAAGCAAAAAAGGAATAATTTTTATCAGTAACCTCATTCTTCCAGTAACCATGAAAGGCATTTAGGTTCAAAACATTGCTCCTGAGAAAATTACTGTTTAAATAGTAGGCACACCTGATTGACTGCTGAAGTACCTAAACAGAATATTTTTAAATAAGCTTTCAGATTCCATTGAAATCATATTTGCCACTTAGTATATAGTACCTGCAAGTAAAAGTATTTTTGGCATTACTGACCTCAACTGTCTAATGACCTCCACTCTAAATACCTGTCTTTCCTCTCACAACATGTTATGGTTTGATCACGCATGAATTCATCTAAAATAATTCTTAAATTCCCATACATTTCATCTTATACAAAGTCACTAATCACTCACCCAGAGCAACCAAGTGAATAAATATACCTCAAGTCATCCTAATTATATAACTATTTTAAAACTGTGTGGCAGGTTTGGAGGTAAAAGAAAAACAATAAATGACAAAGCAGTATCTTATACAAAATGTAACCTTTCGATCATAGAAATCAGCCCACACATTTGGATAACCAAATCAAAATTTTATTTGTAAATTCAAACTGTATATCAAACTACAAATGTCAGAAAATACAAAAGCAGGCATCCAAACAAACCTGACACTAAATTCCTGATTCAGTCATTATATACTTTATTGATCACCTACTATGTAACTGTGCTAAGCGGCACATACAATGCACAACAAGGAAGGCGTGGTCCCTGGCCACGTGGAGCTTACATTTTCATTCTTTCTTCAATAAGCGCCTACTTTGTGCTGCTCACTATGCTAAGGTTTTGTTGTTGTTCAGTTGCTAAGTTGTGTCGAATTCTTTGTGACCCCCATGGACTGCAGCATGCAAGGCCTCCCTATGTCTCACTAAGATACCAAGAGTAAAAAGGCACACAGAGCCACAGTTCCTTCCCAAAGGGCCTGCGACAAGATCACAAGAAATTATAGATGACCACACAAGATCAGGCCACCTCCTCCATGTATCTCTCCAGAAGCTCCTGATACCAATAACCTTACTCTGCAAACAGAGCTTAAGCATGCATGTTACGAGGCAGGAGGCATCTGAACTAAATCAGGGAAAAAATAATAACCGATGAATGAGAACAATTTTGATTCCACTAGAAGCAGATCTGGGAAAGTAATCAATGGATACTAACCTAGAAAAAAATTGGGGGGCTAACTTCCTCCTTTCAGGTTATAAATAAATAATGTATTATAAAAATAGATAATTAATGCTTAAGGTTTTCTACACAATGCTGAACAATGGTAGGGATTTCAGGCAGTTTGCTAGATAGGAATCTTGTTGACATGCACAGAACTGGCAGTGACCCCTCGATGGATAGCAATAGCACTTTAATTTTTTTGAAGTTTTTTGAAATGTTTTCTCTCCTACAAAACTGTGTTTTTCTAAAAACAATAGGAACATTTAGCCATCATCTCTAGCAATCTAATTTTTTTGGCAAACTTGACAATCAGGAAAATAAAGCCATTGAAGGTGACTGCAAATGCTCTGTTTTCTGTTTCCTGTGTTCTTCCAAGAATGGGAGACTTCTGTCAACTCAGGAATGACAAAATGCTTCAAAGGAAAAGATATTACTTCTTAAAAGGGAAAGTAGAGACCCAAGAGTTTTCAACCCAAGGGACCACAACTAGGCACAAATATAGCAGATTATCTCATAGCTAGGAAATGGCAACCCACTCCAGTGTTCCTGCCTGGAAAATCCCACGAAGAGAGGAGCCTGGAATCACAAACTGTTGGACATAAGTGAGCATGCAAGCACACATCTCACAGCTAACACATTACATGAATAAGTCATAATCATAACAAAATGGTTGGCCTTTTTGGTATTGAGTTCAGACAGATTCTTTTCAATGAACCAGAATCCCCACCAAAAGTGGAGTAACTGAGAGTCTTAATTATTGGTTTAATTCATTAAAACTGCTAGGTATTGGCTGCCCCCAGTATCTGGGTAGATGTGATTTTAAAAGGGTCAGAAAATAGGTTTTCCCAGAGTAACATTTATCCCACTGTGCTCTGCCACAATGCTGAAAGTTCTTAGCATTGTAGAACATGGGCAGAGTTTCTTAAACTTAAGTGATCACAATAGTCACCTGTCTTGCTTATGGAAAACATAGACTCCTGGGACTCAACCTGATTAAGAGGAGATTCTCAAGGGTAGATGTGTGGATCGTGTATATCAGAATCATCTAGGGGAGCATCTGCAAATGATAAATGTGTGCTTAATCACTCAGCTGTGTCCAACTCTTTGCGACTGTATGAATTATAGTCTGCCAGGCTCCTCTGTGCATGGGATTTTTTCAGGCTAGAATACTGAAGTGGGTATTCATTTCCTTCTCCAGGGGATCTTCCCAACCCAGGGACCGAACCTGAGTTTCCTGTATCTCTTGCATTGCAGGAGGATTCTTTACCCACCCCTCATAATATATGGTGATATTCTGTGATCTCTAGGGATTATAGGGAAGAACAAATACTTGTGTGTTAAAAAAAACTCTTAGTTAATTCTAATATGCTGTCTCTGGTCTTCCTCTCTGTTCACAACCCCCATTCACCCTCATCGGAGAACCACTAACCCAAAAAAGGAAGTCTTTTAAGGGAAATACTTTTTTAGTAGCTTCATTGAGGTATCATTTATATACCATAAAATTTACCCACTGTAAGTGTATACAGTTCAAAGATTTTTAGCAAATTTATGCTGTTGTGGAATCATCACAATACATTTTTGGAGCATTCTGTCACGCCCATAAGTTCACCCATGCCTATCTGAAGGCCAGTTCCCATTCCCATCCAAGACCCAGGAATATACTGCTCTCTTCTCTAAGAGATGTGCATTTTAAAGAAATTTTAGTAGTCTTTTTTTGGTCTGGCTTGTTTCATTTAACGATATTTTTAAGGTTCATCCATGTTGTTGCATTTATAAGTAGTTCATTTTTTTATTGCTAAACATTTCATTGTATTGATATGTCATAATTTACCTGTTCATCAGCTGATGGGACATTTGGATTATTTCCAGTTTTGAGCCATTGTGAATAAGACTGCTAAGTCTCCGCATACAAGTCCTTGTGTGAATTTATGCCTTCCTTTCTCTTGAGTAGTTACTTAGGAGTGGAATTGCTTGGCTATATGAAAAGTGTGTTTTTAGTATGTTGAGGACTGCCAAACTGTTTTCCAAGGTGATTTTATCATTTTACATTTTCACTAGCAATATATGAAGGTTTTTTGGCTTCTCCAGATCCTAGCCAACACTGGGCATTCTTAGTCCTTTAGATTATGACCATTCAAATGGGCATGCAGTGTGGTATTTAATTGTGGTTTTGATTGGCATTTCCCTAATAAGTGATAATGTCGAACATCTTTTCATGAGCTAAGTAGGAAGTCTTGCCTTTAATAAAGTGTCTGCTCAAATCTTTTGCCAATTTTGTGATTGGTTTGTCTTCTTATTGAGCTGTAAGGATGTGTGTGTATATATATATATATGTGTGTTTGTATAAATATATATATACATATGTGCTTAGTTGCTTAGTCATGTCTGACTCTTTGTGAACCCATGTACTATAGTCTGCCAGGCTTCTCTGTCCGTGGGGATTCTCCAGGCAAGAATACTGGAGTGGGTTGCCATGCCCTCCTCCAGGGCTTCTTCCCAACCCAGGGATCGAACTCAGGTCTTACATGTTGCAGGCAGATTCTTTACCATCTCAGCCACCAGGGAAAACCATGTGTGTACATATATATAGGTACAAGTCTTTTATCAGATACATGTTTTGCACATATTTTCTCCCTCTCTGTGTCTTGCTTTTTAATTTTCTAAAAGATATCTTTTGAAGATCAAAACAAAAAGATAATTAGTAATCTTTAGAAATGTGAACTCCAGCATCAAATTATTTATCTTTGAACTGTGTGACCTATATGTACAGTTTAAGTCAAAAATTCTCAGAAGGAACGAAATGGCAAGCAAAATTAAAGAATGAAAAACTGTCAAAAGTAATAAAGGGGAGAAATACAATGGGGTTAGACAAAAAGTGAATCATGTTCTGGCAAAGAAACCAACTTTAAAAGTCTACAACTGGTAGACTGATGAAGATAAAGGTCCTCTATAAAACCACTTCTCTGACAGAGATAATTATAATTGTCTATTGGAGAGTGATGAACACCTGGATGCTAAGAGAAGAGAGGTGAAATTTTAAGTCAGAAATGTTAAAATGCAAATGAACGCCAAGGGTATGTTGTACTACAATGATGTAGAGAGAAAACACCACCAGAAATCAATAAGAAATGCAATTTCATATAAGCTTCCTGAGTTTGGGGAAGGACTCCTTCCACTTGCAAACCTCGCATTTATCCCCACCTCTCCTTCCGCCTTTGTCGGAGCCGAGGCTGGCAGCGCTCTGCAGAGGCAGCGTCACCAAACAGGGGACTCAGCAGGAAGGTGAGTGACTCCAACCGTGCCCAGCCACTCAGTCATGTCCGACTCTTTGTGGCCCCATGGACTGTAGCCCACCAAGCTCCTCTGTGCTTAGGATTTCCAGGCAAGAATACTGGAGTGACTTGCCATTTCCTACTCCAGGGGATCTTCCTGACCCAGGGATTTAACCTGTGTCTCTCACGTCTCCTTCATTGGCAGGCAGGTTCTTTACCACTAGTGCAACCTGGGAAACAGATCTCAGGTCAAATCATGATCCAATCATGTGAATTTGGGCAAACTACTTCATCTTTCCAAGCCACAATTTTTTCAAATAAGAAATCTTGTAGGGTGTTTCAGATATTCAAAATGTTCATATTGTGTGTGTGTGTGTGTTTCAGTAAACATTTGCATGAAGAAAGGAAAACACCCATAAAACTAGCATATTATGTCCAATGTATTAGAGAACAACGGTGAGATAATGAAATTAAAGGTATTTCTTCAGATAAAAGCATTAGCCATGTCCAAAGAAGAGGACTAACAATGACAAATTTAAAAAGGGCAAGAAACTTAAGAACATCCATTCCTTATAATTAAACCAATAAAGCCTATTTTCTAAATAATGGGACACCTAATATCCAGATGATAGTTTTCTTCTGCTTTGAACCTGATCTTTTTCTAAGATTTGATGGGTTAAGGATGATCATTGTTCCTGATACCAGCCAATTAATAAGAATTATGAGTGCCAACACCAGCAATGCCTTAGGTGTCTTGAGGATTATTTTTAAGCAGAATATAAAAAATATATGACTTAGCAACAAAATTGGACCACAGGAATAAATTATACATTAGATATTGGAAAAAAAGAAAAGAAAGATAAGAGATGGAATTGGAAGAAAAAAATTCATGAAAGAATCTTTAAAGAAAAATATTAATTAGAATGTAGGTGGCAGGTTTAGGAATGTTCACTATAAAATTCTCAAAACTTTCCCTATGCTTAAAAATTTTCATTGAAACGTTGAAAAATAAAAGAAGTATAAATTACACTTAGTAAATGTCTCAGGCAAGAGGAAAATGTGATTATGAGAGTAAAGGTACAAATGGGCCTACTGAGATAGTGTGAATGCTGGCTAAACCAGGGAACAAGAGATATATAAAGAGCAGTGAGGGATAAGACTGGATTTAATACTTATTTTTTATTTTGTTTTGCTTTGTTTCTTAGCAATATGGAAATCTTCATCACTCCAATATTTTTGGAAACCACATAAAACAAAATCACAACAGTTGCCCTCTCTAAGAGCTGGCTCAGGCAGGCCATCCTAATCCTATGGATTATCCTTATCCTTTAACTCCACATAGACACCATTTGACTGCATTTACAACTAAAGCCCAATCACAAATTTCAGTTATTAAGATGCCATAAATTCTGCAAAAAACAGTTTACCCTAAAAATTAATAGGACTGCAAATAGTTCTTTATGGAATGAGAAAAATCCTATTAAATGATAACCATTAGCAAGGAGAAGCTAGGTAAGATTTAAAGTCTAATAACCACAAAACTGAGATTTCAACACTGCACTCTATATATTTTTTTCCAATTTAATAGGAAAGCATAACTGCTGTCATTAAGAAGAAGCTAAAGGCAATGTGGATGTTAAGCTAACAATGTGGCAACTTAAATATATGTGTAAATGAAACAGACCAGGTACTTATCCACAACCCAAACAAAGTAATTAGAGGACTTTGGACTATTTCACCATAAGCCTATTTATTCCTAAAGCAATAAAATTTTGAATTAGCTAAAGAACTTATTTCCTGCATCAGAATACTTGCTGAACAGCTAAAAAGAAAATACCACATTATTTAGCATTTAAGCTATGAGTGCAACTGGCTTTTAAAAAGTTAAGCAAGCCTATAAAAAGAAAAAAGCATGCCTATCAAAAGCAAAATCTCAAAACCCTTCAAAAATCAAAACTAAGAAATAAAAGTGAGAGAAGGGAAATAAGGAAAAAATAATGACACTGAGAATGTATAAGAAGAAGGACACAAGATAAACAAGAAGAATATTAGAAAGTAAGTGTCAGGCAATAACATGGGTGATGGGGAAATGGCCCCAGAAACACCATGTGACACCTATTTCCTAGAGTACAGCTGTCCTACTGTCCACTACTACTTCATACTCATTTATGCTAGTTACTTTTTACAATACCTCTGTTTCTGCCCTATTTTTATGTGGCACAAGGGTCTCAATGGGTTGGACAGAAAAGGCAACTTTTCAAAACAAATATGCTGTTAGGGTCTCATGAAAATCCTATCCTGACCCCCTCTCTCCACCATGCCTCAAATATGTTGCTTTCTTTAACTAGACACCAACTCAAATTCACACCAAGAGATAAGGAGCAAAAACATGGCTTTGGGGGAAGCAATCTATAGATTCAATGCAATCCCTATCAAGCTACCAAAGGTATTTTTCACAGAACTAGACCAAAGAATTTCACAATTTGTATGGAAATACAAAAAACCTCGAATAGCCAAAGTAATTTTGAGAAAGAAGAATGGAACTGGAGGAATCAACCTGCCTGACTTCAGACTCTACTACAAAGCCACAGTCATCAAGACAGTTTGGTACTGGCACAAAGACAGAAATATAGATCAATGGAACAGAATAGAAAGCCCAGAGATAAGTCCACGAACCTATGGACACCTTATCTTTGACAAAGGAGGCAAGGATATACAATGGAAAAAAGACAACCTCTTTAACAAGTGGTGCTGGGAAAACTGGTCAACCACTTGTAAAAGAATGAAACTAGAACACTTTCTAACACCATACACAAAAATAAACTCAAAATGGATTAAAGATCTAAATGTAAGACCAGAAACTATAAAACTCCTAGAGGAGAACATAGGCAAAATACTCTCTGACATAAATCACAGCAAGATCCTCTATGACCCACCTCCCAGAATATTGGAAATAAAAGCAAAACTAAACAAATGGGACCTAATGAAACTTAAAAGCTTTTGCACTACAAAGGAAACTATAAGTAAGGTGAAAAGACAGCCCTCAGATTGGGAGAAAATAACAGCAAACGAAGAAACAGACAAAGGATTAATCTCAAAAATATACAAGCAACTCCTGCAGCTCAATTCCAGAAAAATAAATGACCCAATCAAGAAATGGGCCAAAGAACTAAACAGACATTTCTCCAAAGAAGACATACAGATGGCTAACAAACACATGAAAAGATGCTCAACATCACTCATTATTAGAGAAATGCAAATCAAAACCACAATGAGGTACCATTACACGCCAGTCAGGATGGCTGCTATCCAAAAGTCTACAAGCAATAAATGCTGGAGAGGGTGTGGAGAAAAGGGAACCCTCTTACACTGTTGGTGGGAATGCAAACTAGTACAGCCGCTATGGAAAACAGTGTGGAGATTTCTTAAAAAACTGGAAATAGAACTGCCATATGACCCAGCAATCCCACTTCTGGGCATACACACTGAGGAAACCAGATCTGAAAGAGACACGTGCACCCCAATGTTCATTGCAGCACTGTTTATAATAGCCAGGACATGGAAGCAACCTAGATGCCCATCAGCAGATGAATGGATAAGGAAGCTGTGGTACATATACACCATGGAATATTACTCAGCCGTTAAAAAGAATTCATTTGAACCAGTCCTAATGAGATGGATGAAACTGGAGCCCCTTATACAGAGTGAAGTAAGCCAGAAAGATAAAGATCATTACAGCATACTAACACATATATATGGAATTTAGAAAGATGGTAACGATAACCCCATATGCAAACAGAAAAAGAGGCACAGAAATACAGAACAGACTTTTGAACTCTGTGGGAGAATGTGAGGGTGGGATATTTCAAAAGAACAGCATGTATACTATCTATGGTGAAACAGATCACCAGCCCAGGTGGGATGCATGAGACAAGTGCTCGGGCCTGGTGCACTGGGAAGACCCAGAGGAATCGGGTGGAGAGGGAGGTGGGAGGGGGGATTGGGATGGGGAATACGTGTAAATCTATGGCTGATTCATATCAATGTATGACAAAACCCACTGAAATGTTGTGAAGTAATTAGCCTCCAACTAATTAAAAAAAAAAAAAAGAAAGAAAGAAAAATAAAAACATGGCTTTGGGGGTGGGACAAATTGGGAGATTGGGATTGACATGTATACACTTTGTTGTTGTTGTTTAGTTGTTGTTGTGTCCAACTCTTTGCGACCACATGGACTGTAGCCCACCAGACTCCTCTGTCCATGGGATTCTCCGGGCAAGAATATTGGGGAGGCTTACCATTTCCTTCTCTAATACTCTATCATGTGCAAAACAGATAACTAGTGAGAACCTGCTGTATAGTGCACGTAGCTCAGGTTGGTTCTCTGTGATGACCTAGAAGGGTGGGATAGGGGCTAGAGGTGGGAGGCAGGCCCAAGAGGGAAGGGATGTATGTATACTTATAGCTGATTTCACTTCATTGTACAGCAGAGACATAACACTGTAAAGCAATTATATTCCAATTTTTTTAATGACTTTTCCTTTGATCAGGATTGGAAAGAGGACGTAGGCAGGTTTCTCAAGGTAGCCAAGCCCACCAGACCTCAAAGAGGCAAAGATGGGAAGAGAAGGTCACAAAAAAAAAGTGAGATCAGGAAATACAAGGTAACCAGCAGACAGCCAGCCAGCCCAGGGACTTATTCTACTCTTCAGAGAATCAGAAATCTAAAAATTAGAAACACAGGCTCCCCCAGCAGGGGAAGCATATTAAGACTCTGATTAGTCTGTCAAAAATAAAGCCTGTCCAAACCACGGTTGCAATTTTTGGAAGGCTGCCACAGCTGGTCCACGGCAGCCGCGTGTCCACGGGGAGCCAACACACTGGCAGTGCCAGCTCAGAACCAGATAAAGACGCAGCCGGGTGAGAAGATTCGTGCGATTTAAAGGGAGAGCAACAGTAACCAAGGTCTTGAGAGTGAGTGGCTGTGGTCTTTTAAATTTTTAAGTGTAAGTGCACCCTCAGGCATACACACTTGTTGAAACGGCAACAAAGGCCAGGCTGGCAACATGTTTTAAAAAAAAAAAAAAAAAAAGGCAGCAGCCTAGAGGTCAGAACACAAAGAGGCTCCTCCGGTACAGCCTGGGGACTGAGGCAGATGGAGCCCAGCACTCCATGGACTCGTGTGTCTGCTGCACAGAAAATCCAGGGATCGTGACGAGCCCCTGGTGAACGTCACAGCATATGGAGCTGAGATGCTTATTTAGATTGCTCCCCACACAGAAATGCCTTCTTTTGATTCTGCTTCCTTGCTGGTATATTAGAAGATTCTGTTTCAGATATCTGTGAAATTTCATTAACATGCAATGCCCTGAAGTTACAATGTATCTGCCAAAGTATTTAAAATTACTCATAGAAATATGGAAGGGTGTGAAAAAAAAAAATGGTTTAATAAGGTAAGCAGGGATCTGCAATGAACTATAATGACCCCTACTACATAATTTCAAAGAATTATCAGAAGTTGAAGGAATAAAGCAATTTAAAAAGCCCTCCATTATTATCATTATCATTCTGTGGATCTGTTTTCAAATACTTGATCAGTAAGAGTTGATGGCTGTCAAATATAGCTTAGCAGAGTATTATGGAACATTTCATCAGTTCAATATAAGACTCTTTAAATAAACTAATGTGATATGAGAGAAGTAGTCAAATATAGGGCTTCCCAGGTGGCTCAGTGGTAAAGAATCGGCCTGCCAAGAGGGAGGTATGGGTTCGATCCCTTCCCTGGAGAAGGAAATGGCAACCCACTCCAGTATTTTTGCCTGGAAAACCCCATGGTCAGAGAAGCCTAGGGTCACAAGAGTCAGACACAACTTAGCAACTAAACCACAAGCCGAATACATGAATGGAACAGTCAAGGGACCTATGGAGGTCTAGATATATTCCCGCAAATTCCTTGTCAGGTCTCCCTTCAAAATGAGTAGTCCAATTTCCATCTTTTCAAGGGTGGGCTGATCTTAGAAAGAGACTTGTTTCTAGCAAAGAGAATGTTGTAGAACTGATGCTGTGTGACTTCTGAAGCTAGTCAAAAAAAAAAAGGTAGCTTTCTCTTGCCTCTCTCTGCTGGATGACTACCTCTAGGCAAGCTGGCACCAGGTCCTAAGGACAGCCAGGCCTGGCAAAAGTCCAGTCAGAGAACAGATGAGGCCCCCCTCCGTCCAAGAGCCAGCACTCTCTGGCCAGACATGGGAGTGGGCCACCTGTAAGGCAGACCCTCCCACCTCAGTTAAGCCCTCAGATGACAATGGTTCCCGTTGAAATCTTAACCTCAACTTTAAAAGAAATCATGAGCTAGAATTGTAGAGCTGAGCTTCTCCCAAATTTCTCACCCATGGAAACTCTGAAAGAGAATAAATGTTTAAAGCCACTGAGTTTGGAGGTAATTTATTTTGCAGAAATAACTAACACAATAGTAAACCCAGAAATAAATACAAAGATACAAAGAAATTGGGTATATTATAGAGACTTTCACACTGATGGAGAGGAGCTTAAATTAACAAATGATGTTAAATAATCAGAGTTTGGAGGAAGAAAAAACATAAGGTGGATATTCATTTTACTCATTATAGAAGGATAAATTCCAGATAATTCAAAGATTAAATATAAGAAATAAACACAAATGCAATAAAAGAAAATAAAGGCAGACAGTCTTTTAGGAGTGGAAATAGGCATTTTTGAACACTTTACAAATCCAAGAAACATAAAAAAGACTGATGGATTTGACTTCATAAAAATCAAAACATCCCATAAATAAGGTTATGAAATAATCAGCATGATATTAAAAATTTCAATATATATTAATCTCAAAGGTGTAATATCCCTAAAATCACACAATTCTTATTTTTTAAAAAGGTAAATGTTCTGAGAGAAAAGTGAGTAACATGAAATACATGAAAGGTACTTCACTGAAAGCAAAATATGGGTGTTATACAGAGGTATGAAAAAATGTTCAATCACACTAATAATAAAATCGATACAAATAAAAACAAAATATTGCCTCTTTAACCTAGCAGACTGGCAAAGATTCAGAAAACTAAAACCATCCTGTGTAGGAACACAGACTTTCTCATGCTCTCCTGGGAGCATAAATAGGTACAATCTTTCTTGAAAGCAACATTGCAATAAGGACCAAAGTGTTATGCAAACACATACCCCTGATGCAGAGACACCACTCCCTGGGTACCACTCCCTGGGTACAAAGATACAATCTAGAATTTTCAGTACACCACTCTTTATAATAGTGAAAAACTGAAAACAGTCTAAACATCCACAAAAAAATAAAGAAATAAACTTCGACATGCATATAGTAAAATCATTTGCAATCATTAAGAAGGACATTGTATAGCTATACTGTTTGACATTGTCCTAAAAGAGAGTTGGAAGACACTAAGTGTGATATGAATTCATTTATGTGAAATTTTATATACACACATCATCAAAAGAGGTCAGATGAAGAACAGTAGGCACACAGATGATGATAGCAGTATTTACTGGCAGTCAAGGGATTTTCCTTTCTTCTTTATTCTTTCCCACATTATTTAAATTCTCTATAATGGGTATATATTATGTTTACATACTAAAGCAAATTAACATTAGCCTCTTCTGCTACAACAGGTATTTCTTTAATGTAAATTAGTTCACATGCAGGAAAGTCTCATTTCCTGCCTTCAAGACTCTCCACTATAGTAAACTATCCAAGGAAGCTGAGAGTACAGATGAAGAAATGAAAAGTATTTCCCCCTGTGTTTAAAATAAAACTGATAAGTCAACATTCTGGACCAGATTTTTAACTTTGATGAAAATAGTCTCTGATAAAAGTGAGTAACTTTAAGGACCAAAAACTCAAAGGAGGAAAATCACAGTGTAAGGCCAAGGACTGATGGTGATGCTCGGTATAAATGCCAATTGAGATTTAATCATGCTGTTATTTTTATTGCAATTGTCATTTCTTGGTGCCAGTTCTGTTTACAAAATTCCACTGGTTTCAAACCATCTGTTCCCAACCCTATTTTCCCTAGAAGTTCTATCACGTTTAGCACAAGATTTTGCAGAATTAAAGATTTTCCAGGAATGCAAACACGGCAGGAAGAGAGAACTGCCTCTGCAATTCTGAGTAAAACACAGAGGTAGAGAAACATTCCATAAGTAAAAAAGAAAAATGAAAAGAAACATTAAACTTTATTTTGCTTCAGCAAGAGTTTCTAAGAAAAGATGTGAAATACAGGACAAAACAATCTCGATATTCTTGGTTTTGACGACACATTTATATACATATAGCTATGCAAGTCAGAAAAGTCTAAGCAAGACAGAAAATTGAACAGGCATCAATTACAGTGGATGAAGGGGCATTAATTCGATTAACACTTTTAAGTGGCACAAACAGGGGAGAGTTTTTTTTCCTGATATAAAACATTTCTTGAAGTGGGCAGTTTAAACTAACCCTATACTGCCCACCATGGCAGTTCACCTGTCATCTTTTTTTTAAGCTATCTTATTAAGCTTATCTTATGATTGATATACCAAAAGCTATACATATTTAATGCATCCAAAACTTGGTAAGTTTAGAGACAAGTATACACTCATGAAACCATCACTACAACACATATCATAAACATAGCAGACCCCTCCAAAAGTTTTCTCCCACCCTCTTTTAACCCCATTAATTTTTGAATATCATATTTAATTACATATTCAAGCTGGATTTAGAAAAAGCAGAGAAACCAGAGATCAAATAACCAACATCCATTAGATCACAGCAAAAGCAAGCGAATTCCAGAAAAACATCTACTTCTACTTCATTGACTATGCTAAAACCTTTGGTTGTGTGGATCACAACAAAAAACCATGGAAAATTCTTAGAGATGGGAATACCAGACCACCTTACCCGCCTCCTGAGAAAACTATAGGCAGGTCAAGAAGCAACAGTTAGAACTGGACACGGAACAACAGACTGGTTCAAAACTGGGAAAGGAGTATGTCAAGGCTGTATATTGTCACCCTGCTTATTTAACTAATACGCAGCGTACATCATGCTGGACTGGATGAAGCACAAGCTGGAGTCAAGACTTCCAGAAGAAATATCAGTAACCTCAGATATGCAGATAACACCATATGGCAGAAAGCGAAGAGGAACTAAAGAGCCTCTTGATGAAGGTGAAAGAGGAATGAAAAAGTTGGCTTAAAACTCAGCATTTAAAAAACTAAGATCATGGCCTCTGGTCCCATCACTTCATGGCCAATAGAGGAGCAAACAATGCAAACAGTAACAGACTTTATTTTCTTGGGCTCCAAAATCACTGCAGATGGTGACTGCAGCCACAAAATTAAAACACCCTTGCTCCTTGGAAGAAAAGCTATGACAAACCTAGACAGCATATTAAAAAGCAGACATTACTCTACCAACAAAGGTCTGTCTAGTCAAAGCTATGGTTTTTCCAGTAGTCATGTATGAATGTGAGTGTTGGACCATAAAGAAGGTTAAGCAGCGAAAAATTGATGGCTTTTGAACTGTGGTGTTCAGTAAGACTCTTGAGAGTCCCTTCGACTGCAAAGAGATCAAATCAGTCAATCCTAAAGGAAATCAACCCTGAACATTCATTGGAAGAACTGATGCTGAAGCTCCAATTCTTTGGCCACCTGATGCAAAGAGCCGACTCATTAGAAAAAACCCTGATGCTAGGAAAGATTGAAGAAAGGTGGAGAAGGGGACTACAGAGAATGAGACAGTTGAATGGCATCATCAACCCAATGGACATGAGTTTGAGCAAGCTCTGGGAGATGGTGAAGGACAGGGAAGACTGGGAGTGCTGCAGTCCATGGGGTCACAAAGAGTTGGACAGGACTGAGAGCCTGAACAACAACAATAATTGAGGTAGGTGGAGGAGAAATCCAAACAATGAGGGCAGCAGTTATGAAACTATTTTAGATACATTGTAGAACTGAGCAAAGGAGAAAGGGTGTTAGCTGGGAGCCAGGGTGCTCACTATGGAAAAGAGGAGATACAAATACACAGAGGAGAACCAAGGAATAACCTTTCACACACCTAAAAGCAAAGACACCCTTGTAGCAAAGTGTATATCTAGAACTTGAATACTAGGTTCTAATATGATTTGTTACAATAAAAAACCATGGCTCTTCAAGAAAGGATTGATTCCAGGGCTGGGCAGGGAAGGTACAGAATGGAAAGTAAAATGGAAAAGTGTGTGAATCTAAACTATTTCAAATGTACAGTTTTAGTAGTTACACCAGTAGTATAAAATGATTAGAACTTTGCAGGTTTAAGAAACAGCTGATATTAACATTACCTAAATCTAAAGAATATGGGACGAGGGTGGTGGGGCTGGGGGGAACTGAGTGATGATTACCAAAAAAAGAGAACTGAGTTGGCATCTCTTTCTTCAGCATTTACTCCTTTCATGTCAATAAACATTTATTGATTACCTGTTATGTGCCAGGCATCATACCAGTGTCTTTACTGAAAGAATGAAGATATACCTATGTATCTGTATAGATACTTAACATTAAACACTGTTCTTTTGAATTACACTAGCCTTGTGATAAGGTTAAAAGGGCCATAAAAATAAGATGAAGAAAGACAGATTTCATAAAGGTCAGGGGTGACTGGGGATGTTATGGAAAGACAAACTACACTGTATTCTATAATCTTCAGCCTTTCTACTCTCAGAGAATGACTTTATCACCCAAACAGCTTCCCCAATGTCAACATGGTAGTTAACCAAAGGGATCTCTCCTGAAAAAATACAAACGGTAACTTTCCTGGCTTGAAGTCCTTTAATATGTTTCCACTTCCTATAGCACATCATGTTCTAGCCAAACCCAGCACACAGCATTTATCACAGTTGCTTTTCTCATCCTCACCTCCAATTAGCTGTGAGTTGTATGATGGCAGGGACACTTGTTCACTGCCATACCTCATTGTCCTGCAATGAAGTGTTCAATATTCAATACAGCTTTATTAATAAATAAATCATTTCCAATAACATTACTAAAAATAATTCTTCATTTAATGATTTTTGGTACGCTAGCCTCAAAATTTCCTGTCCAGGTCAACTATCTATATTAGATTCAGAATGAGATGACTGTTGGAGATGCATGGGTTGAGAAAAGGCAATTACCCAATCACATGAAACAAACTGTTAGTTGTATGTGTGTGCACACACAGGTGAGCATGTGTGTACGTTTATCTGATTATCTCTCATCTCATGTGTATGTGTGTGTGTGTGTGTGTGTGTGTGTAACTTCCAGAGGTTTTTCGCTTTTTGGGTTTTTTTGGTGCTTTTTTCTTTTTTTCTTCAATAAACCATAGCACAGCATTCATGTCTCAAGGCAGTAAGGATGGGTAACAAGATCAAGTAGCTTTCACAAGCCACTCAATTATCAGACAGTAAGAACTTTCTTTAAAGGCTTACTTTTACAAAGTATTTAGCTTGTTTTTCTTAAAAGCAGTGTTTTTCAAGCCATGCTCCATGGTGTCCTGAGGATTCCCTAAGGCCAAAAGAAGCAGGCACTAAGTGAGCAGAGCTCTGAGCCCCGACTCCTGGCTTCAATCAGAGCCACTCTGCTTTTATCTTTTTTTTTTCTTTTAATAATAATTGAATTCCAAAAAAAATTTTCCTTGAAGAAGAGTGCACCATATTAAAATAAGAAGAAAAGAAAAAAGGTTTAAAAAAATCACCACCTTAAAGAATCAGTGGTAGATTGAGGCTCACACTCTATAATTCAAGCCCTTAATGTCTTTCATATTTCTTGTTTAGAGTACATTCATCTCTGTCAGGTTTATAGGCCCTTATTTGTGCTAAAATGAGAAACACCATTTGAATACAGAAATATCTAGGTAGAGAGAATATAGCATGAGTTCTGAGAAGTGTACTTAATCTCTGATACAGCTGTTTCTAAATTTATTTATCTTATAATGTTTAATGGCATTATTTATGTACCAATCTTCAAGTTAACGATTCATAACACAGAATACCAAAATATTCTAATTGAACAACAGAAAACCCCAATGTAAATGCCAGCTGCTGCTGTTTTCATGTACTATTGACAAATATCCCATCTGACTTTAATACTCTTAGGAAAAAGATTTTTGTAAGTGGAAAAACCCACCAAACTCACATTTAACAAGCAATTTTAGCTATTTTTGCCAAGAAACAGAAGAGGAACAAGATAACTGAAACCAGGCCCTCTAACACGCAACATTCAGAAGACCAGTGGGGAGAGTGTGATCTGCTGTTGAACACACTCATAGATGAGAAGCAGAAGTGGGATTCTCTCACATAGAAGGCTTCTTCTGCTATCTATGCACAATGGCATGGAGACTGTGGAATGGCACACCCTAGAGAACACCTGCTGTAAGTTGAAAGTGTTAGTCGCTCAGTTGTGTCTGACTCTTTGTGACCCCATGGACTGTAGCCCACCAGGCTCCTCTGTCCATGGGGATTCTCCAGGCAAGAATACTAGAGTGGGTTGCTACGGCCTCCTTCAGGGGAACTTCCCAAACCAGGGATCAAACCCAGGTCTCCTGCATTGCAGGCAGATTCTTTACCATCTGAGCCACCAGGGAAGCCAAGCAGTAAGTTCAGTTCAATTCAGTTCAGTCACTCAGTCGTGTCCAACTCTTTGCGGCCCCATGAATCGCAATAAATTAGGGGAATCCAAAATCTTTAGAGCTGAACACATATAATTATTGACAAGATCTAGTAAGCTGAGAAAGGTTCAAAGATAAACTGAGGCATATTAAAATGCTAACAGTTTATTTGAGCAAAAATCAATTCAAACAGGTCGGTGCCAAACCAGAAGTGGTGAGAAGTGCTACACTAAGAGGAGTTCAAGGAGACATTTTTAAACCAAAAAGAAGGAACCAAAGAATGGAAATATTTGATTGGCTACAGATGAAGTTGAGTTAGTGGCTGGTGATTTGTTGTCCTTAGGTTTCAATTTTGTAAATTTGAAGCATCTACAGGCTTAGATTTTGGCTTAAATAGGTCACTCTCACGGCATTAGAGCTACCTCGATCAAATGGCCTCCTTGTTTAACAGAAGCAACCAACCTCATTTTTACCTCTTCTGGGGAAACTTACGTGAGTATTCTGACTCACAGAGCCATCTTCCACCCCTCAACTCCTCTGGCATGTACTAGCCACACCCACATATGCCAGCCAGTATTGTTATATTTTCATAGAATGTCTCTTCTCCCCAGCTGGACTGTGTGCCACCAAAGGGCAAGCACCATGTTTCACTCCTTCCTATATATCCTAAAAGTCTGAGAATTTTATTAAGCATTTGCAGGTGCTAAATAAATATTTCTTGACTGCTTGTTTAATTTTACATATGGTTTGTATTAATACCCACTTACAGTGTTGATGGAAAGACAATTTGGCATGGTAGTGTCTGACAGTCCATTCTTTTAAATGCCTGGGAGCATAAGGGAGCAATCGGTCAGCCTGTGTTGAGATTCACCCAAACAATCTGATAATACCTCCATGCCTGTATCACCCCCAAAGAACCAAGTACCCAGCCTCTCCTAGAGCCAAACCTCTTCTCCTCTTTCTTTCCCTGCTCAGCACCAAATCGGAAATCAGAAAACTTGGATTCAAGACCCAACTGCGCCAAGGACCAGGCAATACATTTCATCTACATAAGTAGACTAACTCTAAGGTTCTCTGCTCTATCTATAATTCTGTGAGACTAATTTCAAACCTTTACCTTCCACATCAGAAATTCATGGAATGGTCCCTTCCTCCCATACTAAAATTACCTGTCTTTCATGATACCTCTCATCATTATCATCATTGCACCTGTGCTCCAACACCTTTTGGACTTCTGTAAGTTAACATACTCATGAAAGTACGTTCATTTATAATGATGACACTGTGAAATTTCTCTTCTGATCTTTATTTCATATCTGTGTTTATGTAACTAACACACATCAAGTAACTAATTGGATAGTATAGGACAAAACACACACTTGGGGAAACCTCTTAACATGTCCCTGCTTTCAGCAGCAAAGATAAGTATACCCCTATTTACAAAGAAGCACCAGTAATAATAAATAAAATTAAATTATCTTCATGTTGGTCACCAAATAAGTTCTTTTCAAACTAATCAACAGCTCAGTGGCCCTGAAAACAATACTCTGATCCTTTCAATTTTGTAAGAAACTTACTGTCTAATCAACATTAAATGATATTAGGGAATGTCACAATGTTACAGTAAATGACTTAGAAAGAAAATCCAGTAAAATTTCTGATAGGTTTGGATGAATATATAAGCTAGATTAAAAAAGAATACATGAGTCATATAGAAATTCAAATTAATTTAAATTAATATTTCAAATAATGAATAAATTTTGCAGAACCTAATGTATCTCTGTACTACAAAAAGACTAGGCATATCACTCAAAGACCTTTCCCTAGCCAAGTAACTTGTTAACCAGTTAATTAAAAAGTAGGGTGGCAATTTCAGTTCTTCTTAGCTAGAAAAAAAGAGCCATGATAAAACCCAGACAAAAGGTCCAGCTTTACAAGTGAGATATAGGTATCTGAATCCTCCAGGAAATATTTAAATGTTATTTTTCCTTGGTGAAAATTATACCAACACTTTGTGACATTCTTGCTCAGTAGTAAAGAATCTGCCTGCCAATGCAGGAAACGTTGAGTTTGATCCCTCGATCCAGAAGATCCCCTGGAAGAGGAAATGGCAATCCACTCCAGTATTCTTGCCTGGAGAATCCCATGGACAGAGGAGCCTGGCCGTTTGCAATCTGTGAGGTCACAGAGAGTCAGACAAGATTAAGCATATTACGTTTGTGACATTTGAGGTATTAACCTCAAACACCCAATAACCTCAATATTAAACAGTTGCATAAAAATTTTTGACTAACAGAACATGAGTTTTGCTTCATTTCTAACAAACATAGAGCTATTGGCCAATCATACAAAATCAGAGAAAAGTACTCTTCCACAAATTATCAAATCCATAAACCCTGAAAGAAGCCTTAATTGGAAAAAGAAGGAAAAATCATTTAAAAAAAAAAAAAACTTTGTGAAACTAATGAAATAAAAATTTTAGTCTAGTGAAGAAAGTTCATTTTGTATTGTCTAAAACAGTATATCACTGTGTCAATGACAGACACTACAACAAAAATTTTTGTTATTCTAATTATATCAACTAATCCCTACATTAACTCTATTTTTATCCCTAAACATAGATGTAAACTGATGCTCAGAGCATTTAGTAATCTTCCTAAGGTCACACAGATATTAAGCAGCAGAGTTGAATCCAGATAATCTGACCCTGTGGCCTGTACACTTATGCACTATGCTCCACTGGCTCCCAGTAAATATTCACCACTGCCAGTAAACACAGATCAGGATGGGTTATTGATCTTATAGCTGCTATTATAGCATTGAGGTGCAAATTATAGGAAAAGTGTCTGAATACACAATTAGTTCAATCCACCATAATAGTCGGACCCAACTTAGCAACTGAACAACAACAAATATAAAAGACATATTCTTAAGTCTCTTTCATTTCTAATAAATGTTCAAATCAGGAAAGGATACAAAAGGAAGTATAGTACAAACGTGTACAGAGAATCAATTAATAGAAAGATATAATTAGAGTTGTCTTTGAACTTAACAAGTACTGAAAACCCGAAACCCGTACTATCACACTGTCCTTTCAGCTCTCTGAACTGCCTCTTAGAATTTGAAATTCCACTGCTGAAACAAAGGAAAGGTGGAAGACAAGTGCATTCCAAAGCAGTGTGCCCTTTTGCAATTTCCCTTCCACATTTACTACCCTGGATCTTTAAACACTCTATCAGAAGCTAAACCAATTCAAATGTATGTGTAAAATGTATAACTAACTGGAAATGTCACAAAATCAACATGACCTTTAAAGTGTAACATTTCCCATAATCATTTAGTTAATACTAGAAAAACATTTTACAGTGTTTAAAGCATAATCTTCATGTGTAATATCTGCAGCAAATATAAAAGCAAATACAGAACAAAGTACTTAAAAATCAACCACGTTTTTTAAACAAAAGCTGCAATTAATTTTAAACTACGACTTCTTCTGTAGTAGTTACATTACCTTTTAAACATCCATAACCCTACTAGGGTACTCAGCTTCTCAAATACAAAGCTGATGAAACCCCAGTCACCTCCTGCAAGTGGTAGGGACTACTAGTATGACTAATTTTTCCCCAATTTACCCATATTCATCTGCTTGAGAGCAAAAATATCTATCAGGCAAAAAGCCAACTGGGCCCTCTCTGACAGCCAACAAGACCACACTTGATTAATCCCAAGGCACTGGTCTCAACAGCACATTTTCTAACCAACCAGTTTCCTCACTCAAAGATACTTTAAGCAAAGACAATAATTAGGTAGTCGATATTATCATAAAATTAAATTTTGAATGAGAGCAAATGTAGTCTTCTCACTTCAGATCCAATCATACATTTGTTAAAAGTAAAGATATGCAAATCGATGCTAATAGGATGGCAAACTTTCCCCAAGAGAGAATCACACTTGAGATAAATCGACACTCATAATTTTTTTATTTCATAATCAAGTAGCAATCCTTGAGAATCTCTTTCCCTTTTGACTACTTTGATTAAGTATTTTCAATAGAAGCTGATCAGAAAATACATTTTCTCAGACTCTTTTTTTTTCTGCACCTCTCCAAGTAGGAGAGAGAAATTAGCTAGAAAAATGAAATCAGAATCCACCCCATTCCCATTTACTAAACGGTGCAGATGTGTATATCCCACTGCCTTTAACACTTGAGAATTAGGAAGAAAAAGACTTCAAGAAAACAAGCTGAGCAATCTAATATTTGGCTAAAGGACAGATGCTCTCTTTAGAATTGAATATAGTTTCTATCAACTCTAGGAATTCAGTTCATATTTCTTTAATGCAAAGAGTGAATGAAAAAGGTTACAGCATGAAGAGATAAAACAGTGAAACATCAACAAAGGAACTAAATTAGATACCTTCACCTGTCACAGAGAAAAATCAATAAGACTCAATGAATTTATATTGTACATGGACTTAGGGAAAAACTGTGAAATATAACGTCTCCATGGCCTCTGGGTGGAGGGCAAATAGGACTCAAGCTATATTTTAACAGAAAAGCAAAACAAGATGGGAGAAAAGCAGCTGGGGAGGGAAGGTTTACATTCGATTTATGTAAAAATCAAATATATTGGTTTTTTTTACAGGGAAAGGAATATAACTGGCAACTCTAAGAATGAAACAGGCAGAATCAACTTGGCAAGAAACAAAACAGCAAGGGGATTAAGTAGCCCTGAGGGTGGTTTACAGCCCCAAACAAGACAAGAGTGAGGTTAACTCAAGTAGGAAAAAGAAAAAACCCCACCTCCTTGTATACTCTGAGAGACAGGAACAAAATCGCAACCCAGAATTCAGGTGCTCTGGTTCTCTCTTTCTCCCTTCCTTCTTCCCTTCCTCACCCCTTCTATCTCTCTTTACTTCCCTCTCTCTCATACTCTGAGAGCAAAGGGATGACATATTTTACATTAAGAGAAAACCAAGAAGAAAACAGCTTTGCTTGGTTGGTCATCTCCCACCCCAGAGGCATCCTACAAACCCCATCAAACTTCTTTTGACCACATCTTCATTTCCCAGAGTTGGCCCTAGAATCTATCCTGATTCTTTTCCAGCATCATCTTGTTCTGCTCTATGACGATACCATTCACTTTCCCTCATTTCACTTTTACTTGTGCTACTCCTGTCCCGAATTTTTTTCTATTTTCTCTACCCTATCAATACTGTACCCTAATATCAGCTCAAAGTACCACCCCCTATTATGTGAAATCATAAGCAATCTCCCTTATCTACATCCCACCCTATGCCACCCCAAAGCTTCAATTATACCCATTTTGGACACAGATTACATTCTGAATTACAGCCATTTATTTACATATTCATCTTCCCTACCTCTACACCACAGGGTTCTTGGTGGCGGCAGCGGGGAGTTACATTATCTTTTTTCAAAGTGTGGTATACATGGCATAAACCTTACTGTCTTCACCATTTTTTAAGTATACAGCTCAGTAGTGATAAGTATATTTACATTGTTCCACCATGTTGTAAAACTGAAACTCTTTACCCACTAAACAACATCTCCTCCAATTCCCTCCTACCCCCAGCCCCTGGCGCTCATCTTCCTACTTTCTGCCTCTATGAATTTGACTATTCTAGGTACCTTATGTAAATTGAATCATACAGTATTTGTCTTCTCATGACTGGTTTATTTTAGTTAGCATAATATCCATCTTGTCACATGTGTCAGAATTTCCTTCCTCTTTAAGACTTAATAAAACTCTACTGCATGCATACACCACATTTTGTTTATTCATTCATCCCCCAATGGAACTTGTGTTGCTCTTATCTTTTTGTTATTATGAATACTGCCACTATGAACACGGGTCTTCAAGATCTTGCTTCCAGTTCTTTAGGACATACACCCAAAAGTGGAATTGCTGGATCATATGGAAACATGCCAGGAAAAATATCAATAACCTCAGATATGCAGATGACACCATCCTAATAGCAGAAAGAGAAGAGAAACTAAAGAACCTCTTGATGAAGATGAAAGAGGAGAGTTGGAAAAGCTTGTCTCAAACTCAACATTCAAAGAACTAAGATCATGGCATCCAGTATCATCACTTCACGGCAAATAGATGAAGATAAGATAGAAAACAGTGAAAGACTTTATTTTCGTGGGGTCCAAAATCACTGTGGATGGTGACTGCAGCCATGAAATTAAAACACCCTTGCTCCTTGGAAGAACAGCTATGACAAACCTAGACAGTATGTTAAAAAGCAGAGACGTCACTTTGCTGACAAAGGTCCATATAGTCAAAGCTATGGTTTTTCCAGTAGTCATATATGGATATGAGAGTTGGACTATAAAGAAGACTGAGCACCAAAGAATTGATGCTTTTAAACTGTGGTACTGGAGAAGATTCTTGAGAGTTCTTTGGACTGCAAGGAGATCAAACCAGTCAGTCCTCAAGGAAATCAACCTTGAATATTCAACGGGAGGACTGATGCTAAAGCTGAAGCTCTAATACTTTGGCCACCTGATGTAAAAAGCTGACTCACTGGAAAAGACCCTGATGCTGGGAAGGACTGAGGGTATGAGGAGAAGGGGAAGACAGAGGTTGAGATGGTTGGATGCCATCATCAACTCAACAGACATAAGTTTGAGCAAATTCCAGGAGATAGCAAAGGACAAGGAAGCCTGGTGTGCTGCAATCCGTGGGGTTGCAAAGAGTCGGACACGACTGTGCAACTGAACAACAACGGAAACACTATTTTCATTTTTTCAAGGAACTGTTTTCCAAAGCAGCTGCAGCATTTCACATTCTCATTAACAGTACACAAGGTTTCCAATTTCTCCACATCCTCACCAACACCTGTTACTTTCTATTTTTAATAACAGCCATCCTAATAAATGTGCATGTCCCTAGTGATTAGTGATTTTGAGCTTTTCACGTGCTTATCAGTCACTTATCTTATCACTTATCTATCTTATTCAAGAAATGGTTCAAGTCCTTTGCTCAATTTTTAATTGTACTGTTTGCTTTTGTTGTGTTATAAGAATTTTTTCATATACTCTAGATAATTTGATAATCCCTTATCAAATATATGAATAACAACTTCTTTTTGAATTTAGTTTTCTAATTCTCTAATTTCTCAGAGTTGGCTATAAGTATTACAGAAATATATTTTGAGTTGAACACGTTTCTTCTTTTTAGGATTTTTTTTTCTTTTGTATAATACAAAATTCAGGATATCCAAAAATGAATACACAGTGGAAAATGAAACCCCCTCCCATCCCAGTTGTCCAATATCCGAGTTTCAATCCCCAGGGGCATTTTCCATTTTGCTGTAATTCCCTCCAGAGACTTTCTATGCATTTAGGAGAAAATATGTATCTTAATTTAGTCTCCTCCAAAATAATAACCTATTAATACCCACTGTTCTGCACCTTGCCTTTTTGACTTAATAATGATTGCATTTCAGTGTATATATGCAGCTTTATTCTTTTTAACAGCTACTAAATATTCTACTATATGTCCCATAATTTATCCAGTCCCCAAAGGATGAGCATTTATTTCAAATTGCTGCCAGGAATATCCTTAAATATATACTATTTCACACAAGTACAAGATTTATGGGTTAAATTCTAGGAGGATAAAATAATATGTGCATTTTAAGTTCTGGTAACTATTTCTAAATTGTTCTCAACAAAAACTACAAAAATACCTACATCCATTAGCAATAATGGTATTGTCTATTTCCTCATATCCTCAGTAACTCCTCACATTTTCAAAATTTTTTGTTAGCCAATTTGATAGGTTAAAAAAGAGTTTCTCACTGAAGTTTTATTTTGCATTTCTCTTTTATGAATTGCCTATTCCTAATCTTTCATATCTTTGCCCATTTTTCCTCTGATTGTTGGTTTTTCCCCATTGAGTTGTTGGTATTTTTAATATATGTAGGAAATTAGTCCTTTTTCTATGGTATGGATTGCTAATCTTCCGAGTTTGTCTTTGCTTTTTGTTACAGTTTTTACTTTTTATAGTTTTTTAATCTATTTTTGGCAATGCATAATTTTAATATACTCAGGTTTTACTATTCTTTTCTTAATGGTTTCTGAGCATCTCTTATTTTCCATTCACACAATTATGACAATGAAAATCCTCACTACCTTGTAAGCAAATTACAGCTTCCCAAATGGTCTACTTCTCATTACTCCTTCCACCTCCAACTGATTCCATACACTTGTCAGATTAACCTTCTTAAAATACTGTAAATTAGTAGGGCCACAAAAAGTTTAGATTGCAATATATTAAAGATGCCAACTGTCCTGCCAAGAAGTGACCATTACACTTTTGTCTTGTACTAATTAAGATCTGTCAAGCATTCTCAAACTCAGAAGTGTACAGTTTTGTATAATATCACAATATCACTGACCATACCTCTAAGTATATTAAACAAGAAGGACATTTTGATTGTAAATTAAGATTATATTAAATTTTCCAGCTGCATCAGGATTTCAACTTCATGGGACTATTTTTATTCTCACACCAGAATCTTTCTACCAAAGTCTCTGCTGCCCCAGTGGCTTCAACCACACAGAGACTAGTCATAAGAGCTTAAGAATCCAGACTTTTCTCACAATAAATAAGAAATAATGTGTCTCTGACTCTGTACAGAACGTGGCAGTATAACTCATGCTTTTGCAAGAAGGACTAACATTTCAAGCTGACAGTTAGGTAATAAATACAACCAGGAGCCAAGCACACAAGCAGAATACCCCAAAGTGTATACCTTTCACAAGAAGAAACAAGCAGGCCTATCAGAAAGACAAATTCAGATAAAAAATGCAGGGGTTTTTTCCCCTCAGGCACAGTTAAATAAGCATCTTTTCAGCAGTATTGCCTTCTTAAATCCAAATCATTATTTCCCTTGATTACTTGGGAAAAAAGAAATTAAGTTGGAAATAGTAACCAAGTATGACTTATTAACCAAATAACTCTTCACATTTCTTTGTAATAAGTTTAAATTTACTTAGGATTCTTACTAACAGCTTACATACACAGTCCTCAAAATTAACCAATGAAGTATATTTTATCTCCATTTTCCCAAAAGGAAAATGAAATTCAGAGACCAAAAGTTCATGTTCACATAGATAACAGTAGAGCTAGCATTTGAATAAAAGTCTTCATAACCTCATTTCATATTCTAGATCACCACTTTAATGTCTGGAAATTTACATTTAATGCCTATTTTTTAATTTCAAAATAAGACTTTGAATAAATTGTTTATAGTATTAATGCCATGCAGCCATATACAACAAACATGCCTCAGACTATTAATATTCTAATGTATTTTCACAACCTATTTGTTCAGATTATAGTACTTTTCTTAGCCAGAAGAAATAGGGAGGCTCATAAAAAATACAAGCTAATTAGTTTATAAAGTGCCTCAAACTACTGTTTGATAATAGCAACACTAAATAGTTATTATTTAACAAATCAAGTAATAGTTATTTAGTATCCTCATCTGACACTAATACAACTCTTATTAAAGTAACTATTAAACAAATAAGCTTTTGGAAAATTACCAAAATGCTTTGTAAACAATCAGCTATACCAGGCAAACTAAAAATTCAGGCAAATTGGCAACATACTGAATACACTGATTCCAAGTATATGATATTCTAGTAAAGGCAAAACTATGGAGATAGTAACAAAATCTGTGGTTGCCAGGGGTTAGGAAGAGGGATGAATGCGTGGAATATAGTGGATTATTAGAGCAGTGAAACTACTCTGCGTGATGAATCCATAGTGAATCCAAGACATTATACATTGCCCACACCCACAGAATGTATAACAACAAGAGGGAACCCTAATACAAGCTATGAGCATTAGGCATAATGACATGTCAACACAGGTTTATCAACTGTAATAAATATACCATTCTGGAAAGTAAGGTTGATAATGAAGTTCTGCATGTGTAGGGATGGGAAGTATATGGGAAACCTCTGTACCTTCCTCTCAATTTTGCCATAAACCTAAAACTACTCCAAAAAAAATAAAGTGTAGTTTAAAAATTAAGGTTAAAATATCTGTGGCAACTCTAACCTTTTCCACCAGTGCTTTAGTGGTCCACTTTTACCTATTTAGTGAAAAAGTACCCTTGACCATCAACCCTAACCTTCAGAGATATTCTGCCTTACATACCCTCTGCTCCTTCCAATACTGCTCCACCCCTCGCAAGCAGCTCACCCTCGTATATGACATTGGTCAACTAAGTCCAAAGACTTAATACAAACAACAGGTGGAGAAGGCAGGTAGTGACTAAGAAGATAAATAATCCCTGCAGAAAAGTTCCCAAGAGAGAGTAGAGAGGAGGAAACAATTCTAAGATGCTCTGAACTTACTGGTCTACATGATGCAAAAATCACATGAAATTAAATTGTCGTTAAAATATAAAACATGATCTTACAAGCATTTCTTTTCTTTAAAAAATGTCTTTGCTGAACATGATTCCTAAACTCAACCCTGATAATGTGTTGACAATGTGTCCTTCAGTCACAGCAAGATGGTTTTTCAACAGTAAACCATAAATACTACACTTTTCAACAGAAAGATACATCTAAAAGTGTGTGTGTCAAAGTGCCAAAGACCTAGCTCTCAGAATAAACTTTTGGATAAAATGGCAAAGATTAAATTTTGATGATTTATTATGTGGAAGAAAGATGTACACTTGTATCTTCTGGGTATCCTTAATCTCAGATGTCAGAAAAATATGAGCTACCAAGTAGAGCAGGAGTTCAATGAGATCTTGAAGCAGTCACACAGAAAAAACAGTGCGGGTGCTTGTTTGCCTGTTCACTGGCTTGCTCCGTTTACCTATGAGGAGGTCAGGCCGAGCACTGGAAGCCCCAAACACCTGAGTCATTTGGAAGAGGCTCAGGACTCCAGGGGCAAAAACAGGGACCCATAAGACAGGCTTAAAAGGGTTCTGGCAGGAGCCATGACCATCATCACCACCACCACCCGAGCAAAAATCAACCTTCTGTATCTCAAGTTTCAAGGGAGGCACAGTCTGGAGCTTGACCAGCAACCCATCTCAGTTTAGGAAATACCAATTAAGCATCAACAAAGTACTAGGGTAAAGATGCAGGGAGACACCAAAGAGACCTTGGTCTCCTGTATTGCAGTCTGGGGAAGCCTGAGAAGGGACAGTCCCATGGAAAGCCAACTTCGTCGTGAAGAGAAACCAACTCACCAACACTGACTTGTCAATCCCCTAAGCAGGTCACTGTGGAAGAATCTTTTAGACTCAGGCAGGTCCTCCACTACCTATACGTTTACCTGACATCTGATGACAACCTCACGAGACCCTGAGCAAGGACCAACTGAATGGCAGACCCACAGAAACCATGAGATAATAAACGATTACTGCAGTCTGCAGCCACTAAATTTTTGTCACGCTACAAAGTAACAGAGAATAAACGCATCCAGATTTTACATACAAGGCTCAGAGAGGCTAGCTCACCTCCTGTCATAGGAGCGAGCACTAAGTCACATCTGGAAGCCAGTCTCTAGGCTTCAGATTCAATTTCCTTATTGTTAAGTGACACCACCTCTCAAGTAAAATAATTTATAATGCCACAAGAACAATCATACCCATACAATCACATGACTGGCACTAACACACCAGGCTTTCCACAGCACAGAGACACAGCGCCATGTCTCCGCAAACCCAACAGACATGACAGGACCTGCGATATAATTGAATTTGTGACTCTCCAAGAATCCCATGGACAGGGGAGCCTGGAGGGATAGAGTCAATTGGGTTGCAAAGAGTCGGACACCATTGAAGCAACTATGCACGCACGTGCTATTTCGGGGGTTTTTACTATCTTCTAAAAGAACTGGTTTTTTTTTTTTTCCAATGTACAGATTTTTTGAATAAAAATCTAACATATTTATAGAATTTTACACTAAACAATTACATTATTGATATTGAGAATATTTATACACTTTACAATCTTAATCACAATATATATTTGTGTAATTTTAAACAGAATTCATATATCACACTAAGAAAAGCTCAACTGCTCATTGTTTTAAGGATTTGATTTTGTGCTTTCAGTCTCCAACTTTTAACATTACACAAACATTGTAAAATGTATTACCAAAATGCTCATGATGGTGAAACTGTAAGTCCCAATCCACCAAATGGCTACTATCTTGCAAGACATAGTGGCTGGCTCTTAGCCTGTCTACCGCTGGAGAAGGTGAACAGAACATTTCACTGTTACAACCACATCTGCAAGCAATGTTCCTTTGCACAATTGCCCCTTTTGACTCACATGATCTTACAAGACAGACAGGACAGGTATACCACCACCCCCATTTTCCAAAAGATGATGGGGCTTAGGAAAGTCTAAGTAACTCAAATAAGGACACATAGTTATTAAAAGGAATTGCAAGAATTCAACCTACAATTTTTTAGCTCCATATCCCAGACTTTTCTTCTGCCCCATGTTTTAGCCAGTGGTTCTCTGCCTTGAGAGCCTAGGACACTCTGAAAATTACCAGTACCTGGACATCATCCCCCAGAAATTCTGATTCGATTGCCTTGGTCTGTTTTAGCCATCTAATATATTAAAAAACTGGCTTCCCAGGTGGTGCTAGCAGTAAAGAACTCACCTGCCAATGCAGGTAGATGTAACAGACTCGGATTTGATCCCTGGGTTGGGAAGATTCCCTGGAGGAGGGCATAGCAACCCATTCCAGAATTTTTTCCTGGAGAATCTCAGGGACAGAAGAGCATGGCAGGCTATGGTCTACAGGGTCACAAAGAGTCTGACATGACTGAAGCAGCTCAGCGCGCACGCGCACACACACACATATAATAAACCAGTGGTGATCAATTCACAGAAAGTTTATGCCACAAAGGGAGAAACTGTGGGTATCTCTCCATGTAAGCTAAAATATCCTTATCCCCTAAGACAAAAAAACTTTCCAACAAGTAAAGCAGAACAAGTCCAGTAGTCATGAATGGATGTGAGAGCTGGACCATAAAGAAGGCTGAGCACTGAAGAATTGATGCTTTCGAACTGTGGTGCTGGAGAAGATTTTTGAGAGTCCCTTGGACAGTAAGGAGATCAAACTAGTCAGTCCTCAAGGAAATCAACTCTGACTATTCATTGGAAGGACTGATGCTGAAGCTGAAGCTCCAATACTTTGGCACTTTGATGCAAAGAGCCAAATCTCTGGAAAAGACATTGATGCTGGGAAAGGATGAAGGCAGGAGGAGAAGGGGAGAACAGAGGATGATACGGTTGTTTGGCATCACCGACTCAATGGATATGAGTTTGAGCAAAGTCCAGGAGATAGTGAAGGGCAGGGAAGCCTGGTGTGCTGCAGGCCATGGGGTCGCAGAGTCAGACACAACTTAACGACTGAACAGTTCCATGTAAGCTAAAATATCCTTATCCCCTAAGACAAAGAAATCCAGCAACAAACGAAGCAGAACAAGAAGGAAGAGGAGATGGGAAAGTCAAAACCATTCTACAGCTTTCATGGAGTCAAGGAATATTTTATTCCCCTTATCCCACTCCCTGAACCTCACCATTCTATACCTTAACTCCACTGCAAGTTTTAACTCAAGTTACCACCTCTTCCAAGAACCTTTTTGGATCACACCAAATAAAGAAACCTATTGTTTTGCATCCATCTTACCCTGAACTCTACCTCTAAACAGCATATAGTGCACAAGGCATTTATTTACACATACATTTCACTTACTGGATTCTTTTATTCTCTTAAGGAGTTCCTTAAGGGTAGGGTCCCTATCTTATTCAGCTTTTCCATCTAATACATTTTGTTTATCCAGAGCCTTGAAGAAAGAAGACATTAAAAAGCTGAATGGTATGATTTTTTTTAATGTTTAGTATGGTTATTTTCCCCTTGGCCTCCTAGTAGACACTCTTCTGAAATTTTTCAACTTAAATAAAAGAAAGGGGACATGCCCCCCATACAACTGGATTGGGTTAGAGAACAATGTATGCAGTAAGGCCAAATATGGTAAGAACAAGACAATGGTGGAACTCTAGCCCAAGAAAGAATAGGATGAATGGGATAAAATGAGATACTCAAAGTAAGATCAGTTATGATTTTTTTTTAAGGGAGGATTAAGCAAACAAAGGGACAACCTGATTTTTCATTCCCAAGAAAGTGTGACAAAGAACAGTGATTGCTGGCAACTGTATTTTCAACAGAGCTTTTAAAATTCTGGACTAAAGACCAGCGAAGCCAGAAGCACTGAGGAGGAACCCAGGCCTATCGACTCTCTCCTCACTCCCCTTCTCCTGCTCACCCCTTCACCCAGGGCAGTTCAGTGTCCAGCCCATCACTCCAACCAATGGCTTCTAACAGGCACTTTACAATCTTCGTTGTACTTGATGATTTGTAGATTTAAATTTTAACTGCATTCTACTTTGTGAAACTCTGCCCTGAATCTTGAAGTTTTGCTTTTTCTTCTCTCCCGGCCTATCCGGTCACTCTCCTCCAGCATCCTTATATCTTTCTTTCTCTTGGCTTGTACTAACTTGGTTTATCCTCTAAAACTTACGTTCAGCCCTTTCTTCTTCTCTTTCCATGCAGTTCCTCTGAGCATTTTCATCCTTACCATGCTTCCAACTACTCTCCATAAGGCAAGCACTCAGAAACCTGTGTCTCCAGCCTCTCCCCAGCTCTCATGATGCTCCAGGACCCTATATCCAGTTGCCTTCAAGATGCCTCCAATGCACCAATGATATGCCCCACAACACAGTAAACACAATGTCTTCAAACCTGAACTTCCCCTCAGAACTGCTTCCTCTGCTTGATCCCTCCACGACCCAGAAACCTGGCAGTCCTTCTAGCAGCTCACTTTCCCATTCCCTTGACATTCAAACAATCCCAAAGACCAGCCAATTCTCCTTCCTCCAAAATATTTTCCTAAACATTCTCACTTTTGAGCATCACCATGACTTCTGCCTTTGTCTGTGCTCACAACTTCATATTATCCACACTAATTACACTGTCCACTCTGGCCCCCAATCTCACCATATCCCCATCAAACAACACCCCAATCTACCCATCACTCTGCGCTCATGGTGATCTTCCACTCAGAGTTCTTCAGAGCTCATTATAAGGCATGGGATAGCAAACGCACCCAGAGTTAGCGTTCCACTTGCATCTCCTTTCACTCCTGACTTTGCCCTTCACACTCTAATAGAATGACCCACGTACAGTTCCAGAACACACAATGCTCTCATAATCCACATGACTATTCATGCTATTAGCTCCACCTGGAAATGCTCTGAGCTGCTTGTCACCCTGCCCAACTCTACTCAGATTTCAAGACCTAGCTCAAATACAACCACAGCTAGAGCCCTTCTCTGGCACTGCCATCAGACAGCAAGCGCTTCTGCTAGGCATGCTTTGCATGTGTACCTATCTCCACTAGAGCACATTTCACACAATGTTTCATATGTTGGTCAAGATGTCTACTGTCCTATGAGACTATAAGCTTCTTGGTCAAGGAAAGTGACTTTTCAACTTTATATCCTCAGCACTAGTTCAAGGCACACAGCATACAGAACATAAGAAAAAGGAAAAAAGAAAGAAGAAAAGAAATTAATGAACTACAGACCAATGACAGGACAAGATCAACTGGACTTTGAAGTCAAGTGTAGTGAAAGTCGCTCAGTCATGTCCGACTCTTTGCAACCCCAGGGACTATACAGTTCATGGAATTCTCCAGGCCAGAATACTGGAGTGTGTAGCCTTTCCCTTCTCCAGGGGATCTTCCCAACCCAGGGAACGAACCCAGGTCTTCCACATTGCAGATGGATTCTTTACCAGCTGAGCAACAAGGGAAGCCCCAACAGGACTTTAAGCATTAAAAAAAAAAAAAAGAAATCCTGATCTTAAGGAAGTACAGACATTATTAAGTCCCATGCATTTTTTAAAAATAGAAATATATAGTTATTCATGAATTATGAAGGTGACAAAGAAAAAAATTTGTCATTGGACTAAGCAGGCAATAAGGAGCTAATCATCTCCAGTGGAGCAGCTGACAAAAGATTAACAGGTCAGAGATAAAGGTGGTTCTTTCTCTGAGTCAAGCAATTCATCAACCTGAGTCCAGAGACTGAGCAAAAGACTGGCATCTTCCTCTCTCAGATCCCACTCTTCCCCTTTGTCAGGACTCTCTGTACCCCTTTCCCCATCCCATTAAGGCCCAGCTTCCAAGGGAAATTCCCTTCAGATGGAGCCATAAGCCTAGATATGAGAGGGGGAGTCTTTGTTCTCATGGCCAGGACCTAGAGGAATGAAAAGGAACTGCTATTTGCTGAGGAAGCTATTCTGTACCAGTTATTGTGTTAATTTAAGAACACTCACTAAATCTCAACAGTAATGATAAGTAATGACCCCATTTTACAGATGAGGAATGTGTGTTCAAGGTCACACAGCTAAGCAATGACAGAGCTGGTCCAAGAACCTAGCAATGACAACCTCCAGGGTATTTCTACACCCCTGACCACCTTAAAATGGAGTGGGATGTGTTCCAGACATTCTAGGTTGGAACTCAGAATACATTATTCTCCAAAACACTATCATAAGCACATGTTAGAATCTTGCTGTTGTTTAGTAGCTCAGTCATATTTGACTCTTTGTGATCCATGGACTGTAGCCCACCAGGCTCCTCCATCCAAAGGATTTTCCAGGCAAGAATACTGGAGTGGAGTGCCATTTCCTTCTCCAGGGGATTTTCTCAACCCAGAGATTCCACGGATACTGCTTGGCAAGCAGATTCTTTATCAGTGAGCTGCCATGGAAGCCCCCAGGTTTAGAGTCTACAGTACCACTAATACATAATGGCACACAATGAGTTAACAAAGTTTTGGGACCCTGGCTTGGAAATCTACATACTCTGTTATTTTATCCCTGTAAGGACACTGTTCAAAATGACAAAAGTGGTCTTGAAATTTTATTTGGGGAATACCAGGGGTTCTTCAGTGAGGTTTTTCCTTAAGAATATTTTCTTCCACCCCAAAAAAAAAAAAAATCAGTTAGGATAGAAACCATTTTGCCCTGTTAACTTGTAAGAACAATGACACCAGAAGACACCTGTGGGAAATGTGCTTATCTGACCAGGTGCTCATTGACAATGTGCTGTCATTTGAATAAAACATCATACTAAACCCTACAGACTAGAGCTTATGATAGAAATACCACAGACTATAGCAGTACAGCTGATATGCCTGTAATCTACTGACAAAACGTAGTCCTTAGCAAAGTGAAAGCAGATGTCTGGTCTGAAATCAGATGTCTGGGGACTTGTCTCTCTCTTGGCTTCCAGAGCAACATTAGCTACACTAAATACCCAGCTTAGCTGTATGTTAAAACCCACAACTTGGCAAAATCATGACAGTTTGGATGTGAAGCATCAGCATTTTTATTGTAATTCTTATAAACCAAAGACATTTCTGAAATAGAAATCCTAACTTTAAGCTAAATGTGGTAGTATGTCTTTCTCCCTTTGGAAACAGTGTCAGAGCTTTTTAAACACTTGGTGGACACCTTTCCCCTTCACTTTTCAAGCTGACATTCTTTCCCCAGGGCTGTGGAATGATCTGATAGGGAGAATCAGGTGTTGGCCCTTGTCCCAGAAATTTGAGAACCAGTCAGAACAGGTACTACCTGTGAAAATGTAAATACCTGGGGAGCTTAGGACCTTTAAGAAAGTAAGGACCAGACTGCTTTCTACAGTCACAAGTAAGATCAAAAGAAAGTTTTGTGACCAGACAGAGAAACAGGGAGGGAAGTCAACAGTATCTGCATGCCAGGCACTGTTCTTACACTTTCTTTTTAATATACTCACTGTTGTGTTTTGATACACAAAGAGTTAAGGGGCAAAGAAGTTTATCTATCTCCTGAGAAACCAGTATGCAGTTCAGGAAGACACAGTTAGAATCGGAAATGGAACACGAGACTGGTTCAAAATTTGGAAAGGAGTACACCAGGTTGTATATTGTCACGCCACTTATTTAACATATGCAGAGTACATTATGCAAAATGCCAGACTGGATGAAGCACAAGCTGGAATCAAGACTGCTTGAAGGAATATCAACAATTTCAGATATGCAGATGATACCACTCTAATGGCAGAAAGCGAAGAGGAAGTAAAGAGCCTCTTGATAAGAGTAAAAAAGGAGATTGAAAAAGTTGGCTTAAAACTCAATATTCAAAAAACTAAGATCATGGCATCTGGTCCCATCACTTTATGGTAAATAGATGTGGAAAAAGTAGAAACAGATTTTATTTTCTTGGGCTCCAAAATCACTGCAGATGGTAACTGCAGCCAGCCACAAAATTAAATAACACTTGGTCCTTGGAAGAAAATTAAATAACACTTGGTCCTTGGAAGAAAATTAAATAACACTTGGTCCTTGGAAGAAAAGCTATGACAAACCTAGACAGCATATTAAAAAGCAAAGACATGATTTTGCCCACAAAGGTCCATATAATCAAAGCTATGGATTTTTCCAGTAGTCATGTATGGATGTGAGGGTTAGACCATAAAGAAGGCTGAGTGTCGAAGAACTGGTGCTTTCAAACTGTGGTGCTGGAGAAGACTCTTGAGAGTCTCTGGGACAGCAAGGAGATCAAACCAGGAAATCAACCCTGAATATCCATTGAAAGGACTGATGCTAAAGCTGAAGCTCCAGTACTTTGGCCACCTGACACGAATAGCTGACTTATTGGAAAAGTCAGCTGGGAAAGATTGCTGGGAAAAGACTGAGGGCAAGAGAAGGGGGTGGCAGAACTGCCCTTGCGGGATCTTGATGCTGGGAAAGATTAAGGGCAAGAGAAGGGGGTGGCAGAGGATCAGATGGTTAGATAACATCACTGACACAACGGACATGAGTTTGAGCAAACTCTGGGAGATAGTGAAGGACAGAGAAGCCTGGCATGCTGAATTCCATGGGGTCGCAAAGAATTGGACACAACTTGGCAAGTGAACAACAACAGCAGCAGCAGAGCTAATACATTCAGCAGTAAGAATCAAGATTCACATCCATGTCTAACAGACTATATCAAAAGCATGCAACTTTTACATAGGATTTGGAATGGAACAAAGAGCAGTGGTAAACAGCCAAGAATACAAAAGTAAAAGGCAGAAACTCTGAATTTTATCAAGCAGTGGTCCTCTGACACTGACTGAGATTAACTTTCTATTGCAACATCCCTAAGATGGCACAGAACAATCCAAAGGAACTTTCTGGCCAACCCATTCCTTTTCTATTCTTGCAAGATTTAAGCAACTTTGTTTTAACCTTATATAATCTTTGTAACCCGAAAAAAGACACTTTCTTTCATGTCGATGTAAAAAATGAGGTTACAGAAATTCCTTGGTGGTCCAGTGGTTAGGACTCAGTGCTGCCATTGCCACAGGCCTGGTTTCAATCCCTGGTTGGGGAATTAAGATCCTGCAAGTTGCACACAGGCTCAAAAAAAAAAAAAAAAAAAAAAAGATTGACATATACACACTACTTTATGGGCTTCCCTTGTGGCTCAGATGGTAAAGAATCTACCTGCATACAGGAGACCCAGGTTTGATCCCACGGTTTAGAAGATCTCCTGGAGAAGGAAATCACTACCTATTCCAGTATTTCTGCCTGGAGAATTCCATATACAGAGGAGCCTAGCAGGCTACAGTCCATGGGCATGCAAGTCAGACATGACTAAGTGACTAAGCACAGCACAGCACATTTAGAAAAGTCACAGAAAACTGGTAAAAGGTCTGACCCCAAATGGCCGTCTTCTACATACCTTCCTCATTTTCCCCATCCTACTCAAAGTGCTCAGCACTTTGATAAAAAAGATAAATATCTATTGAATAAATAAATGAACCTATCACAAATAGACAACTATTTTCTGTTTTTTCATAAAGTAAATTAAGGGGCCATCCGCCACTTGAGCACAAACAAATAAGAAGGCAGGTTCAGGACACAGGAAACCAATGTCAAGATGTCACAGAGGACCATTTTAGTTTTCCTGTGTAAGCATCCAAGAATGTGACTCACAAACTCCTTACTTGTGGCTAACATGAATTTTAACTAATTCAAAACATTTCTTTATATAGGACTTCAGGGATGCCTAAGGTATTTCCAAACTTCTGAGAGCAGTTGTGTTTGATTTCACAAATTTGAGGAGAGGAGAGAGTGGTGGATTCGGGAAGTAATGGAAAAGTCCCAGAGAAGAATCTTTTAAAGAGCCCACACTGAAAATCACAGCAAACTTTCAGAAATGTCAGTGTGCTGTTTGGCAACTTTTCAGTAGTGAAGAGAATGCTGGGGGGTGGGGGATGGGTATCAAAGTGAAAGTCAAGAGAAAAAGGCCCAGTCTGGCCACTTCTCCCTCCCAAAATACCGTTCCCTATGAGCTCGAGAGAAGATCCCAAAGGAACGTCAACACTTGTGATACTGCTATTAACTTTATCCTTGGAGTTTCGTGTTAATTATCACGGAAAGCCATGATGCTTTAATTTTACAGTCTCAGAGATTAGTCCAAGTGAGCTAAGGGGACTGAGACAGACAACTACAAAACAACCACAAGACAGACGACTACAGAGAGGTTAAGGGTAATCGCAGTTTTCTGCCAGGTCAAGTGGCTAAAGGGGACGCATGCCAGCTGTCAAACTCCCAGCTAACTCTACAGATTCCGAAAAATCTGAAATAAGTTCTTTGAGCTTGGAGCCTGTGACCCTTGAACGTGGCTCTCAGGTTCCTGCTTAAAAGGTAGAATTTGGCCCCAAGATTCCGCAAGGGCAGTTCTGGATCTAGTCCTTCTCTTCCTGGCTCGCTCCCTCTCAGCATAAAGTCCTAGCTGCTTCCACCTTCAGTCATTCCTTACTTACCCTTTCTCCCGTTCTTCCTCGGTGAGAAGGGGTAAGTGGTTATTTTGTGCCCTCTCCCAATTTGGCCAAAACCCTAAAAGTAAAAACGACAAACACGTGTTTTAAAACCCTGACGTTCAAGCCTCAGAACTCCCACCACCTGCCCAACACGTCCAGACACGTCCAGCGTCTCCACAGCGCTCCCTCGCGGCCAGACTCTGGGCCCGAGTTGTCCCCTCTGCGAGCCGGTGCAAGAGAGGGCGCGATACGGGGCGCCCGCCCGGCGGGGAACGGCTGGCCGGTTCTAGGCCTGGCGTAGCTCTTTCCCGGCTCGGGTTTCCTACTGGAATTCACGCGAGGAGGAAGGGGCCGAGGGGGCCGGGTCCGCTCCCCGCGGAGCCTCAGATAAACACGCGCACGCACACATGTCCGCGATCACAGCCAAGGACTCGCGGCCAAGCAGCCATCTGCCTCCCAGCAAAGCCCTTCCCCTCTGGGGCTAGTCCCCGGGAAGGGTCCCAAGCCCTGGGGACCATCAAGTGGCGGCGGCAGCAGCGCGCCTGCCCACCCCCGCCAACCTCACAGCCCCCGACTCGCCTCCCGGCGCCCGCCCTCCGCACTCGCTGCGCCGCTCAGCCCAAGGGCCTTCCCCGCGCGGGCCCCGCCCTCCGCCGGCGGCAAGCTCCGCCCCCGCCCCCTGCGAGCGGGAGCCACGCGAAGCTCCGCCCCGGCGGTAAAGCTGCGCTTCCGAATGCCTGCGCGGGTTAGATCCAAAACCCGGCCTGGATCTGCAGCGGATCAAAAATAACCCTTGCTCAGCGCCAGCTCTGAGGAGAAGGCAATGGCAACCCACTCCAGTGTTCTTGCCTGGAGAATGCCAGGGACCGGGGAGCCTGGTGGGCTGCCGTCTGTGGGGTCGCAGAGAGTCGGACACGGCTGAAGCGACTTAGCAGCAGCAGCAGCAGCGCTAGCTCTGCCCTCTGCATTGTACTATCCGCTGAGAGGGCGACGAAGAGTTGAAACTGTATGAAACTGTGGCTCCATCCTCTCCCCTCGTTCACAGGTGAGGAAACCGAGACCCCAGCCGTTGCTTTGAGTGCACAGCTATGGGGACAAACTATCTTATGGGGACACTCCCCTCTGGAAGCCTCATTATGGCCTTGTTTCTGCTAAAATGGGCACAGGAAAAGGATTAATCCAGAACAAGTGATTTACTTTGGAGAAACTGGAATTTCATACCTAAGCTTTTGACGTCAAACGACAGACTCTTAACTGGGTTTTTTTAACTTTCAAAGAAAGTGGAACTTGCAATTACGTTTTCCCTTTATTCTCTTTCTGGATACTGACGAACTGATCTGTGCAAATCATTCAATATAAATCAAAGGACAAGACACTCTAGTACTTAGGGTTCAAAACTAATTATAAAGGTTTAAAAACCTACTCAGAGACTTAGATGAACCTGATAGCTAGAACTTCGAGAATCTCCTGAATCTTCCCAGGTGGCTCAGAGATTAAGATTCCAACGGCCAGTGCAAGAGACTCGTGTTCAGTCTCTGGGTGGGGAAGAGCCCCTGGAGAAGGAAAGGGGCAACCCACTCAAGTATTCCTGCCTGAAAAGTCCCGTGGACAGAGGAGCTTGGTGGGCTAACAGTCCATAGGGCCACAAAGAGTTGGACACCACTTAGCAACTAAGCAACAACCACAAGTTAAGTAGACGGAGTTCCTGGCAACCAGGAGCTGACAGTCTGGAAAGGAATGTATGCGGACAAACAAGACAGGTGTGTGATTTTTATTATAATGGAATGGAATTAAACATACAAAAAGAGTTGCTAAGTCTGACCTGTTACAAAGATTCATCAAATGTACTTCCCTGGTGGCTCAGATGGTAAAGCGTCTGCCTACAATGCGGGAAACCTGGGTTCGATCCCTGGGTTGGGAAGATCCCCTGGAGAAGGAAATGGCAACCCACTCCAGTACTCTTGCCTGGAAAATTCCGTGGATGGAGGAGCCTGGTAGGCTTCAGTCCATGGGGTTGCAAAGATTCGGACACGACTGAATGACTTCACTTAAGAAACTGAAGCAATGGTACCCATGAACCTATTTGCAGGGCAGGAACAGAGACACAGACATAGAGAACAGACTTGTAGACAAGGAGGAAGGTGAGGGTGGATGAACTGAGAATGTAGCACTGATTCATGTACACTACCATATGTAAATTAGATAGCTAGTGGGACTCTTTGTATAGCACAGGGAGCTCAACTGGGTGCTCTGTGATGACCTAGAGGGGCGGTGTGGGGGTTAGGGTGGAGGTGGGGTGGGAGGGAGGCTCAAGAGATTAGGGATATACATATATACTTGGCTGATTTGCATTGTCATACAGCAGAAATCAACACAACATTGTAAAGCAAATATCCTCCAATTAAAAATGTATTTAAAAATAAAGTATGAATAAGAAATTCTAAAAAAGAAGCTGAGGTAATCTGAAAAGGCTATGGTATACTGTTTGACTCCAACTATCTGACACTCTGGAAAGGGCAAAACAATGGAGACAGTCAAATGATCTGTGGTTGACAAGGGTTATGATGGAAGAAGGTACAAATAGGCAGAGCATTAGTCAAACCCCATGGAATGGATAACACCAAGAGTGAACCTGTTGTAAACTGCAGACTGGGTCATAGTGATGTGTCAATGTGGGTTCCTCGGTTGTAACAAATGTACCATTTGGGTCCTGAGATGTTGATAGTTGAGGAGGCTGTGCAGGTGTGGGGTGTCTGTAGTTTCTGCTCAATTTTGCTGTGAACATAAAACTGGTCTTTAAGGAAGAAATAGACTTTTAAAGAAAAAGAAGATGGGGTAAAGCCTCAGAACATCCCATATTCTTCAAATTCATCAGTTAAATTCCAAACAGGATATTTGGCTTCCTGTGTGGAGTTGCCTTCCATTCAGCATTAATAACATCAGGAAGAAAATGAATCATGTATTCCTGCTGCTGCTGCTGCTGCTGCTAAGTCACTTCAGTCGTGTCCGACTCTGCGCGACCCCATAGACGACAGCCCACCAGGCTCCCCCATCCCTGGGATTCTCCAGGCAAGAATACTGGAGTGGGTTGCCATGCCCTCCTCCAGGGGATCTTCTTATGACTGGCATCTCTTATGTCTTCTGCGTTGGCTGGCAAGTTCTTTACTGCTAGCACCACCTAGGCAGCCCATTCCTATTCATACATACTTACAAATAGTAAGCAAATAGTGCAAAATATCATAGAATAAATGTTCTTGAAATTCTTGGTTTCAAGATCTCTTTACATTCTTAAAAATGAGGGCTTTAAAGAGCTTTTGTTTGTGCTGGTTACGTATGTCCCTATTTACTATATTAAAAATTAACATAGAAAATGTAGATGTATGTTTATTAACTCATTTTTAAGATAATAAACCCATTTTGTTTACTCCAAAAAATATTTTTTTAATGGTGACCACATTAAAAAAAAATTAGTGAGAAAAATGGGTTTCTTCACGTCTTTTTCAAGTTGGTCTACTCTCTGTCATGAGAGAGCTGGAAGCTCACATTTTGATTCTACATTCAGTCTGTTGTGATATGTTGTAATAGCTAAGATATTATGGAGAAAACTGGCTCTCAATCAAATTCCTGGTTGAAAAAGGAAAGACCTTGAAAATCCCATAAAAGGGTCTCAAAAAACCCCAAGGGTCCTCAGACCTCACTTTGAAAATTGCTGCCAGATAGCATTTTGCATTTCATTGACTTGAATACCATGCATTCCCACACCAGAGTTTACTAACACCTGAAATTATAGTCCTTCACTTATTCCAAGTTAAAACTCTGACTTGACAGCTAACTTCAAACCCATCCCATTTCTGAAAGTTTTTTCAAAGCTTTTACTATAGCAACTCTGATGAAATTTATATTCTTTTTGTGTACATATAAAAACATTTGAGATTTCATTTATATCCTTCACTGCAAACACTTTTGGGAAATTTTTAATATAAATTGTGCCATCTGGAAAAATGAAACATTGATATATAGTTATTAACCAATTTAGGCATACTTATAATGAACAACGCACATCTTCTTTTACATAAGTAATGTAAAAGTGAACTTAAAATAAAAATAAAACAGGCAATTACAGTATTTATTACCTAAATAAATACTAGATTCTAAAGTTATTGCCTTGGAATAAAACGTTATATGTATAAGCTTTTATTTTTACTACAAATGAAGTAACTTAAGTCATCCATTGTGGATTTTTAATACAATTTCCAACTAAAAGGCACCTGGGCCACTCAGAGGAGTGTCTGATTTCACCTCTGGGGAGAATACATACAAAAGACAAATGTGATATCTTGTGACACAAACAAAGGAATCCATTCACAATAAATAAGTGTGTCAAAAGGTGACTGAAACCAAAATCACAGGATCTCTCTGGCTAAAGATGGGACAATCAAAAAAAGTAATAAATACTGTTGTTTGAAACACATTCAGTATATGAAAATCTATGAATTCTTAATCATACTTCAAAGGAGAGAGACAAAAATAAACAAAAAATTCACTAGACACTATTTCAAGTAACTAGGGCACACACCCCTTATTCTAAAATTGTCAATTAAAAGAATTAGAACTTTCACTGTCTTTCTTGATTTAATTGTATTTCAGAAAACCAAATGGTTGTTGAGGGTAAGTTGTTTTTTTACAATACATGAAAGAAATTTCCAGAATTGGAAGGACCAAACAACATGGTTGTCTGTGGAGGCCTCACAAATAGCTAAGAAAAGAAGAGAAGCTAAAGGCAAAGGAGAAAAGGAAAGATATACCCATCTGAATGCAGAGTTCCAAAGAATAGCAAGGACAGATAAGAAAGCCTTCCTCAGAAATCAATGCAAAGAAATAGAGGAAAACAATAGAATGGGAAAGACTAGAGATCTCTTCAAGAAAATTAGAGATACCAAGGGAACATTTCAGGCAAAGATGGGCTCAATAAAGGACAGAAATAGTAGGGACCTAACAGAAGCATAAGATATTAAGAAGAGGTGGCAAGAATACACAGAAGAACTATACAAAAAAGATCTTTTGTATATCTGACCCAGATAACAAGATGGTGTGATCACTCACCTAGAGCCAGACAATCTGGAATGCAAAGTCAAGTGGGCCTTAGGAAGCATCACTACAAACAAAGCTAGTGGAAGTAATGGAATTCCAGTTGAGCTATTTCAAATCCTAAAAGATGATACTGTGAAAGTGCTGCACTAGTATGCCAGCAAATTTGGAAAACTCAGCAGTGGCCGCAGGACTGGAAATGGTCAGTTTTCATTCCAATCCCAAAGAAAGGCAATGCCAGAGAATTTTCAAACTACCACACAATTGCACTCATCTCACATGCTAACAAAGTAATGCTCAAAATTCTCCAACCAGGCTTCAGCAAAATCGTAAACTTCCAGATGTTCAAGATGGATTTAGAAGAGGCAGAGGAAGCAGAGAGCAAATTGCTAACATCCGTTGGATCACAGAAAAAGCAAGAGCGTTCCAGAAAAACATCTACTTCTGCTTTATTGATTATGCCAAAGCCTCTGACTGTGTGGATCACAACAAACTGTGGAAAATTCTTCAGGAGATGGGAATACCAGACCACCTTACCTGCCTCCTGAGAAATCTGTATGCAGGTCAAGAAGCAACAGTTAGAACTGGACATGGAGCAACAGACTGGTTCCAAATTGGGAATGGAGTACGTCACTGCTGTATATTGTCATCCTGTTTATTTAACTTATATGCAGAGTACATCATGCAAAATGCCAGGCTGAGTGAAGCACAAGCTGGAATCAAAATTGACGGGAGAAGTAATAACTTCAGATATGCAGATAACACCACCCTTATGGCAGAAAGCAAAAAGTAAAGAGCCTCTTGAAAGTGAAAGAGGAGAGTGAAAAAATTGGCTTAAAACTCAGCATTCAGAAAACTAAGATCATGGCATCCTGTCCCATCACTTCATGGCAAATAGATGAGGAAACAATGGAAATGGTGAGAGACTTTATTTTGAGGGGGCTCAAAAATGACTGCAGATGGTGACTGCAGCCATGAAATTAAAAGACCCTTGCTCCTTGGAAGAAAAGCTATGACAAACCTAGACAGCATATTAAAAAGCAGAGATATCATTTTGCCAACAAAGGTCCATCTAGTCAAAGCTATTGTTTTTCCAGTAGTCATGTATGGATGTGAGAATTGGACTATAAAGAAAGCTGAGCGCCAAAGAATTGATGCTTTTGAACTGTGGTGTTGGAGAAGACTCTTGAGAGTCCCTTGGACTCCAGGGAGATCCAACCAGTCCATCCTAAAGGAAATCAGTCTTGAATATTCATTGAAAGGACTGATGCTGAAGCTGAAACTCCAATACTTTGGCCACCAGATGCAAAGAGCTGACTCATTGGAAAAGATGCTGATGCTGGGAAAGACTGAAGGCGGGAGGAGAAGGGGATGACAGAGGATGAGATGGTTGGATGGCATCACCGACTTGATGGACATGAGTTTGAGTAAGCTCCAGGAGTTGGTGTTGGACAGGGAAGCCTGGCATGCTTCAGTCCATGGGGTCATAAAGAGTCGGACGTGACTGAGTGACTGAACTGAACAATCCTTCCTGACACAAATGATTCAGGCAACAATCATCAATGGATAGTCCAACATATAAGAAATAAATCTCATATCTTAATTATTTAAAACAATATCAATTTCCAAAATCAAAACAAGCAGACAAAATAAAAATTAATATAGGTGCTTATATGATGTTAATGTGCTGTAATACTCAATTTCAAGATGCTTTTAGGCACACTCAACAATTCAATGGGTGTCAATGGGAAATAAAATTTTCTACATGTAGAATATTTGTTACAAAACAAAAATCAAGATCATCAGGGCAATTTATGTTTTCTGTATTTTTGTTCCTTTGTTTTGAGAATGATAACTGAAATTTTCATTTTTTGGTCAGCTTCACTGGGTGTTTATTTAGTGTTAATTTTCTCTTCTTAATTTTTTTCTATTATGAGGTAAAGATCATTGTTATATGTTATTCAAATATATACTCTTTGGCGTTTTTTTGGCTTTTAATTAATTAATTAGTTTGCTTATTTAATTTTTATCTGCACTGGGTCTTGGTTGCTGCACTCATGGTCTCTCTGGTTTTAGCAAGCAGGGCTGCTACTCTTTGAGGTGCGGGCTTCTCACTGTAGTGGCTCCTCTTGTTGCGACTTGTGGGCTCGGGTGCCTGGCTCAGTAGTTGTGCTGCATGGGCTTGGTTGCTCCTTGGCATGTGTTATCTTCCCACACCAGGGACCAAACCCATTTCCCCTGTATTGAAAGGTGGATTGTTAACCACTGGGCCATCAGGGAAGCCCCACATTTTTTCTCTTTATTTTTACAGAAAACCTCTGAAACTTTCAAAATAATCCTGTTAGTAAAAAAATGATGCACTGCTTATTATTATGGTCACTTATCATTATATAAAAACACATAAATACAATAAAAAATTCACAATAATTTATGATTCGTGGAATTCCTGTTTTTTTCTTAATCATAAAATTATCTGTTGGGACTTTGAAATCACTGTAAAAATGTTAATACACAGCCTGATGGCCTTATTAACAAAGTCTTTTTTTTTTTCCAATGATGTAGACCTTAATCAAAATTTTTTTCTCTCTCCAACTCGTGGATCCAAACGAGTTGGTCATTGTAGGCACTCTGATGGAGGGAAATCTTGACATATATTTAAACAACCTGAGAATGTTCAGCCTTTAGAAGAAAATAGCTTTGATGAAAATTTGGTAGCTATCTTCATAAACTTCAAGGCTGTCCTGAACAAGAGAAACTGCATTTATTCTGTAAGACTCAAGAGGATAGAATTAAGATAAATGAGATGGAGTTACAGGGAAGAAAATTTTGCTTTTGTATATATATATATAAGTTTCTAACAACCAGAGAGCTCTGAAAAGAGAACAGATTGCCTCAAGAAATAGTGGTTTCCTGTCAAGGAAAAAGGCTGGACAACCATTTATTGGGGATATTATTAAAGGGACTCTTAAAAGTTTATGATTCTTTCTGACTCTGTTATTTTATTCACTTCATGAGATACATAAGTGTTAAAATTGCCACTTATGGTTAAGAATAATGAAATTCAGAGAGTTATGTTGGTTAGGATACTTGGTAAATTATAAAAGCAACTTGACCTAGCCTAAGCAAAACTGAAGGACTGTATAAGACAGAGTGCTATTTCTTAGAACCCAAGGCTGAATATTGTCACCCTGCCTGTTTAACTTCATGCGAAATGCTGGGCTGGATAAATCACAAGCTGGAATCAAGATTGCTGCAAGAAATACCAATGACCTCAGATATGCAGATGATACCACAATAATGGTAGAAAGAGGAACTAAAAAGCCTCTTGATTAGGGTGAAAGAGGAGAATGAAAAAGCTGGCTTAAAACTCAACATTCAAAAAACTAAGATGATGGCATCTGGTCCCATCACTTCATGGCAAATAAATGGGGAAAAAATGGGAACAGTGAAAGCCTTTATTTTCTTGGACTTGAAAATTACTGGAGACAGTGACTGCAGCCATGAAATTAAAAGATTTTTGCTCCTTGGAAGAAAAGCTATGACAAATCTAGACAGCATGTTAAAAAACAGAGACATCACCTTACTGACAAAGATCCATATAATCAAAGCTATGGTTTTTCCAGTAGTCACGTACAGATGTGAGTGTTGCACCGTAAAGAAGGCAGAGCACTGAAGAATTGATGCTTTTGAACTGTGATGCCAAAGAAGACTCTTGAGAGTCCCTTGCACAGCAAGGAAATCAAACCAGTCAATCCTAAAGGAAATCAACCTGAATATTCATTGGAAGCACTGATGCTGAAGCTGAAGCTACAGGGTTACCTGATGCAAATAGCCGACTCATTGGAAAAGACCCTAATGCTGGGAAAGATTGAGGACAGGAGGAGAAGGGGGTGACAGAGAACAAAATGATTGGATGGCATCACCAACTCAATGGACATGAGTTTGAGCAAGCTCTGGGAGTGATGAAGAACAGGGAAGCCTGGCGTGCTGTAATACATGGGGTCACAAAGAGTCAAACACAACTTGGCAACTAAACAACAAGGGTAGTATAATGCAGCTAGGGACTGAAGTCAACAGAACTTTCTCTATGTCTCAACTCTGAGTCTCTCTATAAATTGCTTTGTTCTCTTTTTCTACAGATATATTTTCTGTGCTTCCCAGCCACATGATAGGTAGAAATTCCACGGCTCCCTAGTTTACATCTCTGTCATTCAACAGAACAGCCCAGAATGACTGACTGCCTCAATTATTTTGAACTTTATGGTATCAATTCATCACATTGTTCTCCCTTCTGATTCCTGTGCCAATTGATAAATAACCACAGTAAAACTGGATTGGATAATATGACTTGAACTTGGGGCACAGATGGAGTTTTCTACAGCTTTCCTTTCAATTGAACTCACTTGGTAAAAAGCAGATCCTCTTGTCTGAAACTTTGAATTTGCAACAAGTCATACAAACATTTTGAAGTTTTTTTTTTCTGTAACTGTGGCACCAATGACCCTAGCATCTAGTTCTCTGTGGCAGTAGTACCAGTAGCAGCTTCCAATATCTGGTGTTACAGTGATGACTGCAGGGCAATGACATCAGTTACATGTTACCCAGATTCTTTCTGCAGCATGACTTTGACTGTCCTACTATGGTCTCCTTTAGATGTTGCTCATTTTTTCCCAAGCCCAGCTTTTCAGGTCTTCTCAGGGATTCTGTGAGCATTCCTAAATTCTCACAATAATTATTTTTTATTTTCAAATATCCCAGAGTCGTTTTGTGTGGTTTACAACTAAGAACTTGCCTGTCTTACAATCAGCTATACCAACTGGTCAAACTCTTGTAGAGGAGACCTAATTGTCAGAGATCCACCCCATTAATGACAAGACCAATCCCCAGGAAAGAAAGGATGACCAAATACCCCCAAATAAGCATCTTTTGGCATAAATATTCAGTGAGTTGTTCAAGACGATAGAGGAGATTAATATCAGTAACCTAAAAAAAAAGTCTTAGCAATCACCGTTTAGTTCATTCTTTTATCCCTGTTACCCTTGACTTGTAAATTAATAATTAGTAGGGAAAACTAGGGTTTTTGAATAGAAAGACCAACACAAGCAATTTTAGAGTCTCAACAGTTTACTCTTCCATCGAACTTAGAAAACAATTTAGAAGAAGAATAGGCTGAATTCAATTCGACAACTTAATTCTTTCAAACTTGTCACTTAATTAATCTTTGTGTGCATCCTTGCTAAGTCATTTCAGTCATGTCAGACTTTGCGACCCTATGGACTGTAGCCCACCAGGCTCCTCTGTTCTAGGGATTCTCCAGGCAAGAATATTGGAGTATGTTGCCATGCCCTCTTCCAGGGGATCTTCCCGACCCAGGGATCAATTCAGTATCTCTTAGGTCTCCTGCATTGGCAGCAGCTTCTTTACCACCAGCGCCACCTGGGAAGCCCCACTTAAACTTTATTGTTTCTTTAAATTGTGTAAGCATAGCCTAAACTCTTCTATGCTAACATGGGAATAAAAAAATGAATTACTGATTAAACAAATAGTTTAATTGAAAATTGTGTTTAAAGTATTCTAATACTTTCCATCATGTAATATAAAATAAAACTGTGTGGTCTATCTATTTTTAGTGACCTATTTGATTTTTGTGAGGGAGATAATTTTTTAAATTGAGCAAAATTAAAAAGAAAGGGAAATAATTATTTGAATAATCAGTTCCAAATAAGTAAGATTTATTTTTTGTATTTTACTTATACATAACTAAGATTAGATTAAAAATTCAAAGTATGAAACACAAAGATTATCATTGAGCATAAATAATTAAAATTAATTAGAGTCTTAAACTGAGAACTCCTAGACTCCCGAGGATGTGGAGACTATTAGAAATCTGTAAAGATTTCTCCTCTTCTTTCATTAGGAATGGCAGGAACAGATCATAAGAGTTAATGTTTAAATGCTTAAGAATGTGGGTTTCAATATTTTTGGAAACACAAAACGGTCCTTTCTAAATTAACTGACAAGTCATTGTGTACTTGCAATACAGACTGGCTTTTTTGTGGTGATAAGCTGCATCATATCTGTCTGAGAGACAAGCTATGAGAGAATTGTGAAAGAAACAGCAAGTATAATCAGTAATCAAGTGTAGATTCTTGAGACAGCAATTGTATAAACTTCAGTGTTGAGAATTGATAGACTTTACTCTTCACTTCATGGTTGGGAAGTGTCTGTAATTAGCTTCCAAAAAAGAGAGACAAAGAGGTGTACTACACTCCTATGGAATTATATTATGTTGGAACTGAAAGTGATCTTCATGTATTAGTTAGCCAATGCTGAATAACAAGCCATCTTAAAACTTGCTGGCTCAAAACAACAAACACGTGTTTGTTAATAGCTGTGGATTAGCTAGGGATTGACTGATCTAGTCTGGGCTCAACTGAGCTAATTCCATTCCATGTTTCTCATTCTCCTTGGATCACAGGCAAAATAATAATAATAGTGTTTTTTAAAAAGTGCCTCTTGAAGTCTTACTGTGCGCCAGATTTTGTGCTAGAAACACTTAAAAGTGTTACCTCTTTTACTCTTCATAAAAACATTGTGAAGAAGGTTGGATTTTTCTCACTCTTTTTTGGCTCTCCAGTTCTTCCAGACTACTTTGTAGCAATTTTAGGGCCTAAAGCATCACCCTCCACTGAAACCCAAAGATCTGTGAGGAGCTTCAAGCTGTAACTAGACTCCCAGTAGACTCATCAAAGCTTAACCTAGCCTTGACCCTGGAGTCTCCATCAATGAAAACTCCCAGAATGTTCTAGCTGCCTCTCAACCTGTCTCTGTTAAAGAAACTTAGTAAGTTGACTCTCAACCCTAGTAGCAAATTGCCTTCTATTCTACCAGAATATTCACCTCAACAGAGTGGACACAGACTTGGTGAAGGCATACTATGTAGGAGGAAAAGTGTGAGAAGGTTGTTAATTGCTCAGAAAGAAAAAATAAGCCACTATGAAGTAGATGCTTTTTGTTTTTTTTACAGTTAAGGGAACTACAAAGAAGCTTTTTTAAGGTCATGAAATTAGTGTATGATGGACTTGGAAAACACATATAGGTCTGCCTGACATCAAACTTCTTGTTCTTAACCACTCTGCTTTCTTCTGCCTCATGAAATATATTGCTCCATTTTCAGAGAGCCCTGACAACTAAAAAGTTGCTCTTTTATATTCAGTGAAATTATTTTCCCTGTAACTTTAAGTTATAGATCTTAATTTGGCCCTTGAACACTGACTCATGCTGTTTTTCAGGCACTTTTACTGTATCATCTAATTTAAATAATACAGTAGAAGTGCCTGAAAAACAGCATGTGTTCAATAAAAATTAATTTAAATCATCCCCACAATGGATATAACACTCATTGGTAAAATACTCATTGAGACAGGGCCAGCACTAATTGTAATCTCACACAGTTTGCACTTGTTCAGTTTATTCAGAAAGCTATAAGATAATAATAAACTCCAGATATTTAGATATTTAACTCAGATAAACAGACAAACTGTTTCTACAATTTGCCTTAATCTACTAGCTGAGTGACCTTGTCCAAAAGAGAAATGACTCCTAGATTTAATAAGCAACAGACAATTAGAATGCTTTGGCAGAGCGGAGAGGGAAAGAAGGTGAAATGACATTAAATAATGCTTCTTAAAATTAGTAAATGTTTATCTTATAAATAGGTAAATACACAGTATTGACTCTCTTTATAAATGTTGACTTTATTAGTGGAAAAAATGGAATTTGTTCAAAGGTAAAACATAGCTTACATTAAAAATTTACTTAAAGCCACAAGGGGACTAAGTACATAATCAGGATTGAAAATAAGGAGTTTGTTCAAGGATGATTTTCAAAAATGGTAAAAAACAAATACAAAGTGAACATATGTTTAAGATTTTATTGAACTCATTAATTAACAAGGTCGATCTTGGGTGGCCTCAGCTTGCAAAGGGCTTGAAGCAGGATTTCGGTTTCCAGCCAGAGATTGAAGTCAGGCTGCAGCAGCTAGAGTGCTGAATCCTAGCTACTAGACCAGTGACCAGAGATGAGGCCCTGGCCCATCAGCTTTATAGTAACAAATTCCCACAGAGATGAACAGTAGTGAAATAAGTGTTTATTATGAGGAAAAAGAGTATAAGTGGATAGACACACAAGCAGGCCCAGAGAGAACCATGCCCTTCTGGTAGTTTGAATTACTTATATGGGCATTTCTTCCAGGTTTCCTTTGGTTAGTCATCTCATTTTGCTGGTTCTGAGTCTGCATTTGGTTTATCTCTGGGTCCTCCCATATTTGCATGGACATGTCTTAGCCAAGATGGATTCTAGTGAAGAGGCCTATGGGTAGGTTGACGTCACTCCCTTTTGATCTCCAAGGAGCCTCTCTGGGAATGTATAGTTGGAAAGACCTCCTCGACCTCCAGAATGAGTAATATGTGGTCTCTTTTATCTGGGCGGGGCTCAGCTCTGCTCTAGTTCCTGCTATTATCTTCCTCTTGGAGGATCTATCCACAGGGAACAAATTCCAGCGGCTCAGTCTGGAGCCCATCTATCTCCTTCCTCAAAGGAACCAGTAAGCTATTGCAGCCTGTTCAAAAAAGAATCAAAACAGACATATGGAAGGCAATCAGGAATCCTAAAGTACATTTGCTAATGGATACAAAAAATAGAGATTCTATAGGCACTAAACTATAATGCTGGAATCATCTTTTCTATAGAGAGGAAAGCAGTTGTGTCTCTATGACAAATCATGAACAAAAATAATTAACATTTTACTATCAGTCAGTTTTCTATAATATCCTGACTTATAAAATAGCTAAATCAAAGACAGTTCAAAGCACAGGCCCCAAGAAGATCAGGTAACCTAAAGGGAGAACCAGGCGATGTCAAACGTTCCATTGAAAGGACACCAAGTAATCATGCCCATTTCAAAATCTTTAACAATTTTTCCTAATGGATTTTCCTAACAGGACATGAAGGAGAAAAATAGGGAAAATCTTGGGTTAAGTGAAAATTTGCATGCATGCTTGCTTAGTTGTTTAGTCATATCTGACTGTTTGCAATCCCATGGATTGTAGCCTACATAGCTCCTCTGTCCATGGATTTTCTAGGCAAGAATACTGGAGTGGGTTGCCATTTCCTACTCCAGGGGATCTTCCCAATTCATGTCTCCTGCATTGGCAGCAGATTCTTTACTACTGTACCAACCAGGAATCCGCAAATGAAAATTTATAATGCTTGAAATATTTTATATTTTTTAAAAAGACATATGAAAATTTATAAGAAATGGAATAATACAGAAAAATCATAAAATTACTTTTTAGATTCTTCTTTGTCACATTCTTCAAATAAACCTAGTTACTCACTAAGGTCAGATGGGAACTGGAAAAAAGAGAAAGATAAGAAAACAAATAAATTCTATTCATGTACCTTCTCATTCTTCTGCCACAAATTATATTTAAAAATAATAATTTATAACATTTTATATGTCTAGATGATCACTGGCAAGCTGAAGCATTCCCTGATCTTGTCATGTTAAAAGATGACTGGTTGGAATTCAAAAATGGACAAAGAAAGTATTAAAATGACCAATAGGCCCATAAAAAGATGTTTAACACCCCTAGTTATTAGGGAACTACAATTCAAAACCACAATGAGATACTGTTTCATACCTGTTAGAATGACTGTTATCAAAAAGCAGAAAATAGCAGATGTTGGTGTTGATGAGGTTGTTGTTCATTTGCTCAGTCGTGTCCAACCCTTTGCAACCCCACGTCCTGCAGCACACGAGGCTGCCCTGGCCTTCACTGTCTCCCAGAGTTTGCTCACACTCATGTCCCTTGAGTCAGTGATGCCATCCAAACATCTCATCCTCTGTTGCCCACTTCTCCTCCTGCCCTAACTCTTTCCCAGCATCAGGTTCTTTTCTAATGAGTCAGTTCTTCACATCAGGTGGCCAAAGTATTTGAGCTTCAGCATCAGTCCTTCCAAAGAATTCAGGGTTGATTTCCTTGAGGATTGACTGGTTGGATCTCTTTGCTGTCCAAGGCACTTTCAAGAGTCTTTCAAGGGACTTTGAAGAGTCTTCTCTATCACCACAGTTTGAAAGCATCAGTTCTTCAGTGTTCAGCCTTCTTTATGGTCAAACTGTCACATCTGTACATGATTATGGAGGCTGACAAATTGGACCTTTTATGCTTTGCTGAAGGAAATAGTGATACACCATAGAAAACAATATAGTGATTCCTCAAAATTAAACATATGATCCAGCCATTCTACTTCCAGGAGTATACCCAAAAGACTGGAAAGCGGGAGCTCAAACAAATACTTGCATATCAATGTTCATAGGAACTGTCAACTAAAAGAAAAAAGCACAGTGCAAGAGTTGTGGGTTTCAGTTTTATTCAAGGACCTTACTGAGGACTATACTATAGCCTGGGAAATAATCTCTAAGCACTGAGGTAATGATCTTAAGATTATATGTGTGTGTGTGTATATATATATATATATATATATATACAGGCTTCCCAAGTGGTGCTAGTGGTAAAGAGCCTGCCTGCCAATGCAAGAGACATAAGAAATGCAGGTAGTTCTAATGAGATGGATGAAACTGGAGCCCATTATACAGAGTGAAGTAAGCCGGAAATATAAAGACCAATACAGTATACTAATGCACATATATGGAATTTTAAAAGATGGTAACGATAACCCTATATGCAAAACAGAAAAAGAGACACAGATGTACAGAACAGATTTTTGGACTCTGTGGAAGAAGGCAAGGGTGGGATGTTCTGAGAGAATAGCATTGAAACAAGTATACTATCAAGGGTGAAACAGATCACCAGCCCAGGTTGGATGCATGAGACAAGTGCTCAGGGCTGGTGCACTGGGAAGACCCAGAGGGATGGGATGGGGAGGGAGGCGGGAGGGGGGATTGAGATGGGGAACACATGTAAATCCATGGTTGATCCATGTCAATGTATGGCAAAAACCACTACCATATTGTAAAGTAATTAGCCTCCAACTAATAAAAACAAATGAAAAAAAGAAAAAAAAAAAGAAATGCAGGTTCGATTCCTAAGTTGGGAAGATTCCCTGGAGAAGGGAATGGCAAACCACTCCACTGTTCTTGCCTGAAGAATCCCATGGACAGAGGACCTTTGTGGGCTACAGACCCTACCATAGTGTCACAAAGAGCTGGACACGACTAAAGCGACTTCTTATGCACGCATATATATTACACAGATATATGTATATATCTGGTTATATCACTTTGGTTATAGAATGCTTGCAGTCAAGCATAAATCTCAGTAAAAGCGTACTGCTAGTCATGAGGATCAGGTATCTCAGTTAATGATTTTAGTGCCATTCTGTGTATGCGAAGAGTTAAGAATCTGGGTTTATTAAAATTTTTTCCAGAGATATCTGTAACTATCTAAGGGGTCTATTTTTCCAAAGCATGGAGTGCCTTACCTGTTTTTCATCCTGAATTTCTTTTAGGGTTTACCGTCAGTCAGCTACTACAGTGACTAATGACTTGAAATTCCTGTCCTCATAGAACTGGATAGTGAGCCATATTATTTGTTTTACACTACATTATTTACAATAGTCAAAAAGTAGAAATAATCCAAGTGCCCATCAACAGATGAATTAATTAACAAAATGTGGTTTATAGGGGAGGGAAATTTTCCTTTTTACCTTTGTAGTCTATATGGCTGGGCCTATGAGTTAAACTGACAGAACAGTTCAACAGGAGGAAAACATACAAATGTTATCTAATATTTTTCCATGTACTCGGGAAATAGTCAAAAGGAAAATGAAGACATTAGGTTCCAAAACTTGCATACCATTTTAAACAAAGAATGAGAAATTGTGCAGGTGTGACAAGACATAAGGCTTTGGGTCAGGGGCAAAAAATTATGGGACAGCAGATTGAAATATATGAGGAAAACTAATGGAAGTTCTTTTAATTGGTTTGTTTTATTTTAGCAGAATTTGTACAGATCATTTCAGTATAGGCTCCCGGTCTTGTGATAAAAGCATTCTTCTCTTCCTAGTATAGAGATGGCACCCCTCTAATGGGAAATTTTATGATCCGATTTTAAGTAGAAAAAGGGAGATCAGAGATCTCTTCCTGGGACTTCCCTGGTGGTCCAGTGGTTAAGACTTCACACTTTCACTGCAGGAGACGCAGGTTCCATCCAAGGTCAGAGAACTAAGATCCTGCATGACCAGTGACATAGCCAAAAAAAAAAAAAAAGCGAAACAAAAGAGAGTGTCCTTCCTGCATCTATTGCTTTTCTCAAGTGCTTTCAGCTCAAAATAATTAATATGCCACAACGGCATATATTGTGGCATGTTCTGTACCCTTTCATTATATAGATATTACAGAGGAGGAACACTTTTCCTTCTACCCTTCTAGGGTTTTTAGCTAGTCTAATGAGCAAACTGACATAGACGGCATCACAGGAGAAAACCAGTTTAATTTTGTACATGCAGGAGTACTTAAAAAATATAAGACCCCAAAAGGTAGTCAGGCAATAGAGGCTTATATGCCATCCTGAGCTAAGGAATGGGATAGGGTCCTGAGTCTTCAAAGCGGAGGAAAGTGATTCACAGGATAGTAAGAAGAGTGGATGTTCGGTGATCGGATGTTTGCCCTGCCATACAGATAGGTCATTCAAATAAAAGTTATCTTTGGTGATAGTGCTCTCTCTGAGCCAGGGCCCCTATCTAATTTCTTACAGATATTTAATAGGAAGGTTAAAAAAATTGCTTCCTAGGTTTTTTGGGCTTTAATTATCTTCAGCTCAAAATAACCCACATACCAAAGTGATCCATTTTGGGAAGGCTCATCTTGAACCCTTTCAGTACAATGAAATATCATTCAGCCTTAAAAAGTAATAAAATTCTGATACATGATGTAATGTGGATGAACCTTTGAAGCATTATGCTAAGTAGAATAAGTGAAGTATTGTAAGATTCCATTTACATGAAGTATCTAGAATTGGCAAATGTCTAGAAAGAGAAAGAATAGAGGTTTCCAGAAACTGAAGAGTGTGCAGAATTGGGTTATTGCCTAATAATGATGGGGTTCAGGACTCACTACTCCAAAATATGGCAACTTGCCATATTGAATATGAATATTCCTTTCAAGCTGAAGGAATCTGAGGATGACATGTGCAAGAAGGACTTTCTGACCTTCCCCTGAAGCAAGTTTTAAGAGCCCTATATGAGAGGTACCATTCCTATATCTGGAGAGAGTCTCCTTATCTCTAAGGAGGAGGGCACTGAGAAGAATCTGAACTAACTGGCCTTGCTAGATTCCCCCAGTTTACCATACTTGGCTCACCTTTGTCCTCTGACATCTTCCCACAGCTTTTCCCTCTTCCCCAAATTTGGTGTGAGAACTCTCAGAATTAACCATTTCTTTGGGTCTTCATTTCCTTATGAAGGCTCCCAAGTCACATAAAACTTGCATAAACTCAATTTGTATGTTCTTCTCCTATTAATCTGTCTTTGTCAGTTTAATTTTCAGACCCATCCAGGGACCCTAAGAGGGTAGAGGAAAACTTTTTTCCTCCCCTGCAATAGGCACAGAGTTTCTCTTGGGCATGATGAAAAGGTTTTAGAGAGAAACACACACAATGATATGAATGTACTTAATTCGCCTGAATTGTACATGTTTAAAAGGTTAGAATGGTAAATTTTCAATATATATATTAGTGCACGCACACCAAAGATCACTGGTTGGAAGTCAAGTAGGTTTCAAAGCTCTCTCAAAGCTCTAGACACTCCAAATTGTCTTCCTTTTTTTCTTCTCATTAAGTTAAATAATTGTTAAGCATTTGTTGAGAGCTTTTGTGCTAAACACTGTGCTAGGCACAGCAGAAAATTCAAAATAAGACATCTTTCTTTCCATGAACTCCATCACTGAGTTTTCTTAAATTGAGATTAGGGGAAAGCTGTTCAATTTTTTATACAGTTTTGTGTTCTTTGTTGGGAAAGGCTTGTTAATAGGTGTGTTCAGGGGGTAAAAAAAATCTTTCTTTTACAAATAAATAATTAAACAAAGTTAAATGGATTTATTTTAAACATGGGACTTCTTTAATATGCTAATGTGCATTTTTGAATCTCCTAGATGGGGACTTAGTAAATGGCCTTCCTAAACTTATTTGATCAGGATTCTCTGTTCTCTTGAAGTCCAGTTAATTAACATCTCCCTTGTACTGTGTCTACAGAAGTTGAGCTACAGATGTACCAGCCATGTGGGGGATTCTGTTTATGCGGGGCTCAATATGTGATGCAAGCTGTAATTATGATACAAATGTGCAGTTTATTTTATCCCTAAGTGTTCTAGCATGTGTACATGATGATTTTTAACATTTTTTTAAAATTAAAAACATAGATTAAATGTTAAATAGAGACAATAAAAGTAACTTTCCAAAGTAATTTATTTCTTCAATTGAGAGTTCTCTATCTCCTTTAGATGACTTTTAGAATTCCTTTTAAAAAGTTATTTCCATTTTGGGGAGAAGGACTTGCTAATGGAGATTTTGCAGAAAATGTGATGCTGGCTTTGTGGTCTGTAACTTTTAAACATTTTTACTTTTAAAAAAATAAAGCACCAATTCTCCTTTTTTTTCTTAATAATAGTATTTCTACTAAGCTGTATTCCAATAAACAGCTGTAGGACCTGTGATATTATCTATGCCTTTGGATAATTGCACTATATTTTGCAGTTTAAAATATCATTTAAAATATGTCTCCTTTTCCCATTACTAGACCTGGACTTCATGTTATAACCTGCAACAATATACTCTCTCATTTTCTACATATTCTCTATTTTTGTACCATTTCTTCACAATTAAACATGGTGGACCAATTTAAGTGCAATGAGTATCTGATTAAAGCCAAAGATACAGCAAATCTGAGCCCATTTCATGACTTTAATGTTGGTGCCAATTATATTTTCATTAGTAGTATCACTTTCATGTTTATAAAATATTGAGTGAATGCGATAGGATATTCAAATAATTGCATGGGGATTGCAAAGGGATCGAGATGATGAAGCTGTCAAGATCAAATATTTGGCTGTCAGGTAGAAGGCCCTTGTGATGGTGTGAAATGTTTATCATTGAAGGATGAAAGTCTACACTCAGCATGGGAAAGAGGAGTTAGCTGTGTAAATGCACAGTAGATGGAAGTGCAAGTTATCTGAAAGTCACACATTTTAAAGCTAGAGGCTTCCTGAAATAGCACATAACATCCTATGTGGGTTCAAGGATTAAAATCCTACTGGATGACTACAGAGGCCTTCATGGAGGAGGACACATTTGGGCTGGATTCTGAGGGATCAACAGGAGTTCCCCCAATTATTCCAGATGGAAGAAAGAGGCTGAGATATGAAAATACACAGGTGACTCTAGTGGTAAAGAGCCCACCTGCCAATGGAGGAGACCTAAGAGACACAGGTTCGATTCCTGGGTCTGGAAGATCCCCTGGAGGAGGGCATGGCAACCCACTCCTGTATTCTTTTCTGGAGAATCCCATGGACAGAGGAGCATAGCTACAGAGGGCTACAGTCCATAGAGTTGCAGAGTCAGACAAGACTGAAGCGACTTATCACACAGGCACGCACGCACTAAGAAAGTCATCTGGTGGTGCCAAGGGTAGAGCAAATGAGAGATATGCAAGTAAATGAGACTAGAAAACAATAGATTAAGGCCAGATCATTAATGCTGACAATTTTAGACTTTATTCTCTAAATAATTGGGAGCTGAGGAACGTTTCTGAGCAGAGGGCACGATCTGTGTTGCAGAACAATTACCTGGCGGACCCACAGGGAACAGATGAGACTGGAATGAGGCAGGGGGGCTGGGAGGCTAATAAGGATGTTATAATTGTCTACCAAGAAATGATGAAGACTTGATTGAATGGAAAGGAAGCAATGAATAGGAGAAAGATTTCAAAAAGAAAATTAACTGAACTTGGTGAGCAAATCAATTAGAAATGAATTTGTATGCAATAAACAGAATTTCTGCTGTATAGGGCTTAACACATAGGCACTTATTTTATTCAAGAAAATGCAGGTGGCTGCAGGTGTTTGTGCAGAAGCTTGCCAATATCAGGGAAATTCTCACTTCCCTTGGTTTTTGCCCCATGCTGCTGAACAACCCTCTCTTTCACAGCCAACTTTAGCTGTCATGGGCCAGAGGCTTTCTCACTTGTCAGCCTCAAACTGCAGTGGAGGCTGGGGAGGTTGAGGACTGGAGGGTCTTGGTTACCTAGGAGTGACCATGGTCCATAGCTAGGAGCTGATCACAATGTCTTTTTGGAAAAAGAAAAAATTAGCATGGAATAAATAGGCATTGGATATTAGGTGGACAATTTTGCCGCAGTGACTAATTGGATATGGGGGTTTTGAGGATTGAATTGTGTTCCCCTAAAATTTCTTTTCACCAGAACCTGAGAATATGGCTTTATTTAGAAATAGATCCTTTGATAATATAAATAAAGTAAGGATTGTAATGAGAACATACTAGATTAGGATGAGCCCTGTGTACAATGAGAGTGTCATTGTAAATGTCAGAGATAAAGCCAGACACTAGTTAAAGTGATAAGGACAGACTTTAATCAGTAACAAACCATCACAATAAGGAAGAGGCTCCTTTATAATCTGAATTAAACTTCAATTTGTGCAGGGGTGACTGTATTAAAGAATAAAAGAGTAGGGAAAGAGAAAGGAGAAAGGTGGGGCATTGAGCAGCAGCCAAGAAGTGGAAGTTTATGAAAAGTGGGAAGCAGGGGGAGGGAGGTTTGTCCATGTGAAATCCATCTGCATTTGTTGTTTTTCAGTCACTGAGTTGTGTCTGACTCTTTGTGACCCCATGGACTGCAGCATGCCAGGCTTCCCTGTCCTTCACCATCTTCTGGAGCTTACTGAAACTCATACCCATTGAGTGAGTGATGCCATCAACCATCTCAGCCTCTGTCACCCCCTTCTCCTGCCTTCAGTCTTTGCCAGCATTAGTGTCTTTCCTAATGAGTCAGCTCTTCAAATAAGGAGACCAAAGTATTGGAGCTTCAGCTTCAGCAACAGTCCTTCCAATGAATATTCAGGATTGATATTCTTCAGGATTGACTGGCTGAATCTCCTTGCAGTCCAAGGGATTCTCAAGAGTCTTCTCCAATTGATGTTCAAAAGCATCAATTCTTCGGTGCTCAGCTTTCTTTATAGTTCAACTCTCACATCCATACATGAGTACTGGAAAAACCATAGCTTTGACTAGATAGACCTTTGTTGGCAAAGTGATGTCTCTGCTTTTTAATATGCTGTCTAGGTTGTTCATAGCTTTTCTTACAAGGAGCAAGCATCTTTTAATGTCATGGCTGCAGTCACCATCTGCAGTGATTTTGGAGCCCCCCCCCCAAAAAAAAAGTATTTGACTGTTTACATTGTTTCCCCATCATTTGCCATGAAGTTTTGGGCTTCCCTGGTGGCTCCAAGGTTAAAGCATCTGTCTGCAATGCGGGAGACCTGGATTGGATCCCTGGATCGGAAAGATCCCCTGGAGAAGGAAATGGCAAACCACTCCAGAATTCTTGCCTGGAGAATCCCATGGATGGAGGATCCTGGTGGGCTACAGTCCACAGGGTCGCAAAGAGCTGGACACGACTGAGAGATTTAACTAACTACAGGACCAGATGCCATGATCCTCATTTTATGAATCTTGAGTTTTAAGCCAGCTTTTTCACTCTCTTCTCACTTTCATCAAAAGGCTCTTTACTTCCTCTTCACTTTCTGTCATAAGGATGGTGTCATCTGCATATCTGATGCTATTGGTATGTCTCCCTGCAAGCTTGATTCCAGTTTGTGATTCATTCAGTGTGGCATTTCGCATGATATATACTCTGCACAAACGTTAAATAAGCAGGGTGACAGTATACAGCCTTGACATACTCCTCTTCCAACTTTGAATGAGTCCATTGTTCCCAGTTCCCATGCCCAGTTCTAACAGTTGCTTCTTGACCTACATACAGATTTCTCAGGAGGCAGATCAGGTGGTCTGGTATTCCCAACTCTTGAAGAATTTTCCAGTTCATTGTGATCCTAACAGTCAAAGGCTTTAGCGTAGTCAATGAAGCAGAAGTAGTTGTTTTTCTGGAACTCTCTTGCCTTTTCTTTGATGCAACAGATGTTGGCAATTTGATCTCTGGTTCCCCTGCCTCTTCTAAATCCAGCTTGAACATCTGGAAGTTCTCAGTTCACATACTGTTGAACCCTAGCTTAGAGAATTTTGAGCATTACTTTGCTAGTGTGTGAGATGAGTGCAATTGTGCAGTAGTTTGAACATTCTTTGGCATTGCCTTTCTTTGGAACTGGAATGAAAACTGACCTTTTCCAGTCCTGTGGCCACTGCTGAGTTTTCCAAATTTGCTAGCATAATGAATGCAGCACTTTCACAGCATCACCTTTTAGGATTTGAAATAGCTCAGCTGGAATTCTATCACCACCACTAGCTTTGTTTGCAGTGATGTTTCTTAAGGCCCACTTAACTTCACATTCCAGGATATCTGGCTCTAGATGAGTCATCACAACATTGAGGTTATCTGGGCCATTAAGATCTTTTTTGTATAGTTCTTCTGTGTATCCTTGCCACCTCTTCCTAATATCTTCTGCTTCTGTTAGGTCCATACCATTTCTGTCATTTATTGTGTCCATCTTTGCATGAAATATTCACTTAGTATCTCTATTTTTCTTGAAGAGATCTCTAGTCTTTCCCATTCTATTGTTTTCCTCTATCTTTCTCTGGGTTTGTTAACTGTCACTTATTAGAGTTAGTCTGCTACCCTCACACACAGACTGGGAGATAAGCCTATCAGTAGGTGTTAGCTGAAGCAAACAGGATGTCACCTAGAGCCAGACATCCTGGAATGTGAAGTTAAGTGGGCCTTAGGAAGCATCACTATGAACAAAGCTAGTGGAGGTGATGGAATTCCAGTTGAGCTATTTTAAATCCTAAAAGATGATGCTGTGAAAATGCAGAACTCAATATGCCAGCAAAGTTGGAAAACTCAGCAGTGGCCACAGGATTGGAAAAGGTGAGTTTTCATTCCAATCCCAAAGAAAGGCAATCCCAAAGAATGCTCAAACTATGGCACAATTGCACGCATCTCACATGCTAGTTAAGTAATGCTCAAAATTCTCCAAGCCAGGCTTCAGCAATATGTGAACCGAGAACTTGTAGATGTTCAAGCTGGTTTTAGAAAAGGCAGAGGAGCCAGAGATCAAATTGCCAATATCCACTGGATCATTGAAAAAGCAAGAGAATACCAGAAAAACAACTACTTCTGCTTTATTGACTATGCCCAAGCCTTTGACTGTGTGGATCACAATAAACTGTGGAAAATTCTGAAAGAGATGGGAATACCAGACCACCTGACCTGCCTCTTGAGAAACCTGTATGCAGGTCAGAGAGCAACAGTTATAACTGGACATGGAAGAACAGACTGGTTCCAAATAGGAAGAGGAGTACGTCAAGGCTGTATATTGTCACCCTGCTTATTTAACTTATATGCAGAGTACATCATGAGAAACGCTGGGCTGGAAGAAGCACAAGCTGGAATCAAGATTGCCAGGAGAAATATCAATAAACTCAGATGTGCAGATGACACCACCCTTATGGCAGAGAGTGAAGAGGAACTAAAGAGCCTCTTGATGAAAGTGAAAGAGGAGAGTGAAAAAGTTGGTTTAAAGCTCAACATTCAAAAAAGTATGATCATGACATCTGGTCCCATCACTTCATGGCAAATAGTTAGGGAAACAGTGGAAACAGTGGCAGACTTTATTTTGGGGGCTCCAAACTCACTGCAGATGGTGATTGCAGCCCTGAAATTAAAAGATGCTTACTCCTTGGAAGGAAAGTTATGACCAACCTAGACAGCACATTAAAAAGCAGAGACATTACTTTGTCAACAAAGGTCTGTCTAGTCAAGGCTATGGTTTTTTCAGTAGTCATGTTTGGTTGTGAGATTTGGACTATAAGGAAGGCTGAGCACAGAAGAATTGATGCTTTTGAACTGTGGTTTGGAAAAGACTTTTGAGAGTCCCTTGGACTGCAAGGAGATCCAACCAGTCCATCCTAAAGGAGATCAGTCCTGGGTGTTCATTGGAAGGACTGATGCTAAGGCTGAAACTCCAATACTCTGGCCATGTGATGTGAAGAACTGACTCATTTGAAAAGACCCTGATGCTGGGAAAGATTGAGGGCAGGAAGAGAAGGGGACAACAGAGGATGAGATGGTTGGATGGCATCACTAACTCAATGGACATGAGTTTGGGTAAACTCTGGGAGTTGGTGATGGACAGGGAGGCCGGGTGCGCTGAGGTTCATGGGGTCGCAAAGAGTCCTACACGACTGAGCGACTGAACTGAACTGAACTGAGCTAATGCAAACAAGAAATTCTTTGGATAGCCTTGAGTTTAAGAAGGTCATCCTAGGAATTCGACATTGAACTGTTAGAAACCACACTAATGTTTGTTCAAGTCTGTGTGTAGATGGAAAAGTGAAAGTGAAAGTCACTCAGTCGTGTCCAATTCTTTGTGCCCCCATGGACTATACAGTCCATGGAATTCTCCAGGCCAGAACACTGGAGTGCTTAGCCTTTCCCTTCTCCATGGGATCTTCCCAACCCAGGGACCGAACCCAGGTCTCCCACATTGCAGGCAGATTCTTTATCAGCTGAGCCACAAGCGAAACCCAAGAGTACTGGAGTGGGTAGCCTATCCCTTTTCCAGCAGATCTTCCCAACCCAGGAATCGCACCAGGGTCTCCTGCATTTCAGATGGATTCTTTACCAGCTGAGCCATCAGGGAAGCCCAGATGTGAAGGGAAGATGTACAAAATCATTTGCTGACTCTGCAGTTTTAATAGACAAAGGCTAAGGCCTCATCAAAAAGAGGGCTTAGAGGAGCCTGAGTAGAGTTTGGTAAAAGGAGAGAATGGTGGTCATAAGATGTAGACAGAAAGTGGAAAAGGCCATGTGAAGATGAAGGAAGAGACTGGAGTTATGCTCCCCAAAATCAAAGAACACCAGGGGCCATCAGAAGAGACAAGAGGCAAAATAAAATCCTCCCCTAGAACATTTGGAAGGAGCATGGGTTTGCTATTTTGATTTTTAATTTCTGACCTCTTAAACTCTGAGAAAATCAGTTTCTGCTTTCTAAGCGACTTTGTGGCAAATTTTCCCAGCAGCTCGGGAAACTAATATCCATGTGAAGGAGAGGGAGGCACTTTGAACCATAGGAGTCTAGGAAGACATCACTACCGTGGATTGACATGTTGCCTACAAGACATCTGGGAAATATTAACAAGGGGATGAGAATATGGCAGGGTTTGGGATTATGGACTTAGGCTTGAAGAGTGAATGATAATGAGACTTCTGGGGAAAGAAAAGTAAATTTCATCAAACAATAGTGTACAACTTAGGCCATAATTGTAGAGCTTAATTGCCCACTTCAACACAGTTGTTTCCCTCCCATTTCCAAGTTCTATTTCTGTGTGGTGGGGTGGGGAGAAAGCTAGCATCGTTGAGGGTTAATGAATTTGGCTTATAAGAACCAACAAATTTCCACGAGTTTGGAAGCAGTCATTAGCAGAGCTTTAATTTCCTATTTGCCTTAGTAGCAAATTTAGCGTCCCTTTCTAAACTTCACCTTGGATTGCTATCTCTATTAGTTATTTTTTTTTAATAAGAAAACAACACCATAGTGTTGTTGCATCCTCAGTGTTCATAATGTAATTCATTTATATTTCTAGTATTGTATTTATCCCAATGCATTGTAATTATCATTCTGTCTCCCCCTCTAAATTGTGAGTTTCTTGAGAGCAATGATCCATATTTGTATCTCAATTACCTAACACAGAATTCAGCACTTAAGTAATTTGTGTAATAATTGTAACATCTATTGCAATAACAACAGAAGTTAAGGGCCAGGCTCTGGAGCTAGATCACCTAGGATAAATTTTGGCTCTTACATATTATCTTTGTGACCTTGGGCAGATTACTAAACCTCTCTGTGCCTCAGTTTCCTCATTGTAATCTGGAATAACAATAAGACCCTCTGCATTAAAATTGTTGTGATGATTAGTAGGCACTCAGTACATGATCAATATCCACAAATATGGTATTAAATTATTATGTAAAATAAAACCTTCTCACATTCCATACTGCAACCCAAAGTAGGCCTTCCTTATTTTATTTTAGGTTTTCATATCTTCCTATTTCCTTCATGACAATATTATAATCTGTAGTTTAACTTACTTGTCTGCTAACAAGTCCCATGAAGGCAAGAACCTGGTCTGTTTAGTTTCCCACCCATTCCATGCTTAACACCTCATCCACAGAAGAAATAAAATTGATGAATGTTTCATTTCACTCAATGATCTTTGAATGATCATTGATGACTCGTCTATAATGTCTAGTTGAAATCATTCTCACATAGCTAACATTTGTCAACTGAAAAAAAGTTTACAACCTTAACGTTGAGAGGTATGTTTTATTCCATGGACAAAACTGAGGACTTAAGCCTAGGACACAGTGTCTCAGATAACTCTAAGGGACTGTTCTGAAGGGGAAGAAACCAGGACATACAGAAGGTTTTGCAACAAAGACCAGGTAGTTGAAACATCAAAAGAAGGAAAGAAAGAAAGTGAAGTCGCTCAGTCGTGTCTGACTCTTTGTGACTTCATGAACCAGGCTTCTCTGTCCATGGGGTTTTCCAGGCAAGAATACTAGAGTGGGTTGCCATTTCCTTCTCCAGGGGATCTTCCCCACCTAGGGATTGAATTCAGGTCTCCCGCATTGCAGGAAACATCAAAAGATTGCTGTTAATTAAAGAATACCAGATATCTTGAGTTAAGGAATTGAGTCCTTTACTGTGTTTGGGAAGATGCAAAAGTCTGACCTTGGTGAAATCAACCCTTTGAAATGTACCTCAGCTATCTGGGGTCAGTACCCTATGCTCAGGTTGAAGACAGACTTCATCCTGAGTCTCTTTAGGGTATATCATCAGAGGTGGCTACAGTGACTGACTGATAGATAGAGGTACAAGTCCAGTCTCCATCCCGAGTTCCCTCAGGGTACATGATCAGGGTGACTGTAATGTGCTGGCTTGATGGTAGCAATACCCCTTGTTTCCTGATAGTTCACACACTGAAATTCCTTCTAACTTGAAATTCAAAGAAAAGTAATGTGACAACAATAGGCCTTCAGCCAGATCTGAAAAAGAAGGACTTATTATTTCTAAGACCAACTACCTGAAAATAGGATAATATATCATTACAGGCATATACTGATTTTATCTCCTATTTCTGCTCTTCAGGGCAGTTTTGACAGTGGAATAACTAACAATAATATCATGTTCTTAGAGAAAGAATGATCATTCTCTTATGAGAAGATTCAAGACAGGTTCAGGGGAGCAAAAATTGCCACCCCAAAATGTCTTGTTGGCATGCAGATTATTTCCAGCCGGAAACAATGCCCAGGAGACTCAGAAAGAAACTGGCCTTCTTCTGGATGCCTAAAAGAATATAGATAGAAGACTTGTTGCTGGAAGGGAGCTGTTACCATAGAAAACTATAGTGGGAACTAAGTGTGCAGACTACAGTCCTCAGTAAGATCCCGAATAAAACTTGACTCACAACTCATACGTTGTACATTTTTCTATAGTTGACACTACGCAGGGTACCTCCCAAATATTGCAACTTAGCATATTAGATATTTTTAGCTGTTGAAATTTTTAAAAAGCCGTGTAAAGGAAGGACTTTTTTACTTCCCCTGAAGTGAAGTGAAGTGGCTCAGTCGTGTCCGACTCTTTGCGACCCCACGGGCTGTAGCCCAGCAGTCTCCTCGGTCCATGGGATTTTCCAGGCATGAATACTGGAGTTGGTTGCCATTTCCTTCTCCAGGGGATCTTCCTGACCCAGGGGTCGAACCCAGGTCTCCTACATTGTAGGCAAACGCTTTACTGTCTGAGCTACCAGGGAAGCACTTCCCCTGAAGCAGGTCATAAAACATTCAATGAGAAGTGCCCTCCCTATACCTGGAGGAAAGGAATATCCTAATCTCTAAAGACAGAGGGCCACAGGGAAGAATCCAAGTGCACAGTCCCTATCCCACCCCCATGGTCCCTCTGACTATACAGTTCATTCATACTCTATGCCATAGTGTCTTTCCAGAACTTTCCACTCTTCATCAAATCTAGCATAAAAACAGGTTTAACCATTCTTTGAGTTACTTTATGAAGTCTCTTGTGTCACATAAAACTTACATTTAATAGATTGCCATGTTTTTCTCTTGCTAATCTTCCTTGTGTTACAGGGATCCCAACAGAGAACTTAGAAAGGTAAAGGAAAAAGATATTCTTCCCCCTCTCCACTGGAATAAAGTTTATGCGAATTTCCTGTTTTTTTTTAAAATATGATTCATAGAGAGGGGAATTCAATGATGAAGAGTCAGCTATTTTTTTTTTTTTTTTTAAGAGTCAGCTATTTTTAAAATTGATCCCTCTGTTGGGATGCTAAAAGGATTTGGAAAATAAAAACTAATAGAATCTTTACAATATTAAAAATTTTCAAATCAAAATGCAAGCTAGTCTTATTTACTGTAAAGCCTGTCCCATTGCTTTGTTCTGCCATCCTTCTATACATTTGCCTGGAGAGGACAGCAAACAAAGGAGGAATATGTAAACATTTTAATCATTTCTAACTTGCCATCTGCGACAATTCATGGTGCTGAAATCAGAAAGGATGGGATCACTTTTCCATTTCTTTAAGGTCACCAAGGACAGACAAGCTCAGGACATACTGTATTTGTCAGAAGCAAAAGAGATGACTAGGGAGATGGCAATGACAAATCTGTTCTAGGCTTAGCTCATTTTACTGAAGAATGTGTGTGCCCTTCTGACATTTATCAAGAGAAATTCAATTTTATAAAAAGAAGGATGTCAAATAATAGTACATAGCTAACACTCATTCTGCGTCTGTCAGAAGGCCAGATGGGGGCAAAAAGGAAAAGGGTAGATGGAAGAAAAAGTCATGCTGGCCAGAAACAGAAAACCAAACAGGGTGAAAGTTCAGTCCTAATATGCTTACAGGCTTGAATACATTTCTAATTAAGTCACATAGTTTTGAGATCCGTATTAGTGCCTACTTCACACTTTGGAATACTGTTTTTCATTTTCTACAAATACAAGGAATAACACAAAGTAAAGGTTTTGTGTCTGTGTGTGTATTTTTGTTTTTTGTTGTTCTTGTTTCATATTTTTTTCTTCCACATCTGGGAAGGAAGCTAATGAAACCTGGTAAAATCCCACAGCACCAAGTACAATGAAATGTACCCCATGGGCCAGCAATCTATATTTCTTACAGTGATGATGATGATTTTTCTCTGGCAGGAAAGGATATTCTGGGTCAAAGAATAAAACCAAAAGTTGAGACAGAGGTAGTAGGAAACAAAGAAGTCAGATTAAGGTCAAAGGAGGGGATTCTATTAGGAGACTAATGATGAAGCTGACAAAATACTGTAACAAGTGAGTGTTTTTACCATACTGCATAAAAATATTGGATTAAGCTACAAATTAAATCTCTTTCTCAGTAAGGGGTTTCTGCAGGACAGAAGCAATTAGGCTGCTGTCTAGTGAAGACAGGAAACTTGATTAACAGATCCAAAAAGACAGCGTAGGGAAGATGGGTTTAACACCAGGAGGTGAAACACCAACTGTTATGCAAATTGACTTTTCTCAAAATGTTGGATAATTTCAATCAAGGACTGAAATACACTTTTTTTTTTTTAAACATCACTGTTCTCTGGCCTTAAACCCGTCAATGCAATTTCTTATTAAATAACTGCTACTGATGCATGTGTCACAGTCAGATTCCTGAGGTGGGTACTGAGACACTAGAACATTTCACCATAAAATGGATTTTTGCTTCTTTTCCAAATTTTCAAATATTCAAGGTGTTTTAAGGATGTTCTAAGGTGTTCTAAGGATGGCTGAGCAGGCAGCTTGTGGGACACTAGCTGTGAAGTGTTTGTATCTGACCTTTTTGAGTTCCGTACTCTCTGTAAGATACCTATTTGGTGTAGTACAAGTCAAGTGGTTCTTGTTTAGAATAGGGACTCTAAGGAGTGGCTACAATTTGTTAATGACAAAATACTTGTGTGTATTTCTCCTACATTGTGCTAAAGCCAGAGACAGGACAGTAGAAATCCAGGAAACATTGTAACTATTTATTCTCCATTCTCAAATTTGTACTTAATGTCCTGGAGATTTTCAAATTCAGCAAATAAGGCATTGCGCTAAAACCAGAGACAGGACACCAGAAATCCAGGAAACGTTGTAACTATTTATTCTCCATTCTCAAACTTGTACTTATTGTCCTGGAGATTTTCAAATTCAAAATCCTAAAAGTATGCAGAATATTTAAAAATGTATCTGTAATCGAGTATCTTTCCTTTAACAAAAATAAGTCAGGCTCCACAGCACATAAACCAGATCTTTCTACTCCTTCTTGGAAGATGTTGAGAAGAATTAAAATCATGTAGATGATCTTCTACATGAAATTAATTTAGTCATCTTCATACATATTATTACCAGCAAAGTTTTCAAGGTTTAAATTTTTTCATGAGACTGGCCATACACATTTGCATAAATCCTTTGAGTCCAGGAAATATGATCAAATCAACTAAACAAGTTAACATACAGACTTTTAACTCTTCACATCAAAGGTTGTCGAACTTTTTCTCTGAAGGACCTGATAGTAAATGTGTTCACCTTTGCATTCCAGACAGCCTCTCACAAGTACTCAGCTTTGTTCTGTAGGGACACAAAAGCAGCCAGAGGACTCTCCAGAAGCAAATGGGCTTGGCTGTGTTCCAATACAGTGTTATTTACAATAACAGGCAACGAACTTTGGCCTGCAAGCCACAGTTTGCTGACTCATGCTTTATATCCTTTTATCCCCTTCATTTCTTTTCATTTATTCTCTATCACGATGTCACAGCCTCATACTGAAAATGCAGCAAAGCTGTGGCTACAGACCAAACATTGTAAACAAAGATTGCAGGGGGTGGGTGGGGGGGACGTGAAAATTTGTTTAAAAAACCTGTACTAAATTAGTAATAGAATATACACTGAAAAACATTAGAGTTAACAGTCCTTTCCTCACCCTGCTGCTTGAGAGATCTTTCTAAAATGCAAATTTGATCTTGGAACTCTCTAGCTTAAAATGTTTTACCTGCAGCAGACAGCCGGCTCTTTAGCTTGTCACAATCGGCTCATCCCATGGCTGACCCTGCTTTCCTCCCAATCTCATCTCTTGCTATGTCTTCTTCTCACATTCTATGCTCCAGGTACACAGACAGAATCATAATTTCCATAGTGCTATGTGCATTCTGGCCTTCCAACACATGCACTTGTTATTCACTGTGCTTGAAACCTGTTAACAACCCTGACCTTGCTAACTTTGAGGACTGAACTCAGATGTCTCAGGTGACTTACTCCCAGGCTGTGCTACCAAGAGGTGACTATTTCCTTGTCTATTGACCCTGATAAATATTAAATTCTTGAAAGTTGAAACTGCATTTTTTAAAAGCATGAAGCCTAGCAATGGAGAACAATCCATAAGTAATTATTCAATCAATCAATCAGTTAATTAAATGAACTTTGTGGGTCCCTCCACTTCAGCCTATAAATACAATTGTTCCTAACAATGAACAATCTCTTTTCTTTAGCATACCATCTATAAACGATACACAAACAACTAATAGAGAAGTGGAAAAATTATAGTTAAAGAAATCATTTATATCCTATAAGCAGGGGGAAGTGTTAACAAAGTCAGTTTGCATGCTTGTTTCAGCAGCACATATGCTAAAATCGGAATGATACAGAGATTAGCATGGTCTCTGTGAAAGGATAACCTACATGGGAAAAGAATCTGAAAAAGAATATATATATATGTGTATGAAGTATGAAGTGTTAGTTGTTTAGTCATGTCCAACTCTTTGCGGCCTCATGGACTGTAGCCTGCTAGACTTCTCTATCCATGGAATTCTCCAGGCAAGACTACTGGTGTGGGTAGCCATTCCCTTGTCCAGGGGATCTTCCTGACCCAGGGATCAAACCTGGGTCTCTTGCATTGCAAGATTCTTTACCATCTGAGCCACCGGGAAAGCCCCACATATTTGTATATGTACAACTAAACCACTTTGTTGTACACCTGAAACTAATACAAACATTGTAAATCAACTATACCTCAATATAAAATAAATTTTTAAAAACTGCTTTGCATTTACCACAGAAGTAGGAATCTTTTCTCAACTGCTCATCATAGGAGAGCCAGGTTTTATATGAAGAGCAGTTAAACATTTATGGGATCTACAGGAAACATGAACAGATGCTATATAAAGACATCTAGGAGAACAGACTATAGAAAAAATAAATTTGTGTTTCAGTGGGAAACTATGCATTAGACTTGAGCCTTTCATAATCTTTGCACCGTTTTACAACTTTTATAAGTTGAAGCACGTGCACATTCTGTCTGGTCTGGAAGAGTCTCAGTTGACTTCCCTCCATTCCTTTTTGTGCTGTGCTTCAGTCGTGTCCAGCTCTTTATGACTCCTGTGGTTGGTAGCCCACCAGGCTCCTCTGTCCATGGGGTTCTCTAGGCAAGAATACTGCAGTGGGCTGCCATGCCCTCTTCTCATTCCTTTCTACTTCATAGAAATCATTGCCTTTTGACTTCTCCTTTAAGCCTGTTACACCAACTATCTGATTCTCTCATTGAACGAGTAAAATAAAATCTTCAACACATGCTTGCTTTAAAATCCATATGAGAGTCATGATTTTACCTTTTCCAGAAAAAATTATCTTTTAACAGTTTTGGAGGTTCCACTGAGATGCTCGATGGATTCAGGCACCAGAGCCAGGAAAACTTCTTAAGGAGAGAAGTGCACTCCATGGGCAGCTTACGCCCAGGGTAGTCTTCTCTTGGCTTCCAAAGGTAAACCCAAAATGGCAATAAAACTTTGCTTCCTCTCTGCTTTTCTAATTTTAAGTTGCCTCTCTACCAGTTTTACGTTTGTGTTTGGATTTTTGGGGGTCAATACGTTCCTTCCCAGTAGTTGTTAGCAATTTGATTTTATGACCTGATCATTGATGATCTCTGTAAATGAAGTAATAGTTAATAGAGAACACAGCTGGCTGAGAGAAAGCAGAAAATCTGGCATGTGAGTCTTTTCTTGTTTGCCTGTTTTGAGACCTAATCAATTAAGAATTTTGTGTCCATTCATGAATTTTATACTTCTGTGTTTACTCTTGACCCATGGCTAAAATTTTAGAAAGGATGCTATAAGCTTTCTCCCTTTCTCTTTGTATATCTGTATGTTGCTATAATTTAGAAAGACTTTTACCTCTTATGTGACGAGCCTGACGGGTTATGGTCCATAGGGATGCAAAGAGTCACACACCACTGAAGTGATTTAGGATGCAAAATTCTCAGAAAATAGGGAAATTGAAGTTCTCTTACTTTCAGTGTGGCAGATTTAAAAAGTATTCAGCTCAGAAGTGTTTTAAGATTTCACTTTCAAATAATTTAATGAGACAAGTTTAATATTACTGGTTTTATTTTTTGAAAGTTATATCATCTATGATTTGTCAATATTAAGTAAAATACATAAGTATAGATGTTTACTTGAATATGTACTACCTAATCTTAAATAGATTCACTGATTAAATAAACTTACTTCTACTTAATGTTTAACATTATGAAAACATAAATTTGATTTTACCCAGATTAAATTATTATTCCAATAAATTTATGTCAATGATAATTATGTTTTGTCATATGTCAGCTTAAAGATAATTTCTAAGAACTGTAGGTAACTTAAAACCTTGGACCGACAGTAACTTGAGTTAATTACTGGACTTTCATTAGATAATTACTATAGCAGTAAGTATCTTAAGACAGTAAGATAAAATATTGAAACACTAATTATTAATCATAATTTCAAGTTAATATCCATTTCCTTCTTATTTTTATGAATCTTTCTTTGCATTGGTAATGAATGTGCTCATTTCTGCCACTTTGAGAAGCAAACATAAATGATGTGTGTGGTTCTAGAAAGCTCCGTTAGGTGTGTTCATGGCCTCTGCAAATGTCCTATAGAATGCTGGTGAGTGACAGACAATTATTCACTCCCCAATTTTTTTTCTGTGAAACAGAAATTAGCTGCTTTGAGTAAAAGTTATAACTGCTATACGGTTTACACTATACTTAGGAGTCATAGCTTCAAAGAAATACAGCTATGTACATACTTCCATTTGGAGAGAAAAAGAGTAATTCTTTCCCAAAGGAGCTGGGCCTATGTGGTCTCCAACCCTCTCTGGGGTCCTCAAGCTTCTTTAGAACCACAAATAATTAAAACTGTCTTTGAGATTTTCCAGAGGGCTCCTTGAAAATCACTAAGATTTGTTCCTTCACCTTATAAAAAGAGACATGCTAGAAAAAATATTAGGTTTATTTGATATGTTATTGTTGATGAGTTATGTGAAAAGAGTTCTCAAATCAGAAAAGATGGTTAGCCTAATCTAGGTTAAATTTGTATATAAGCTTGTTAATACAAACACTTCAGAAATTGAAATATAAATGTGGCATTTCTGGAGATTTGCTTATTCCCTCACTGTCAATGACATATTTCCATTTATCAGAGTCCTGGTGTGACTCTGCTTACTATCAGACAACAACAATGTAGAGTTATCATTATATAAGTTATATATAACATTATATAACTCTACAACAATGTAGGGTTATAATTTTAGTTATTATTTTTTATATACCAGTTTTACTGAGATATAATTCCATACAATTCAACCATTTAAAGTGTATAATTCAGTGGTTCTTGGTATATTATACAGCCATCACCACAGTCCATTTTAGAATAATTTTATCACCTTTAAACATTGTGTTGTTGTTGTTCAGTCACTAAGTCATGTCCAACTCTTTGCGACCCCACGGACTACAGCACACCAGGCTTCCCTGTCCTTCACTATCTCCTGGAGTTTGCTCATATTCATGTCCATTGAATTGGTGCTGTTATCTAACCATCTGATCCTCTGCCACCCCCTACTTTTGCCCTCAATCTTTCCCATCATCAGGGTCTTTTCCAATGAGTCAGTTCTTTGAATCAGGTAATCAAAGTATTGGAGCTTCAGCTTCAGCATCAGTTCTTCCAATGAATATCCAGGGTTGATTTCCTTTAGGATTGACTGGTTTCATCCCCTTGCTGTCCAATTAGGTCTCAAGAGTCTTCTCCAGCACCACAATTTGAAAGCCCATTAGCAATAATTCCCCATTTGCCTACAAACTCACCAACCCGGATTTGCCTATTCTGGACATTTCATATAAATAGAATCTTATAATATGTGATCTTTTGCAATTGATTTCTTCCCCTTAGCATAACATTTCAAGAGTCATCCATATTGTAATATGTACCAACATTTCGTTCCTTGTTATTGTCAATTGTTACACTGTATGAATATAACACACTTTACTTATCCATTCATCAGTTTGTGGGCATTTGGTGCGGTTTTTTCATTTTTTGAATGCCGCTACAAATATTTATAGGCTTCCCTGGTGGCTCAGATGGTAAACCGTCTGCCTACAATGTAGGAGGCCCGGGTTTGACCCCTGGGTCGGGAAGATCCTGTGGAGAAGGAAATGGCAACCCACTACAGTACTCTTCCCTGGAAAATCCCATGGACGGAAGAGCATGGTAGACTATAGTCCATGGGGTTACAAAGAGTCAGACATGACTGGGCTACTTCACTTTCAGTTTTTCATAAATATTTATAGATATTTATATATATCTATAGATAAATATTATAGATCCAAGTTTATGTATGGATATATGTTTTCACTTCTCTTGAATATATACCTTAAAGTAGAATTGCTAGGTTGTATGGTAACTCTGTGTTTAACTGTTTTTATGATAACTGTATGTTTACCTGACAGACTGTTTTCCAGAATGGTGGCTGTACCATTTTACATTACATACAGCTGCGTATGAGGAGTCCAATTTCTCTACATCTTTGCCAATACTTGCTAGTTTCTGTCTTTTTTATTTTAGCCACTGCTGCTGCTGCTAGTCACTTCAGTCGTGTGCAACTTTGTGCGACCCTATGGACTACAGCCTGTCAGTCTCCTCCGTCCATGGGATTCTGTCAGCAGGACTACTAGAGTGGGTTGCCATGGTCTCTTCCAGAGGATCTTCCCAACCCAGGGATTGAACCTGGGTCTCCTGCATTGCAGGCAGATTCTTTACCGCTGAGCCACCAAGGAAGTATCACTCTGTGATTTTGACTTACATTTCCCTGATGGGTAATGATGTTGTGCATCTTTTCATCTGCTTATTGGCCATTCTTATAGCTAAATCTTTTTTTTTTTTTTTTTTTGGCTGCTCTGTGTCTTTGTTGCTGCACGTGGGCTTTCTCTGGTTGCAGTGAGTGGTGCTGTTCTCTAGGTGCAGTGCTTGGGCTTCTCACGGCAGTGGCTTCTTTTGCTCTGGAGCATGAGCTCTAGACACGCAGGCTCAGTAATTGCTCCACACTGGCTCAGGGCTTTTGGTGTACAGCTTAGTTGCTCCACAGCAGGTGAAATCTTCCTGGATCAGGGATCGAACTCACCGTATCCTGTGTATTAGCAGGCAGACTTGTAACCACTGGACCACCAGGGAAGTCCTTGAGAAATCTTTTTACAAATCCCTTACCCATTTGAAAATTTGAGATACTTATCTTTTTATTATTAAGTTGTAACACTTCTTTGTGTAGTCTAGATACAAGTTCTTTATCAGATATTTGTTTTGCTAACATTTTCTCCCATTCTGTGGGTTGTCTTTTCGTTTTCTTAATGGTGTCCTTTGAAGCACAATTGTGATGAGGTCCAACTCACCTAATTTTTTTGTCACTTGTATTTTTGATGTTTTATCTAGGAAGCCTTTGCCTAACCCAAGGTTGCAAAGGTTTACCTCCTATATTTTGTTCCAAGAGTTTTATTGTTTTAGTTCTTATATTTAGGTCTGTGTTCTATTTTTAATTAATTTTGTGTACAATATAAGAAAAGCATCCAACCTTATTGTTTTGTGTGTGGTTATTCCGTTGTTATATTTGAGAATGATGATAATTTAGTCAAGCATGACATGTACTTTTAAGCAAGTAACATTTTAGGCTTTACAAGCAAATGCTTACAAACCCTCCTGGGTACACTGGACTGGCACTTTCACAGGATCCCCAGCCTTCCAGGTAAGTGTGATAATTTACTTCCTGGTAGGCTTAAGAATCTTAGAATACTTGGGAAAACTGGAAAAGAGAGGAATTTGTCCACATTTCTAGGTAATGCAGGTGAAATCTAGTGGTGAGCTCTTACTTTGGTCTCCTAATCTCAGAATAACACATGTCAAGAAGCTTTTAAAAGTCCATTCTGAAATTACTTATGGAAACTTACAACAAAGCAGATTTCAAAAGGTCTTCAGGGTGAAGTAGTAGTCTTATTGCCTCTGTATAAACTACCAGGGCAAATCTACTAAGACCAATCTTATTTTATAATCAAGAATAATCTTTTGAGATCATTTTTGATCAAAAGGGAAAACACTGTAGAAAAAAATTGTGTTTCAGTGTAAAACTATATATTATATGCATATAGCTTAGTTTTTTGTATTAACACATGCTAGCCTTTCATAGTCTTTGAGCTATTTTACAACTTTTAAAAAATTCATAGTTATGTTCTGTCTTGTTTGATAGAGTTTCAATTGACTTCCTTCTTCCCTCAGGGGAAAAAAACACTTTTTCCTTCATTTGCTATTCCATTCATTTACTCTACATAGATTGGTGCCTTTTGACTTTCCTTGGAACTGGTATAACATTTGCCAGGATTCCTCATCAGATGAGTAAAGTAAAATCTTTAACACATGTTCATTTGTATATCTGCATAAGGGTCATGATTTTTACTTTTTTAAAAAATTATCTTCTAATAATATATTTCAGAATGGGATGGAGATAAAATAAAGTAAGAGAGAAAAGGACAATCAAAATGCATAGGTTTTGAATGTGTCTTATTTGAACAGTGTATAGATAGTAAGCAAAGCCTCAGGGAGGTTGACTCTTATCAAAGTGATAAAACCAGAAAATGAGGGTGACATAAAGATAAAGGATAAGCATTAATTAGAGCTTCACTGGTAGCCCAGCTGGTAAAGAATCCACCTGCAAAGCAGGAGACCCTGGTTCGATTCCTGGGTTGGGAAGATCCCCTGGAGAAGGGATAGGTTACCCACTCCCGTTTTCTTGGGCTTCCCTGGTGCCTCAGACGGTAAAGAATCTGCCTGTAATGCAAGATACCTGAGTTAGATCCCTGGGTTGGGAAGATCCCTGGAGGAGGGCATGGCAACCCACTCCAGTATTCTTGCCTGGATAACCCCATGGACAGAGGAGCCTGGCGGGCTACAGTCCATAGCGTCGCCAAGAGTCGGACACAAGTGACTAAGCGCAGCACAGCACAAACAATAAGTAAAGAAAAGGGGTTTGTTTTGTTTTTTTACTGTGGTGCACGTATGTGGGATCTTAGTTCCCCAACCAGGATTCAAACCCATGCCCCCTGCATTGGAAGTCTGGAGTCTTAACCACTGGACCGCCAGGTTGAGACCTCTGGTAAAGATATTACAATGACCAAAAACAGATGAATGAATGTTCAATCCCATAGTAGTCTCAAACCTCTAAACAAAAAAAAAAAAAGCAAGAACTACCTTTTCTGATCTAAGAGAATGGCCAAAATTTAAAAGTGATACTGTCCAGAGCAAGTAAGGGGTAGCAGGAATAGATTTGTTGTTGTTGTTTAGTTACTCTGTCATGTCCGACTCTTTTGCGACCCTATGGACTGTAGCCAACCAGGCTTCTCTATCCATGGAATTCTCCAGGCAAGAATGCTAGAGTGGGTTGCCATTCCCTTCTCCAAGGGAATCTTCCCAGCCCAGGGATCAAACCCCGGGTCTCCTACATTGGCAGGTAGATTCTTTACATTGAGCCACCTGGGAAGCCTAGCAGGAATAGGTACACTTCTGCTTTGTAAGTAAGTTATAAACTATTTATGTGGCTGTTTAGTAATATTTATTAAAAACTTGCCTGGAAAATTCCATGGACAGAGGAGCCTGGCAGGCTACAGTCCATGGGGTTGCAAAGAGCCAGACATGACTTAGAGACTCAGCATGCACACATGCACCTTTTAACCCAGCAACTCTACTTTTAGATATTTAACCAGTTAAAGACTGGCAAAAGTATATAATGATATATATTCAAGGACATTTATTTCTAGTAATGTTCTAATAGAAAATTTCGGGAACACTCTACATTTCCATCAATAGGGGTTACTTCAGAACAGAGTACATACAATAATGTAGTTTGTAAAAATTATATATATATATATATATATATATATATAAAGTAGTTATCTTAGACAGCTGCAACTATGGAAGTCCACCATTACACATTTTCTGTTTATGTGTTTGTATTACTTTTATAACATCCAAAAATAATGTAGTGAAAATTTAACTGTAGGAGAATCCAAGCTTTTAAACTTGAGGCAGTATCTTTTCCGCTATTATGTAATGGACCATATCATACAAATTAGCTCATCTTTTCAATGCTTCATTGGGAGCTTATCAGCAGGAATGGGGAGGGTTGTACAACAGCTTTCTGAAATTGACCTACACAGAATGAAGAGAGGTCATTACTCTCAGAGGATTTTTCTGTGCCTGTGCACAATATTCAGACTAGGCTTTAATAAAGATCTGTACACCCTGCCCAAACCCGTCATACCCTTTACGTTTTACTAACCAACTCCTTGTCTTTGGGCCAATAACCATGAGAAGTTTACGTAAATGATTTTGAACAACTTATGGACTATGGAATGTATATATGTGTATGTGTATATACATGTGTATATATGCTGTGCTCACTTAGTCATGTCCAACTCTTTGCAACCCCATGAACTGTAGCCCACCAGGCTCCTCTGTCCATGGAATTCTCTAGGCAAGAATACTGGAGTGGGTCGTCATTTCCTACTCCACATATGTGTGTGTGTGTATATATATATATATATATATATATATATATATATATATATATATATATATATGCATATTTTTTAAATTAAAAATGACTAGTTTTCTTTTGACTGTAGTACCCAGTGAAGAACTAAGTTGCTGGAAGATGAATTAACGCCAAAAAATCTGAATATGCATCATGTAAATAATCACTTCCAAGTGAGTATAATGCAGGTAGAATCAATATATCTTAAAAAGTTATTTGTGGAGTTGATTGATTTCAAACTGCATATACTCCCAATTGCAAAACAGGCTAATTTGAAGCTGACCCTTCAGTAGATGCATAACATAATATCACTTTAAGAATTTAGATCATAAGTTACACTGAAGTGCTATAGGAAATAGATTTAGTCAGGCAACCAAACCAATGTCATGGTTCAGTAACCATAAATACTGTGGCAAATAATAGTAATTAACATTTACCACAGCCTCAGTGCATTGAAATTACTTCTGTCAGTTACACATCTGAGCAACCCAGTGACGTAGGTTATGTTTATCCTGGTTTAACAGGAGGTAACTAGGGGCACAGGATGAGAAAATGATTGATTCCAGATAACCAGTATGCAGATCAATCTTCTGGAGGACAGCTCCATGTGTATTGATTTTACAAAGCCATATTTTGGAGTCTTCTATTTATTGAAAACAATTTTAGTGAAATAAATCAAACACAGACATGTATAAGTCCCTCAACAAGGCTGTATATGTAAAAGAAATAACATAATAGACTTAACCAGGTTCCATTCCAAATTTATTTTTTTGTTCAGTATGTATAGTTTCCAACTGTTTTCTATTTACACTAAAGCTACAACAAGAGGCAATAGGAATATTGTGAAAGAAAAAGCATGCGATCAGACTGTTTAAATTTTTGGCAATGATGGTGTTTAACTTTGTCATCTGTGGTTAATTCTCAAATTGCTCAGGACTGGGCTCTGAACATAGTAACCAGTGGACGCTACTGACAGATGGAGATTACAGTGGGTCACAAAGGGATATTGAAGACTATTTCCCAGGAGGTGCTCAGCAAATATTTATCTGTTGGTGTGGAGGCCACAGAGGCTACACCAATAATAGGTGGCACTTTTAGGACAATAATTTCTGAGGGAAAAAAAAAAGGTTTCTTTTTTTCCCCTTCACGGTTGGTTGTCTAAATAGTTAAATATAGCCTCTTCTGCCATGATACTTGTCCACCACCCTTCCCCTTAGAGAAACTGATTTCTGAATAATTTCTCTTGTACATGCATTTTAAAGGTGTGTAATTAACTGGTAACAGGTTGTTAGGTAGCTGATGAGGTGTGAACCAGTCACTAATTTGTTTTCTTTATTTACAACTTTCCTTGCACTTGAAGATGACAGCGTGGTGTTTTTCATTCCCTGCTTACTTCACCAGATTAAAAAGTGATTTGTGAAGCCATTTTTAATTCCTCAAATTCCATTAAAAAGGAATATCCAGGGGAGTCTTAATCAAGACATAATAGGCACTAAAATGTGATCACACACAGCACTCCTAATGTGGCCCTATCAGCTACAATGTTAAGGGATTGCCTCCAGTTAAGTGAATTCAGCCCTAACATCGACCTACAACTTCTGGAATAACCCTTATGCTTTTGGCACTGGCTTTGTTGCAAATGTTTGCAGCTAACACACTTTATTGTTTTAGAATTTATCACATGATCCATAGGGACACTTTGTTACAAAAGTATTATTATTGAATTATCACTAAAATAGTTTGCTTTTCCCTTCAAATTGCCTTGCCTTCTATTCAATAATAGATTTTTAAAAATCAGCTTGAGAAGAAATTAAAATAGAAACATAATGGAATGAGAACTGCTAAAAAATACAAGGCTGGAAGATTGAAAACGCAGCTAAAACAGAAATAGCTAAGTGTAGAGTCCGAAGGTAACCAAAAGGGTAATTTGGGATCAGAGAGAATATTGAGTTATTAGATAAGTTTGAAAAATAAATAAGAATAAAAACTGTGTCCTGGCCTTTAAAAAAATATAACAAGAAATTAAGTTATAGAATATGTGAAAACATATGTCCAAAATACCCGTAAGCCTTGGATAGACAGTTAACCAACATGCAACAAAGCACAGATGCTAGTTAAGTGGTAACATTCTCTTTTTTACTTGTCAAAGCTACATCAATATTTCCATCTAGAACATTGTAACTTTCAAAATCTGTTTCTAGATGCGGATATGTCTTGGGGGGATCAACTCCAGAAGCAGCTATGGTGATCATCACTTCTGTATGATATTAACAGCCAATGTTTTTTGAGTTCTTGATTTATAGCAATCATTTGTGGTTTTTTATCTGTCTTTTTTTAAAATTATAAAACATTTTATTTGACCAAATATATTAAAGATATCATTGGTTTAACATAGGCTAATATAAAATTATTAATAAGGTATTTTACATTTTTTCCAGCTAAATCTTTGAAATCCAATATGAGTTAATACTCATATTGTTAACTGGCCTCATTTCAAGCTGACAGCAGCACAGCATTAAAGAGTGTCTTACTGGCCCCCAGCAGGAGAAGGTCCCCTGCCCAGCTACCTAAAACAACCGGGCTGCTCTTCTACTACATTATCTATTAATATTTTGTCTTCTTTACAGCCCTCACTAATACCTCTAATTATCTTATTTGCTTGTGTATTCTTTGTCCCTTAAGACAAGGACTCACCTTGAATGGTGCCCAGCACAGCACAGGCTCTCATAAGCACTCAATGTACACTGTCCCCTTCTCCTCAAGAAACGGATGACAGAGGATGAGATGGTTGGATGGCATCACCGACTCAATGCACATGAGTTTGAACAAGCTCTGGGAGTTGGTGATGGACAGGGAAGCCTGGCGTGCTGCAGTCCATGGGGCTGCCGGGAGTTGGACACAACTGAGGGACTGAACTGAACTGAACTGAACACTGTCCCTGACTGAATCCATGTTTGGCCAGGCCCCTGGGTCCCCTCACCCTCCCTGGAGCTGCTCCTTGGCACACCTGGCCTGCCCCCACCCTTCCTTCTCCAGGTCCATTTCCAGAGTATGGATCATGGAGCTATGTGTAGTGGCGCTCTGCCAGAAGACCCACCGTGACTTCCCACAGGCTCTGCATTAAGTTCTTTATGGTATTAATTCACTGAATCTCCCCAGGGACCCCATGGAAAGTACCTCAGGATGCTTGTTTTATAGATGCAGGAACTGGGGCACAGTTTTACAGTTAAAAGTAACTTGCCTAAGGTTACAGAGTGTTGGGGAAATATAATTAAAATGAAATCTGCCAACCAAGAAAATCTTCCCATAGAGGTTAGAAGAGAAAGAAAACAGTTTTATTATCAAACAAACATCAAACCAGAGTGTGATGCACATCACAGGCAATCCGCTAACAAAGACAGGGGAAGTCTCATCTTTTTTTCTCCTTTTTTGTAGTCAAACAGATACAACCATGACATACATGTTCTCAAGATAAATGATAGCTAGTCCTCAAGTAAGAGGCCTAGATAGCTCCTTTTGTGACACATAATTCATCTTAGATGTACCTAGGGATACTTAGATGTACATGGGGATGACCATCCATATTAACTAATTGATTTTATTCAGAGGAAACACAAACCTCTTATATTTTTATGACAGGAGAGAGTTTTGCAACTTGGAGCAAGGCGCCTAAATAAGGGATGCTTGCACCTTTCACAGAAATAAGGAGATAGTGGTGCTCTCTCTTTTTTTTAAATTTCATATTATTTTTCATTTATTGCCAAAACTTTGCTCATGATGTTATCTTATATATTTCTTTCCTTAAATTTTTGTTGGAGTATAGTTGCCTTACAATATTGTATTCGTTTCTGCTGCGCAGCAAAGTGAATCAGCTATACATATGCATATATCCCCTCTTTTTTGGATTTCCTTCCTGTTCAGGTCACCAGAGCACTGGTAGAGTTCCTTGTGCTGCCCAATAGGTTCTCATTAGCTATCTGTTTTATACAGAGTATAAATATATACGTGAGCCCCAATTTCCTAATCCATCCCACCCCCTCCCCATCCCCCCTTGGTGTGCTATCACTTAATATTTACATTTCACATGGATGACTCCTGGTCCTTCAGAAAGGATTACTAGGTTGCAAAGCTGACAAAAAGCATATCTAGTTTTCAAAAAGATTATTATATATTTCAAATAGAGGAGAAAGTACTTGTGATTAAAAGTTTTCTAAAGTAAATGCCTTAAAAAGAAGAGATGAGAGAAATTTATTATTTTTATTAAGTCTCTTATTTTTCATTTTTATTTGTCCTTATAATAGCTAGTATATAGTAGAATTAGAGGTCAAGCCCAGATAGTGTGGCGTTAAAGTCCTTTTTTAAAAACATGTATTATACTGCCTCTACAAACTTCCTACTTGAGAGGAAATGCACTGAGAGAATTCATACATTCCATCAATGGCTTTTTATTGAGCATCTACTATGTACTAGGGATTTTGCTAGGAATTAAGAATGTAATTATGGATAAAACAGGTGAGATTTTTGTCCTCATGAAACTTACATGGAGAGACCTGTATTAAACAAATAGTTTTCCAAATCAAACGAAATTATGGAAATTGAGAAGAATGAAAACTACAGAGTATTTTGAGAGCATCTGACAGAGAGAATTTGAGCTAGCCTAGGTGGTCTGGAAGGCTGTTTAAGTTCAAAATGGAAAGTTTGATGAAGAGGAAAGGAAGACAATAAAGAGTTGATTTGAAGTTTGGAGTATTAAATAGTTTGGGAAGAATAAAATGAACAAGTAAGTATGCCCTAATCACTGAACACTTATTCTGCCAGAGTGAAATAACTCTTGATATAAAATATCATGTCCTTGTCTTTGATTGATTACACCGTTTTACAGCTTATAGAGAAAGCAGTTAAATTGTAGAAAATGAAAAAGGATAACAACACAAATGTTTCTTGTCCATAATATTGCAAGTGATTTTTTTTTTTCATAAAAATCCAAATAAATTTTGTCTGGTAGAGTTACAGTTGATTTCCACCCAAAATATTACATTTTATTGCCCTATAAAGTATTGTGTTTCCCAGGTGGCTCAGTGGTAAAAAAAATCCGCCTGCCAATGTAAGACAGGCAGGAAATGCAGATTCAGTCCCTGGGTTGGGAAGATCCCCCAGAGAAAGGAATGGCAACCCACCCCAGTATTCCTGCCTAGGAATTCCCATGGACAGAGGAGGCTGGTGGGCTATAGAGTCCATGGGGTTGCAAAAGAGTTACATACAACCCAGTGACTGAGCACACCCACACATAGAATATTAACCAATTTGCATTTGTTGACAAGTTCATTTCAGAATTTCTGGTAGCCTCTATGTATGTCTGTACTTCAAAAAAATGTTTGAGCTGGTTTTAACATCTTACTAGTTCCTTTACCAAACAATGAGTTAAAATATTTGACATGTATTCATTGTGTATTTAGATAAGACTTACAATTCTGACTTTTTGAAAATTATAGTTTAGCAAGTGTTGGTGTGAGGTTTAATATCATATATTCAGGCAAGTGCTCTTCTTGGTTTGACAATGAAAAAAATAACCTATGGAAACAGCCTAATGCAGATGGAATCTGAACCCAGCCAAAACCCAGACTGGGGCTCGAACCCACTTGTCTTTTAGTTAAAATCACACACTTGATCTCAGAACTTAATGAAGCTCAGGTTATGTCTCACTACAGAAGGTATTCAGCTAGAGGCAAAATGATAGGAAGGGGATTTATTTAGAGAGATACATATTCCATAGACAGAATGCAATCTGTCTCAAAAGACAAGAGTGGCCCTGGGAGAAGCACACTCCACAGACAGAGTGGGCCGTCTCAGAAGGCATGAGGCCCTGATATATGGGATGGCTAGTTTTTTATGGGCTGGATAATTTCATAGGCTTAAATAAGTGGGACTTCCCTGGTAGCTCAATGCAGGAGACCCCCAGTTCAATTCCTGGGTCGGGAAGATCCCCTGGAGAAGGGATAGGGTACCCACTCCAGTATTCTTGGGCTTCCCTGGTAGCTCTCATGGTAAAGAATCCTCCTGCAATGTGGGAGAACTGGATTCAATCCCTGAGTTGGGAAGATGCCCTGGAGGAGGGCATGGCAACCTGCTCCCAGTGTTCTTGCCTGGAGAATCCCCATGAACAGAGGAGCCTGGCAGGTTACAGTCCACAGGGGTCACAAAGAGTCAGACATGAGACCCTGAGTGACTAAGTACAGCATAGCAATGAGTGGGAATATTATTCCAACTATTTTGGAGAAGGGCTGGAGATTTCCAGGAATTGGGCCACTGACCACATTTTGCACTTTTATGTTCAGCCTTAGAACTGTCAAGTCGCTAGTGGGTATGTCATTTAGCATGCTAATATATTACAATGAGCATATAATGAGGCTCAAGGCCTATTGGAAGTCGAATCTTCCACCATCTTGTGCCTAATTTGTTCTAAGCAGTTACGTCATATCCTCAACAGCTATGTCCTTCTTGAAAAGGTTGTGCCCTGCCTCCTTCTCTCCTGTTTCACGGTGACCGTATTTTCATTATACGCCTCTGCGTAGATGTCACATGAAATGTACATCGATCCTTTAACCCTTCCCCCCCAAAATGCTACTCCAGGAACTTTTTCTTTAATCCTAAAGAAATTCTAAATTTGACATGACTCAAGGTGGGGGGGGCGGGGTGGTGGAACAAATAAACCAGAAAGAAAAAAATAAGCCATACAAAAACTGAGGAGCAGACATGGTCCATATGAATATATTAGCTGGAATTCTCCAAGTTGTACCTCTGCTCTCTCTAGGAAAAGACGTTTGTCTCAACTTTTTATTTTATGCAGGAGCTTAGCCAGTTAACAATGTTGTGGTAGTTTCCGGTGAACAGCAAAGGGACTCAGCCATACATACACAGGTATCCATTCTCCCCTGAGCTACTTCCGCATCCAGACTGCCACTCTGAGCAGTCTGTGCTATACAGTAGGTCCTTGTTGGTTATCCATCTTAAACGTGGCGGTGTGTACATGTCCATCCCAATCTCCCTAATGTTGCTTCCCCTCATCCTTCCCTCCAGCAACCATAAATTTATTTTGGAAGTGTGTAAAGTTTGTTTATTTTCTGTAAATACTTTCATTTGTATCTTTTTTTTTTTTTTTTTTAGATTCTCCATGTAAGGGATGTCATACGATATTTCTTCTTCTCTGTCTGACTGACCTCTGACTTCATTCACTCTGTCAATCTCTAGATCCATCCAGTTCAGTTTCAGTTCAGTCACTCAGTTGTGTCCGACTCTTTGCGACCCCATGAACTGCAGCACGCCAGGCCTCCCTGTCTGTCACCAACTCCCGGAGGTCCACCCAAACCCATGTCCATCGAGTTGGTGATGCCATCCAACCATCTCATCCTCTGTCGTCCCCTTCTCCTCCTGCCCTCAATCTTTCCCAGCATCAGGGTCTTTCCATCCATGTTGTTCAAATAGCATTATTTCATTCTTTTTAATGGCTGAATAATATCCCATTGCATATGTATGCCACATCTTTATCTATGCCTCTGTTGATAGACATTTAGGTTGCTTTCATGGGAAAAGACTTGCTTGGCTCTATCATCTGGAGCATATTGTTGTGTGGGTTGTGGCAAGAGTTTTGCTTATTTTTGTTGTCTGTTGTTAGGGAAGCCTAGTCTATTGGATGGGTCTATATTCGATGGCTAACTCCACACCTCCAGGTTGATGTGAAGGAGTAGGCATTTGCCTCTTACTAAATGGAAAGTGTACCTCAAAATGTTGGCCTGCCCGTGCTATCCTAATTCTTAGCAATGAAATCAATCCTATTTTTAAAAGGTAATCTTGTTTTAAATAAAATGGATTCCATATTGGACATACTTTAGCATAAATTCATTACTAGTCCCAGTAACTTTCTTGAGGTCACGAGGCTCTTTTTCTGCCTCCACACAAGTCCTCCACCAAGGCAATCATCATGATTCTTGTTCCCTTTGCCAATTTTCAATGGGGACCAGCAGTGGAAGCCAAAGATATCCCTCTCTTATCACACCCATGAAGATACATCTTTTAGGGTGTGTGTGTTTTGGATGTGTTTTTAAAAACTGTTATGTTTTTAAAAATCTGATATGTTTTGCCAGAAAGTGAATCCCACTCTTAAGAATTTCTAATCTATGAGAATAAAACCTGAGAGAGTGGATGTATGGAACTGAGGGGGTGGGAACAGTGTGAAGAGAGGGGAGGGGTTTAAAGATGGAGTGTTGCTCAGAGAGGGTAAGCCTGGACAGGACATCCAAACGTAGGAGGCTCGATGGTCACTGGAACCCGGGAGAGGGAGTGCATGTGGAAAGAGAAGGCCTGCCGAGCATCCACAACCTATCGAACCCACTTTACACTTCCAGCCTGAGCTGGCCGGATTCATCCACTATTAGGAGAAGCATTTCTGTGGACTTACATGGGGAAGAAATCCGTATCTTCCTGCATCTGCAAGTTTTCCTGAAAAGGAGAGTCTGTAGCCTTCTCAGACTCTCAGACTTCAGACTCTCAGACTTCTCAGCCTTCACAGACTGCCAGTGGGGTCAGTGGCTCAAAATAGTCTCAGCCATTTTTCTTATTACTGTGTTCTTTCAAAACCATTTTCTTTTCTTATCGCCTCCTCTCTAAAAACTTTTCCAATTTACTCTTCTGAGAGAACTTTATATCTTTGTGGCTATTTGATACTGTCCTTACATACACTTCTTATGAAATCTGTCTTGGTTTGCAGGGACTTGGAAAGAATGGGATACCAAGAGAAAAATTGCCACAAACTAAGATACAGCTGAGGACAAGAGCCCTACTTCAGTTTAGAATATGGTGGTGGACTTGTTGACAGTATCAATGATGCATTTAAAATCTGCAAAACGCTTTACCAACACACCCACCAGCTTTTGTCCAAATGCCAAAGAAGAAAATAACAAAATGCCTTTCACAGAAAGGCATTATAAACACGATGGTGTTCAGCCCTATTGCCATTTATTTCAGGCTGCTCAATGCTAAACCCTATTCATCTTCTTCTAGGAAGGGGCATTAGTAAATTGCATCAAAATGATTCCAGACTATCAGTCAGACTGGTCGGCCTGAAGTCTCAGAGCAGTTAGACAAGCGCTCATCTGTAATGTTATGTTGGTTTCTTATTATTTAATATGTCAGCCACAGGGGGACAAGTGCGCAGAGATTTGCATTCACAGCAGTATGTGATCACATCTCTTCTTGTATGAAGAATTTCAAGAGGAAGATGATCACCTTGAAGTGCTTGATTGTAAGAAAAAGGTGCGTGTCTGTCATTAGTCGCTCATAATTGTTTTGGGCTAATTTTCTGCTGCAGGTGTTTTTATGCATTATTCCAGATGTGTAGTTTCAGATTTTAGTGGAAACAACACAATTCAAAGCACATTCAAAGTATTTTAGTGATTAGAGAGCAATTTTAAATTCTGTTTACCTATTCCTTTTAGAAATGCTAGAAAAAAAGTAATTATTCTCTGACAGACTGTTTCACACTCTGTCAAGAATGCTCAAGAAGAAAGTACAGTTTCTTCTCATTTGCTTCTAAACAATCAAATAGAAACTGTTCACTTATTTTGTTGTCTAATTGATATATACATATTTATATACATAGTATAATGTGTGTGTGTGCATGCTTAGTCACTTTAATTGTCTTCAGTGGCTTCTTTGTGACCCTATGGAGCATAGCCTGCCAGCCTCCTTTGTTCATGGGATTCTCCAGGCAAGAATACTGGAGTGAGTTCCCATGCCCTCCTCCAAGGGATCTTCCTGACCCAAGGATCGAACCAGCATCTCCTGTGTCTCCTGCATTACAGGTGGATTCTTTACCCACTGAGCCATCTGGGAAGCCCATACCCATGTGTATATATGGCTAAAAATGTCAATGCGCTTAGATATCTACCATTTCAAATATTTAATTAACCATGTACATCATCAGATATAAATCTTACTCGTGAATATAACAAATGTCCATTATTTAGGTTCTTTAGTCTGTTGATATCTTTGCTTTATTGACAGGTTGCTACAATTTGAAGAACATTTAAGCATGTAAGATACCTGTGGATGGGAGGCAATTAAGTTTCTCCTCTCTAGTATTGCATGAACTGTTTCAGGCTACGAGAATCCCATTTGCTAGATTACCTTTTCTAATAGACTTCCCAGTACCCTAGAACCAAGGTTAGTTATGTTTCAAGGAGTGAATGAGAACACTGAAGAGTATTGTTAGAAGTCTAAAAATCAATCAAGAAAGCACTCACCTGTGAGTCGACAGGTTCAAAAGACATTTGAGTTCAGCCCGAGCTTGCTGGTAAGAAGCCAGTAAATTGCTCTCTTTCAAGAAGGTTATGATTTTTTTTTTCCCCAGGATAATTTGATATGGTATAGTAAATTACTCTCTATTTTAAAAAGTTGAACCCTTCAACTAAAGTTCCTTTGAGTAACATTCTAAAAGTGAAGTTAATGGCCTTCCAGACACCCCCTATCTACCTTCAAAGGAGGACCAGCTGTATGGACTCTGCCCAGAGTTGATGAGACTCAGAGGAAATTTCTAGTAAACTGCTACATTATTCCCTTAAACTGTCAGAAAGTGAAGTCGCTCAGTTGTGTCTGACTTTTTGCGACCCCATGGACTGTAGCCTGCCAGGCTCCTCTGTCCATGGGATTTTCCAGGCAAGAATACTGGAGTGGGCTTCCATTTCCTTCTCCGGAGGATCTTCCCAACCCAGGGATCAAACACGGGTCTTCCGCATTGTAAGTGGACTCTTTTACCAGGGAAGATTCCACCAGGGAAGTCCTTAAACTGTCAAGGGAATCTTAAATTAAAATTCATGAAAAACCAGAGCCTGCAGAGGGCATCCTAGGAAAACTGGCAGAGGCCAGAGAAAGTGAGGTTTCTTATCAGAGCCAGCAGTCCCAAATATCTATATGTAATGTGTAACCATGAAAGGAAATAAAATTTCACACTGCCCCTCCCTTTCCAAACCAAAACCCATTGGTCATTGATCTTCCTGTCCTTGGAATAGCTATTCCTTTCTTCTTGTCTTGTTTTACATTCTAAGTCCCTGGCTTTGCTATCTGCCTCCCTGGGCCATGCAAGTTGTCAGTTCTTTCTTTTGGCTGGCCTTTGGGAGCAACTCTAGATCTTGCAAAAAATATATTTTACACCCTTTGGGGAGATAACTCCTGAATACAAAACACTGTTTAATATTGCCAGAAATAATCATTGCTTGTCCCAGCAGAGACCTGACAAGATGTTTGAAGAGATTTAATAACTTTATAACCATAACTTAAGCCAAATTTAAAACATATTCAGAGGCTGATAGAAAAAAAGTTTTTTGGCCATCTCCTCTTAGCTGAATGAAACGGGAGGGAAACATTCCAATAAAGGTGGCTGAGTGTGTCAGTCCTTTAGCACCAAGGCAATAACCCAGTTCTTGGCAGAATTGAGGTCAACTGTCCTTATTGGCAGCAGTAAAGAATCTGTCTGCCAATGCAGGAGGTGCAAGAGATGCAGGTTCAATCCCTGGATTGGGAAGATCCCCTGGAGGAGGGCATGGCAACCCACTCCAGTATTCTTGCCTGGAGAACTTCATGGACAAAGAACGAGCTAGATGGGCTACAGTCCATAGGGTTGCAAAGAGTCAGAAACCACTGAAGTGACTTAGCATGCATGCACAAAGAAATCAAGATACATCCCAGGCAGAGCTGCTTGTTGAAGGTGGCCTTGGGGAAGAGATCTCTGAGCACTGTGGGGGAAATAAAGGCTGGCTACCCTGGAAAAGGGCTGGTTTGTGTCCCCTTTTTCTCTACAGCTATGACATTTGTGCAATGCCTTGAAGGACCAGCTGGGTTATACATGGCAGACTTTCTACTTGTCCCCAGGGCTCCAAAATATGTCACCAGAGATGGAATTAAGTGGAACTAGCTGATCAGGATTTACAACTCCCTACAAATCCGGCTGCTCTTTTTGTGCTGTCGGCTGTGTTTTGCTAAGTCAGTTTTCTGGCAGATATGAAGCATGAGAATCTGACTACTATGTTTGCCAACAGATTTACTGTCTTACTTTTGACCACAGGACTTACAAGCATCCTCCAGGTCAGAAAAATGGCAAACACAGTATGAATCATAATGCACAGCATCAATGCAGGCCCTCCCCATAGTCTTGTGTATCCCACTTTACATAATAGCATGTTTTAAAAAGTCTGAAGACAGTGACACTCTTGTAAATCAAATCATACTCTGCCATTGACTTTTGTTTTATAAGATATACATTCTTACACAGCATAAATCTTGACTTTAAAAACATTGTGAAGAATTCATATTTTTAGCTTAAAAATAAAATTTTATAATGAAAGAATAGCATTAGATAGTTAAATATGATTTAAATATAATTGCTATACCTAATGGAAAAGTGGTTATTGTCAGTGAAGAATAGAACACTAAGCATTTTTAAAAGTTCTCAAAGAACAATTTTTCAAAGTGTACACTTGTCTGTTTTTAAAAATAGGTTAGTTTCCTTCCAGTAACCTTTAAACTACAAGTAATAATGGCCAACAATAAAAATCTCAAACCAAACAAAATGACAGGTAACTCCCAACCCCCAGTAGCATTTGCTGTGTGCAAAGCACCATACTAAGAGATTTACATGGATTATCTAATTTTATCCTCACAGCAATTGACTGTTACTATTACTACTGGTGAAGATGTCCTAGACATGCAGAGGTATGAATGTGAAGTATTAATTATTTGCTCTGCAGTTGTTCTCAGAGTATATTGCTCAGACTGCCTGTGCTAGAATCATTTGAAGTGAAGTGCTAAGTGAAGTTGATCAGTCGTGTCCGACTCTTTGTGACCCCATGGACTGTAGCCTACCAGGCTTCTCTGTCCATGGGATTTTCCAGGCAAGAGTACTGGAGTGGGTTGCCACTTCCTTCTCCAGGGGATATTCCCGACCCAGAATCATTTGAAACCCTTGTTAAAATTTTATTATTTTAGACTCCCAACATACAGAGATTTTAATTCAGAGGTTTGAGGTGGGAATCTGGAATTCGCTTTTTTTTTTTTTTTTTTTTGGAATTCGCTTTTTAAGAAGCACTTCAGGTGATTCTGGTGCACCTGAAGTTTGAGAATCACCTGAGAATATTCATTGTTTTTTATTGGTATATAATTGCTTTACAATGTTGTGTTAGTCTCTGATGTACAGTGAAGCGAATCAGCCATATGCATATGTATATTCCCTGCCTGTTGGTCTGCCCTCCCACCCTCCCCCGCATCCCACCTCTCTAGGTCCTCACAGACCACAGAGCTGAGCTCTCTGTACTTTACGGCAAGTTCCCACTAGCTGTCCATTTTACACATGGTAGTGTGTTTATGGGGCTTCTCTGGGAGCTCAGCTGGTAAAGAATCTGCCTGCAATGCAGGAGACCCCAGTTCAATTCTGGGTCAGGAAGATCCCCTGGAGAAGGGACAGGCTACCCACTCCAGTATTCTTGCCTGAAGAATCCCCATGGACAGAAGAGCCTGGCGAGCTACAGTCCATGAGGTCACAAAAGCACAACACAGCACAGTGTACATATGTCAATTCCAATCTCTCAATTTGCTCCCATCTACCCTCCCGCCCTGCCGCCGTGTCCACAGATGAACCTATTTCCAAAGCAGAAATAGAGAATATTCATTTTCAATGTAATTTTCATACCTACTTTTAATACAGGGACATATAAAAAAGGAAAAATGACACATAACACTGCTTTTGTTATAAAAATTAAAATGTACATTAAAAATTCCAGCAAAATAGAAAATTAGAGGTAATATCTCCCTCCTTGCCACACTCTTCATCACCAGCACCCCTCCAAAACACATAAATACTCCTGATTCTCCAAATAACCACTATCAAGTTTCTTGTTAATCTCCAGAAAAATGTTGCCATATATATGTGTATACTTTATATTATGCCCTGAAATTGAATCATACTATGTTTACTGTTCTCCATCTTTTTAATATATAACTCATACTCTCTCTACAGCATATAAAGTTCTACTTCATTCTTTTAAATTGCTGCACAGTATTTCATTAACTATATGCATTAAAATTTAATACATTTTATCTATCCAGTTTTTATTACTGTAAATAAAGAACATTGCCTGAATCTTATAGATGATACATATTTGTATCATATGTTGACTGCGTTGTCTCTTTCAAACTGTAAATCTGGTATTAAAATTGCCCAGATAGAGAATTCTGTGTTTTCAAAAGTTTTAGATCCCTCTTTTAATCTCATTTCTGCTATAGTGAAAAGAAAGATTTTTAGCAAGGATTGTTGTTGTTCAGTCACTGAGTCCGACTCTTCACGACCCCATGGACCACACCCCTCCAGGTTTCCCTGACCTTCACTCCCATCAGAGTTTGCTCAAACTTGATTATACCATCCAACCATCTCATCTTCTATTGGCCCCTTCTCCTGCCCTCTGTCTTTCCCAGAATCAGAGTCTTTTCCAATGAGTCAGCTCTTCATATCAGATGACCTAAGTACTGGAGCTTCAGTTTCAGCAACAGTCCTTCCTATGAATATTCAGGGTTGATTTCCTTTAGGATTGACTGCTTTGATCTCCTTGCTGTCCAAGGGGCTCTCTAGAGTCTTCAGCACCACAGTTTGAAAGCATCATTTCTTCAGTGCTCACCTTTCTTTATGGTCCAACTCTCACATCTGTACATGACTGCTGGAAAAACCATTGCTTTGATTATATGGACCTTTGTCAGCCAAGTGATATCTCTGCTTTTTAATATGCTATCTAGGTTTGTCATAGTTTTCCTCCAAGAAGCCAGTGTCTTTTTAATTTCATGGCTGCAGTCACCATCTGCAGTGATTTTGGAGCACAAGAAAATAAAATCTGCCACTGTTTCCATTTTCCCCCATCTATTTGGTGTGAAGTGATGGAACTGGATGCCGTGATCTTAGTTTTTTGAATCTTGAGTTTTAAGCCAGCTTGTTCACGCTCCTCTTTCACCTTCATCAAGAGGCTCTTTAGTTCCTCTTTGCTTTCTGCCATAAAGGTGGTGTCATCTGCCTATCTGAAGTTGTTGATATTTTATCTGCCAAGGGACATATAGGTTGCTTCCATGTCCTGGCTATTGTAAACAGTGCTGTGATGAACATTGGGGAACACGTGTCTCCTTCAATTCTGGTTTCCTTGGTGTGTATGCTCAGCAGTGGGATTTCTGGGTCATATGGCAGTTCTGTTTCCAGTTTTTTAAGGAATCTCCACACTGTTCTCCATAGTGGCTGTACTAGTTTGCATTCCCACCAACAGTGTAAGAGGGTTCCCTTTTCTCCACACCCTCTCCAGCATTTATTGTTTGTGGACTTTTGGATAGCAGCCATTCTGACCTGTGTGAGAAGGTACCTCATTGTGGTTTTGATTTGCATTTCTCTGATAATGAGTGATGTTGAACATCTTTTCATGTGTTTGTTAGCCATCTGCATGTCTTCTTTGGAGAAATGTCTGTTTAGTTCTTTGGCACATTTTTTGACTGGACCGTTTATTTTTCTGGAATTGAGCTGCAGGAGTTGCTTGTATTTTTTTGAGATTAATTCATTGTCAGTTGCTTCATTAGTTATTATTTTCTCCTGTTCTGAAGGCTGTCTTTTCACCTTGCTTATAGTTTCCTTTGCTGTGCAAAAGCTTTTAAGTTTAATTTGTTTATTTTTGCTTTTATTTCCATTACTCTGGGAAGTGGATCATAGAGGATCTTGCTGTGATTCACATCAGTGAGTGTTTTGCCTATATTTTCCTCTTGAGAGTTTTATAGTTTCTGGTCTTACATTTAGATCTTTAATCCATCTTTGGATTAATAGAACTTTAATCCAATCTTTAATCTTTGAGTTTATTTATGTGTATGGTGTTAAAAAGTGTTCTAGTTTCATTCTTCTACAGGTGATTGACCAGTTTTTCCAGCATCACTTGTTAAAGAGATTGTCTTTTCTCCATTGTATATTTTTGCCTCCTTTGTTAAAGATAAGGTGTCCATAGGTGCATGGATTTATCTCTGGGCTTTCTATTCTGTTCCATTGATCTATATTTCTGTCTTTGTGCCCGTACCATACTGTCTTGATGACTGTATCTTTGTAGTATAGTCTGAAGACAGACAGATTGATTCCTCCATAGCCATTCTTCTTCCTCAAGATTGCTTTGGCTATTTGAGGTTTTTGGTATTTCCATACAAATTGTGAAATTATTTGTTCTAGTTCTGTGAAAAATACCATTGGTAGTTTGATAGGGATTGCATTGAATCTATAGATTGCTTTGGGTAGTATACTCGTTTTCACTACATTGGGTCTTCCGATCCATGAACATGGTATATTTCTCCACCTATTTGTGTCATCTTTTATTTCTTTCATCAGTGTTTTATAGTTTTCTACATATAGGTCTTTTGTTTCTTTAGGTAGATATATTCTTAAGTGTTTTATTCTTTTTGTCACAATGGTGAATGGGATTGCTTCCTTAATTTCTCTTTATGTTTTCTCATTGTTAGTGTATAAGAATGCAAGGGAATTCTGTGTATTAATTTTATATCCTGCAACTTTACTATATTCATTGATCAGCTCTAGTAATTTTCTGATGGTGTCTTTAGGGTTTTCTATGTAGATGATCATGTCATGTGCAAACATTGAGAGTTTTACTTCTTTTCTGATCTGGATTCCTTTTATTTCTTTTTCTTCTCTGACTGCTGTAGCTAAAACTTCCAAAGCTATGTTGAATTGCAGTGATGAGAGTGGGCTTTCCAAAGCTTTCCCTTGTCTTGTTTCTGACTTTAGGGAAAATGCTTTCAACTTTTTGCCATTGAGGATAATGTTTGCTGTGGGTTTATCAAACATGGCTTTTATTATGTTGATGTATGTTCCTTCTATGCCTGCTTTCTGGAGGATTTTTATCATAAATGTGTGTTGAATTTTGTCAAAGGCTTTCTCTGCATCCATTGAGATAATCATATGGTTTTTATCTTTCAATTTGTTAATGTGCTGTATCACATTGATTAATTTCCTAATACTGAAGAATCCTTGCATCCCTGGGATAAGGCCCACTTGGTCATGATGTTTGATCTTTTTAATATGTTGTTGGATTCTGTTTGCTAGAATTTTGTTGAGGATTTTTGCATCTATGTTCATCAGTAATATTGGCCTGTAGTTCTGGTTTTTTGTGGCATCTTTGCCTGGTTTTGGTATTAGGGTGGTGATGGCCTCATAGAATGAGTTTGGGAGTTTACCCTCCTCTGCAATTTTCTGAAAGAGTGTAAGTAGGATAGATGTTAGGTCTTCTCCACATTTTTGGTAGATTTCAGCTGTGAAGCCATCTGGTCCTGGGCTTTGTTTGTTGGGAGTTTTTTTCTTACAGTTTCTATTTCTGTGCTTGTGATGAGTCTTTTAAGATTTTCTATTTCTTCCTGGTTCAGTTTTGGAAGGTTATACTTTTCTAAGAATTTGTCCATTTCTTCCAAGTTGTCCATTTTATTAGCATATAGTTGCTGATAGTAGTCTCTTATGATCCTTTGTATTTCTGTGTTGTCTGTTGTAATTTCTCCATTTTCATTTCAATTTTGTTGATTCGATTCTTCTCCCTTATTTTTCTTGATGAGTCTGGCTAATGATTTGTCTAGTATCTATCTTCTCAAAGAACCAGCTTTTAGCTTTGTTGATTTTGGCTATGGTATCCTTTGTTTCTTTTTCATTTATTTCTGCCCTAATTTTTATTATTTCTTTCCTTCTACTAACCCTGGGGTGCTTAATTTCTTCTTTTTCTAGTTGCTTTAGGTGTAGAGTTAGGTTATTTATTTGATTTCTCTCCTGTTTCTTAAGGTAGGCTTGTATTGCTATGAACATTCCCCTTAGCACTGCTTTTACTGAATTCTATAGGTTTTGGGTTGTCGTGCTTTCATTTTCATTTGTTTCTATGCATATTTGATATCCTTTTCTATTTCTTCTGTGATTTGTTGGTTATTCAGAAGTGTGTTGTTTAGCCTCCATATGTTTGTATTTTTAAATTTTTTTTCCTGTAGTTGACATCTAATCTTACCACACTGTGATCGGAACAGATGCTTGGAATGATTTCAATTTTTTTGAATTTACCAAGGCTAGATTTATGGCCCAGGATGTGATCTATCCTGGAGAATGTTCTGTGTGCACTTGTGAAAAAGGTGAAATTCATTGTTTTGGTGTGAAATGTCCTGTAGATATCAATTAGGTCTAACAGGTCCATTGTATCATTTAAAGTTTGTGCTTCCTTGCTAATTTTCTATTTGGTTGATCTATCCATATGTGTGAGTGGGATATTAAAGTCTCCCACTATTATTGTGCTACTGTTAATTTACCCTTTCATACTTGTTAGCATTTGCCTTACATATTGAGGTGCTCCTATGTTGGGTGCATATGTATTTATAATTATTATATCTTCTTCATGGATTGATCCTTTGATCATTATGTAGTGTCCTACTTTGTCTCTTTTCATGGCCTTTATTTCAGTCTATTTTATCTGATATGAGTATTGCGACTCCTGCTTTCTTTTTTTCTCCATTTTCATAAAATATCTTTTTCCAGCCCTTCACTTTCAGTCTGTATGTGTCCCTTGTTTTGAGGTGGGTCTTTTGTAGACAGCATATATAGGGGTCTTCTTTTTGTATCCGTTCAGCCAGTCTTTGTCTTTTGGTTGGGGCATTCAACTCATTTACATTTAAGGTAATTATTGATAAGTATGATCCCATTGCCATTTATTTCATTGTTTTGGGTTTGAGTTTATAAACCTTTTCTGTGTTTCCTGTCTAGAGAAGATCCTGTAGCATTTGTTGAAAAGCTGGTTTGGTGGTGCTGAATTCTCTCAGCCTTTGCTTGTCTGTATAGCTTTTGATTTCTCCTTCATATCTGAATGAGATCCTTGCTGGATATAGTAATCTCAGTTGTAGTTTTTCTCTTTCATCACTTTAAATATATCCTGCCATTCCCTTCTGGCCTGAAGAGTTTCTATTGAAAGATCAACTATTATCCTTATGGAAATCCCCTTGTGTGTTATTTGCTACTTTTCCCTTGCTGCTTTTAATATTTGCTCTTTGTGTTTGATCTTCATTAATTTGATTAATATGTGTCTTGGGGTGTTTTGCCTTGGGTTTATCCTGTTTGGGACTCTCTGGGTTTCTTGGACTTGGGTGACTATTTCCTTCCCCATTTTAGGGAAGTTTTCAACTGTTATTTCCTCAAGTATTTTCTCATGCCCTTTCTTTTTGCCTTTTTCTTCTGGGACTCCTATGATTTGAATGTTGGGGTGTTTAACATTGTGCCAGATGTATCTGAGGTTGTCCTCATTTCTTTTAATTCTTTTTTCTTTTTTCCTGTCTGCTTCATTTATTTCCACATTATATCTTCCACCTTACTTATCCTGTCTTCTGCCTCAGTTATTCTACTGTTGGTTCCCTCCAGATTGCTTTTGATCTCAGTTATTGCATTATTCATTATTGATTGACTCTTCTTTATCTCTTCTCAGTCCTTGTTAAGCATTTCTTGCATCTTCTCAATCCTTGTCTTTAGTCTATTTATCTGTAACTCTATTTTGTTTTTAAAAATTTGGGACGTCTTTACTATCATTATTTTGAGTTCTTTTTAAGGTAGACTCCCTATCTCTTCCTCTTTGGTTTGGTTTGGTGGGCATTTATCATGTTCCTTTACCTGCTGAATATTTCTCTGCCTTTTCATTTTGTTTAGATTGCTGTGTTTGGGATGCCCTTTCTGTAGGCTGGAAGTTTGTGGTTCCTCTTTATCGTGGAACCTGCTCCCTGTGGGTGGGGTTGGACTAGTGGCTTGTCAAGGTTTCCTGGTTAGGGGAGCTTGCATCTGTGTTCTGGTGGGTGGAGCTTTATCTCTTCTCTCTGAAGTGCAATGAATTGTCCAGTAGTGGGTTTTGGGGTGTCTATGGGTTTGGCAAGGCTTTGGGTAGCCTATCTTTTAATGCTCAGGGCTGTGTTCCTGCTTTGCTGGAGAATTATAGTGGTATGTCTTGCTCTGGAACTTGTTGGCTCTTGGGTGGAGCTTAGTTTCATTGTAGGCATGGAGGCTTTTGGATGAGCTCTTGTCTATTAACATTCCCTGGAATCAAGAGTTCTCTGATGTTCTCAGGTTTTGAAGTTAAGCCTCCTGCCTATGACTTTCATTCTTATTCTTACAGTAGCCTCAACATGTCTCCATCCATACAGCACAGATGATAAAACATCTAGGTTAATGGTGAAACAATTTTTCACAGCGAGGGACACCCTGAGAGGTTCACAGAGTTACATATAGAAGAGAAGAGGGAGGAGGGAGATAGAGATGACCAGGGTGAGAAGAGGGGGAGTCAAAAGAGGAAAGAGAAATCTAGCCAGTAATCAGTTCCCTAAGTGTTCTCCATAACCTGGAACAGCTGGAGAGATTCACAGAGTTAAATAGAGAAGAGAAGGAGGGAGGGAGAAGATAGAGGTGACCTGGGGGAGAAAGTGAAAGGCGAAAGTGAAGTCACTCAGTCGTGTCCAACTCTTTGTGACCCCATGGACTATAGCCTACCAGGCTTCTCTGTCCATGGGATTTTCCAGGCAAGAGTACTGGAGTGGGTTGCCACTTCCTTCTCCAGGGGATCTTCCCAACTCAGGGATCAAACTTAGGTCTCCTGCATTGCAGGCAGATGCTTTACCCTCTGAGCCACCAGGAAATCCCTGGGGGAGAAGAGGGAGAGTCAAAAGGGGAGAGAGCAATCAAGTCAGCAACCTCACCCCTAAGTGAAAATGGGAACTGAAGATTAGATTCTTAACGGTACACAATTGATAACATATACCAAAAAGCAAAGATTAAAAATCTAGAATAAAGGTTAGACTCTCAAAAATACAACATTAAAATACAAAACAAAATCTGTCACAAAAATTGTAAAATATATATATATGAAATTTTCTTTAAAAATAGGGTCTTTCTTTTTCAAGGTAATATTAGGTTATAAAAATGAAAGTTAAAGGAGTAATAAAGAACTTAAATTAAAAAAAATTAAAAAGTAATAATAGTAAAAATTTATCTAGGAATTTCTCTGGAGCTGTTGTGGGCAGTGTAGGGTCAGTTCAGTTTCAAATATTTCCTTTTTCCAGTTTGTACTTGTTCTCAAGGTCTATGGGCCCCCCTCTAATGCTTAATGTTAACTACAGGGTTTTAATCTGTTGCACCTGTCAGTTCCAGAGTGGTTCCCTCTTCTTTGTTTATTTTGGCTTCCTCTGTTTGCAAGTCTTTTCAGTGTTTAATTTCTGCTCTGACACAAGGGGGCGAAGGTGGTCACTTATGTAGGCTCACTTGTTCAATTGTGTTGTGGGGAGGGAGGGACACTGCATATAAATATCTCTGGCGTGTGGGGAGTGCTCCTGGTGTATGGCCCACAATGGGTTTGTCCCATCTCTCTGGTGTGTGCTTTCCGGGTCTACACTGCTCAGGCTCCAGGTCTGCAGGAGCACCATCCAAAGCGGGCCCTACATTTCTTGCACTTGCCAGGTCTCAGCCGCTCAGGTTCAGGTGCTCAGGTACTCCGCAGGGGCACAGACTCGGCTGGGCGTGCGTTTTGTGCCCTTCCCAGGCCCGAGGAGTTCAGGTGACCAGGTACTTGGTGAGTGCACTGTCCCAGGTGGACCGTGTGTCCTAATCACCTCCCCAGTCCTGGCCACTCGGTTTCCTGGGTGCGCTGTGACAGCACCGTCTCAGGTGCACCGTGTGTCTCCTCTGGGGAGCTGATCTCAGGCTGCGACACTCCTGGAGGTTATCTACTGTCCAGGATCCTAGGAAGATGTGATTAGCAACTGGGAGCCTACTCACAGTTTGGTGGAGTAGGCTGGTCTCTGGCTGAGATTGCAGCAACCCCTTCCTTTAGCCTCCGGTGGTGGCTCGCCTGCCTCTCTGCCTCCGGCAGAAGGGAGGGGCCTGTATGTAGCTGGTTAGCTCTCCTTTGGCATTCACTCAATCCTTTGTTCTGTGAGCGGGCCAGGCTGCACATTAGAGCCTTTCACAGGAAAGTTCTCTCTCTCTCTCTTTTTCCCCTCTCTGGTGATCCCACAGCTTGGGTTGCTACCTCACCTTAGCTCCCTCAGATTGTCCTCAGGGCATTCAGATCTGGTCCTTACCCTAAGCACCAATGTTGCAGCCCGCCCCTCCCTGTCCTGCCTCCACTGGCTGGTGGCAGACATGAGCATCTGGGCTTGCTTCTCTGCTGGCAGTTGCAATTAGGTGCGTATTCTGTGGGTTTTTTTTTTTTTTTTTTTTTTCTCCCAGTTATGTTGCTCTCTGAGATTCCAAAACTCCCCATAGACCCACCTGTGAGAGCGTTTCCTACTGTTTGGAAACTTCTCCTCCTTCACGACTCCCTCCCCAGGATGGGTTTCCATCCCTAACTCTTTTGTCTCTCTTTTTGTCTTTTATATTTTGTCCTACCTCCTTTTGAAGGGAATGGGCTGCCTTTCTGGGTGCCCGGTGTCCTTCGCGAGCATTCAGAAGTTGTTCTGTGGAAGTTGCTCAGCATTCAGATGATCTTTTGATGAATTTGTGGGGGAGAAAGTGATCTCCCAACCTATTCCTCCACCATTGTGGGACTTCCCTCTGAATAGAATTTTGAAATAAATAAATAGAAGAAGAATAAAAGCATTCCCAATACAGAGAAGAGTACAAAGAAGGCGTAAAAAAGGAGAATACAGGAGGATCTTTGGCTTTGAAGGCTGAGTGACAAGAAATTGATGCTTTCAAATTGTAGTGCTAGAGAAGACTCTTGAGAGTCCCTTAGACAGCAAGGAGGTCAAACCAGTCAATCCCAAAGGAAATCAACCCTGAATATTCATTGGAACAACTGATACTGAAGCTGAAGCTCCAATACTTTGGTCACCTGATGCGAAGAGATGAATCACTGGAAAAGACTGTGATGTTGGGAAAAATGGAAGGCAAAAGAAGGGGGCAGCAAGAGATGAGATGGTTAGATAGCATCACTGACTCAGTGGACATGAATTTGAGCAAACTCCAGGAGATAGTGAAGGACAGGGAAGCCTGACAAGCTGCAGTCCATGGGGTCACAAAGAGTTGGACACAGCTTAGCAACTGAACAAAAACAACAATGACAGAAACTACATGGAGTTGGTTTATGAAGCTGGAGAGTATGTTCTGGTTAGTTAAAAGCATTTAGACTTTAATAATCTCAGTTGAACATTATCTTGCTTTGGTAAGTTATTTGCATTAATCAGCAGCTTGAATAATTTTATTTTCCAATAAATATTGAATATATCATCTTTAAGCTAGCCCTGCCCAAATGATCTCAAATTCCAAAGTGCTGAAGTACAAATTAATGAGATTTTATTGTCCAAATTGATAAAGTCACATTAAAGAGAGTTTGAAGGTAATGAGTGAATATAAAAATAGATTTCTTGTCTTTTCATATAATGTCGGGCTTGAAAGGATCAAATGAGGTATTTTGTACTTTTTCTTCTGTATAGTAACTTTGAGAAGTGGACATTTATGACTGCTGCAATGATGTCAAGAAAAGAAGAGAAAACAAAAACAGGTAGGGGATAAGTAAAAACTTGAGAGAAGAGAATGAATTCTGTTAAATTACTTCCTAAGAGGGCCCATGTTAACATTCTATCATTTAAATCATAGTTTCCTTTTTAAAATATAAAGATGTACAGTTCTAAGACATTTGTTAATTATCCTTACTAGAAGACAATAAAATATAAATTCCATTCAGGCAATATTCTTCTCAGAATAATTAACGTCTCTCTCTCTCTTTTTTTTTTTTATTAATTTTATGTTATTTTCTGCCTGAAATGCCCCATTAGATTTTCAAAGCCTTACCTACTTTCTCTTCAGACATTCATTTGTCTAAGGAGTCAGCCACAGAAAACAGGAATAGAACCCTCAAACTAGTTCCACACATTTTAAGTCTCATAAATAATTGAGATGAAGTGTATGGTTGCTAGGCTGCAGTTGATTTCATCCTATCCCATTATAATTTAATTTAGGTTTGTTTAGGATTTTTTTTTTTTCCTTCTTTGTAATCCTTTAGGAGCAAAGATTTTGGTGATTGAACTGCTATATATGATAGTACCTATTCTAAGGCAAAGGCTTTGAGGTGTTTCATGTCATTTCTTCTCATATCTCTGAAATCAGAATGTAAAGAAATCCAGTGCTGGCCCCAGCAATGACAAAGTGAAAGAGAATGAGAATGTTGTTGCTGTTCATTCGCTAAATCCTGTCCAGCTCTTTGCAACCCCATGTACTGTGGCCCGCCAAACTCCTCTGTCATGGGATTTCCCAGGTAAGAATACTGGAGTGCGTTGCCATTTCCTTCTCCAGGAGATCTTCCTGATGCAGAGGTCAAACCCAAGTCTCCTGCTTTGACAGGTATTCTTTACCACTGAGCCACCAGGGAAGCCCTGAAACTTGTTTCTCCTTGGTCCCAAAGTGACTTTTAACTTCAAGACACTCAGAGTTGAGGGCCCCAAACTCAGTTAAATCAGCTCCTCAGATGGAAGTCAATTCATGAAGGGAGTAAAACCTGAAACATTGTAGCATCATGTACTTCAGCCCAGGAACATCAGATAGGTTCCAGTTTTAGATGGCAACTCTGACTGGTGGTAGGTATTTAGAGCAGGGGCCTGCAAACTATGTCCAACAAACCACTGGACTACAACCCATAGGCCAAATCCAGCCAGCCACTCACTGCTTGTAAATAATGTTTTGTTGGCACACAGCCCCATTCATTCATTCCTTATTGTCTGTGACTGTTTTCACCCTAAAGGGGCAGAGCTGAGTAGTTGCAACAAAAACTGTCTGGTTCGAAAAGCCTGAAATATTTACTTACATTTTATTTACAGAAAATGTTTGGTGATTCCTGGTCTGGGGTATTATGTTGGGAAGACTGTTGTCTGGAGTATTATGTTGGGAAGGCCTCAACTAGTCCTAGAAGGAAAGAATGCTAATATTTATTTTCTATGTCTGCTATGTTCATGGGAGACGAGTGCCATATGTTTTATCAACCCTGCCCTGTGCCCTGCCCGGAAGACAGAATATCATGATGGGAGGCATGAGATGGAAAAGAGTAGTGCTGTGCTAAGTCACTCAGTCGTGTCCGACTCTTTGCGACCCCGGACTGTAGCCCACCAGGCTCCTCTGTCCACGGGATTCTCCAGGCAAGAATACTGGAGTGGGTTGCCATGCCCTCCTCCAGGGCATGTCCCGGCCCAGGGACCAAACCTGCCTCTCTTATGTCTCCTGCATTGGCAGGCAGGTTCTTTACCACTAGCGCCACCCATGAAGCCCATGGAAAAGAGTAGCTTCAGCATCAAATCCAGAGCCTAATGATCTCCACCTGAAATAGGAGGATATTGAATAATAAGTCAGAAGACTTGGTAGCAAGGAAGCAGGAAGTGGTGTCAGGAAAAAGAGATGACTCCTCATGGGGATGATAGAAAACTTAGAATAAATCAAGCCTATCGTTCAAAATATAAGTGCACTGAGTTTAGTTTTCTATACTATGGACTGATTTATACTCATTAGTGATATAGAAAATTTGGAGGAAATCTCTCTGGTTTATTTAAGGAAAGGAAGCAAAGCAGAGTGATAAGAAAGAATCCACCTTGCCTTGAAAAACTGTGACTGCTTCCTTCCTGTGTACCATCTTTCGCAAGCACACATACACTCACACCCTCAGTCTTCCTCATCTCACAAAGCTGGCTGATTTCATTCAAATAAGGACACTTTGCCCTGAGATTCTGCAGTCAGAAGTGGAATGTAAAGACAACCATTCTCTAGTGGCCAGTACTTATTTGTTTGAAATGGCCTTAAACATAAAAAGCCTCTTTATGAAGGTGAAAGAGGAGAGTGAAGAAGCCGACTTAAAACTCAACATTCAAAAAACTAAGAACACAGCATCCAGTCCCATCACTTCATGGCAAATAGAAAGGGAAAAAGTTGAAACAGTGGCAGATTTTATTTTTGTGGGCTCCAAAATCACTGTGGATGGTGACTGCAGCCATGAAATTAAAAGATGCTTCCTCCTTGGAAGAAAAGCCATGACAAACCTAGACAATGTATTAAAAAGCAGAGACATCACTTGGCTGGCAAAGGTCCATATAGTCAAAGCTATGGTTTTTCCAGCAGTCATGTACAGATGTGAGAGTTGGACAGGACCATAAAGAAGGCTGAACACCAAAGAAATGATGCTTTTGAACCACAGTGCCACAGTCCATGGGGTTGCAAAGAGTTGGACATGAGTTAGTACTAAACAACAACAGACAACAATAGGACTTGTGAATGGACAAAAGGAATCTTTTCACTACTCCTGGGTCCTAAGGGCTTATTTCTATACTGCACAGAGTCAGAATAGAAATCTAGTGAAAGACAGTCTAAAAGTGTCTGAAGATTTTTAAAGCATTGTATTAGGGATGCTTGTAGTTGACATGCAAAAGCTTCTGGTAAGATACAAACAAGCCATTGATTGGCAAATTAATAAATAAGAGGTGTTGGATAGTCACCTACATATCTGTAGGAAGCAACCAGGAAAGTAAGTTTAATTTCTTTCTTTGACACATTGACAAAGGAAGAGTAATAGATATCATATATCTAGACTTCAGAAAGGCTTTTGCTACCATATCACATGACATTTCTTTTCAACGACTGGTAATGCATAGCTTGGCTCACAGTGCTGTCAAGTGGCTGAAGAGTTGCAATCAAAGAGGAGCTATCAGTGACTTCTTGTCATCCTGAGGACATTTATCAAGTAGTGTCCATCTATAAGGATTGGTTGAGGGCCAGAGTCATCCACAGGGTGATGGAAGGGAACATAAGTTCAATAAATTTGCTGATAACACCAATCTGGAGCAGCCTCTTACACCTGGCAAGAGAGGAACAGTTTTCAATGACCTTGATTAAGTCGGGCTGGTAGAGTGGAACAATCTCAAAGCCAGGATGCCAGGCCAAGACACAGTGGGCAGATTTTCTATGCAGGAGGGCTTATGGCATGTTGCAGTAAATGGCAGCACTGTTTTGTTTCCAAAATTTTCTAAGGCACTATAATTAATTAGCAACTCTCCATGATGCCAAGTGGTTTAGAGCTATTTTTATTGTACTAGTTTTCTAATGTGCAAAAATGGAAACTCAAAGACATGTCTCACCATATTCTTTATTCTTAATGTATATACTTTTAATTGAAGGATAATTGCTTTACAATATTGCATTGACTTCTGCCATACATACATCAACATGAATCTCACCATATTCTTTTAAAATTTAATTAACTCCTGGAAAATGCCTGACAGATTTGTTCTTGTTGTTTAGTCGCTAAGCTATGTCAGAGTCTTTGTGACCCCTTGGACTGTAGCCCAGCAGGCTCCTCTATCCATGGATTTCCCAGGCAAGAATACTGGAGTGGTTGCCATTTCCTTCTCCAGGGAATCTTCCTAAACCAGGGAAAGAACCCACATCTCCTGCATTGTCAGGTGGATTATTTACCACTGAGCCACCAGAGAGATATTGGATGCAAGATGTTAGTTTCCCTCTTCCTCCTCATTTTCCTATCCTTGTTATAGTGTAACTAGCAGTGGGAAGGGAAAGCCTAGAATTTGATACAGAAAAATTAAAACGGATCTTCCTAGAAACACAAATACTGGTACTGAACCTTAAAATGCCCTCTGGTTTCCCCTTAACATTATCTTAACCATCAAGTAGAATACTTTTTCAAGGATTATTCAAAATTATGCTGTGAAAGTGCTACACTCAATATGCCAGCAAATTTGGAAAACTCAGCAGTGGCCACAGGACTGGAAAAGGTCAGTTTTCATTCCAATCCGAAAGAAAGGCAATCCCAAAGAATGCTCAAACTACCACACAATTGCACTCATCTCACACGCTAGTAAAGTAATGCTCAAAATTCTCCAAGCCAGGCTTCAGCAATACATGAACTGTGAACCAGATGTTCAAGCTGGTTTTAGAAAAGGCAGAGGAACCAGAGATCAAATTGCCAACATCCGCTGGATCATCAAAAATGCAAGAGAGTTCCAGAAAAACATCTATTTCTGCTTTATTGACTATGCCAAAGCCTTTGACTGTGTGGATCACAATAAACTGTGAAAAATTCTGAAAGAGATGGGAATACCAGACCACCTGACCTGCCTCTTGAGAAACCTATATGCATGTCAGGAAGCAACAGTTAGAACTGGACATGGAACCACAGACGGGTTCCAAATAGGAAAGGAGTACATCAAGGCTGTATATTGTCACCCTGCTTATTTAACTTATATGCAGAGTACATCATGAGAAACACTGGGCTGGATAAAGCACAAGCTGGAATCAAGATTGCTGGGAGAAATATCAATAATCTCAGATATGCAGATGACATCACCCTTATGGCAGAAAGTGAAGAGGAACTAAAAAACCTCTTGATGAAAGTGAAAGAGGGGAGTGAAAAAGTTGGCTTAAAGCTCAACATTCAGAAAACTAAGATCATGGCATCTGGTCCCATTACTTCATGGGAAATAGATAGGGAAACAGTGGAAACTGTGTCAGACTTTGTTTTTTTAGGCTCCAAAATCACTGCAGATGGTGATTGCAGCCATGAAATTAAAAGATGCTTACTCCTTGGAAGGAAAGTTATGACCAACCTAGATAGCATATTAAAAAGCAGAGACATTACTTTGCCAACAAATATATGTCTAGTCAAGGCTATGGTTTTTCCAGTGGTCATGTATGGATGTGAGAGTTGGACTGTGAAGAAAGCTGAGCACCGAAAAATTGATGCTTTTGAACCGTGCTGTTGGAGAAGACTCTTGGGAGTCCCTTGGACTGCAAGGAGATCCAACCAGTCCATCCCAAAGGAGATCAGTCCTGAGTGTTCATTGGAAGGACTGATGCAGTAGCTGAAACTCCAATACTTTGGTCACCTCATGTGAAGAGTTGACTCATTGGAAAAGACCCTGATGCTGGGAGGGATTGAGGGCAGGAGAAGACAGAGACAACAGAGGATGAGATGGCTGGATGGCATCACCGATTCGATGGACATGAGTTTGAATAGACTCCAGGAGTTGGTGATGGACAGGGAGGCCTGGCATGCTGTGATTCATGGGGTCACAAAGAGTTGGACACAACTGAGTGACTGAACTGAACTGAAGAATTTTAAGACATTTACCTTCAGCAGTTATAGGAATCAGAGAATTATTGCTTCTTTTGCTTCATGGATCTTACAAAAACTTAGTATCATGCATATAGTGGATACTCAATAGGTACTTGTTTTATATTCCTTGTAAGTTGTCAGAGAAATGATTTTTTCTAAAATCAGTGCTTAATTGTATTCCAAAGCAGGTGTTATTAACACCTTTGGGGATTAGATTTTTCTTTGAAAATGGAGGACTGGTAACAAGAGCCAGTGCAGTACCTAGAACACAGTTTTACTCCTAAATTATTTTTTTCCATTTAAAAATTTATTTTATTCAAGTATAGTTGATTTATAGTGCTGTGTTAATTTCTACTGCACAACAAGTTGACACAGTTATATACACACACACTTTTTTAGTATTATTTTCCATTATGTTTTGTTACAGGATATTGAATATAATTACCTGTGTTATAAAGTAGAACTTGTTGTTTATACATTCTATATATAGTAGGTTTCATCTGCTAACCCTAAACTCCCACTCCATCCCTCCCTGCGACTCTCCTCTGCCTCAACAGCCACAAGTCTATTCTCTATGTTTCTGAGTCTGTTTCTAAATAACTTCATTTGTGTCATATCTCAGATTTCACATATAAGTGGTATTATATGGTGCTTGTCTTTCTCTTTTTGACTTCACTTGGTATGATAATCTCTAGGTTCATCCATGTTGCTGGAAATGGCATTATTTCATTGTTTTTTATGGCTGAGCAGTATTCCATTGGATGTATGTACCACGTGTCTATCCATTCATCTGTCAACAAACATTCAGGTTGTTTCCATGCCTTGGCTATCATGAATCGTGCTGCTATATTTCAATCTTTATTGCTATAAATAGATAGCCTGCTTGAATTTTATAAAGACATATCAGTGGCACACCACTTACATTTCCAGGGCAGAATGAACTCATCTTTGGTCAATATCTGTATTAAATGACGGTCGTGCTTGAAGGCTCAGCCCGTACTAGAGCAAAAAAGTTATTAGCCATCAAGAAGGGACTGCTAACAGGACCACTCATAAGCTCTTATCTAGGCTGAGATAGAAATTCAAGATTGTGTTCCCATTAACAATGACTCTGAACAGACCCTTGTGCCTATAGCAGTGGAAGGGCAGCAGGTTAGGCAATGAGAAATCTGGTAGATGTTCTTGGGCAACTTTTTTCCAGAATAAACTCAAAGATGTTCTCAGTTATAAACCCTTCAATGTTCTCAGTTATAAACCCTTCTCCTTGTAGAGGATAAGATAGTCTCCTGCTCCCAATTCCTTAAATTAAACTGAAGAAAATAGAGAACCACTATCAAAAATGAAAGTTCCTGGCATTTAACATCTCTTCCCCTATCTTCACTCTCTCCTTATAGCTTTTACTTTATTGAAATACACTGGCCAGTCAAAAGAGAGTCTCCCCACTCTCCAAACCTCAAAACACTGAAGAGAGTCACCTAAGTTTTTATCTACACTCCTCCTCTAAGTCATTCTTGAATAGACTCTGATTAGTCTTTTGTTTTCCCTACTATAGTCAAACTCCTGTTAGCAAGACTCTGATAAACTTCCACATTGGTAAATCCAGTCACTAAGTCTCAGTCCTCATTACACTTGACCTGTCTGTTGATCATGTTCCTTTATTTGGAACACTTCCTTCACTTTTCCTCTAAGACCTCACTTTCTCTGGCTTTTTCTTCTACATCACTGGCTGCTCCTTCTTAGTGTCTTTACCTTGGCACAGTTCCTCTTCTGACCTTTAAACACTGGAGTGTCGCAAGACTTTGACCTTAGACTTCTCCTCTTCAGTCTCTATATTTACCCTCTGGGGTATTTCATCCAATCTCATGACCTTTCTATACCACCTAAACACTAGCAATTCCTGAATACATATCTTGGGCAGAGACCTCACCCCTGAATTCCACACTAATATATCTAGCTGCCTTCTTGACCTTTCTGCTTAACTGTCTGATTGACACTTCAAGTGCACCATGTCCAAAACCAGTTCCTTAATTCACTCCCCTGTGTACACCCTCCGTTTTTCCTCTCCCAGATTTTTGCATCTGAATAAAGTCAACTCCATTCTTCTACTTGTTCAAGAGAAAAAACGCGTGGTCATCCTTGACTCCCCTCTTTCTTTTTCTGTTCTTCCAGCTCCACTTTTGAAAGATATCCAACTCTACTGTCCCATTATCATCATTTCCTGGTAGGATTACTGCTCTTCCACCATTTCTCTCCCTGACCTTTGCATGTACTCTGTATACACACACACACTCCAGTCGCTAGAGTAGCCTAAGTTCAGTTCAGTTCAGTTCAGTCGCTCAGTCGTGTCCGACTCTTTGTGACCCCATGAATCACAGCATGCCAGGCCTCCCTGTCCATCACCAACTCCCGGAGTCTATTCAAGCTCATGTCCATCGAATCGGTGATGCCATCCAGCCATCTCATCCTCTGTCGTCCCCATCTCCTCCTGCCCTCAATCCCTCCCAGCATCAGGGTCTTTTCCAGTGAGTCAACTGTTCGCATGAGGTGGCCAAAGTATTGGAGTTTCAGCTTCAGCATCAGTCCTTCCAATGAACACCCAGGACTGATCTCCTTTAGGATGGATCTCCTTGCAGTCCAAGGGACTCTCAAGAGTCTTCTCCAACACCACATTTCAAAAGCATCAATTTTTCGGTGCTCAGCTTTCTTCACAGTCCAACTCTCATACATCCGTACATGGTCCACATCCATACATGACCACTGGAAAAACCATAGCTTTGACTAGACGCACCTTTGTTGACAAAGCAGTCTCTGCTTTTTAATATGCTATTTAGGTTATTCTTAACTTTCCTTCCAAGGAGTAAGCATCTTTTAATTTCATGGCTGCAATCACCATCCACAGTGATTTTGGAGCCCAAAAAAATGAAGTCTGACACTGTTTCCACTGTTTCCCCATCTATTTCCCACGAAGTGATGGGACCAGATGCCATGATCTTAGTTTTCTGAATGTTGAGCTTTAAGCCAACTTTTTCACTCTCCTCTTTCACTTTCATCAAGAGTAGCCTAAGGGAGACAGCTAAAGCTTAAGTTCAATTATGCAAAGCTTCTGTTCAAAACCTTCCCTTTGTTTTCCATTTCCTTCCAAACAAAATCTTCAGTCTTTATGACCTAAAAGGCCCTACATGGTCAAGTCCTGGGAACTCCTGTCTTCATCTCCTACCACGCTCCCCTGCCCACTCCTCCTCAGACCCACTGCCTTCCTTGTGTTTCCCTAATTCCCTGCACACATTTCTGCCCCACAGCCCTTTCCTTTGGCGCTCTCTGTGCTGGGATCTTCTCCCACTCATGACTCTCTTTCACTTCATTCAGATTTCTGCTAAAATGTCACTTACTCCAAACACTTGATATAAAATCCCACAGACGCACTTTATCTCCTCACTCTCCAACTTAAAGCAGGGTGACTATCTTAGCTCCTCTTCTTATATGTTACCCAACCCCGCCCCCCCCCCCCCCGGGGGGCCTGTCCTATGCAAATTGGGCTTAGGCAGGAGCGCTGTTCTACCTGAAGTCCTCACTCCAGTCCTCGGACCTTCCTTTGACCTTCCTCTGTTCTATTTTCCCAGGCTTTTCCCTTCCTTGTCTTTTAGCCACCGCCATTTTGGACTCCTTTTCCCTATTCTAACTACCTAAACAAGACCAGGAGCTGACTGTGGCTCCGATCATGAACTCCTTATTGCCAAATTCAGACTTAAACTGAAGAAAGTAGGGAAAACCACTAGACCATTCAGGTATGACCTAAATCAAATCCCTTATGACTATACAGTGGAAGTAGGAAATAGATTTAAGGGACTAGATCTGATAGACAGAGAGCCTGATGAACTATGGATGGAGGTTCGTGATATTGTACAGGAGACAGGGATCAAGACCATCCCCATGGAAAAGAAATGCAAAAAGGCAAAATGGTTGTCTGAGGAGGCCTTACAAATAGCTGTGAAAAGAAGAGAAACGAAAAGCAAAGGAGAAAAGGAAAGATATTCCCATTTGAATGCAGAGTTCCAAAGAATAGCCAAGAGAGACAAGAAAGCCTTCCTCAGCGATCAATGCAAAGAAATAGAAGAAAACAACAGAATGGGAAAGACTAGAGATCTCTTCAAGAAAATTAGAGATATCAAGGGAACATTTCAGGCAAAGATGGGTTCGATAAAGGACTGAAATGGTATGGACCTAACAGAAGCAGAAGATATTAAGAAGAGTTGGCAAGAATACACAGAACTGTACAAAAAAGATCTTCATGACCCAGATAATCACAATGGTGTGATCACTGACCTAGAGCCAGACATCCTGGAATGTGAAGTTAAGTGGGCCTTAGAAAGCATCACTACGAACAAAGCTAGTGGATGTGATGGAATTCCAGTTGAGCTATTTCAAATCCTGAAAGATGATGCTGTTAAAGTGCTACACTCAATATGCCAGCAAATTTGGAACTCAGCAGTGGCCACAGGACTGGAAAAGGTCAGTTTTCATTCCAATCCCAAAGAATGCTCAAACTACCACAAAATTGCACTCATCTCACACGCTAGTAAAGTAATGCTCAAAATTCTCCAAGCCGGGCTTCAGCAATACTGAACTTCCAGATGTTCAAGCCGGTTTTAGAAAAGGCAGAGGAGCCAGAGATCAAATTGCCAATATCCACTGGATCATCGAAAAAGCAAGAGAGTTCCAGAAAAACATCTATTTCTGCTTTATTGACTATGCAAAAGCCTTCAACTGTGTGGATCACAATAAACTGTGGAAAATTCTGAAAGAGATGGGAATACCAGACCACCTGACCTGCCTCTTGAGAAACCTATATGCAGGTCAGGAAGCAACAGTTAGAACTGGACATGGAACAACAGACTGGTTCCAAATAGGAAAAGGAGTACGTCAAGGCTGTCTATTGTCACCCTGCTTATTTAACTTCTATGCAGAGTACATCATGAGAAACGCTGGGCTGGAAGAAGCACAAGCTGGAATCAAGATTGCTGGGAGAAATATTAATAACTTTAGATATGCAGATGACACCACCCTTATGGCAGAGAGTGAAGAGGAACTAAAAAGCCTCTTGATGAAAGTGAAAGAGGAGAGTGAAAAAGTTGGCTTAAAGCTTAACATTCAGAACACTAAGATCATGGCATCTGGTCCCATCACTTCATGGGAAATAGATGGGGAAACAGTGGAAACAATGGCTGACTTTATTTTGGGGGGCTCCAAAATCACTGCAGATGGTGATTGCAGCCATGAAATTAAAAGACACTTACTGCTTGGAAGGAAAGTTATGACCAACCTAGATAGCATATTAAAAAGCAGAGACATTACTTTGCCAACAAAGGTTCATCTAGTCAAGGCTATGGTTTTTCCAGTGGTCATGTATGGATGTGAGAGTTGGACTGTGAAGAAAGCTGAGTGCCGAAAAATTGATGCTTTTGAACTGTGGTGTTGGAGAAGACTCTTGGGAGTCCCTTGGACTGCAAGGAGATCCAACCAGTTCATCCTGAAGGAGATCAGTCCTGGGTGTTCACTGGAAGGACTGATGCTGAAGCTGAAGCTCCAGTACTTTGGCCACCTCATGCGAAGAGTTGACTCATTGGAAAAGACCCTGATGCTGGGAGGGATTGGGGGCAGGAGGAGAAGGGAACAACAGAGGATGAGATGGCTGGATGGCATCACCGACTCGATGGGCATGAGTTTGAATAGACTCCAGGAGTTGGTGATGGACAGGGAGGCCTGGCGTGCTTCAATTCATGGGGTCACAAAGAGTCAGACACGACTGAGTGACTGAACTGAACTGAGCTGAACTGAACTACCTAAAAAGTAGTATATTCATTGCTGCTGCTGCTAAGTCACTTCAGTTGTGTCCGACTCTGTGCAACCCCATAGACAGCAGCCCACCAGGCTCCCCCATCCCTGGGATTCTCCAGGCAAGAACACTGGAGTGGGCTGCCATTTCCTTCTCCAATGTGTGAAAGTAAAGTCGCTCAGTCGTGTCCAACTCTTAGCGACCCCATGGACTGCAGCCTACCAGGCTCCTACGTCCATGGGATTTTCCAGGCAAGAGTACTGGAGTGGGTTGTCATTGCCTTTTCCAAGTATATTCATTAGGGTTATCCAAAAAACAGAAGCAACAGATTTTTGTTTGTGTGTGTGCGTGCGTGTGTGTGTGTGTGTAGAAAGAGATTTATTTTAAGGAATTGGCTCATATGATTGTACAGACTTGGCAAAGTAGGCTGGAAACTGAGAGAAGAGTTGTAGTTTGTGTTTCAAGGCAGTCTGCTGGCACAATTTTTTCTTTCTCAGGAGAGATCAGGCTTTGTTTTATTAAGGCTTGATTTTTTGTTGAGGCCCTCCCACATTACAGAGGGTGATGCGCTTTTCTCAAAGTCCACCAGCTTTATTGTTAATCCCATACCCCCCCCACCACACACACACACAAAACTTTCACAGAAATATTTGACCAAAATCTAGGCCCAGCAAGTTGACATCACAGGTCTATAAAATTAGACCTCAGAGGTAAGTTATTCCATATATATATATAGGCTTTGCCTCCTTTGTCTCTTCAATTATCTATAAGCTCCCTGGGCACATTGATTTCCAGGACAGCAGGTGATTGATAGATGAATACAGGTCTCCTAACAGATTGACACCAGTAGCTCCAATTTCATATTTCTATTTGTTCACTTGGATCCCTGATAAATTGTAATTAAGGGATCAGCTTTGGTCATCCTGCCCTTTCCAATTTAAATAAAACTGGTCTAAGTCTCTTTGTTCTGCCCTGTGGGAAGGCTAATGCTTTCCCCGGTATTTTCACGAGGGTCTTAGGACTCACATCTGTATGGATGTATCTGCTCTGAGTTCTCCCTTCTGCTAACCTCTCGGTGTCACTTTTGTCTGGCCCCCATCCTCGCCTCTTCTCCACTTTTCTCTGCTAAGTGCTGACCCAGATGTGAATGATAGCCCCATTTCCTTCTTGAGAAAAGCACATAGATGGGGAACTAGTCTTTACTGAAGATTTGGGGAAAGGGTGGTTAAACGCCAAAAAGGCAAGCAACTTTAAATTTACACAGTTCTAGCATCTAGCATCAGAGAAGGCAATGGCACCGCACTCCAGTACTCTTGCCTGGAAAATCCCATGGACGGAGGAGCCTGGTAGGCTGCAGTCCATGGGGTCGCTAAGAGTTGGACACGACTGAGCGACTTCACTTTCACTTTTCACTTTCATGCATTGGAGAAGGAAATGGCAACCCACTCCATTGTTCTTGCCTGGAGAATCCCAGGGACGGGGGAGCCTGGGGGGCTGCCGTCTATGGGGTCGCACAGAGTCGGACACGACTGAAGTGACTTAGCAGCAGCAGCATCTAGTGTAACTATTTCCTCTTTTATCTCCTACCCCCATCTTTGCTTTCTTCCATTCTCTGCTTTCCCTCATCACCAAATTTCTTTTATTTCTTATTCAGAGTAATTTAGTCTTCTTCTAGATCACACCCTCAGGGGGTCTTGTCTTCCCTCTGAGCATGATCTTTCACTGTGTAGTCTTAAGTCAACAAGAGCAACACTGCCTAAAGGGTCTGGTGCAAGCTGTTAAATTAGTTTTTCCATCTATGTTTGAAAAGGTGACATGGAAAGTTCCAAATCCAAATCTACTTCTGTCTCTGAACTTAGATTTTCATGCACCAAAATGCTAAAGACTTTCTGAAGTTTTTTGCAATTTTATCCTTTGCAATAAGCATTACCTTTTAAAAATTGAATGTACTTTGCAAAATTCTACCTTTATATTCTTATAAGCAGATCATGGTGTAGACTTTGTAACCTGAGAAGTAGTTAATGTATCTGAGCTGATTTGTAGACAGACTTTTATTACAATTGTTACCTATTCTACTGTAATAGTTCTCTGCTTACATTATTTAAATCATTCTATATCCAGAATACTAGAAAGCAGAGTCTCAGTATTGAATTAGAAAATTTCAGAAACATCAGATTATAAAGTAAAGATGCTTGAATTTAAACATCTCTCAGTAAGTAAGTGGGCACTGTTTGGGTACCTCCAGCAGTATCACTAGCAATTGTTTATCAGTAAATCCCAAGACCTTTGTCTAATAGTTGCTCAAAATAGCTCTTTTTCATTGGAGTAAAAAGTGCATTGTGTAAAGTTACAAATGGTGGAACATCTGAATCCAGGTGGAAATTTCAGTTCCTCAGAGAATCCATTCTCTTTATTTTGGCAAAAAAAAAAAAAAAAATGCATTTAAGTGTTTGTGCACCAAACATTGTGTTAAGATATATGTGAATTAAATAATTTAGTTGTGATCATCACCCCACAAGGTAACTATTTTTATCTATATTTCAGATATGAAAATACTGAGGTTTGAGAAAGTTTTAGTAACTTGTCCAAGATCATGAGATGCTATCACCCTCAGGTGTATCAGACAGGGCCCTGGCCAGAGAAGCTTGGTACACCTAAACAAGATAATGGGGGCTAGTTTAATGAAGGATCTGCTTGTTGAGGTGTGGGCAGGGACAGGCAGAATCAGCGATGGGAAAGATTCCCACCCCAAGGCCTCCAAGACCAAGAGCAGGAAGCACTCCCTGCAACCAGGAGAGACCTGCAGCCACAGGAGAGGGGGTACCCAATAGACACTGTCATCTTAGGGAGAGAAAAGCAGATACTGCCACATTGAGGCCCAAAAGGACGAAGACTGACAATATACTCTTTGAACTCTTCAAGCCCTCTGATCTGCTAGTCACTAGCAGATAGTGCATCCTTTTGTCCAAACTCAACCCTAAGGTAGAGGGCAAAGGCACCTGTGAGGTACAGTCCATAAAGGTGAGACTTTTTTAAGAGTAGAAATGTAATGAGTGTAAACCCCTCTTCCTCTCGGATTGTGCATCGCGACTTTCCCAACACATGATCTAAAAATCCCCAGGTTGTACTGTTGAGAGAAGGTCTACAGCTTTGTCACCAAGGCAACAAGGCTTTCATCAGGCTGTGTGTGATTTGGAGTGTAAATCTCTAACAGTAACAGTTGATGACAGTAGACAGCAGTCATCCTGTAAGCTCTCGATTACCTGTGTTTTCTTAAAACAGGAGCACTAGGAGACTGCATTATGTTCTTTAAACTGAATGCTGTGTCCCCACATTCATGCTTTGAAATCTTAACCTCCAGTATGATGATAATCAGAGGTGGGGCCTTTGGGAGGTAATTAGCTATGAGGGTGAAGTCCTCACGAATGGGGTTAATAACCTTATGAAAAGACAGGAGAGATCGTGCTTCTTCTATAAGAAACTGGCAGTCTGAAACCCAGGAGAGGGCTCTCACTAGAATTTGTCCAAGCTGGCACAGTTATCTCAGACTTCTAGCCTTCAGATAACTGTGAAATTCTAGCCTGGTGTGCTTCTGTACAGAGGTCTGTGGTCAGCAGCATAAATGCCCCCTAAAGATGCCCACATCTTACTCCCAAACCTGTGAATGTTTCTTACATGGCAATAGGGACTCAGCAGGTATGATTAACGTTAAGGACCTGGAGATGTGGAGATTAGTCCAAGTTATCCAGGTGAGGCCAATGTACTCGACCAAGTCTTTAAAAGCAGAGAACCATGTTCAGCTGTGGGAAACCAGAGAAACAGCAGTAGGAGGGTATCTTGAACCCCTCTTGCTGGTTTGAAAAATGGAGGAAGGAAGCCGGGAGCTGAGCAACATGGGAAGACACTGGAAAAGGTAAGATAAGAAATTCTATTCCCGAGCCTCCTCTTGCCAGCACCTTGATTTTAGCGCAGTGACAATTATATCAGATTTATGGTCTACAGAACTGTAAGATAGTTAAGTTTATACTGTTTTAAGTGGCTATGGTTGTTTGTTAGGCCAGAAATAGAAAAGTAATACAAAGCCCTTCATCTTTTTGTTTTGGGTTAGGAAATAAGCCTCTTATTTCCTAACATTTCCAGTACATGCATTTCTGGATGTGTGATGACTGACGTCAAGGTAGTCAAAAGCCCCACACATTAATCTTTAAGCATCGATTGGAAATATTCAAATTCTAGGGTAGAAGCTGTTTTCAATTGCATACCAGCACCACTTGAGAGTAGGCTGATGATTCACACTCTTGTTGTTTTTTTAAAATACCTGCCTCATCATTAGAAAAAGTTTCATTTTGGGTGTAAGACAATCAGGGGAGGGTAGTCTTTGAGAAATGGTCCCAGAAATAATTGCCTAACTCCTGGCCATGGGTAAATAGAAGAACCAAACTCCAAAAAACCAGCAAGTGAACCACAAGGTCATCGATATACAGCACCAAAGTCATTGCTGGGTTGCACACACTCATGTCTATGAGTGTTCAATCTGTGTTCACCATAGAGGTGATCATCTGATGTATGTGTGTGCTTAGTCACTCAGTTGTATCTGACTCTTGGCAGCTCCATGGACTGTAGCACACGAGGTTCCTCTGTCCATGGAATTCTCTAGGCAAGAATACTGGAGTGGGTTGCCATTTCCTTCTCCAGGGAATCTTTCTGACCCAGGGGTCGAACCCAGGTCTCCTGCGTTGCAGGCAGTCTCTCACATTGCAGGTGGATTCTTTACCGCTGAACCACCAGGGAAGCCAATAAAATGCTAGTGTTCCTCAGATACCAGAATATTCTAATTGCTTTATGGAGCCACATGGGAAGAGTAAAGTGAGCTGTTTAAGCCTAAGACACCTATGTCTGAGAGGTAAAACAGGTAAGAAGTTTGGGAAAGCCTGAATTATTCAGGTATGAACCTCAATTTTTCTTGTTTGATGTATACATGAATGTAACCCTCAGACCTTCCAGTGTACTGAGAGGTAGGAGCCAAAGGAAGCTCATTCTGGTGTTGCAGCAACTACAGGATCCCCAAAGCACAATTCACGCCACAGAACGAAGCTCATTTCCAGATTCTTCCCTCCGTTTTGCAGGTGACACCACCTGAAAGGATAAGAGTCTGCTTTGATATTAAGCTCCCTTTGTTGTTTTTGCTTCAGACCTGATTTCTGAGTTTGAAGTCCAAGGGTTTTAGATGAAGAGAATTTTCAAGTTCATTAAGGGGTGGAGTGGGGGGTGGAGGCAGGGTCACTACACAGGAATACCTGTTTCTAATCTAACAGAGTGACTGCACGCTGAGGGGCTGATTAGACAAAGGCCAGGGAAAGAAAACAAGAAAATTGGCTGTAGTGGGATGGGGGATCCAAGTTTCACTGTGGGTGACAAGTGTTTGTTTTAGGTTTGTAATCAGTTTCCCAAGGGAGAAAGGAGAAATGTTTTACTCTTCCCCCAAGATTATTGTAGACCCATCAGGGCCAAGGAGGATCCTTCAGAGAGACAGAGCAAGGACACACAAGGTCACTCTCTGTACCTTTGTATCTGGATGTTCTTCTGTATCCTTTGTCATATTCTTTAATATAAACCCGTAAATGTAAGTAAGTGTTTCCTTGAGTTCTGTGAATCATTATAGCAAATTATTGAATCTGAGAGTGAAGTTGTGAGGATCACAGATTTGTAGGTGAGTTGAATAGTACGCAGGCTCCCAGGTGGCACAGTGGTAAGGAATCCACCTGGAATTCAGGAAATGCAGATTCGATCCCTGTGTTGGGAAGATCCCCTGGAGAAGGAAATGGCTATCCACTCCAGTAATCCTGCCTGGAGATCTCATGGACAGAGGAGCCTGGCAGGCTACAGTACATGGGGTTGCAAAAGAATTGGACATGATTCAGTGACTAAACAACAATCTAAATGGAATCACACAAAGTAAACCTGTTAAGATGGGCTTTTTTCCATCAGCATAGTGATCTTGATGTCCACCTAGGTTTTTGCATGTATCAGTAGCTTATGCCTTATTACTGAGTTGCATTCCATTGTATGGATCAAACATTTTGTTTGACTGTTACCTGTTGAAATTGTATTCTGAGTTATTACCATTTTGGGGCTATTAAAAATAATGTTGTGAACACTGATATACAGGCTTTTGCATGAAATAAGTTTTTGTTAATCTGGGATAAATGCCAAGAGTGTTATTGCTGTGAAATTTACTCTGATTCAATTCAATGTCTAGATCACAAAAACACAGAATTAAAAAAAAAAACCAGTTTCTGCAAAAAGATATGATTATTTAATTTGTTTTTACAAACAAGTTTTTCTTCAGGTTTATTGAGCTATATTTCACAAGTGAAATAAGGTTTTTAAAGTGTACAATGTGAGGAATTGATGTATCTGATGAATGTATACACTGTGAAAGAATCCCACCATCAGGTCAATTAATACATCCCTCAATACACATATTTACTTTGTTGAAAATATTTAAGTTCTACTCTCTTAGCGAAGTTCAATTATATAATACAGTGTTAGTGACTGTAGTCACCATGTGATACATTATACCCTCAGACCTTATTTATTTTATAGCTATATAACTGAAAATTTGTACCCGTTTACAGACCTCTGCCTATTTCTCCCATCCATCAACCCCTGGCAAGCACTTTTATACTGTAAACTTGAGTCTGACTTTCTTTCCTGGTTTCACATAAATGTGATATCATTCGGCATTCTTTGCCTGGTCTATTTCACTTTGTGTAATACCCACCAGCTTTGTCTATGATGTCACAGATGAGAGGATTTCTTTTTATAACTGAATGATATTCAGCTATTATATACGTAAACATGTGTATATTCACATATATGTATATATATGTGCCTACATATATGTGTGCCACATTTTCTTTTATTTCATTTATCAGTTGTCATGTACTTAGGTCATTTCCGTACCTTGTCTATTGTGAATAATGCTGCTATGAACATGGACGTGCAGATAGCTTTTTGAGATGATTTCACTTCCTTGGGATATATACTCAGAAGTGGAATTGCTGGGATCATACAGTAGTTCTAGATAAAATTTCTTCAGGAAACTCCATACTGTTTTCCATAATGACTGTACTAGTTTACATTCCTACCAACAGTGTACAAGGGTTTCCTTTTCTCTATAGCCTTGCTTTGTCATTGTTTGATAATTGACAGCCTAACAGGTATAAGGGGATGTCACCTTGGTATTATTCTGCATTTCCCTGATAATTAGCCATGTTGAGCACTTTTTCATGTACCTATTGGCTACCTGTATGTTGTCTTTAGAAAAATGTCTATTCAGATCCTTTGTCCATTTTAAAATTGAATTGCTTGACTTTTTGCTATTGAACTGTATTCCTTACACATTTTGGATGTTAACTCCTTATCAGATATGTGGTTTGAATTTTTTATTGAGGTATAATTGCTTTACAATATTGTGTTTGTTTCTGCTGTACAACGAAATGAATCAGCTGTATGTATACAAGTATCCCCTCGCTCCTGGGTCTCCCTCCTACCCCACCCCCCATACTCATCTGGGTCACCACAGAGCATTGAGTAGAGTTTCCTGTGCTATATACAGCATAGTCTCACTAGTGTCTGTTTTAACTATTACATGCCAATCCCAGTATTCCCATTCATCCCCTTCTCCCCCAACCTGTGTCCACATGTCTGTTCTCTATGTCTGCACCTCTGTTCCTGCCCTGCAAATAAATTTATCTGTACCATTTTTTTAGATTACACATATATGTGCTAATATACGATATTTGTTTTTCTTCTTCTTATTTGCTCCACACTGTATCACAGTCTCTAGGTTCATCCACTGTCTACAAAAGACCCAATTTTATTCCTTTTAATGGCTGAGTAATATCCCATTGTGTGTACATACCACATCTTTATACATTCATCTATCAATGGACATTTAGATTGCTTCCATGTCCTGGCTATTGTAAATAGTGCTCCAATGAACATTGAGGTGTCTTTTTGAATTATGATTTTCTTTGGCTATATACCCAGTAGAGGAATTGCTGTGTCATATGTTACTTCTATTTTTAGTTTTTTTAAGGAACCTCCATACCGTTCTCCATAGTCTGTCAGTTTACATTCCTACCAACAGTGCAAGAGGGTCCCCTTTTCTCCATACACTCTCCAGTATTTATTGTTTGTAGATTTTTTAATGATGGCCATTCTGACCATGCAAGGTGATACCTCTTTGTAGTTTTTTTTAATTAATTTATTTTAATTGGAGGCTAATTACTTTACAATATTGTAGTTCAGTTCAGTTCATTTACTCAGTCGTGCCCAACTCTTTGTGACCCCATGAATAGCAGCACGCCAGGCCTCCCTGTCCATCACTAGCTCCCGGAGTTTACTCAAACTCATGCCCGTTGAGTCGGTGATGCCATCCAGTCATCTCATCCTCTGTCGTCCCCTTCTCCTCCTGCCCCCAATCCCTCCCAGCATCAGGGTCTTTTCCAATGAGTCAACTCTTCACATGAGGTGGCCAAAGTACTGGAGTTTCAGCTTCAGCATCAGTCCTTCCAATGAACACCCAGGACTGATCTCCTTTAGAATGGACTGGCTGGATCTCCTTGCAGTCCAAGGGACTCTTGTAGTGGTTTTTGCCAAACATCGACATGAATCAGTCATGGGTGTACACATGTTCCCCATCCAGAATCCCCCTCCCCATCCTATCCCCCAGGGTCATCCCAGTGCACCAGCTCTGAGCACCCTGTCTCATGCATCAAACCTGGACTGGCGATCTGCTTCGCATATGCTAATATACACGTTTCAACGCTACCCTCTCAGATCATACCACCCTCGCCTTCTCCCAGAGTCCAAGACTGTTCTTTACATCTGTGTCTCTTTTGCTGTCTCACATATAGGGTCATTGTTACCATCTTTATAAATTTCATATTGCATTTCTCTAATGATTAATGATATTAAGCATCTTTTTATGTGCTTGTTGACCATCTGTATATGTCTTCTTTGGAGAAATGTCTATTTAGGTCTTCTGCCCATTTTTCCTTGTGTTTTTTTTGGATATTTGGTTGCATGAGCTGTTTGTATTATTTTGGAGATTAATCTTTATTATTTGCTTCATTTGCAAATATTTTCTCCCATTCTGAGGGTTGTCTTTTTATCTTATTTATGGTTTCTTTTGCTGTGCAAAAGCTTTTAAGTATAACTAGGTCCCATTTGTTTATTTGTTTTTATTTTCTTTAGAAAGTGGGTCAAAAAAGATTTTGATGCAATTTATGTCAAAAAGTATTCTTACTGTGTTTTCCTCTAAGAGTTTTATACTGTCTGGTCTTACATTCAGGTCTTTAATCCATTTTGAATTTATTTTTGAGTATGGTGTTAGGGAGTTTTCTAATTTCATTCTTTTACCTTAGCTGTCAAATAACCTGTTTTGAAAAGGCTGTCCTTTCTCCATTGTATATTCTCACCTTCTCTGTTATAGATTAGTTGGTCATATGTGCATAGGTTTATCTCTGGGTTTGCTATTGGAAATATTTTCTTCCATTTCTTGGTTGTCTATTGATTTTGTTGATGGTTTCCTTTGCTGGGCAGAAACTTTTAAATCTGATGTAGTCCTACTTTGGTTATTTTGCTTTTGTAGACTTTGCTTTTTTTTTTTTTTAGCTTTTATTTACTTTTGGCTGTGCTGGGTCTCTTTTGTGGTGTGAGGGCTTCTCATTGCAGTGTTGTTGAGGAGCACAGGCTCTAGCACATGGGCGTGAGTTGTTGTGGCACACAAGCTTCAGTAGTTGTAGCATGCTGGCTCGGTAGTTGCAGCTCATGAGCTCCAGGAAGTGGGCTCAGTAGTTGTGGCACATGGGCTCAGTTGCTCTGCAGCACATGGAATATTTTGAACTAGGGATTGAATCTGTGCACCCTGCATTGGCAGGTGGATTCTTATCCACTGCGCCACTAAGGAAGCCCTGACCATATATCCATGCGTTTATTTCTGGGCTCTCTATTCTATTCCATCGGTCTATGTGTCAGTTTTTATGCCAGTACTATGCCGTTTTGATCACTATGTGTGTGTTAGTCACTCAGCTGTGTCTGACTCTCTGCAGCTCCATGGACTGTAACCCACCAGGTTCCTCTGTCCATAGGATTCTCCAGGCAAGAGTACTGGAGAACTGTGTAGCCATTCCCTTCTCCAGGGGATCTTCCCCACCCAGGGATGGAACCCAGGTCTCCCACATTACAGGCAAGTTCTTTACCATCTGAGCCACCATCACTGTAGCTTTGTAAAGTAGAAATCAAAGAGTGATACATTTGGCTTTGTTCCTCATTCTCAGTATTCCTCCAGCTATTTTGCTTCTTTTGTGATTCCATACAAGTTTTAGAATTGTTTTGTTTATTTTTGTGAAAAATACCATTGGAATTTTGATAGGAATTGCATTGAATCTGTAGGTGGCTTTGAGTATATGGACATTTTAGCACTATTAATTATTCCACTCCACCAGCACAGAACATCTTTTCATTTACTTTTGTCTTCTTCAATTTCTTTCATCATTTATAATTTTCATAGCACAGATATTTTACCTCTTTGGTTAAATTTATTCATAGGTATTGTTTTTGATGCTACTGTGAATGGAATTGTTTTCTTCTCTTTCTGTTCGGTGGTGGTATATAGAAATACAAGTGATGTTACATTGATTTGGTATTCAGCAATTTTATTAAATTTATTAGTTCTGACAGGTTTTCTTGGTGTTGTCTTTTGAGTTTTCTGATTAAATGTAATGTAATCTGCAAATAGAGACAATTTTACTTTTTCTTTTCCCATTTGAGTGCCTTGTATTTCCTTATCTTGCCTAATTGCTCTGGCTGAGACTTCCAGTACTATATCGAATAAAAGTGATGAGAGTGGTTACCTTAATCTTGTTCCTTGTCTTGAAAGTTTTCAGCATTTTATCATTAAGTATAATGTTAGTCGTGGATTTATATATGGCCTTTACTATGTTGTAGTAAGTTCCTCTATACCCAGATTATTGAGAGTTTTTTATCATCAATGAATGTTAAATTTTGTCAAATGCTTTTTCTGCATCTATTGAGAGGATTATATGACTTTTGTCCTTTGTTATGTTGATATGATGTATCACATTTATTGATTTTCAGATGTTGAGTCATCCTTGCATTCTCTGGAATAAATAATGGTGTATGATTCTTTTAATGTATTGTTGAATTCAGTTTGCCAATATTTATTGAGGATTTTTGCATGGTCAAATATGACCAGAGCTCCCACTTGAAAACAAAGTTAGGAATAGGTGTGCATGATACATCTAAGGTAGGTATATTTAAATTTAAAGTATTAATTATTTTTTAAAAATTAGGCCTGACACTTTTTACATTTGTCCTAGGGTCAAGTTAGCAATGATCTTTGTTTTAAAATCATGCACCACTGTAAAAAAAAAAAAAAAAAGTGATGGTAAGATTACTTTTTAGCTTCCCCTTTCACAATTTTTGCTATATATGTGAAACTATCTCTTTAAAACAACTCAGAGTTTAAGCATAATTTATAAAGCTCCAAATCACTACTATAAACTGGATAACATTATTGTTTGTCATGACTAAAAGATAAATGCAAATAAAAATTGTTGTTAAATTCCAGCTGGTTACCATTACGTCCCAATTTTTTTTTGTTGGAGATATTATCAGTACCAGAAAGATTTTAAAGATTTAATAACACCAAACTGAGACTTGGTGAAAATTAAAAGAATTTTGAATATTAAAAAAACTGAAAAAGAATCGGAAAAAACATTTCCTTATAATAGTTCAACATATACGTAATGCAATTGCCGTGGCACCACCTAAAACCATCAGAAATATCAAACAGCTGTGAAGCAACTAACATTGCACATCTTCCACCACTAAGATTCATGCAGAAAATCTGACTTATGAGAAGATTTAGCTATGGAATAGGAGTAAAAAAAACTTTATTTCACTAAAAGCTAACCTAGATAACATCTTTGGGATCATCCCAGTTGATCTGTTTTGCAGTATTTCTGCAAACAACATTTGTAGTGTGTATCCCTTGGTCCATTGACCTATATCTTACAACAGCATCTGCCTTCTTCTCTTCAAAGCTAAGCTCATCCTCTTTTGCAAAACTTCTCTGGCTCAATAAGGACTCTAGGCACCGAGCCTGGAGCATCATCCTGGGGGTGGCAAGCAAAACCTGAGATGGGCACTAGGTGATGCCCCCAGGATCACACATCAGTAGGAACACACCTTGACCTCAAAGGTGAGAAGAGATTCAAACCCAGGCAGTCCTTCCCTACCACTGGCCAATGTGTCAAGCCAACCAGGTACTTGCAACATGAGATGGAAATCACAAGGCATCATGACAAGTGCAAAAACTTTCAAAGGTTTGAGCAGCAGACTTTTCTGAGAATTGGTCACGTAGTCGTTACCCTGCAGGGAAAGCTTGGCAGATTCACCTCATTCCTGACGAGCCCCTCAGTTGCTCCCCAAGGTGCATTAACCAGGGCCACAGGGAGCAATCACTTGAGGACTTTTAAATGTCCGCAGCCAGCCTCATTCCTAAATACTGTGTTTTAGTTGGCATGTAGTAGTTGCAGATGTATTTACAAAGAGCTCCCCAAGTGGTTGTAAGGGGCAGTCAGGGTTGAGAGCCAAGAAGACCTCCTACTTAGCAGACCGTGTCCACCCGTGGAACTTGGGCAGCAGTCAAGTTCCCTGGACTGGATGAGGGATGGGAGGGTGAAGCAGGCACCTCCAGGATTAGATGCCAAGACCGTGCTGGTGGTTGGAGCAGGCCAGCTGTGCTGTCTGTCTACCGGGAAATAGGCAGCCTAGATTTCTGGGCCAGAGGAGGTCACTGTAATAACTGGTAAAGTAACATTAGAAAGAAAATGGCTTTTAAAAACTCCCGTGGAAAGTTTAACTTAGGTTAATAAATAAAGATCTATTTGTTTAACTTGAAGCATCTTGATCTCTGCAGTTCACATCTCATGACTGGAGAAGAGTCCGTCAGTACCATTTACTCAGTTAGTACCATCTTTTCTTCATTTTTTTCAATGTGCCTAGTTTTTTTTTTTTTTAGTGATTTTTTGTTTGTTTTCTTTTTTCTTTGTTTGTTAATATATTTTAGCTGAGGTATAGTTGATTTACAGTATGTGTTAGTTTTAGGTGTACAGTGAAGAGATTCAGATATATATATCCTTTTTCAGACTTTTTTCTACATATAGGTTATTATCTATATGTAGATTTTTGTTTAATTGCCAGTTGCTTTAAGCTAAGGTTATATGTGAACTTTTGAAGGTGGAATGAAATCCATATTATCTAGAAGCAGACACTTCTCCAGCTATACTCTGTAATTTCTCATTTTCAAATAGCTGGTTGCATAAAGTGGTGCTACTCAAACAGTATTTATGAATGAAACAGGGTAGGTAGAACATTGAATTTCAGCTGATTTCAAACATTTATTTAATAAAACAAAGTATCATTTACTCAGAATCATAGATTAAAAATAAAGTAAAATGACTTTATAGAGTCGCCCCATCTTCCCTTGTTAGCACCAGCAGAGGCATCATAGTGTCATCTGAAATTCTGGCAGGATCCGCACATCCTCTCCTCCCACCGGTTAGAGCCCCATGTGCCGATTCTGAGTGACAGGAACAAATGTCATTCCAATCACCCTCTCTGCAGGAGGAGGACTCCTGGGTGTGATGCTGGCCTTCTCCCTTGCTGGGGTATCGCAAAGCTTAATTAATGTTTGCAAAACACTTGAAGGACCTTCTATAGAAATCACTATGTAACCGCAAAAGATTACTGTGAGGGAAAATGCTAGTAAAATTTACTGGGAGAGGAAGGGAGTTTAATTGGTAAATCTCATGCTTTGCTTTGAAAATTATGTCAGACAGAGCAAATCGATTTTATAAGCACCCAGGAATAAAAGGAGTTATCAAGAATAGTGGTCTATAAACCCAAGGTATAAAGTGTCATGGCTCAGTTTAATTTTGTTTAAATTCATAATATTAGTACAAACCTAACCACCTCCATTAAAACCATTTGTTACAGAGATTAAGATCTGCAGTTTATTTGTTATCTGTCTCCTAAAAAAGCCCTTGTGCATGAGGATCTTTAGTTTTCTGTGAAGCTGAACTAGGAAACACACCCCAACCACCACGATCATAATTGGATTTACTTTGAGGTCTTCCCTTCTCCACATATCTTTTGAATGCCTGTCAGTGCTGCCTATTTGTGTTTGATTACTCCTTGGGAAACTTCAGCAACATCAGAAGTGACTAGCATTTTATTAGTTTTTTTTTTTTTTTTAAACAGAACATGTGAGCTGAACTTGTTTATCTAGTAACACAATTTCATAACCCATATAACTCGTAGTGGTTTCTCTACCTCCTGCCCGCCCCCCCCCCCCACATCCCCCTGCCCAGTCCATCTTATGGTACAAGGTTAATCTTATCTATTGATTCTCATTTCAGGGCTTATGGATTAAGTAGAATAATTATTTGAGCTAATTCATAGAAGGCAAGGTTTGCAAACCCTTGTTACTGTGTAGCTCAGGGCTTGAATGCCCAGATGCTGAGCAGCCAAATTCAGAACTGTGCTTTCTCATGGGTCCAAAGCCAAGTCGGCTTACACCCCAACCTGCAGGAGCTGGAGTCTAGATCCCAAGGGCCATCCGTTGTCCAGGCTGTGGGACAACACCCCAACTGTTGGGAGAGCAGATGGGCTGCTGCAGCAATGCAGGATTTGCCAACATCTTTCTTTGCCCAGGAAGAGGTGTTGATCCAAGACATTGATAGAATGGATTGGAAACTGTGACCAGGAATGAAATGGAGGAGATTGAAAAGATAAGGTTCTCCAAGAGAACAGGTAAAAATATGGTAATGATTTAGTTAGGTCTCAGGTATGAACAAGTCCCAAGGTAAGAGGTAGGAACTAGAGACCCCTGGTCATCAAACTAAGGCATGATGCTTGGACTGGGATCCAGAGAACATAGGGATGACGTCAAAGATGAAAGTGTTGCCAAACTGAACTTCATTCTGCTTGCCTGCCTCACTGTGAAGCTGATTTACTGACACCAGGTTATAGTGGAGGAAACGACTGTGTTTGCTGCAGGAACCAAGCAAGGAGAATAGGCAGCTCATATTCAAAAGACCCAAGCTCTTTGCTGGCCTTCAAGGAACGGTTTTTAAAGGTAACATTAGGGCTGAGGGGTACATGACTTTCTTCTGGTTGGTTGGTGGTGAAGCAACAGAGTGGTATTCCAGGAATCTTGATAATCAACCTTCTGGTTCCAACCAGTCTGGGGTTTATGTTTGTGGTCAGCATGTAGCCGCCTGGACCACTGTCTTAGTTTCTCAGAACAACTCAAAGATATGAGTCAGATTGTTAGGTATATTCCTTGAGGAAAAGCTAGGATTGTCTTATTACTGATCTAGTACAATTACTTCTCTTGAGAAAGAGGTTAATCATAAACTCTGCAAGGAGTTTGGTTTTAAAGGGGACTAGGGCTTCCCCTGTGGCTCAGCTGGTAAGGAATCCATCTGCAATGCGAGAGACCTGGGTTCAATCCCTGGGTTGGGAAGATCCCCGGGAGAAGGGAAAGGTCACCCACTCCAGTATTCTGGCCTGGAGAATTCCATGGGGGGTATAGTCCATGGGGTTGCAAAGAGTTGGACATGACTTAGCGACTTCCACTTTCTTTTCAGTTTCAAAAGCAAGGAACAGGGGCCAGGGGCAAGTTTTTCTGAGAGGGCAAGTGGTGGCAGCTGGCTTGTTTATCCATCATTTTACAGCACTCATCTGATCAGGTCTCACTTCTGCTTACAAACCTTGAATACCTCTGTTCCTGGTGAATTTGGGTTCTTGATGTCTCATCACAGCAGTAGTTCAGTGAGAGACAAAGTTATAGGTAAGAAGTGGATTTATTTAAAGAGAAACACACACCACAGGCATAGTGTGGGCCATCTCAGAAGGTGAGAAAGAGGCCCCAAATATGGTGTGGTTAATTTTTATGGGCTGGGTAATTTCACAGGCTAATTAGTGGGAGAATTATTCCAATTATTTTGGGGAAGGGGTGGAGATTTCCAGGAATTGGGCCACCATCCATTTTATGGTCTTTGGTTAGCCTTGGAACTGTGATGGTGCTTGTGGGTGAGTCAATTAGCATGTTAATGTATTACAGTTAGTGTATAATGGGCTTCAAGGTCCACCAGAAGTCAAATCTTCCACTATCTTGAACCTAATTGGTTCCAAGCAGTTTTTGTTACGTGCTATGGATATGTCATTCTTTTAAAGGTTGAATCCTGCACCCTTCCCTCTTGTTTCAACTTGATTATCCTCTGTGGTACAACCAGGACTTCAAATCTGACAATCCTGAACTTTATCATGGCTTCCCAGGTGGTGCAATGGTAAAAAAATCTGCCTGCCAATGCAGGAGATATGATTCAATCCCTAGGTCAGGAAGATTCCTTAGAGAAGGAAATGGCAACCAACTCCAGTGGTCTTGGGCTTCCCTCATAGCTCAGTTGATAAAGAATCCACCTGCAATGCAGGAGATCCTGGTTAGATTCCTGGGTCAGAAAGATCCCCTGGAGAACAGAAAGGCTACCCACTCCAGTATTCTGGCCTGGAGAATTCCATGGGCTGTATAGTCCATGGGGTTGCAAAGAGTTGGGCACGACTGAGCGACTTTCACTTTCACCAGTGGTCTTGCCTGGAAAATTCCATAGACAGAGGAGCCTGGTGTGCTATAGTCCATGGGGTCACAGAGTTGGACATGACTGAGCATGTACATGCACACATACACACACACGCACACACACACCCCACATATGCTACAAGACGCAGCAGTGGTAGAGAAACCACCCTTCTATCCTTGTGATCCCTCTGTGCTCTGAGAAAAGACTCACTGAGGGACCAGCCTGACCTTGCCTGTTCCCAGATAAGACCCACCTTCACTGTTCCTCAGTGACTTGCCTGTTTTATAAAACCTTCAGTTGTCTCTCTTTTCTGAGACTGTCCTCATTAATGAAAGTTCTCTCTATTGCAGTTGCCTGAATAAATCACTTCCTTAACTGCTGGATGCATTTTCTTTCACAAGTCCAAACTCCTTCGCAGTTCCCAGAAGGCCCTTCACAGTCCAAGTCCAGACTCTCCTTTTGCTACTCTTCCAACAAGCCCTAATCTCCAGCCCCACAGTCTACTTGCATCTGATTATTAGCACCATGTTCTCCTGGGTCTCTCTGCATAAGCTACACCATCTGGGCAGAACTCCTTGCCCACCTCATCTTCCAACTGGTCCCGTAGCATCACTTAGGACTAAAACAAGCTCTTCCCTTCTTTTGGAAGTCTTCCTCAACCCCCTCTACAACTCAGCATTTTGTTTACCTACATCAGAGTACTTACCACACTATTTTGGGCATACTGTGTTACAAGTCCTCCTTTTACTTATCTTAAAATGGGTAAAATACTACTAGACGCACATATGTAGTGGCTGATGAGAAAGTACTCCATAAATGTTTGCTGGGAAAAAATCTGCCTGATTAATGATCACAGGTTTAACGCGGACTGGCTCTGACAGTAACCACCTCTGTGCTGTTTATGTGAGAATGAACATTGCTGCTGCTCTGATTTGATTGATGACTTCTCACCCAGATGAGAAGCCCTAATTAAATGTCAAAAGGGACTAAATTGCAAAGCATGAATTGTCTTTTAATTAAAGGCAGGAAACAATTGAATTAAATGACCTGATAATTGTTTAAAGTGACCATGCTGAATCCTGAGACTCATCCTCAGCTCTGGATTAGAGCTGGGGGACAGGCATTATAATGTCAAAAGCAGGGTCCCATGAAGAAAACCTTGGACTACCTGAATGAGAGGGTCCTACCTATATTCTTGTCTCTTTTACCTTCCTTCTTTCTCCTTCACATTTTAGTTTACTCCTTGCCAAATTATAGTCATTACCACAGAGGATATACTTTAAAATTTTCTTCCATTCTTGTGTCGCATTAATATTTTTATGTGGCTCGTGTCTTTTCTTAATGCACACAAGAGGCAAATTTGAGATGACTACCTTAAACAATAACCAATATTACTTGTCATGAGCCAAAAGTCACCCCCCAAATACATAACATATCCTAGGTTTCTAGCCTGCCAAGAAATCTGCTCCACCCTGACAGAGCAGAAAAATTCATGGGGCCCCTCCTTAGGGTCCTGATTACCTCTAAAGGTTTCTCCCCTTGATTATCTTCTTTGGATGTGGTGAAAGGCTGTGTTTGAAATTATCATTCAGGTCCTATGTAAAGCCAGGTAGCTAACAAGTCTGGGGAAGCAGTAAAGAATCTGCCCACCAGTGCAGGAGACTCGGATTCCATCCCTGGGTTGGGAAGATCCCCTAGAGAAGGAAATGGCGACCCACTCCAATATTCTTGCCTGGGAAATCCCATGGAGAGAGGAACTTGTTGGTCCACAGTTCAAGGGGTCGCAAAAAGTCAGAAATGACTTAGCAACTAAAACAACAACTAACAAGTCACCATTTTAAGGCAAGGCAAGAAAAATTTAAACATAAAATTTTTCTCTTTTGGCCTCTGCCCTCACCCCCAGTAGGCATTGTACATCTGCATTATGTGCTAACCAGACCTCCTCAGTAGTAGAAATACCTGCTTAACCATGAACATCAGTTTTTTTTCTCTTTCTGGGGCCAATACCTTAGAAGATAACATTCCTTTTTCAATTCTGTAAGGGATTAATAATGACCCACCACTCAATTGCATGTGCAGACATCTTTGAACTTTATGTGCAATGCTAATATATCATTCCCCTTAAAGACAGCAATTGACTTAAAACAGACTGGTCAGATGACTTGGGGCAGGCGTGGCATGGGGGGATACTGAGTCTCACCTAATTGAAGTTCTTAGCTTAAATACTTGATTATGACTTATTTGTGTTACTAACCATATTACCCGTATTCTGCCTATTTTACTAGATTGATTGTTTCTTTTAAATTTTTGTCTGTGCTGGGTCTTCATTGCTGCATACACTTTTCTCTAGTTCCAGCAAGTGGGGGCTACTCTAGTTGCAGTGCATGAGCTTCTCCTTGAAGTGGCTTCTCCCATTGCGGAACACAGGCTCTAGAGTGTGCAGGCTCCAGTAGTTGCGGCATTCGTGGCTCCCGGGCTCCAGAGCACAGGCTCAATGGTTGTGGAGATGGGCTTAGTTGCTCTGCAGCATGTGGAATCCTCCCAGATTAGGGCTTGAACCGGTATCTCCTGCATTGGCAGGCGGATTCCTTACCACTGAGCCACCTGGGAAGCCCTAGATCATTTCTTGAATTACTAAACATGTGACTGAAACTCAGATCAAATTAATGATTAGGTGACTTGAAACAGTTGACCAACTATGTAGTTCTATAAGATCAATGATTGTAATAGTGTAACTCTAGATATGGGAAGAAGTGGCTAAGGGGAACCACTTCTTGGACCATAACAGACTAGTAAGACAGTGGGTCGAAAGGCTTTTGGCTACTCTTAACAGAGCCTAGTCCAGTAAGAGCTAGTTGAGGGGCCTGTCAATGAAATCCTTACCTGACCTGGGAATGAGCATTCCCAGCACTGTGGGACAAATTAGTCATGAAATGCCTCCCAAATTTTGGTTGAAATTAAAAAGGGAAAGGATTGTGGCATAATGTTGCCCACCGTTCAGTTCTATGAGAACCAAGCCATTAGCCACTTAGCCACTGTAGTCATTGACCCACATCATATCCTGCAAGGAATTCAGGGCAAAGATCAGGATGACGCACTCTGTGCTCTAGGAAAATTGGAAGAATGGGGTTTCAGATAGTCGGATGTTTTCAGGAGCTACTTTTTATGAATCTGAATTCTCATATCTTAGAAACCACTAAACCATTAGAGTATCTATTCCTAACGGCTAGCAGCAACCTTCTACAGAAACGTGTGCTTCATTGACTGTCCTCTTTTGCCAAAATCACATATATACTGACCTCCCCCTTTGCCTTTTCAGTTCAGTTCTCAGAACTCTCTGAGAGACTGTCTCCCAGGTTATAACCCTTAGATTGGCTTGAATAAAAATGCCCATTTTTTCTTTCTATCAACTATTAATTTTTTATTGACACCATTGGTCATGCACCACTGCTAATACACGTACCACACTTTGGATGACATTGCTGGAGTTCCCAGCATCAGAACAGGTGAAAACCTTGTTGCTATCTGTGTTGAGTAGGAATTCCTGATTGTTTTTCATTTTTGTGCCTGAAACAGTTCTGATTAATATCTTTCCTATTTTACTTTCCAAACCTTTTAACCACTTCATGTGTGTTGCTCTGGCCCCTCCTCGGGGGTGCGTGCTCATAACTTCAGCCATGTCCGACCCTGTGTCACCCCATGGACTCCTCTGTCCATGAGGTACTCTAGGCAAGACCACTGGAGCAGGTTGCCATGCCCTCCTCCCAGGGATCTTCCCAATCCAGAGATCAAACCCACATCTCCGCATCTCCTGTACTGGAAGGTGGGTTTGTTACCACTAGCACCACCTAGGAAGTGGGCCCTTCTTCATGTCCCTTTAAAGGTCATGCTGTTAGAATTTGGAGCTGACATTTGTTATTGTTGTTTAGTCGCTAAGTCGTGTCGATGAGCTAGCACCTATTTTAAGGTAATTTACATGGTCTGTCTCTATTAATCTTCATAACAAACTTGAGAAATAGGCATCATCCCTGTTCTACAGATGCTGTGAAAATTCTGCTGTCCATTATAGAGACAGGGATTGCCAGGAGCCATTATGGGAGGTCCCGCCCGTGACGAGGTCATGAAGAAAATACTGGGCAGGCAAGGCCGTCCAGGACCCCATCCATGACAAGGTCACAAGGACAAAACCTGACAGGCAAGGCTGTCTAGGATAAGGGACCCTCCAGGTTGGCCTCGGCCTCTACCTCACCCTGTATCCTCCCCCCTTTTTCTGCTGTCGTTCTTGTTTGCCCTGTTGCAGATTCTTGTGTTGCCTGCCAAGAGCTCTCCTGCTCCTCTTTCACTGGATGAGGACCAACTTAAAACCCTAATTAATAAATCTCCTGGACACTGCTACCCTATGAAGGGGCCAGGGATGAAAGAAATGCTTCAGTTCAAACCCTTTTGCTGGCATTCTGGCTTGTTTGATAAATGTGTGCTCTCATTGCAAAAAATGCTCTTGATTGTTCTACACATCCTAAGCACAGTATGCTAACAAAAGAAACTATTAAACAAAGGCCCCTTCACGGGGTGAGAAAAGCTCCACAAATATTATAGCCACAAATGTGCCTAATAGAAAATAGTTTAGATAGAGTTTAGCTGGCGACTTCTTGCAGGTAGTTAATTTTAAACTAAGAGCCTGTTTTGTGCCATATCTGCTGTTTTTGCAGTCCTTCGCATTTCTGTTCTGTAAAAATGTAATCCTATCTAGTTCCCATGGAGATGACACTTATTAGAAAGAAAATGGATTAATTATAAGAAAAACAGAGTCAGCTACTGAAGTTGCTTAAGTCACACCAGGTGCAAGCCGTAAAATGTTAGCAGGCCTGAAGGCCAAATGATACGAAAGAGTCTTGTGAACGAAAAGTATGTGGGTGACATTCTGTTTCTGTTGAAGGTCAAGTTGCCGTAATGTTTTGAGATGACCTGTGTGTAAGCAATATGCACTTCCCCCCAAAAGATGTTGTTAAGGTTATAAAGGGGCCGTGCAAAAATAAACTTCAGACTTAGCCCCCGAGCTTTGTCTCACTCTCACTCTCATTCGCCAACGCTGTTCATCCTGAGGCTTCCCCTGGATCCTGCTGGGGCTGGACCCCGGCAAGGGATTTAACTGGCCTGTTGGTTCACCCCTACTGGTGCTGCCTCTGAGAATTAGTTGGAATTTTTTCAGTAGTCACCTCATGGCTGAGGATCACCGTACCACTGCCTTGAAGTTTCTGCTTGCTATATTCCAAGTGATAAAATCAAATCAGTAAGCCCCTAACTCATTTTCATTTTGGGATCACTATGACCATTTCATTCAGAGATGGCAGATAGGTTTCATCTGAATGTCCATGTCAAAAAACAAGCAGAAGCTCTGCGTTGGGACAGAGTTTCAAGGTTTCTCAGGAGAAGATAATTAATTAGAAATGTCTCCCATGGGTTCTGGAGCTGGGCGTGGCAGCACAAGTACCATGCATTTGTGATGCTTGCTATAATCTTTTCTGGAAATAAATCTGTGCTCAGTTGTTTCCCAGTTAGCATTTGCATGCTTTCTATTTTTGCAGTTTATTTATAATATAAAGTTGCTTTCTGGTTTCATTTTATTTCTTGCGCCACCCAAGTTTTAAAATTTAAATTCAATTTTGTGAAGGTGCTGGCAAACCTTATTATTTCTCTTCTTTACATAACCCAGAATTATCTACCTACCTAAGGTGATGTAACATAAACTAATGCAAGTACCTAAGAGGGTGCAGCAACATGCCGCCCCAAAATGTGCCACTTTTGACATATGGACTGCTTTGAGCTAAAGGCAATTAAGACCCAGCAAACTCAAGAAAAGCCTCTCTGCCTCTCTCAACTGCCTAAAAGAATTTGTATAGAGGGCCTGGACCAGGACAAGCTAGTACCAAAGATAACTTGTTATGTCAGAAGGACCCATCTGCAGACTTCCCTGGTTGTCCAGTGGTTAAGATTCTGAGCTTCTACTGCATGGTTTGGTCCCTGGTCAGGGACCTAAGATCCCGAATGCAATAGACAAATAAAGATTTATTTATTTATTTATTTTTAAAGAGAAAACCTCACCTGCATGGCATGTCACACAGCTGTTTCCCTGACATCTGCCTGTGATTTGTCTTCCTTTCCTTTGAAGCCCCAGGCTCCTCTCCCATCCTTTAGCGCAGATGAACATGAGCATCAGTTGCCTGGCTGATAACTTTGAATCTGGTGTTTTGATTATACTCCAGCATGTTCAAATTTTGTTTTTCTTCTGTGAATCCATCTTACGTCAGTTTAATGATTAAGCCAACCAAAGAACAGAGAGGATGTTGGAAGGAAGAACTTTTCCTCTGCCCTTTAAGGTTCTTGCTGATATGGATTAAATAGACGTGAGACAAATTAACAGGAAAAAACCAAACCAAAGCTTAATAACATGTTTACATGGGAGAGACTCACGATAACTGAGTAATTCAGCAAAGTAGCTAAAGCTGTCACTTTGAATATCATCCTTAGCTACAGACAAAGGGTTTCCCAAGTGGCACAGTGTTAAAGAACCTGCCTGCCAATGCAGGAGACACAAGAGATGTGGGTTTGACCCCTGAGTCAGGAAGATCCCTTGAAGTAGGAAATGGCAACCCACTACAGTATTCTTGCTTAGAAAATTTCACAGAGAAATCTGACAGGCTACAGTCCATGGTGCCTCAAAGAGTCAGACAACTGAGCAACTAACCATACACAGCTATGGACAAAAGATGTTGAACATGGGTAGTCAGAGAAGTTACCAGGAAAAGCACAGTAAATGAGGGTAAATTTGTTATGCAGGTTTAAGTCCTGGCCTTCTCCATCTTTAAGTTCCTAATGAGACACCCTTACAAATGGAGATTTCTCATGTAAGTGTAATTGTTTCTTACAAAACAGTAACTCCTACATGATTATCAGTTTATACTATGTCTGCTTATTTCTTAGAAAATAACCAGCTTAAAATATGCCAAAGAAACATATTTTGGAATGGCAAATTTTGCTCCCCTATGAATGGAAAAAGGGAAGGTTTTCCTGCCTTACATGCTTCATGGAAACAGCCACCAGAACTGTCTGCCTCCATGAGATTTTATAACCTGCTAAAAATAAATTTCACAAAGTATATATTAGGTTTTACCAATTTTTGTAGTTGTGATTGCTAAATCCAAAATTGTTTGCCTCTGAATGAACAAGTCTAAAATGAAATGGATTACATAATTAATTTCTGATTTCATAGATCAAATTTTTTTCCGTTTGAAGACCAGTTTAAATGTTCAAAAACAACTTTGGTTGTTTAAGAGTTTTACCATTTAAATTGTTAACTTGGATTCAATAAAAGTGATTTTGAAAATTTATCTATGGTTTTTAAGGCACCAAATAATCATTTTTCTTTCTTTATTCACTTAAGGAGTCCTCAGATAACTAGTTGGCAAACAGATTTCCAATGAGTATCTGAGAAGGTCTGAGAAGTATCTGAGAAGGTTTTCTAATATTCAGACAAAGAAAATAAAATTCTTTTCTGTGATATAATTGTTGATATAAACAAGGAATATGTTTGGCAGAAAGGGAGTGAAAACATACACATATTATTATGGCTAAATTTAAAACTGTTAGCTTGTGTTCTAAAGTGGGGAAGGCATAGGTGATTTTTCCCTATAAAAACTCTTACTCATAATTTAAGAGAATGAAGTTCTAAGAAGCATTTCCTCTTTGAGTTATTCATAATAGAATATTCTAAGCTTACAATTTGCATACTGATTCTTAGTAAAAAAGAAAAAAAAATGTTGGTCCTGAAAACTAAAATTACTTGCTCCAAATTAGAGTATTTTCTGGGAGAGTTTTGCTTCTCTGTTCCCCCAACCAAAGGCAGATGAAATAAGAGCAAGCAGAGTCATGTGGCAGTCTCAAGAGAAAATTCATTTTAATTGCATTGATCTTACTTCATAAGGTTAAATACAATTGTTCCCCAAGTTATATATCATTTTTATTGAGGTTAATGTTGAGTCAAGATCTAATTTCAGCAGCTCCTTAAAGTTATTTGAACTGTTTCCTGCAGCTACATGATGATACTTATTGTTCATTTGAAATTCCAATTCACGACATCTCATTCCATTCATGTGTGGTTGGATACGCTTTTGTGTTTCAAAATAAGAGATGTGCTAGTCAAGCAAAGAAACTTAAGAGGACTTCAATTTCTGAACTATGGTCAAATTGATAAAATAAGTTTGTGGTTGTTTAAAAGCTTTTGCAATCTGGCCTCACATTGTTTGACACTCCTCCCCTTAAGAGGGGAAGTCTGTACCCCTCTCATGGAATTTGGGTAGGTTTTGAAGATTTCAACAATAGAGTTCAGCAGAAATAACACTGAATGCTTGATGAAAACCACAAAACTTGTTTGCTGGCAAACTGGTGGTTGTTCATGCCCTCAATCATATCCGACCCTGCTATCCCATGGATTACAGCATACCAGGCTTCCCTGTCTTTCACCATCTCCCAGAATTTGCTTAGATCCATGTCCATTGAGTTGATGATGCCATCTAACCATCTCATCTGTCACCCCCTTCTCCTCCTGCCCTCAGTTTTTCCCAGCATCAGGTCTTTTCCAGTGAGCCGGCTCTTCACATCAGGTGGTCAAAGTATTGGAGTTTCAGGTTCAGTATCAGTCCTTCCAAGGTATATTCAGTGCTGATTTCCTTGAGGATTGACTGGTATGATCACCTTGCTGTCCAACGGACTCTCAACAGTCTTCGCCAGCATCACAATTCAAAAACATTAATTCATCGACGCTCAGCCTTCTTTATGGTCCAGCTCTCACATCCGTACATGACTACTGGAAAAACCATAGCTTTGATTATACAGACCTTTGTCAGCCAAGTGATGTCTCTGTTTTTTAATATGCTGTCTAGGTTTGTCATAGCTTTTCTTCCAAGGAGGAAGAGTCTTAATTTCATGGCTGCAGTCACAATCCACAATGATTTTGGAGCCCAAGAAAATAAAGTCTGTCACTGTTTCCATTTCTTCCCCCCATCTATGGGCTATGAAATGATGGGACTGGATGCCATAATCTTAGTTTTTTGAATGTTGAGTTTTAAGCCAGCTTTTTCACTCTCACCTTCATCAAGAGGCTCTTTAACTCCTCTTAGTTTTCTGCCATTAGGGTGGTATCTGCATATTTGCGTATCTGAGGTTATTGATATTTCTCCCAGCAGCAGTGTTGATTCCAGCTTGATCTTCATCCAGCCCAGCATTTCACATGATGTACTCTGCATATAATTTAAATAAGCAGGGTGACAGTATACAGCCTTGGCATACTCCTTTCCCAATTTTGAACCAGTCTGTCCTTCCATGTCTGTTTCTAATGTTGCTTCTTGACCTGCATACAGGTTTCTCAGGATGCAGGTAAGGTGGTCTGGTATTTCCATCTCTTTAAGAATTTTCCACAGCTTGCTGTGATCCACAGTCAAAGGCTCCAGAGTAGTCAATGAAGCAGATGTTTTTCTGGAACTCTCTTGCTTTTTCTTTGATCCAACAGACCTTGGCAATTTGATCTCTGCTTGCTCTGCCTTTTCTAAACTCATATTATACATCTGGAACTTATCAGTTCACACACTGCTGAAGCCTAGCTTGAAGGATTTTGAGCATTACCTTGCTAGCATGTGAAAGGAGCACAATTGTCTGGTAGTTTGAGCATTCTTTGGCATTGCCCTTCTTTGGGATTGGCATGAAAACTGACCTTTTCCAATCCTGTGGTGACTGCTGAATTTTCCAAATTTGCCGACATACTGAGTACAGCACTTTAACAGCATCGTCTTTTAGAATTTTGAGTAGCTCATCTAGAATTCCATCACCTCCACTAGCTTTGTTTATAGTAATGCTTCCTAAGGCTCACTTGTCTTCACACTCCAGGATGTCTGGCTATAAGTGAGTGATTACACCATCCTGGTTATCCTGTTCATTAAGAACTTTTTAATACAATTCTCTGCATTCTCAACACCTTTTCTTAATCTCTTCTGCCTCTGTTAGGTCCTTTATTGTGCCCATCCTTACATGAAATGTTCCTTTGATATCTCTAGTTTCTTGAAGAGATCTCTAGTCTTTTCCATTCTCTTGTTTTCTTCTACTTCTTTGAATTGTTCATTGGTACTCTGAATTCTGTTGAGTATATCTTCCCTTTCTCCCTTGCTTTTTGCTTCTCTTCTTTCCTCATCTATTTGTAAAGCCTCTTCAGATAACCACTTTGACTTCTTGCATTTCTTTCTCTTCAGGATGGTTTTGGTTGCTGCCTCCCATACAGTGTTACAAACTTCTGTCCATAGTTCTTTAGTCACTCTGTCTACCAGATCTAGTCCCTTGATCTATTAGTCACCTCCAATGTATAATCGTAAGGGATTTGATTTAGGTCATACCTGAATGGCATAGTGGTTTTCCCTACTTTGTTCAATTTTAGTCTGAATTTTGTAATAAGTTCATGATCTGAGCCACAGTCAGCTCCCGGTCTTGTTTTTGCTGACTGTATAAAGCTTCTCCATCTTTGGCTACAAAGAATATAATCAATCTGATTTTGGTATTAACCATTTGGAGATGTCTATGTGTAGAGTCACCCCTTGTGTTGTTGGAAAACGGTGTTTGCTGTGACCAATGTATCCTCTTGACAAAACTGTTAGCCTTTGTCCTGCTCCACTTTGTACTCCAAGGCCAAACTTGCCTATTATTCCAGGTATCTCTTGACTTCCTACTTCTATATTATAATCCCCTATGATAAAAAGGATGTCTCTTTTTTTGGTGTCTGTTTTAGAAGATCTTGCAGGTCTTCTTAGAACTGTTCAACTTCAGCTTCTTTGGCATTAGTGGTTGGAGAATAGACTTGGATTACTGTGATGTTGAATGGTTTGTCTTGGAAAGGAAGAGAGATTATTCCGTCATTTTTGAGATTGCACCCAAGTACTGCATTTCAGACTCTTGCTGATTATGAGGGCTACTCCATTTCTCCTAAGGGATTCTTGCCCACAGTAGTAGATATAATGGTCATTGAATTAAACTCCCCCATTCCCGTCCATGGCTATTTTAGTTCACTGATTCCTAAGATGTTGATGTTCCCTCTTACCATCTCCTGCTTGACCATGTCCAATTTACCTTGATTCATGGAGCTAACATTTCAAGTTCCTAGGCAATATTACTCTCTACAGCATTGGATGTTACTTTTACCATCAGACATATCCACAGCTTAGTGTCATTTCTGCTTTGGTCCAGCTGCTTCATTATTTCTGGAGCTATTAGTCATTGCCCTCTGGTCTTCCCCAGTAGCATATTAGACACCCTCCAACCTGGGGGGTTCATCTTCTGGTGTCATATCTTTTTCTTTTCATGTTGTTCATGGGGTTCTCTCAGCAAGAATACTATAGTGGTTTTGCCATTCCCTCCTCCAGTAGACGATGTTTTGTTAGAACTCTGCACTAGGACCTGTCCATCTTGGTTGGTCCTGCATGGCAGGGCTCATAGCTGCCCTTGTGTCACAACAAAGTTGTAGTCCAGTAAGTGGCTTATTTATTAGAGTATCACAGTAATTCTAGACTTGTCATGCCTCGATATGTTTGCTACATAGGGGGAAGTTAGCGTGTCTGTTTAGTTCACAGGTTTTTAAATCAGGAGAAATTATATCCTAGGAACTATACCCCAGGAGTCTCATCCACATCCAGACCTGATTTTGACAACTAACCTCAAACCTACACTTGTAAAATAATGGGACTTTTGTAAGTTCTTGATAGAGAGTGAGTATGTTTTATATGTCGTAAGAATGTAAGTATATTTATGTATGTAAATATTTACATATTTATGGCCACTGGGTCAATTGTGGAGGTTTGAAAACTTGGACACAAATTCTTTGACACTGTTCTCTTTAAAAGGTGAGGTGCTGTAGACTCCCCCAATCCATGAGCACCATTATCTTTTCATTTATTGTGTCGTCTTCAGTTTCTTTCATTAGTGTTTTAATGTTTTGGGCGTATAGATCTTTCACCTAGTTGGTTAAATTTATTCCTAAGTATTTTGCTGTTTTTGATGCAATTATAAGTGGGGTTGCTTTTTAAAAATTTTCTTCTTTGAATAATTTATTGTTACTTAAAGAAATATAACTTATTCTTGTATACGGAGTTTTTAAAACAATTTATTTGTTTTTGGCTGTGTAGGCTTAGTTGCTGAGTGGCACATGGGATCTTCTGGACCAGGGATTGAACCCATGTGCTCTGCATTGACAGGTGGATTCTTAACCATTGAACCACCAGGGAATCCCTGAATATTGATTTTGAAATCTTCAAGTTTACTGAATTTGATTATTAGTTCTAACAGTTTTTTGGTGGAGGCTTTAGGATTTTCTATAAAAGATTATTTCATATGCAAATAGAGACACTTTACTTCTTCCTGATTACTTGCATGCCTTTTCTTTCTGTTTTTGAGGGGCAGGGGTTGATTGTTCTGGCTGGAACTTCCAGCACTATTCTGAAAGCTTTTAAGATTTTGCTATTGAGCATAATGTTCTAAGCATAGAACATCTGGTATAATGTTGGCTTCTCACATTTAGCCTTTGTTATGTTGAAGTGGGCTTCCTGGTGGCTCAGATAGTAAAGAATCTGCCTGCAATGCAGGAGACCTGGATTCAGTTCCTGGGTTGGGAAGATCCCCTGGAGAAGGGAATGACTGTGCACTTCTGTTGAAGTATGTTCTTTGTGGACCCATTTTGAGAGTTTTCATCGTGAACGGATGTTTAATTTTGTTAAGTGCCTTTTCTGCATCTATTGAGGTGATTGTGACTTTTATTTTTCATTCTATTAAATGATACACCACGCTGATTGATTTGCACATGTTGAACCATCTTTGTATCCCAGGGGTGAATCCCACTTGATCATAGTATGTGATCATTTTAATGTGTTGTTGATTTTGGTTTGCTAGTATTCTGGCAAGAACTTTTTTGGTCTATATTAATCAGAAATATTGGCCTATAGTTTTCTTTTCTTGCAGTGTCCTTATCTGGCTTTAGTATCAGGGTAATGCCAGCCACATAAAATGAGTTTGGGAGTGTTCCCTCCTCTTTCATTTTTTTTCTTTTTCTTTTGGAGTGATTTGGGAGAAATTGGATTTAATTCATCTATAATTGTTGGATATGATTCACCAATGAAAAATTTGTCCTGGGTGTCCTTTTATGACTGGTTTATTTCATTTAGCATGATATCCTCCGCTTGATTCATCATAGTGTATGACAAGATTTCCTTTTTATGTAATTATGTATAATTTCCATTTTATGTAAAAGCCACATGATTCCACTTACATGAGGTATCTAAAACAGTTACACTTGGAGAGACAGAAAATAGAAAGGTGATTGCAAGGGGCTGAGGGAAGGAGGAAATGGGAAGTTGCTGTTCAGTGAGTTTAGAGTTTCAGTCACATAAGATGAAAAAGTTCTACAGGTCTGCTGTGTAGCATTGAGCTTATAGTTACTATTCTGTACTATACTCTTAACACATTTTTAAGAACAGATCTCATGTATTTTTACCACAATAAAAATAAACACATTATTAAATCATATCAGTACATTAAAAAATCATTAAGGCATTCTAAGGTGTATATATGTCTGGAGTTTCAGATTTTTGTAAATAATGGTCTCTCTTAAAATGTGCGCAGCTGTATATGTATAATTCTCACAGAGCTTACGGGAACCTCACTTTGGTTCTGAGCACACTGTGGAGGAGATAACTGCTAGAGCTTATCTCAGAGTATTAAGGGATCCTGGATCCATGGCCCACAGAATGTTTGGAGGAATGTATAATCTGGCACCAACCAGACTAACATGTATTTAAACACATGAAGAGTTGTCCTTGGGTACGGAGACACTTGTTTCCCAAAGAATCAGTGGGCTAAGATTCAGCAAGAAAGCCTTCAGCTCTGCCAAAGTGCCCCCAAACTTCTCAATAAGAGAATACAATGTTTCATGAGGGGGTGAGATGAGCCAAGTAGCGGCTGTGTGGCCATCTGCTAGGGGAATCATAGGAAAGTCCCTTCCTGGTCTGAAACTCATTGACTCAGTGACAACACTTATCAATTACATTAACAAATTATTCTGTGTGAAGCACTGAAGTTTCAACAAGGACTCCCTCTCTTCATTCTCTACTATGTGATGAATATTAGCTGTGATTCAGAACTTGGAAAAAAATGTCAAAACCTTCTTTAGAGACCTCTATGCACATTGACATGGTGCCCTGACACTCTGGCTTTCTGGCCTCCACAGTTGGGGCCATGTAACCTCCTGCTTGGAGAACTGGGCTCTTGTGTTTGTGAATCAAAAAAATAAAAACCATTGCAAACCAGCATAGGAACAATGGAGAATTTCTCTTAAGTTCTAGCAGAGTTGTTTCACAAAATCCAAGGCAGAAAGTACAGTCAAGTCTGGGGGAATCCAGACTGGGAGAGCCATCAGGCAGCCATTCTGTTTCTCTCCACTGCTTTGTCTGTCTCTCTGTATATCTCAATCTCTGTGGCCACACGGTCCTTTTGTACCTGTAATCAGCCCACCAGCTTCATTCTTCTGTCTGCAGATGAGTTATCTTGGCTTTTCCACATACAGTGCTGCCTCAAACATCTATATGCAGGCTTAAAGCCCTGTCCAGATTTCTAAACTTCTGACAAAGGGTTTTGGTTGGCTGAGCTTGGTCAGGTGTCCATACCTGTTCTGGATGCTCATGAGTGTGTGGTATATATGTGGTCTCAGGGTTTGTCATTATAGATAGAAGATAGATCTCAGAAATACAGCAGTTAATGAACAGAGCAGATACGTAAGTGATAGGTTTTATCACAGTACTTGGTACATAGTAACGGCTAAATAAATGTTAAATTCAGATAACAAAAAAGTTGACCTGAGATGGGGATTCTGTAGGGAGTGAACTAGGCTCATACATTAACTATGTAACTGGAAATTTATGGAATTCAAATTTGTGTCTCAGAGAAGACATATGGTTGCCAACAGGGGGAGGGTTGGATTGGGAGCTTGGAGTTAGCAGATACAAACTAATATATACATGTGTGTTGGTGTGTATGTGCTAAGTCACTTTAGTCATGTCCAACTCTTTGCAGCCCTATGGACTGTAGCCCGCCCTCTGTCCATGGGATTCTCCAGGCAATAATACTGGAGTGGGTTGCCATGCCCTTCTCCAGGGGATTTTCCCGACCCAAGGATCGAACCCAAATCACTTGTGGCTCCTGCATTGCAGGCAGATTCTTTATCACTGAGTCACTGGGGGAAGTATATACATAGGTTGGATAAACAACAAGTTCCTACTATATAGCGTAGAAAACCATAGTCAATATCCTGTGATAAACTGTAATGGAAAAGAATATGAAAAAGAATGTGTGTATATATATATATATATATATATTTAATATATACATAATTGAATCACTTTGCTGTACAGCAGAAGTTAGCACAACACTGTAAATCAACTACACTTCAATTAAAATAAACTGTCTTAGCAAAGTTCCAATTTATAATATCACAGACTTCCAAGGTCACTATTAACAAGTCAAGTTTGTGATTTTTAAACTTGGTAATGTCAGAGATCTATTATAATTTTCTCCTAAATATCCCACTTATAGAAAAGAAAAAGTCAAGATTTCAATATGCAGTTCCTAATATATAACACTGATTTTTGGTTAAATATGATAGAGCTAAGCTACTTCCTTGAACGTTTCAAGTTTGTTCCCACATAATGTGACCAAGAAAATATAATTTAAAAGCAAGAAGAAGAATTGCTGAGTATATTATATTTTTGAAGTCATTTTTGGAAAGTATTAGATAAACTTCAATATTTTACTTAAAATCATCTATCACTTTCAGTGAAATTTTCATTGGGAATATCAAAACTATCCCAATGGGATTAAAACAGGCCCAGAGGCTGAGAAATTTGCTTTACAAGAAAATATAATCTACAGAGCTCGAAGGTCTGAGTTGATGTGATTTTTTTTTTTTATATGACAAAGCCAATTATAGGCATGTCTACTTTCTGCTTGCTGAGAGTTAATTTAAGCTAACATTATTTCATATAATATTCTTTGGGAACTAAATACTTTACTTCTTAGGTAAGTAAAACTGTATTTGACTTCAAAGGGAGTTTTGCCCATCTTAGAAACTGGACCATGTTTCTAGGCATATTACCCTTATATGATCTCCTGTTTCTTTCTTCTTTTTAGTTCCTTGATGTCTGAAAATTCTGGTGGATGGTGTATTAATGGATAGGTGCAAATCCCATGCTAGCTTTACTTTGTCACAACTGCCTAGTTTTTAAGAAAAAATTTGTTGATATACTCCTGAAAAAAATGGACATTGTAATAGACATAATTTAAAAATATACCAATATGTATTTAAAATATTAGGATATGTGTTATATAAGCAACTATAAAGTCCACAGCATTGGCAGAATGAACAGGAAAAAAATGCATATGTTCTGATTTTGCTCTATCACACTAATAAATTGCTTTTGAAATGCATGTAAGAGGGTAGAGTAGCCATACCAAAGGGTTGAATTTCACCAGTTAGTTGATACCTTTAAGAACTGATGAAATACATTCTTTTGGCTCTTGGAATTCCTTTCAAATGAAAATTCTTAATCAGTCTTCCTTGCTTCTCTGAAGAGAGACCAGATATCAAGCTTTCTCTCTTAGCAAGTAAGGCTAATTTTACTCGATGGATTTAATGCAAATTGATATTTTAGGTGAAGGTATCTAAAATAAAGGTCAAGACAATGCCCCAAACTGGATTTGGTTTCAAAGGGCAAATAGGAATTCCAGACTCATTTGTTTTCATCAATATTTTGCTGTGCCCACAATGCATGTCAAAATCAAATTCAGTCCCAACAGAGAAGTTTGACCATAGCTCTCTGATTTATAATGGTACCTGGCTGTAGAATCAAAATATATCCATATGACAAGCATTTTCCATTCCATCCCATCCCCCTCCCTGCTGTCAGTCATCACTCCTGTTGGGGGAAGTAATGCCAAGCTCTGTTATTTGAGTTGTTTTCTTAATTAATTGAGATTATGTGATCATAACAAAGATTTGGCAGCAGGGACTAGAACAGACTTATTAATAAGGACCCATTATGACCAGGTGGACTTTTTGACAGCTGATTTTTACCTGACAATGTGTATAAAGCCTTTAATTAGATAAATATAGCTAACAAGCTGACCTCACCATCTGCTGTCATTTCCCTTCCTGGGTAGCGCATTTTATCCATTGCCTATGAAATGTTAACCCTTTTCAGTGGAGGCCCTTTCAAGCAGCCCTGCAAGAGCTTACAATTTATCTCTCAATGTAGTCCATGGTTCTGTACCTCTCAACCTGTTTATGGCCGCCCAGGCATCACCGACGAGTAAACTCCAGGAGTTGGTGATGGACAGGGAGGCCTGGCGTGCTGCGATTCATGGGGTCGCAAAGAGTCGGACACGACTGAACAACTGAACTGAACTGACCTGAACAAGAAAACAATTTTCCAAAATCAGTTGGTGGAAATCTAAACAATTCCCTTCTAGCTCCAAAACCAAGGGAGTAAATGAAGCCCCTTTCTCTTTTATCCAGTCAATAAATCACTGCACATCAAAGAATTCTGAGGCTTGAAGTGCTTTCTTTGTTGCGGGGACTGATGATAGGGTATAATAACGGCAGTGAGACAAGTAAACAGGCAGAGCAGTGATCCTGTCATACCCAACTTGAATTCTTTCCAGGACGGAGCTGTTCCTTTCCCCAGCCACTAGGAGTTGGGGCAGGGTTGACTCACAGATGTATTCTCTCCCTTTCCCCAGTAACTGCACTTGGTCAAAGGGAAATGCCTTGCTCTGTTACATAACCTCTGCCCCAGAGCTCCCAGTGGGATTAGCTCAGGCTCTTTGGCAGGAGCATCTTCATTCAACTTCTCCCTCTGTCTAATCTTGCTTTCCTTACTGCTTACAACTGTGTTCCTGAATTCCTCAATAAAATCCAGTACCGAAATCTTTTTCTCAGAGGTTGTTTCCTGGACACTCAAGTTATAACATACAGTTAGGTCACAAGACCTTGCTTGCAGACAAATGTTGCAATGTTGGACTTGGACCACGCTGATTTTGCTTGCCGTAAGACTTTCTCCACATTTCTTTGTCTCTTTCCTGTGGATAGGAGAGATTGTGTCTTTATTGTGTGCTTCATTATGGACGCAGTGTGGTGATGGCTGCAAGTTATCAGGATTCACATATACTCAATGCATCACTCATCCCAGATACAACTGAAGCACTCATACCTCAGTTAAGGATTTCAAGGGCACAAATTGACTTTGGAATGCCTCCTGTCTACAGCTTGCTCATTTCTATGGAGCATCCCTCTATTTCCTCCCTCAAATGATCATCGACTCGAACTCCTAGCAGCTCTCCTAAGCTATAGTTTTGCTCCCAATATAGTTTGTGTACTTTGTGTAGTTCAAGTTCAGTTTTGGGGTGAAACTAAAGCTGAGATGCTTCTAAGATATTCAAGAAGAGATTTCAAGTAAGCTATTTGATCAAGCAGTCATGAACTTGGAGAAGGAATGATGTTAGCCTAACAGCACTATATGAAACTGTGGGGATGGGGTGAGGATTTTCTACGGGGAGAGGAAAGACAGAGAAGAGAACTTATGATGAGCTTGAAAACTCATCCTAGAGGGCCTAGCAGAGGGTGAAAGGAATGAAAAGGAGACTGAGAAAATGGAGCTACACAGAGAAAATTAGGAGGGTGTGGTATTCTGGGAGGCAGAGTACTTCAAGAGGGCTGGGGTGGTCAACTGAGGATCTTTTAAGCAACAGCTTTATTGAGAAATAATTCACATACCATAGAGTTAACACTTTTAAAGTATACAGTTCATCGACTTCAGCATCTATTGTTTGTTGTTTTAGTTGCTAAGTTCTGTCTGACTCTTTTGCAACCCCATGGACCCCACCAGACTCCTCTGTCCATGGGATTTCCCAGGTAAGGATCCTGGAATGGGTTGCCATTTCCTTCTCTAGGGTATCTTCCCAATCTGAAGATCAAACTCGCATCTCCTACACGCAGGCAGATTCTCTGCCACTGAGCCTCCTGAGAAACCCTAAGCATCTATTACCACTAATTCCAGAATATTTTGGTCCCTTCAAAACATGAATTGGCCTAGTCTGGATATTTTATGTCAGTGGAATCATGAAATATGTCATCATTTGTGATTAGCTTCATGTACATATGTTTTCAAGATTCACCAAGTTATGTAGCATTATCAAGACCTTACTCTTGTTTATTGACAAATAATTTATCATATAAATATACCACACTTTGTTATCTGATATGCATCAGTTGATGGACATTTGAGTTGTTTGACTTTTTGGCTATTATGAATAATGCTGCTAGGATCATTAATATAGAAGTTTTTGTGTGCATGTAGGTCTTCAGATCTCTTGCATATATTTGGAAGTGGAATTGCTAAGTCATACAGTAGCTCTAGTTTAACTCTTTGAGGAATGGCCAGATTGTTTTCCAAAATGGTTTCACTATTTTATATTTATAGTATTTTACTCTCTTCAGCAGAAATGAATGAGAGCCCCAATTTCTCCACATCCGCATCAGCATTTGTTATTGTCCATCATTTTGATTATAACTTTTCTAGTCTATGTGAAGGTTTGATTTGCATTTCTCTGAAGATTATGGATGTTGGGTATCTTGTCATGTGCTAATTGGTCATTTATAAGTCTTCTTTGGAGAAATCTTGTGCTAGATTTTTTTCAAGTCTTTATTGAATTCATTACAATATTGCTTCTTTTTATGTTTTGTTTTTTTGGCCAAGAGGCATGTGGGATCTTACCTCCCTGATCAGGGATCAAACCCACACTCCTTGTCCAGTTCAGTTCAGTCACTGTCGTGTCCAACTCTTTGCGACCTGAAGGACTGCAGCACACCAGGCTTCCCTGCCCATCACCAACTCCTGGAGCTTATTGAAACTCATGTCCGTTGATGATGCCTTCCAACCATCTCATCCTCTGTCGTCCCCTTCTCCTCCCACTTTCAATCTTTACCAGCATCAATGTCTTTTCCAAAGAGTCAGTTCTTCACATCAGGTGGCCAAAATATTTGAGTTTCAGCTTCAGCATCAGTCCTTCCAATGAATATTCAGGATTGGTCTCCTTTAGGATGGACTGGTTGGATCTCCTTGCAGTCCAAGTTACTCTCAAGAGTCTTCTCCAACACCACAGTTCAAAAGCATCAATTCTTCAGTGGTCAGCTTTCTTTATAGTCCAACTCTCACATCCATACGTGACTACTGGGAAAACCATAGCTTTGACTAGATGGACCTTTGCTGGCAAAGTAATGTCTCTGCTTTTTTAACATGCTGTCTAGGTTGGTCATAACTTTTCTTCCAAGGAACAAGAGTCTTAATTTCATGGCTGCAGTCACCATCTGCAGCGATTTTTGAGTCCAAAAAATAAAGTCTGCCATTGTTCCCCCACCTATTTGCCATGAAGTGATGGGACTGGATGCCATGATCTTAGTTTTCTGAATGTTGAGTTTTAAGTCAACTTTTTCACTCACCTCTTTCACTTTCATCAAGAGGCTCTTTAGTTCTTCTTTGCTTTCTGCCATAAGGGTGGTGTTGTCTGCATATCTGAGGTTATTGATATTTCTCCCAGCATCTTGATTCCAGCTTGTGCTTCATCCAGTCCAGCATTTCCCATAATGTATGCTGCATATAAGTTAAATAAGCAGGGTGATAATATACAGCTTTGACGTATTCCTTTCCTGATTTGGAACCACTCCTTGTACTGAAAGGCAAAGTCTTAACCGTGCACCACCAGGGACGTACCCTTTGCTAGATTTTTAATTGGAGTATTTGTCTCTTATAATTGAGTTGTAAGAATTCTTTATATTTAAGTCCCTTACCAAACATATGATTTGCAAATATTTTCTCTCATTCTGTGGGTTGTCTTTTCACTTTCTTAGTGATGCCCTTTGAAGCATAAAGTTTTTAATTTTGATAAAGTCCAAGTTTATTTTTAATTTAGATGCTCCCGCTCTAAGTGTCGTGGTCAACTGTGTTTTGCCTGCTGGGAGAGATCAGGTAAAGTGAAAACAAAGAAATACCCACAGGTTTGGCAACAAAGAAGTCATTTGTGGCCTTGGAAGATTTGTAAAATGTGGTTGGGCTCCTGAACTAAATTGGAAGGACTATGGAGAACTCCTAAGCCAACTCAGAGTCTTGAAGTCCATGGAATATAAGAGAAAACAGTCTCCACTTGAGAGAGCTGCAACTTGCAAGGGAGATGATTTCAGAGGTGTCGCTTTTCAGTTAAGACAGGGAGTTATGGAAAAGTCCATGGACAGAGGAGCCTGGCAGGCTGCAGTCCATGGGGTTACATGACTGAGCATGTGTGCACGATGAGGGTGGAGGGAGATGGGTTGGTAGCAATAAAGTGGTAGAACTGGAAAAAAAAAAAAAAAAGGAGTTAAAGGAATATTCAGGAAAGAGATTAAAAACATTGTTTATCAGTGCTGGGAAGTTAGAGGACACAGGGAGGGTTGGGGGCTGGGGTGTGATTAGTAGATTGGGGTTGAGAGGAAGTCTGAACTGAATTCTAAGTTGAAACTTTGTCTTTGTATCACTAGAGCAAGACTCAAAATACTGAGGTGATCTATCCAGTTAAAGAGGCCTCTTTCTGCTGGGGAGCATAAAGAAATAAGGTCTAGCACTCTTGGCTTATATGGTGGAAAATTGAGCACTGCCTCCTACCAATACTACCCACAGTGGAAGCATCCTCCAATTGGGAATGGAGATTGGTTTCTAGGTTGTTATTTCTCCCCAAACAGAAAATACACTATATAAACTTGTTAAATTTTTTGTGTCTACTTTAAAAGAATGTTTTAGATAACATCTTCTTGACTAAGTGACAGAGATTCAATATCAAGTCAAATTCACATATAAATACCTGCTTTGCCATCACTTTTAACTATATGTTTGGTCTAGATGGTTTGAGGTATGAATTAAATCTGCCTAGATTTTGAGGGGAGAATGTAATCTTCAAAAGTATTTTTAAGGCATCATATATTCTTGGAGTTAAAGTATTTTCAAGCCATGCACACACACTTAAAGAGACTCATTGAAAATAATCTTTCCTGTATATGTAAAAATATGCTAAGCATCTGCTTTGATTTATCCCATTCTACCTATGGCTGCTTGCTGCAGTATAAAAATCCAACAAGAAGCCCTTGGCAAACACAATTTAATTTTACTGACACACTTTCATCAATTCTCTAATTTAAATTCTACATGTGTTAGTTAGGGTTTAGCCTAAGCTGCTTAAATTCTGTGGATTAAGTTTGATTTTTTTTCCCTTTCTCCCCACATAATAATCCAAATGTTTAAGGATGGGTAAATGGCTCTACTCTGTGGCTAGTAATCTTTGCTCTCAATGTGTGGTTTCCATCTCCAGGCCCAAAGCCACTGCTATAGTTCATCCCATTTCCGACGGCAGTAAGGAGGAAAGGCTGTGGACCAGGGCAAACAGCTTGTCTTTTTTCTTTTTTTTTTTTTTTAAGATTTATTTATTTATTTCAACTGGAGGCTAATTACTTTGCAATGTTGTAGTGCTTTTTGCCATACATTGACATGAATTAGCCATGGGTGAACATGTGTCCCCATCCTGAACCCCCCTTCTACCTCCTTCCCCATCCCATCCCTCAGGATTGTCCCAGTGCACCAGCCCTGAGCGCCCTGTCTCATGCATCAGACCTGGACTGGTGATCTATTTCACATATGGTAATATACATATTTCAACAGTTTGTCTTTTCGTTAGAGTTGCCTCAGAATTTGCATACATCATTTATGATCACATCCTATTGGCCTGAATTTAGTCACATGGCCACTCCTGGTTGAAAAGAAGGCTGGGAAAAGTCTTTGCCATGAGTCCAGCTAAAACAAACAAGTTCTAGCCTTCAAGGAAGAAGGAAAAAATGGATACTAGTTCAGCAATGTCCACCAAATCAGGGGACAGGTAAAGTGTGAGAGTTTACCAGTTTTTTCACAGCTCAATCTTTGTTGCAATAAAGTGCAGAGAGGAATGTCTTGTTGAACAAGAAACCACTTCCTGTCTGTTCTTTAAAGGGAAAAAGCAATTAAACATTAGAGTCGAGAGCATGGGAACTATCTTGGTTGATAACTCAAGCTTTGTTGTGTATTCGTTTTGAGACTTTGAGTAAATAATTTCGCTCTTCTATGCTTTATTTCCTCATATGGATAATGGTGATGAAACATGCTTGGCACAGTGTCTAGGTTATAGTAAGCATTCAATTTATATTAATTTGTATTTTAGCAGCCACTAGGGGTAATTAGTTGCTTTTAAGCCAACATTTTTTGTTATTAAAATATCCTGAAATTGTTGTTTGTATTAATATGCACATTTATGAACATGTATTAGGCTCCCAATAGTTGTTAAATGAATGAATAATAAGTCACTAAGGCCAGGAAACAGGTCAAAGTAATGACAGGGCTCTCTTTTCAGAGTCTTGTCTTCTGAACAGACTCAGGGAGTGTGGTCTGGTTGTAATTGATAAGGAAAATAGGAGTCTTTAATTCTTTCCAGCCGCTGCCTTGTCTGATTAACACCATGATTTACGGCTGTAGTTCCATGGGTGGAAAAATGATCTCAGCATTTAAGCTTGTAATTCCAAATGTGACACAGATGACCTGGACACCACTCATAGCAGAAAATAGGAAAGTAGCTTAAGGTAAATTCCAGTTTTTGAGGCCTTTTGTGGCTACCTCTGCTACTCACGATCCACTCAGGCCTGGTGGGCACCACACCTGTTTTTTTTTTAAAAAAAAAAACCCAGTATATTTTATTTTATTTCATTTTACCTATTTATTTTTGACTGTGCTGGGTCTTCACTGCTACACTCGGCTCTCTCCAGCTGTGGCAAGCAGGCCTACTCTCGAGTTGCAGCACACGTGCTTCTCCTTTTGGTGGCTTCTCTTGTTGCTCAGCACAGGCCCTAAAGCACGGGCTCAGTAGTTGGGCTGCACAGGCTTAACTACCCTGAGGCATGTGGAATCTTCCCGAATCAGGGATCGAACCCATGTCTCCTTCATTGGCAGGTGGACTGTTAACCACTGAACCGCCAGGCAAGTCCCCACCGCCTGGTTTTAGTGCACATGTGTGGTTGACCAGATGATGTTGGAATCATTATATCTGACAGTGTTCCCAAGGCACTAAAATGATTCTCTCTTTTTCATTTGTTTTAAAATAAGGAAACACACATTTTCATCTTTTTGTTGCTATTTCTAGTAGCACATCAACATTTGGGGGAGTCATATTTGCAGTGATGACTAGTCAGTGAAAAAGTGCTGGAGCACGAATAACAACTCTAGAAAAGCTGGTACAGAGAACGTCTAAATTGCCACCTAGAAGCTAAAAATATGGATGAAGGGGCTCACTTAGGACAAGTTCATGAAGAACAATATCTCTGAAGTTGTATCTCCATGGGTTTGAGTCAATAAGTGTTCACTTAATTCACTGTCAGTTCCTTGGAGATAGAAATGTTGGAAAACTTGGCTGTTTCTACTGAAGAAGAGTTTTTGAGTAATATCAAACAGGGATCTTGGAGTCCAAAGCTTCTTGTGATGAATCTATCGAGGTATTATAATGAAACCTCCCAAATGTAGGTTAAAGTCTGGAGAAGGCTACTTTACAGTGTGGGTCAATGAGTGAACCAGGAGACCCCACCTCATCCCCTCCTCACCCCCTTGCTTGAGCTTGCCTGCTAAGTTGCTTAGTTATGTCCGACTCTTTGTGACCCTATGTATTGTAGCCCATCAGGCTTCTCTGCCCATGGGATTCTCCAGGCAAGAATACTGGAGTGGGTTGCCATTTCCTCCTCCAGGGGATCTTTCTGAATCAGGGATGGAACCCACATCTCTTATACCTCCTGCATTGGCAGGCAGATTCTTTACCATGAGCCATCTGGGAGGTCCCCCTCACGCCCACCCTGAAGAAATTGAGTCTATAGAACAGGAGGAATAATTCAGTGTTTTGACTAATGGAAAATAAAACATCTCTAAAGACATGAGCTGGAATAGTAAATGGCATCTCACTCCAGTATTCTTGCCTGGAGAATTCCGTGGAGAGGAGCCTGGTAGGCTACAGTCAATGGGTTGCAAAGAGTCGGACATGACTGAGTGACTAACACTTCACAACACAAAGACATAAGCAATAGTATATTTGGGGTAGAAATTTATATTAGCCTACAAACAATAAAACAAAGTATTCCCAAGAAGAATGCACCAATGACCATTACACCAATCTACATAAACATTAGGATTATATACTGTGCTGCATTTTGATTTTTACTTTCACTTTCCTTTAACATCAACCATTCACTTCCACTGTACCTTGTGGACTACTGGTCCCCCAGAACTTTTCTGAAATAATCCCCAATACCCTATTCTTGACCCAACACTTCTCCTTCCAGCTCTCACTCCTTCCAACATCTCCTCTTTGGCTTTATCCAAACCTCTAGTCACATTCCTCCAAGTCTGTCAGACCCCCACAAGTTTCACTCCCTTCTCTGTCTGACCCACCCTACTTGATCCATTGCTTTATGTGTGTCTTTGGTCTTTCATGCCCCACTAATATTCAACTATGATGAACTAATATGAAGGCAACTTTCACCTGCCCTCCTGGGAGTTAGGCCTTGAGCACTAAGTACTCCTGGAGAAAGTTACAAAATTGTAACCATTGATGCCATCACAAAATCATGATTTCTAATCTCAGTGGGCCCTCCACTGCCTGATAATTCTTATATGTGTTTAGTAACACACATATGAGTGTTTAGTGATGTCCATTCTCTCAGCAAATAATTCTCCGTCTACTACATGGATAAAAGAGGACCACTAGTAGTGAAGTCGCTCAGTCGTGTCCGACTCTTTGCGACCCCGTGGACTGTAGCCTGCCAGGCTCCTCTGTCCTTGGGATTCTCCAGGCAAGAATACTGGAGTGAGTTTCCATTTCCTTCTCCAGGGGATCTTTCCAACCCAGGGATCGAACCCAGGTCTCCCACATTGCAGGCAGACACTTCATCCTCTGAGCCACCAGGGAAGCCCATTAATTCTTACTATATCTCTTTAAAAAACTGTTCTATAGTCATCATCAAGAGTCTGAAATGAAGAGACATCCTCCTCTTTATCTACCCTCTGAATCCCTTCCTATCTTCGAAAACATCTTCATCTACCCTATGTGTGTGTGTATCAGGGGCTCAGTCAAGTCCGTCTCTTTGTGACCCAACAGACTGTAGCCCACCAGGCTCCTCTGTCCATGGAATTCTCCAGGCAAGAATACTGGAGTGGATTGCCTTTCCCTTCTCCAGGGAATCTTCCCAACCCAGGGACTGAACCTGGGTCTCCCGCATTGCATGCAGATTCTTTACTGACTGAGCTACTTGGGAAGCCTATCTTATAGGTCAACTTCCCTACAGGTGACCTTCCCTATAGGCCAACTATGTCTCTCCCAGATGCATCCTATTATTTCTGTTGCAGACAGATCTATTCTTTTTGTCCTTCCTGTTTCTCCACTTTTCCGGCTTTAGTCAGATTGCCCTTACTGAAAACCCCAATAGGAGCCCCTAGCTGGTCTTTCTGCCTCCTCCATTCTTCGATTCTCTCAGTCTGTCCTCCTCAACCCTGTAAACTGGCACAACAACCTTTCTAAAACATAGGTCTGAACATGCTTTTGTCCTGCTTAAAATCTTCTAGAGGCTCCTGTAAACCACTAGAAAAAAGTCCAAGATGCCTGGCATGGCAAACCATGCTTTTTGTAACCTTGTCCCTGCCCACCTCTTTAGCTCCACTCCTCTACGCTCAGTTTGTTTCCAGGTGCTCCTACAATCAGAGCCCACTTACCATCCCCTGAACACTCTTGCTCACTCCCAGGTCTCTGCTGGTGCAAGTTTCTCTCCCTGGAGTGTCTTTTCCCTACCGTGTCATTCTTGGTGGTTCTTCAAGCCTTTGAATAAGGGCTCCCAACTCTCTGTTGTCTCCTCTTGTCCCACTTTTCCCCAGCACCCCGACTCTAAGTTAAATGCCTGAGCACTACCATACAGCCTCCTCATGATTCTTTTATAATCCTTATCATGCCCTATTTTTTATTCATCATTTTAGCTAGTTGTTTTTTATAGTAGTAAATTAATCATAGATAAATTGAAAATACATATAAGAAAAAAAGAAAAACCCAAACCTAAAATTCTTCTACCAAGATTTAGTCAATATTAACTTTTGGGTATATACCTAAGACTATATTTCTAAGTGTTATATATAAATAATTATTTGATAGTGGGTTTATATTATATAGAGAGTATTATACTTAAAAATTTTTTTCTGTGATATAGTTTTTGAGTTAGCAGTGTTGTAAATATATTACAATGTCAAAAATATACATACATATCATAATTTTAATAGCTGCAGAGAATTAGTGTATACATATTTTATTAAAGCTACTCCCTACTGTTAGCCATTTAGAATATCTTAGATTTTTTTATTATGATCAGTGTTATTCATTGAATATCTCAGTATTTTTTCTTATGACCAGTGTTGTTTATGACCATAGTTTTTTATTATGATCAGTATGATTATACATAAATATTTGTGTACATTTCTGATAAGGGTATTTTCTTAAACTTTTAGAAGTTCAATTTCTGGATCAAGGAGAATTTTAGAGTGTGTTGGTAGTTATTTGTCCAATAGCAGAATCACCCTGTGTTTAAGTATTGGTCTATTTCTCTTCCTTCCCATCAGGGTAGAGACTCCTACAAGCTGGAAACAGTTTTGTTATTTTCTTTTTCCCCGGACCACACTTGGAAGTATCACTGCCTCACATCAAACGTGTCAGATTCATGTCATCAGGCTGATTACCCTTGTCTAGAATAAGGAAGCACAACACAGATCAGGATCAGCAGCCCCACGTAAGTTTAGTTCCAGTGTTTTCATGAAAATAAGTCAAACCCAACAGCAAGATGAACAGGGTGTTTGAACCTATGTTTTTTGTTTGTCCTTAACATTTTATTTTACATTGGAGTATAGCTGATTAACAATTTTGTGACAGTTCCAGGTGCACAACAAAGTGATTTAGCCGTACATATCCATATATCCATTCTCCTCCAAATTCCTCTCCTATCCAGCCTGCCACATAACTTTGAGCAGAGTTCCATGTGCCTTACAGTAGGTCCTTATTGGTTATCCATTTTAAATATAGCAGTGTGTACATGTTGATCTCAAACTCCCTAACTATCTCTTCCCCCCAACCCTCCCCAATGGTAACCATAAGTTCTGAAGCTATGTTTTGAATGGGATGTATATCATGTAAAGTCTGCATTTATGGGCTGTGTCACTCATTTGGTGATTAATCACTTGTTCATGCTCTTCATGGCACTTCTTGTGATTTTTTTTAACTAGTTAATATAAATACCTCCATTTTTTCTTAAGAATAAATTCCTGGAAAATGGGAATGATTATACTTTCTTGTATGTCTAGAAGTTGTGCTCTTAGTAGGCCCTCAATAAATATTTTTAATCACCCCAATAAATCTAATCTTGATCATGAAACTGCTAGGGGGAAGGGAGGGACATGGGCCTCATTCTGCTAATGTTTTCCATCCCTCATAAAGGACCAAGTGAGATAATTAACTGCATTTGTGCATGGGTGTTAAGTGACTTCAGTCATGTTTGACTCAGACCCTATGGACCAAAGCCCACCAGACTCCTCTGTCTATGGGATTGTCCAGGCAAGAATACTGGAGTGGGTTGCCAAGCCCTCCTCTAGGGCATCTTCCCGACCCAGGGATCAATCGAGTCTCTTACATCTCCTGCATTGGCAGGCAAGTTCTTTACCACCTGGGAAGCCCTAACTGCCTCCCACACTCATTAAATATAGCTGGAGGTGCTCCCTACTCAGGGTCATTCATGGGTGGTAATGAGTGGATGATCTTGCCTGAGACAGCTGGCATTGCTAAGAGTCATATAGGAGGTCAAGGACCATTTCAACATTCAAATAACTGCATACTTTCTGTTGCCACCCAGCCCCCACCCTTCAGCCCACTAGTTTTTTTAGCACTATGTTCTTAGTGTTTTATACCTCTGACTTGAACAAATTTTCTGAATAACAGTCTTCCACCAATCTAAGGAATATAACAATGTTCTTTTAAAGCCAGTAGCAGGAATATGGGAGAAGAACTAATCAGTTTCTGGCAGCCATTACCCACTCACCAGTTTACTCAACTACTTTTGACTGGAATTCTATAGCAGTGAAGCACTCAGGATTCAAAATGAACCCCGGGCTCTTAGCCTAGAAAGGCTTTGAATTCACAGCTAAGCATGATGAAATAGAGAGGAAGGGGTAAAACAGGTTGAAACTTACTACATGACATAAAATTACTATTAAGAAACTATATCTCATTAAATATGTGAGGCTAAAGTGATAACTACTCAGCTCATTTCTGTACATTTTGACTCTATTTTTTAATTTTTTTAATTGAAGTATAGTTGATTTACAATGTGTTAATCTCTGCTATATGATAAAGTGATTCTGTTATATGATAAAGTGATTCTGTTATATATACATTCTTTAAATATTCATTTCCATTTTGATTTATCTTAGGATATTGAATATAGTTTTCTATGCTATACAGTAGGACCTTGTTTATCCATCCTATAATAAAAGCTTAAATCTGCTAACCCCATCATCTCACTCCATCCTCTCCCTCCTCCTTGGCAACTACCAGCCTGTTCTGTGTGTCTGTGATTCTGTTTCTGTTTCACAGATAGGTTCATTTGTGTCCTGTTTTATATTCCACATAAAAGTGATTATCATATGGTATTTGTCTTTCTCTTTCTGGCTGCACTTAGAATGATAATCTCCAGTTCATCCTTTAGACTCTTGAATTAGGAGAATTAAAGGTAGTTTCTGCATCTGTCCCATCTTTTTTTCATCAAGAGTAATGGAATCTCCAGGCCCTGGTCCCCTACCCACACCCACGTGATGCTCCATTTAGAGAGCTGGGCTTCTGAGAGAGTCAATTTCTAGGCAGGCTGTTAAGAAGTCTGGGGTCCTCAAGGAGGAGAAAGGGGTCTGGAATTCTCAAGGAGGAGAAAAGGACAAACATCTTTTTTTTCCCCTCTACTTTCCTTAGTCATAGTCACGTAACACATTTCTCTCTTTCAGCCTGGATCTGATGATTATACAGCAAGCAACTCAGTTTAAACTCTGTACTAAGGATTATATAACAATAATGTATCCTGCTTGAGGACAGTTTCTCCTTCCTGAAAACCTTCTGGCTAATCCTGTTATTTTAAAATGCAAATTATGGGAGTGAGTCTAGTAAGATCTTTACCACCTTGAGACATTCTTTTGATTTACTGTAATAACTAATTGAAAAAGTATATAACTCCCTTGCTAACACTAGCAAGGGGGGCATTCTCCATCCCCCTTCTGATGTCTATGTCAGAAGCTTTCTCTGTCCCTTTTTATACTTTAAAAAACTCTGCTATACAAAATGTCTTGAGTGATCAAGCCTGGTCTCTGATCCTGAAGTTAAATCATCATCTTCAGAGATCATGAATCCAACACAGTTCATCACAAACTATCACTTCCACCTCCATTGATCTTATCCTGCTCCCCAGCCTTTGAGGTTTCATGAAGCAGTATGATGGGAGAATGGGGAACAGTAACAAGGGTATTAACTTTTAGTTGTGCAAGTGAAGATATTGGGGAAAAACCCCTCATCTACCACAACTAACAGTTCAAAAATTGTAACACCCTAGATAAAGGTCACACAAAGGAAAGTTTTTCCCAAGTTACAACAATTGGAAATTTAAGCCAATATATCAATATCATGGGGCTTCCCAGGTGGTGCAGTGGTAAAGAATGCACCTGCCAATGCTGGAAATGCAGGAGACGCCGGTTTGGTCCCTGGGTCTGGAAGATCCCCTGGAGGAAGACATGGCAGCCCACTCCAGTATTCTTGCCTGGAAAATTCTATGGACAGAGGAGTCTGGTGGGCTGCAGCCCATGAGTTGCAGAGTCGACTGAGCACATACATATCGATATCATATTGTTCTTATTTTTTTCATTTTACAAAAAATGTGTGGAAACTTTATAGTGGAAAAGCAACAGAATTTGAGAAACTGTTAGTCCACACTAACATGCCTGCCACTTTCCACAGCCATAATCCTCAACATGCTGTCTTTCAGTTTCCAGGCTGCAGTTCTCTCCTGTTCCCCTCCCCAGGTACTTTGCCTCTTCTACTTACACTCATCCATTTTCTTAACCCCATGGAGCACTGATTCCATTGTGGGCCAGTACCCGCCTTTTCTTGTCTCTTACCTCTGTCTCTCCCCCAGTTCTCTCCTTTAAATTATGTTCCAGATGCTCTGATTACACTCCTTTTCCAAGGGTCCCCAGCATTACTAAGTAGGAGGAATCGGTCTACCCCACTCAATTCCAGGAGACTGATGAACTTGACCAGATCCAGGCCTGAGGCTGCTCCTGCTTCTCCTGGTCCCAGCAGATTTTCCCACTTCTAGATGAGTTGGTTGTTCCTTGGCCTTCTTTTCTAATTCCTTTGAAACTTTATATATACACATACATACACACACACATACATACATACATACATAGACACACATTGTTTTGTTTAGTCACTCAGTCGTGTCTGAAACTTTGCGACCCCATGGACTGCAGCTCACCAGGCTTCCCTGTCCTTCACTACCTCCTGGAGTTTGCTCAACTCATGTCCATTGAGTCAATGATACCATCCAACCATCTCATCCTTTGTTGTCCCCTTCTGCTGCCTTCAATCTTCCTCAGCATCAGGGTCTTTTCCAATGAGTCAGCTCTTCGCCTCAGGTGGCTGAATTATTGCAGCTTTAGCATCCAGGGTATGCATATTCAGGGTTGATTTCCTTGAGGATTGACTGGTTTGATCTCCTGTCTAAGGGACTCTCAGAGAGTCTTCTCCAACATGACAGTTGGAAGGCATCAATTCTTCAGCACTCAGCTTTTTTTATTGTCTAGCTCTCACATTTGTACATGACTACTGGGAAAACCATAGCTTTGACTATATGGATCTATGAGGCAAAGTAATGCCTCTGCTTTTTAATACGCTGTGTAGGTTTGTCATAGCTTTTCTTCCAAGGAGCAAGTGTCTTTTAATTTCATGGCTGCAGTGATTTTGGAGCCTAGGAAAATAAAGTCTGTCACTGTTTCCATTGTTTCCCCATCTATTTGCCATGAAGAGATAGGACCAGATGCCCTGATCTTTGTTTTTGAATGCTGAGTTTTAAGCCAGCTTTTTCACTCTCCTCTTTTACCTTCATCAAGAGACTCTTTAATTCCTCTTCACTTTCTGCCATGAAGGTGGTATTATCTGCCTATCTTGTAAAACTATGTGTTCATAAATTTAAAAAATTTAAAGTAAATACATGTTGTCACCCTTAATTTCACTTCTTAAACCAACTATTACTATTATCACTTTGTTATATTTTTTAAAGTATACAACTTTAAAAACACTGGTGTAATCATAGTTTGCATATACATTATATTTTTCTTTTATATTGGCGTATAGTTAATTAACAATGTTGTGTTAGTCTTATATGTACAGTAGAGTGATTCAGTTATACATGTATCTATTATTTTTCAAATTCTTTTCCCATTTAGGTTATTAGAGTATTGAGCAGAGTTCCCTGTGCTATACAGTAGATCCTTGTTGGTTTTCTATTTTAAATATAGCAGTGTGTACATGTCAATCCCAAACTCCCAATCTATCCCTTCCCCACAACTAATCCCTGCTGAAAACCTTAAATTCATTCACTAAGCCTGAGTCTGTTTCTGTTTTGTAAATAAGTTCATTTGTACCATTTTTTTTTTTAAGATTCTGCTTTTAAGTGATACCATATGGTATTTGTCTTCCTCTGTCTGACTTTTTTTAGTATGATAATCCCTAGGTCCATTCATATTTCTGGAAGTAGCATTATTTCCTTCTTTTAAATTACATATTCCACTGTATATGTGTACCACATGTTCTTTATCCATTCCTCTGTCCATGGATATTTAGGTTGTTCCCACGTCTTGGCTATTTTAAACAGGAGTGCTGCTATCAACACTGGAGTTATGCATCATTATGAATTAGTGTTTTCTCTGGATATATGCCCAGGAATAGGATTGCTGGGTCATCTGGCAGTCTATTTTTAGTTTCTTAAGGAATCTCCATACTGTTATCCATAGTGGCTGTACTAGTTTACATTCCCAGCAGCAGTGTAGAAGAGTTCCCTTTTCTCCAAAAAAGAATTCTCTTTTTTCCAGTTGTTATTCTTTGTAGACTTTTTGATGATAGCCACTCTGACTGATATGAGGTGATATCTCATTGTACTTTTGATTTGCATCTCTGTAATAATGAGAGATATTGAGCATCTTTTCATGTGATTGTTGGCCATCTGTATGACTTCTCTGGAGAAATGTCTATGTAGGTCTTCTGCCCATTTTTTGATTGGGTTGTTTGGGGTTTTTTTTTTTTTTTTTTTTTTTTTTTTTTTTTTTTTTTTATTGAGCTACTTGAGCAATTTGTAGATTTTGTCAATCACATTGATTGCAAATATTTTCTCACATTCTGAGGGTTGTCTTTTCATTTTTTTTATTGTTTCCTTTGTTGTGCAAAAGCTGTTGATTTTAATTAGGTTCCGTTTGTTTATTTTTATTTCCATTACTCTAGGAGATGGATGGAAAATGATAGGCTGTGATTTATGTCAGAGTGTTCTGCCTAGATTGTTCTCTAGAATTTTATAGTATTCAGTCATACATTTAGGTCTTTAATCTATTTTGAGTTTATTTTTGCATATGGTGTTAAAGTATGTTCTAGTTTCTTCTTTTACATACAGTTGTCCAGTTATCTCAGCACCATTTATTGAAGAGACCATCTTTTCTCTGTTATATAGTCTTGCCTCCTTTGTTGTAGATTAATGGGCCATAGGTGCATGGGTTTATTTCTAGGCTTTCTATCCTTTCCCACTGATCTATATTTCTGTTTTTGTGCCAGTACCATACTGCTTTAATGATTGTAGCTTTACTGTATAGTGTGATGTCATGAACCTGATTCCTCCAGTTCCATTTTCTTTGTTAAGATTACTTTGATTATTCAAGGTCTTTTGTGTCTCCATACAAATTTTAAGAATTTTTGTTGTTGTTCTCTGAAACATGCCATTGATAATTGATAGGAATTGCACTGAACCTGTGGATTGCCTTGAGTAGTACAGTCATTTTGACAATACTGATTCTTCAGTCCAAGAATAGAGTATATCTTTCTGTTTGTGTCAGCTCCAATTTCCTTCATCAGCATCTCATAGTTTTTGGAGTACAGGTCTTAGATGTGGTCCCGTTGCCATTTACTTTGTTGTTTTGGGTTCACGTTTATACAACCTTTCTGTGTTTCCTGTCTAGAGAAGATCCTTTAGCATTTGTTGAAGAGCTGGTTTGGTGGTGCTGAATTCTCTCAGCTTTTGCTTGTAGCATAAAGTCCTCCACTTACAGGAAATTTAGCCAAGTTCAATTCAATACAGCCTCTTTCCTTTCTAGCTATACTGAGGTAGTTCTGGGGACAGGGACAAGGACGAGCACCCACTGTGATGGGTTCCCTTCTCGTTCCCTGGTCTGAGAGTCAGTACAAGACAACCCCGTTGCACAGGTCCTTCCCATGAATATTTCATGTACCTCTGGGCCTGTGGATCTTTTTCAACCACTGGCAGATGCCTCTCAGAAGCCTGAGTCCTGTAACTCCCCTCTGTCGGGGTCAGACATTTCATTACCTACTCTGGGCCAGAGAATAAGGTTGGATGATCTGAGGAAGTGCACCCATTTTGTTTAAGATTTAGATTATGTGAAACATTTGCAAACGCTTTGCATGTGGTGGTTTAGTTGCTAAGTCGTGTCCAACTCTTGCGACCCCATGGACAGGGAAGCCTGACAGGGATTCTCCAGGCAAGGTGGAGTACAGGTCTTTTGCTTCATTAGGTAAGTTTATTCCTAAGTATTTGCCTCTTTTTGATGCAACAGTAAATGGGATTTTTTTAAAATTTATCTTTCTGATCTTTCATTGGTAGTGTATAGAACTCTGACAGACATCTGGGTATTTTTGTATCCTGCAACTTTACCAGTCATTAATGAGGTCTAGTAGTTTTCTGGTAGCATCTTTAGGATTTTCTGTGTATGCATGCATGCCAAGTCATTTCAGTCTAGTTCAACTCTTTGCGACCCTATGAACTGTAGCCCACTGGGCTTCTCTCTCTATGGGATTCTCCAGGCAAAAATACTGGAGTGGGTTGCCATGCCCTTCTCCAGGAGATCTTCCTGACCCAGGGATCAAACCCACATCTCTTACATCTCCTTCATTGGCAAGTGGGTTCATTACCACTAGCAACAACTGGGAAGCCCCTTTCTATGTATCAGCTCAGTTCAGTTTAGTTGCTCAGTCATGTCCGACTCTTTAAAACCCCATGAATCGCAGCACACCAGGCCTCCCTGTCCATCACCAACTCCCGGAGTTTACCCAAACTTGTATCCATCGAGTCAGTCATGCCATCCAGCCATCTCATCCTCTGTCGTCCCCTTCTCCTTCTGCCCCTAATCCCTCCCAGCATCAGGGTCTTTTCCAATGAGTCAACTCTTTGCGTGAGGTGGCCAAAGTATTGGAGTTTCAGCATCAGTCCTTCCAGTGAACACCCAGGACTGATCTCCTTTAGGATGGACTGGTTGGATCTCCTTGCAGTCCAAGGGACTCTCAAGAGTCTTCTGCAACACCACAGTTCAAAAGCATCAATTCTTCAGCACTCAGCTTTCTTCACAGTCCAACTCTCACATCCATACATGACCACTGGAAAAACCAGAGCCTTGACTAGACAGACCTTTGTTGGCAAAGTAATGTCTCTGCTTTTTAATACTCTATCTAGGTTGGTCATAACTTTCCTTCCAAGGAGTAAGCATCTTTTAATTTCATGGCTGCAATCACCATCTTCAGTGATTTTGGAGCTCCAAAAAATAAAGTCAGCCACTGTTTCCACTGTTTCCCCATCTACTTGTCATGAAGTGATGGGACCGGATGCCATGATCTTAGTTTTCTGAATGTTGAGTTTTAAGCCAACTTTTTCACTCTCCTCTTTCACTTTCATCAAGAGGCTCTTTAGTTCTTCTTCACTTTCTGCCATAAGGGTGCTGTCATCTGCATATCTGAGGTTCTTGATGTTTCTCCCAGCAATCTTGATTCCAGCTTGTGCTTCTTTCAGTCCAATGTTTCTCATGATGTACTCTGCATATAAGTTAAATAAGCAGGGTGACAATATACAACCTTGACGTACTCCTTTTCCTATTTGGAACCAGTCTGTTGTTTCAAGTCCAGTTTTTGGAGAATTTGAGCATTACTTTGCTAGCATGTGAAATGAGTGCAATTGTGCAGTAGTTTGAACATTCTTTGGCAGTGCCTTTCTTTGGGATTAGAATGAAAATCGACCTTTTGCAGTCCTGTGACGACTGCTGGGTTTTTCAAATTTGCTGGCTTATTGGGTGCAGCACTTTGTGATTTGGGATTTGATTTAGGTTATACCTGAATGGCCTAGTGGTTTTCCCTACTTTCTTCAATTTAAGTCTGAATTTGGCAATAAGAAGTTTATGATCTGAGCCACAGTCAGCTCCAGGTCTTGTTTTTGATGACTGTATAGAGCTTCTCTATCTTCGGCTGCCAAAAATAAAATCAGTCTGATTTTGTTATTGATCATCTGGTGATGTCCATGTGTAGGGTCGTCTCTTATTTTGTTGGAAGAGGGTATTTGCTATTTCCAGTGCATTCTCTTGGCAAAACTCTGTTAGCCTTTGCCCTGCTTCATTTTGTACACCACAATTACAGAGCCTGCTACTCCAGGTATCTCTCTTGGCTTCCTACTTTTGCATCTAGTCCACTATCATGAAAAAGACATCTTGTTTTGGTGTTCTAGAAGGTCTTGTAGATCTTCATAGAACCATTCAACTTCACCTTCTTCAACATTACTGGTTGGGGCATAGACTTGGATTACTGTGATATTGAATGGTTTGCCTTGGAAGCAAACAGAGATCATTCTGTTGTTTTTGAGATGGCATCCAAGTACTGCATTTTGGACTCTTGTTGACTATGAGGGCCACTCCATTTCTTCTAAGGGATTCTTGTCCACAGTAGTAGAAATAATGGTCATCTGAATTAAATTCCCCCATTCCTGTTCATGTCCATTTTAGTTCACTGATTCCTAAGATGATGTGCACTCTTGCCATCTCCTGCTTGACCATGTCCAATTTACCTTGATTCATGGACCTAACATTCCAGGTTCCTATGCAATACTGTTCTTTATAGCATCAGACTTTACTTTTACCACCAGACACATCCACAGCTGGGCGTTGTTTCAGCTTTGGCTCAGCCTCTTCATTCCTTCTGGAGTTATTTCTCCACTCTTCTCCAGTAGCATATTGGGCACCTATCAACCTGGGGAGCTCATCTTTCAGTGCATATCTTTTTGCCTTTTCATACTGTTCATGAGGTTCTCAAGGCAAGAATACAGAAGTGGTTTGACATTCTCTTCTCCAGTGGACCACATTTTGTCTAAACTCTCCACCATGACCCATCCGTCTTGGGTGCCCCCACATGGCATGGCTCATAGCTTCATTGAGCTAGACAAGGCTGTGATCCACGTGATCAGTTTGACTAGTTTTCTGTGATTTCTGTTTTCATTCTTTCTGCCCTCTGATGGATGAGGATAAGAAGCTTGTGGAAGCTTCCTGATGGGAGGGACTGACTTGGGAAAACTGGATCTTGCTCTGGTGGGTGAGGCCAAGCTCAGTAAATCTTTAATCCAATTTTCTGCTGATGGCTTGGGCTGTGTTCCCTCCCTGTAGTTTGGCCTGAGGCCAAACTGTGGTAGGAATAATGGCTATAATGGCCACCCCCTTCAAATGGACTTAGGGCAGCATGTCATGGCTCCCAGGACTGTTGCGGTCAGTGCCCCTGACCCTGCAGCAGGCCACTGTCAACTCACGCCTTCACCAGAGTGTCCAGGACTCTCACAGGCAAGTCTGCTCAGTCCCTTTTGGGGTCACTGCTCCTTTCTCCTGGGTCCTGGGGTGCACGAGCCCTTCAAGAGTCTGTTTTCCCAGTCCTGTGGAAGTTCTGTAATCAAATCCCACTGGCTTTCAAAGTCAAATTCCCTAGGGGTTCTCAGTCCCTCTGCTGGATCCCCAGGTTGGGAAATCTGCGGGCCCTAGAACTTTTACAGCGCTGGGGACATAGCTTGGTGAGACAGGCTGTTGGGTGGGGCCATGTTTGGTGAGAAAATGGCTGCCTCAGGAGTGCTCACGCCAACGAGTACTCGCCAGAACTGCCACCGCCAGTGTACTTGTCCGCAGAGTGAGCCGCCACCGCCCCTTCCTCCGCAGGAGACCTCGCGGGACTAGCAGATATGTCTGACCCAATCTCTTATGCGGTCCCTTGCCTTTTCCCCTGGGTCCTGGTCTGCACAAGATTCTGTGTGTGTCCTCCAAGGGTGGAGTTTCTGTTTCACCCAGTCCCATGGAATTCCCACAATCAAACCCCACTGGTCTTCAAAACTAGATTCTCTGGGGACTCCTCATCTTGTTGCCTGGGAAGCCTGATGTGGGAGGCAGAACTTTCACTCCTCTGGTAGAACTTCTGTGGTATAACTGTTTTCCAGTCTTTAGGTTGCCACCTAGAATGTATGGAACTTTATTTTACTGTGATTGTGCCCTTCCTGCCTTCTCTTGTGGCTTCTTCTTTGGCTTTGGATGTAAGGTATCTTTTTTGTTTTTTTTTTAAGGTTCCAGAATTTTTTTGTTGTTGTTGTTGATTGGTGTTTATTTAGCAGTTTGTTGTGATTTTGGTGTTTGTGTTAGAAGAAATCACTCACGTTCTTTTACTTTGCCATCTTGTCTCTTCTACTATACCACCAGTGTGCATATATTTTAAATGTTTTTCCCGCATTTTAAACACTATTAGTTTTACCTCTTTGTTGTGCTTGTGTGCTTATTTGCTCAGTCATGTCCAACTCTTTGTGACCTCATGGAGTGTAGCCCAGAACAATCCTCTGTCCATGGAATTTTCTAGGCAAGAATACTTAAGTGGATAGCCATTTCCTACTCCAGGGGATCTTCCCAACTCAGGGATTGAACCCAGGTCTTCTGCATTGCAGGCAGATTCTTTATCTTCTGAGCCACCTGGGAAGTCTTTCCTCCTAGTTAGTGAAGTCGCTCAATTGTGTCCGACTACTCGCGACCCCATGGACTGTAGCCTACCAGGCTCCTCTGTCCATGGGATTTTCCAGGCAAGAGTACTGGAGTGGGCTGCCATTTCCTTCTCCAGAGGATCCTCCCGACCCAGGGATCGAACGTGGGTCTCCTGCATTGTAGGCAGACACCTTACTGTCTGAGCCACCAGGGAAGTCCTGACCTCAAATACATGTTTTAAAATAGCATATACCATTCTTTTGATTGGATGTTATATTTTATGTAACCACCTCCTTTAAAGTCCCAGGAACTAATATTTCTAGGACTTTAAATTTTTGCCTGTTGCTTCTCTATACACACATATTACATTTTGAATTATTATTTTCTTATACATTTCCAGTAATGAGTTATGGCTCAAAGGACATGACCATTTTTAAGATTTTGGATCTATTCTGCCAAATTGCATTTCAAAAAGGTTATGCTTGGGATTTGGGGGAGAACGGATACATGTTTATGTATGGTTGAGTCTCTTCTCTGTTCAGCTGAAAGTATCACAACATTCTTAATCAGCTATACCCCAATACAAAATAAAAAGTTTAAATAAATAAAATTACAAACAAAAAGTTATCCTAATTTAGTGCCACTAGCTATATCATTGAGGACAACTTGTCACCATAGTCTTCCCAGAACTGGGTGCTATTATTTTATACATATAACTAATTTCATAAGCAATAAATGTTACTTCATTGTTTCCATGTGTTTTTCCATGTGTTTCCATGTGTTTTAAAACACGTGTTTTCCATGTGTTTTAGTAGTTCAGTTAACTATTTTACCATATGTTTATGGTTCATCTTTTGTAAATTATCTATTTATTTGCCTGTTGGCATATTTTCTCCCCTCCTTTCTAATACTTATACCTCTTAACAGTCTGAATACTTTTTAAAATCAATTTAGATGAATTCTTTACAAGGATATTAACACTGTCACATTTGGTGCAAAATTTTTTTAGTCTGTTTGCTCTTACATCTTGGCTATATTTTTCTTTGACTTATGTAAGTTTTGAAATTTAATGCCAACTTATAAATTCTTAAGCTCAGGCATTTGCCTGACCAAGGAGGAAAAAAAAAAAAAAGAGGGGAAAGTTATCTGAAGTTGGTAAACATTTAGTTATATTTGTTCTTATCTTCAGACCCAGTCATCAAGATCAATTGCTTTAAGTAGATCAAAGGTCACAGATTCCCCTCACTTCCTCATTGACAAAGAAGGATTCCAAGGGAGATGAAGTGGGATCAACTCTAGGGTAGAAAACTTAATCCCAATGAAGGGGTTTCTTCTTTTTCTGGTTTTGGAACAAAGATTTGGATAAGTTGTGGGTGGTGAGGCAAGAGGTTGAGGTATAGTGAGGGAATGAACAATGGATGTGCCAGGAGACCCTCTGCCAAATTTCGTTTCAGGCTTGAAGTTCTAATGCTCACCATTTTTTACCTTTTTTTAAAAAAAACAAACAAAACTAATTATTTGTTAATAACCTAATTTTCTCCCTCTTGAAGGGAAATAACATTGGACTGTTGACTATTGTTCCCAAGTCAGTCACACTAAGACCTGAGTGTTTTTTTGGGATGAGAAAATTCATGTTATTGACAAAAAAGGAACTTGTGAACTGTTGATGTGTGCAGTGTTCTTTTCAGACATGCCTAAAAATTTTATCTATTGCCTGCTTCACGCTGCTACTAAAAAACAAGGAGGACCAGCCCCTTAAAAATAACTGCAAATGACTTAATGGACAGGATTAAGTCATGATTGGAATTAAAATGTTTGTATTACTGCCAATCACTTCTCCCAGAGGAGTTTTATATAGGTCCAAACTCCCCTTTACTCCCTATAACCTGTCGCACCCATGCTTTTGAAGTAGAAATCTTCTGGCAAGCTCTATATGTGCTTCTTAAAGAGTTCCAAATCCAGGTCTGTTTTGAATTTGGAAGGAAAAAAACAAGAGTGAAGCCGGAGTGGTGAACATTGTAGAAATCGTTTTTTAAAAAATCTCTTAAAATATGCATATAGTTGCTTAAACCACTGTGAAAAATAGGGATGTCCTGCAGCCATTATTTCACTCCACAGAAGGCATTATTTCCAAGTTATTTCTTCATTTTTGCTTTTATATCTAGATTTAGAAAAAATCTTAAATTGCTAATTTTTGATGGTCTTTAAATTTTAGGCATTTCTGATTGACATCCCTATATGAGAGAATTTGTTGTTCTCCACATACACATCACGGCCTATTAGCTCAGTTGGTTCGAGCGTGGTGCTAACAATGGCAAGCTTTGACCCCTCTGCGGGTCAGGGGAACTTTTCCTTCTTACCACTCAAGGTGGTTACACGTTTGCTGCTGCTGCTACGTTGCTTCAGTCGTGTCCAACTCTGTGCGACTCCGTAGACGGCAGCCCACCAGGCTCCCCCATCCCTGGGATTCTCCAGGGAAAAACACTGGAGTGGGCTGCCATTTCCTTCTCCAATGCATGAAAGTGAAAAGTGAAAGTGAAGTCGCTCAGTCTTGTCTGACTCTTTGCGACCCCATGGACTGCAGTCTACCAGGCTCCTCCATCCATGGGATTTTCCAGGCAAGAGGACTGGAGTGGGGTGCCATTGCCTTCTCTGGGTCACACGTTTAGGTTTCCCTGATAGCTCAGTTGGTAAAGAATCCTCCTGCAATGCAGGAGACCTTGATTTGATTCCTGGGTAGAGAAGATCTACTGGAGAAGGGATAGGCTACGCACCCCAGTATTCTTGGGCTTCCCTTGTGGCTCAGCTAGTAAAGAATCAGCCTGCAATGCAGGAAGAATCTGCCTGCAATGTGGGAGACCTGGGTTTGATCCCTGGGTTGGGAAGATCCCCTGGAGAGGGGAAAGGCTACCCACTTCAGTATTCTGGCCTGGAGAATTCCATGGACTGTATAGTCCATGGGGTTGCAGAGTCAGAGACGACTGAACAACTTTTGCTCACTTTCACCACATACACATGTCTTCCTTACCTTCATCTTTCCAAAATAACTTGGAGTTAAATACTTTACATTTCCAAGACTATGTAAAATGTAGAGCTGACCCCATGGTATACTATAATTACATTTACTTATTTAAACATTTTTCTTTTTTCTCTGAAGTTTTTTCCTTTCCCTTTGACTTGCATAGATTTCTAGGTACTTCTCTCATCCATCCCTCAACTGTCTTATAAAAGTTTCATCTCCTGTCAGTAGTTTAAACACATCAAGCATTTCATCAGCCTCATCTTCTTGGGACTTCCCACTCAGCTGACGATGGCATTTATTATGGCTGTTCAGTGTCCTCACTTACAGGTTTTTGGCTTCTTCACTGGTTGTGAATGATGGCCGGGCCGGGGTGGGGGGCGCGGTAAACTGGATAAGTGAGATGGTACTTGTGTTCAGAATGTCGGGGATTTTCTAGTATTCCATACAAATAGAGGATCTAAAGTGCCTTCTCTGGGATGAAGTATCTTCAGTAGGTGACATACTTAAGTGTTAGTGCCTATTACTCTAATGTTGTCTTCTCTCTCCTTTATAGATATCAACTTCCTTACACACTATTCTGTAAAATACTTAATTAGTGGAGTAATATTTTCTCAAATTTTAGGTAAAGTAGCAATATTTTCTCCCCACATAGCAAAAAATAACGGCATGGATATTCAACCTTGGAAGAATATTGCTGGTGGCATTAAAATTGTTACAATTACATCTGAGAAATAATTTGCCAATATGCAAGATAGCAACAAAAATCATCCTTCCCTTGGCTTTGCAATTTTAGTCTAGGATTCCATGTTAAGGAATTAATCTAAAACATGGAAAAAGCTGTATGTCCCAATGGTATTATTTGCATTGGTGAAAAACTGGAAATAATATCATGCCCATTAACAGGGGAATGGCTAAGTAAATGGTGGGAATATATACTTTGCTTTTTATGTACATGTAAAAATATGAAAATACTTACTGTACTGTAACATTAAACAACAACCAAAAACTGAGTAGTCTGCCCAGTACCCTGTTCTTAACAACTATGTAAAACATAGATGTTGAAAACTGAAACCATCTACTCCATACAGTTTACATGAAGATGACCTCCATATTCCAACATTTGCTGGTATAACTTTACTCTTCCAGGAGCCTTTTTGCCGGGTAAATAACTTTATTTTTATGATGTAATTTTTCAACAGACTCATCAAGTTGTCAATAGAAAGTATCAACTAACAGTTATGTCCTAAGACTCTCTGAACCCTGCTGTTTCTTACCAATCCTCAATAATTATATCATGAACTGTACTCAGTCTTAAGCCCTGCTTCTTCAAAGATCTACCTTAAACAAAACTCTGGAATTTCAGTAAAATCTGATATTGCCCTTGCCCCTCTGAGATACTGCCAAAGCTCTGTTGAAGTGATGTTCTCTGTTATGTCAGTTGGCAGTGAACTCAGCCCTGTATTATTAATTACGTTGGGATACTTGGGGAACCAGCACTTAACAATGTAGGAAAAGTGTGCAATATATGCACAGAGAAAAGACAAAAGGAATATGTAAAAATAATAGTTACATAAGGGGACTGTCAAATTTTCAAGTTTTTTTTAAATGGTATTATGTAATGAGGACAAGGTTTATTTCAGTTAATAACTAAGAATTCATTCTGGTAGAGCTATCTTTTAATGTGTAAAGATCAAATAAGGGCAAAGCTGTGTAACTTATTTTCTTTGTTGTATTTTGTAGAACAATCAATATCAATCCAGAGAGAAGACTACTAAGGTAGAGAAAGAAGCTATTCATATTGTAATTAGGCTTGTAGAATCGAAACACTTGTGGATTCAGTGGTGATGAAAATGTTCCCCAAATGCTCTAAAATCACTTAATGTTGAGAAATAATCAGGAAGACATTGACAATGACCTTTAAGTGAGTTCTGGTACTTAATTTAGCCAGTGGTTTGCTTAGCACTGAGTGACCTAAATGTTGTAAATCTAACACAATATATAGATGCAGCTCACAAAATTAAAAGTCAGGCTTTATTAGCAAATTTGGTAGTCAATGGACTTTGCAGTGTTAAATATATTTCCTATCATTTTACGAACATCAGGGAGAAAGCAGGCATGCAGACAGTTTGTGCAGCTGGCAAAAGCAGCACTCAACTGTTCCTTTTGTACATTTGGCAATTATTTACACAGCTTCTGTTCAAGTAAGGATGTGCTTATGACAGGAATAAAGACAGAAATACCAAGATTAATCAGGTAATTTTATTTAATATTTACCACTCAGCAGCAACCAACATGAACATCTGGGCTAATAGAATCTCTTGAAATGTTCTGCTATATAGCTGCTTCAGAAATACACGCACATGATCGACTGTTCATTGCCCCAATTTTTTTTTTTTAAAAATGGATTCAAGAGCAAATAACACTGATTTACACTGTGCCCAAGCACTAGTCAAGAAATCTATTAAATTACAGAAGAAAAGGAAATCAAAGCTTTGTTATCTTAAGCATGTCACCTTATTTAAATGGAGGGAAGGCTTTACTTCTTTAAAGCAACAGAAATATGTATCTTCCTATATATATAGATATATATATACTTAAGGATGTGATTACAAACACAAAGTGTTATCATCAAAAGCAAAAGCTAGTTCAAGAAATTTTCAACTGAAAAACTTGCAAGATACAAAGCTAAAATTCATGTTCCTTTTCTCTATTAAGAATACTTTCACTAAACATAAATATTTTAACATATATTAATTTTTCTGACATTCAAAACTGTAGTCAATATGGCAGAATTATTGTTAAAAGCACATATGTACAAATATTCTTTTTCCATACATAAAGTATTTGGCATAATTATAACAATCATACTGCATCCACAACAGTTTGCTTTTATTTTTAATTTTTTTACACGTAATGGTATCTCTTATTAAAATTAACCAGTTATGTACAAAAATACTTGAACATTTATTATAGAAAACCTCTATAACCAGTCTCAACAGCATATACCTGCTGAATGGTTTCGAAGGGAATATAAAAAAGTGGTCACTGCCTTCTGGGTAAGCTATCAACAAAAACACACACAGTTAAACTAAAATGAGCTTCCCAACAAAAGAGGGAAAATATTCAACAGTATGATTTAAAATACAGTTCATATCTATTGTCAGTTGAGTGTTATAAACAGCCAGTAAAGAAAACAAGATATAAAATACATTACTACATACAAGGTGCTTTTCTCTTTTCACACTCCTACGACTGTGGCATTAACATCCCTATCTAGATCTAAGATGCTATGTTGTAATGTTCAAGCTAGCGCAGTCTATAGCCATCCTCCTTCAACAAAAGGACAACAGGATTAGTTCAGCAGACAAGCCCCACTGGTAACAATGGAGTTGTGAGGAATTTCTTATTTTGTGCAGGACTGAAAGTTAATGCCCTTGCCTTTTAAAAGTCCTCTTGCCATTTAATCATGCTAATATATTTTCTCTACTTTTTTTCTTCATTTACTGTATCGATTTAATACTGTCCTGTATTGATTCCTGAATTCTTGTTAATGGGACACATTAATTTGTGCCTACTTAATACATGAACATCTCTTCTTCAATGACAAATTGGGTAGCAGAAATTATCTAAGGAAGCACAAGATTCAAGTAAACATTTCTCCTGGGGTCTTTTGCTTCATCAACCTGACGGGAACTCTGGAAGTAAATTGCACCTTGAAAAGAAATACAGTAGATACCATGGTGTCAGGGTACTAAACGGTTTACCACCCAAATGGTATAGTAGCTTCTGAAGAATGCAGACAGCAGTCAAGGTCAAAAGCAACCTTCAAGAAGTATGTTTCAAGAACAAAACCACTTCCAGTCCCAATCTTTGCAACTCCTTTAGTGTATATCTCATTAGCCTGCTTTAACTTTTAACTATGACGACGTGCATTCATTTGTCTGTTGATAGAAAGAGTCAGAAACCTCACCTTATTTACAGAAGTCTTCTAAAGTAAGGACCACTGCCTTAGGATGTGCACTGACTTAATAAGCTTTCATGAAGTATCAAGTATTCAGTAAAAAAGTATACAACATTATCACGCTTCGTATGGTTCGACAATATTTTACTGGTTGAGATTATGTAAAAAAAAAAAGTGAACATAAAAAGATACAAAAGAAGGCTTTATCACTATTTATCACTTTCAAACGAGAAACAGTGTCATGAAATTCAGCCATACTTGGGACATCTGGCGTTGGGGATCAGTAACTTTTAATATTGTGCAACATATTCTATTAAGCGAGTTTAAATTCCATTCATCTAAAGACAAATCTGAGTTAAGTTATTAAAGTGCCTACACTAAAGATGTCTTCTCAGCATACCTCTTGATGTCTTGTAAACGGCAAAGAATGCGTCGCAGGGAAGTAGAAAAGGGACTTATAACTGGGAGACTTTCCGGGGCAGGGGCCTGGGCCGCGGGCCTGGGTCCGTCCTCCTGGTCCCGTTCTCCAGGTGGCCCGAGCGCGCCGCCAGGGGCTTGGGGGGCAAGGCGGGCGGCTCGGCGGTGACGGGGATGGAGAGGCTGTGAGGCAGCGGCACGGGGCGCCGCAGAGTCCGCTCGTACACGCTGTAGGGCGGCGGCGTCTTGCTCTCCTTGCGCACCGGCTCCTCCGACCCCAGCGGCGCCGCGGACGGCTCGTTCACCTGATTCTCAAAGCCTGAGGTCTCCGACGTGCTACACCGGCTGAGGGACGAAATCCCGCTGCTGTAGCTGCCCGACAGCACCGGGGAGTTTGAGATGAGTCCTGGGGAGTGGTACTCCACGGGGGACGGGGTGAAGGACTGCACGGAGCCCTGTGCGGAGGGGAAACGGCAGAGCGTTCAGCCTCAGGGTGATGAGCTCTGCTGCGTCCCCCATCAAACCCAGAGGCTGAAGCCCTTCTCTCCCCCACCCCTGGGGAAGGCATGGCAGGCCCTGCCCTGGAGACCTCTGGGCTCTTGCCGGGCTCAAAAGCTGAAGGTTGGCAGCCCTCAGGCTATGTAGCCTGAGAGACCAGATGTTTCATCTGCAGTGTTTTTAAAAGCCTCGGTTGTTAATTCTGTAAAATAGGACGGTTTCCCACCAACTGTGCATTTCTTTAAGCACTGGAAAGTTCTAGCAACACGACTCACTATCTCTTTCGGTAAAGAATCTCTTGTTGCTGAGCAGGGGCTGGCCCTTTGGATGGGGCCTGAATCCGTCCGTTTCCCACCATCACCACCACATCACACAGACGCCTCATTGTTAACTGTCTATTCCCACTGGCAGCAAGATCTGCACTTCCCTTTGGGCTTCCCTGCTGGCTCAGAGGGTAAAGAATCTGCCTGCATTGCAGGAGACCTGGGCTCCATCCCCGGGTGGGCAAGGTCCCCTGGAGAAGGAAGAGGCAACCCACTCCAGTACTCTTGCCTGGGAAATCCCATGGACAGCGGAGCCTGGCCGGTTACAGTCCGTGGGGTCACAGAGTCGGACACGACTGAGTCACACACACACACTCTCCCTCTCTCTCTCCCCCTCTTTCTCCTTCTCTCCTAACAGCGCTCTGTGAAAAGAGGATTCTACTGGGAAATACTGCATCCTATGTACTCCTTGAGTCCATTCAAAGCCTATTAGCTCATTAAAGTCTGACAATAAAGGAACCTCAATGACTTTGTTCAGTCCAGTGTTTGCTAAACTTATTTCACCACAGACCTTTTTTTTATACCTCCTCATTTATCACATAATGGCCTATAAAACCAAGAAATGTTATCCTACACTAACTTTACCTCGGTCTCTCTTTTTAAACATGAGAATGCTGGTAGACACAAATCCTTTCACTTATCAGGAGCCCAAGATCAAGAATGGCCAATTAAAAGATCCAAATTCACTGGTGTTTCTTGTTAAAAGTTCGACCCCAAGTGCAAAATAGGGCAGGTAAGCTGAGTCTTCTTCACAGGGTTAATTCCCTCATTTAATTGCTGAAAAAAACTCTTAAGGAGTTTTCTGCATTCTAAGCACAGCAAGAGAAGGGGATGACAGAGGATGAGATGGTTGGATGGCATCACTGACTCGATGCACATGAGTTTGAGCAAGCTCTGGGAGCTGAAGATGGACAGGGAAGCCTGGAGTGCTGCAGTCCATGGGGTTGCAGAGTCGGCCACAACTGAGTGACTGAACTGAACTGAAGCACAGCAAAGCTAGTAACTTGTGGCACTACGCCCTCTAATGTCACCCGGAGTTACAACACCATGTTTCATCTTTTCAAAGCCTGATTTGTAGATACTGCTACAAGGCTACCTGTGGCCAGCAAGAACACAGGCAGGTCTGTGGAAAGAAGAGTATACACCACTTTGCTAATTGGTGGCTACTTGAATATTTTCAACTCTTTGACTCTATTATTAGGAATTATTCTTTTTAAATTTTATCTGATTACTAATTTGCACAATCAAGTTAAAAAATGCATATGTGAATCCCATAGCAACATGTGGGGTTCTTTGCGAGTAAGGGGAAATGTAATGATGAGGAAACACCGTGTTGCTTTGTTTCCAACACATTAAGATAACAGTCTATGGCTCCCGGGGTGAATGCAGTCCCATGCACTTTACGATTAACAGCTGCATGGCAGTATGACAACCAAACCAGCAGATACTTTGCACCCACTAGCAAATTTTGACATCAGAAATGTCAGCAATGCAAATCATGCTTTTTTTTTTTTTTTGGCAATTTTCTCCACTGCAGGGGTGGGGTGGGGGAGGGGGAGGTTTCCTTCCAGATTCTCAATTTCTACCAGCAACAATCCTGAGTACCACAGATGCACAGGATCACAATCTGCCCTTAGGTGCTTGCAGAAGCTAGTTTCTGTTTTTCTTTTACATTAGTTTGAAATATCTCATCAACAAAAAGGACACAGAGTATGTGAATCCTAAGTCATTCAGGAACAAATCATTCTTTCCACAGTCACTTCATCTTTAAGCCTCTGGTGTAGCAGCTCTGAACACCTACCTCTGAATGCACCAACAATCCTTGCAGCCAGTCTGATTCAATTTGGATAGAGACTAATTATTATTCTTTACCTTCAGGAGGAATTTTGTATGTTTAGAGATGTTAAATAGTCTATGTCTTCATATTAAATCAAATGTCTGACCTTTAAAGCTTTCCAGTTTGTTTCCCAGAGATTTTAAATTCATTTTACTGTCTTGTTTTTCATGATCAAGTATGTACCTCTAATGTAAATAGAAGCCTTGGTATAATATGTTAAAAGAGAAAAAGTTGGGTTTGGCATTTTCAAAATGAGTGAGACTGATGAAAAAGGCACTTGAGAATATTTAGTAGATCTTGGTTATTTTTCAGCATTATCCTTTAGTTTAAGGCACATCAAAAACAAACACTTAAGTTGAAAATATCCTAGAAGATACCTAGGGACCATTTCTTTCTAATTCAGTGTATATACTCACTCTAGTTTATACATTCTCATTGCCACCATTTGGAGAAAAAGGCTAATAATCTGAAACCAAACGGCAGACTCCCCAAAGGGAAAGTCTAATGTTGTTTTCTTACCCATCTTCCTCTCCCCCTTCTATGTTCTCTGCCTGGTCTTTGTAGATGAAAGCACCTTATTGATGTAACAGGGGAAAAAGTAGCAAGGGGCCAATTTCTAGCTCCCATCTAAACAAGAGCCTGTACCTTCAGTGGAGATCGCCCAGCGGGCGAGGGGGATACTGACGCTGTGTGCCTTGCTGGTGAAGCTGTGAAGAGAGAGAGAGATCATTTCAGTTCAGAAAACCAGACAGCTGACTACCTGAAAAAGCCCTCTGTGTGTACAAACCCATACAAGGATCTAGGCAAGGTGGGTGCGTGGGTGGAAAGACTGAATGGTGCCCACCCAAAATGGATTCCCCACAAAGGATGGCAGCTCCAAGACATGGGGTGATCAGTGAAAAGTCACCAGAGCACACATGATGCTTTAACCAAGTGACTGGTCCAGCGTCCTTTCCACTTCCTCAAAGCCCAGATGCTTCTCTGCCCCTTGGTCCCTTTCAAAAGGTGCTTTTACGCGTGAGGTGCCAGGGAGCAGACTTTGGGCTGAGCAGGAATGGAAAGACCCAGGTCACCCAGACAGCTTAGAATAGGTCCCTGGGAATGTACCTTCAGTGGAGACATCAGTCTCCTCTTTCACCACCCCTCGCCACCCCCCCCCCCCCCATGCAATATTCCTGAAATTGACAGAAACCCCTTGGCTACATCCATATAAAAGGTAAGAAGTTTTCCATTTTTCTCCCTAATGTCTGTACTTGGGTTAGGAGATCATCATTAAGATGAGAAGAACCCTCTCTGTTTCTCCCAGCAGATTTTCAAGCCGTACACCTGGGACACAGCCAGTGTGATGACCCTGCTCCGTGTGTGCCCTCGTGGACCAAATCCAGCTCTAAAGCGTAAGCACACATACGACAGCCAGCCGTGACTGTCAGCACGGGAGTATAAGCCAGATTTCCCAGGTCTGCCTACAGCGTTTTCAGTGGGCTCGGGGTTTGCTGCTCTGCGATGAGCTGCCATGCTCCCAGCTGTCACAGTGGGGTTTGCAGCTCATAAGAAAACCACAGAAAGGCCGAAGGAAGAGAGACGGTTACAGATCCCACCAGCAGTGAGCACACAGGATGACAGGAGGACAGACCATGACAGCAGTGAGTGCAGAAGGGGAGGCAGCGCTGCCAAGGTAACTGGGGAGAGGTACGGTCACCTGCGTGCTCTGGGCCTAAGGCACTAGGGAGAGTGGCCGGTCCCCCCGCCGTGGGGTCATGCAGATCCATCTTGCATGCCAGGGCATGCTGTCAGCACGTGCCATGTTCCATTGCCACTGTTAGTTCTCAGTCGTGGGTGTCGAGTATAGAATAAGAGCATGGACGTCTAGGGAAGCACCTCTTGATTGGGAAATGGTATTTTTATTGTCTGGGACCCTCTTCCTCTCAACTTAGGCATTCCCTGACACCACCACTGTGGACCACCCAGCAGCCCCTGCACCCTCTGCATGTTTAGAGTAATGTTTCTCCGGAAAAGCCTTAAAATAGTTCTATCCCTGTCCTTGCCTACAAGGTAGAGTTAGCCTAGGAACCTAAATACCATGAATATTATTGTCCCTTTGAAAACACTTTTCAAGTTTCCAACTTTAGGGACACAACCAGGTTTAAACTGGAGGTTGCTGCAACGTACCAACATCATGAATAAAACACCAAGTACTGGTCGGTGAGTTTTAAACTTCTATGGTCACACTGACCTAGCAATGCAGATTATCAAGGAAGGCTACAGTTATTTCTTGCTCTGTTTGAAGATCTCGCATGTCTTTCCAAATCTACTGGCAACTTCTAGCTTTGGGAAGTACAAAACAAACTGGGTAGCACACAGTTTATTTTAAAAAGAGAGTCATTTTTCTTTCTTTGGTTAAAAAAAAAAAACTAGAAAGATGTTAAAATACAGCAAACGAAACAGGGTGGTCAATCCAGAAAAATCCATGAAAAACACAGGTGTCGTATTTTCTCATGCCTTTAGGCTAGTTGTATTTGTAAAGCTTCAAAACGACTCTAAATATAGGCAAAGTGCTGAAAAAGCTCTCCCCATCAAGAGGACACAGTTAGTAAAGTGCAACAGCCTCTCTCAAAAACTGCCCTCATATGCAGGTCACCCAGCAATGGCTTCTTCAGTGGCTCAAAATTTAGAAAGGTTTGGTAAAACACAGATTCTAGGGCTTTGGCTCAGAAATAGTAAAATTCTGATTCTTAAACCACGTCCCTAGGAGATGCAGTGCCTTGAATGAACCCTTTGAGAAAGATGACCCTGGAATACAGTCTTGGCTAAGCCATAGGGGCAAGGTACTGGTTGGTTGGTTCTCCACAAGCCTATCCAAATCACAGTCAATCCTACTCACGGACAACCTGAAATGGGGGCATCAGTCCTGCAGAAAGTGGCTGGAGTTCGCAGAGGCTGATAAGAATGAGGTGCTTCAAGCGAAGGATAGAGAAGATGTTAGTACTTTAGCAAGGTTAGGGTGCCCCCCCCCCCCCAATTCTGAGGATGGTACCTAGGAAAAGAACGTTCTACTCTTTAGGAGTGGTGCGCTTGTGGACTTAGTATAACAGGAGTTGAGGAAAAAGAGGGAACACTGCAGATGAATTCTGTAGCTACTACTAAGGTTTTTACCTTGGACACATCAAACGCTGACCTTTCTGAGGAATTCAGGTCGGAGTAGTCAATAAAAGTTATTTTTATAAAAATGATTGTTAAATGCTTCAAATACCCACCAGTCTGTGTGGGCCGTGGAGGGACTGGGGGAGAGATGAGCTTCCCACCATCTGCCATATTCTTGGCTTCCTTCCCACTGTCCAGGCTCCAGCTGCTAGGGGTGGGGTTCACAGCTGGAAGGGATTAACACAGCTAAAATCACATGGTGCACGTCACCCTGCGAACACTCAATCTTAGAAGTCAGAGTTATCCAGAATGAACACAGCAGCTGGATTAAAAATAATAATAAGGAAACTTCCTAAATGCGAACCCTTTATTTAATTGCCCACCTCACAATTATAGTTGACATTTCATTGGCTGATAGCATGTCTCTCTTTTTTCCCTCAAGCAGTCAGAACTACACATCTCGACAAAAGAGTGTAGAAACTTGAGATTTACAAATGTGTTTGGACACTGGATAACAGATGGAAGATGTAGTCACTCGACTATTTTAAAACTTGATTTTTAGCAGAATTTTCTGGACAAATAGCACCCTAAAAGGGGGAAGGCAGTGGACGCTAATATCTCCAATTCCTGGCAGAATTACTGGCAAGGAACAGCCACACCACACCATCCTGTTGGCCCTTGTTCCTCAAGTCAAAGGGCTATAGTGGAGAATGTCCTAAAAAAATAATTTGGAATGCTGACAGTATCATTCCTTTTTTGTAATCTATCTGCTGCACACTTCAGTAAGATGCAGAAATATGGAACAACCCTGTTAGGAACAAGGGCAAGACATACAAGGTTATAAATAGCTGCTCTGAGAGGAGGTTTACAAAATCAAGTCTTTAGAGAGTTCCAGTCTGTTGCTCGCTGAGCAGACCCTGCCACCTGGTGGACACAGCCAGAATTTCAACATTTTATGATTATATTACCACTTTAATTGGATGGAAACACCACTCGTAAAATACATTTCCTCTGGTCCTTTTAAAGGTAGCATTGTGCGTTTTCTTTGGTAAAAGAGGTGAGAAAACGACCACATTTCTAAGTTATCCAGACAAAGATCAATATTTGACTTGTAGCTATAAAGCAAAATGTGTGCTTTAAAATAATTTAGGCTACAGTCTTGCTGATTCCTATCTCCCGAGGAAAGTTTTAATGTATCGGTGTACTCAAATGACAATGCAGTCGAAATCTTAATGGGGACAATTAAAATGCACTTTACAGGGATATGTCATTAGTGACTGTTAATTTGCTGGCTTGGGGACTGCTCTGATTTTTGAGGCTGACTCTGGGAGGTGAAGGAGTGCCCTGCTGCCAGTCCCCACCCCTCTAGCTGAGGAAGTCACATTTAATCCACCCTTCTTCCTCTGCTGTGTTGCACAGACCAATGCTAATTGGCTATTAACTGCTATGCATATGCTGGTTTCTCATTTTTCACATGACCTTGAGGCAGGGCACACTCCATTATGCACTGGATTGCAAACTTTCAATATCATCTGAGTCACCCACAAGCAACAGATGAGCTGACTGAATGAGCTTGGTAAGGCAGACACAACATGGGACCAAGGATCCATCTGGGAAGGTGCTTACTGTCCTTGTGTTGAACAAGCAGCCTAATTGGCCACTTTGTTTCAGGTAGCCCTGGGATTGCCTCAGTGGCTCGCTGAATGACACCAAAAGTCATTAAACAGAGGCGTCCCTACCTTGCTCAGATTCTGCTGCTAAATCCTACAAGAAAACAGTTTGTGAAGAATGTATCAGAAATAACTGTCTTCCATCTATCCCCTAAAGAGCAGATCAGTCCTGATCATTAAAGGTCTGCACATCTGCCTTCCACAGGGATACAAGGGCGACTGGAGGAAATGAAGACAATACACTGTTACACATTCCATAACTGGAAGACGCTGGCTTCATACCCACCTTTCTCAGGCGCAGAAAGATTGGGGTCACTGCGTGGCAAAGCTCCATCTCCAATGTGATTAAACAGCAGCCTCTGGAAAGGCACAAGAAATCTATTTTTATGGTGCAAGATACTGACAGGTGAGATCTAGAAAACGAGGTGATTATTTTATTACTGAATGGTGTATGCTACTGCTCCATCGTGTCTGACTGTCTGTGACCCTCTGACCCACCAGGCTTTTCTGTTCATGGAATTTTCCAGGCAAGAAGGCTGGAGTGTGTTACCATTGCCTACTCTAGGGGGTCTTCCCAGCCCAGGGATCTAACCCACAGCTCTGTGTCTCCTGCATTGGCAGGCGGGTTCTTTACCACTAGTGACACCTGGGAAGCCCTTACCGAACCTTTTGTTTTAAAAAAATGTTTCATATGGCAAAATAAGCCATATAAAACATCACTGGCTTAATATTGTTGATGATTGGCTTATCATTATTGAATTATTGTTTAATAATGACTCAATTATATTTAAGGGAAAAAAAGGAGAAGACCCTTAGGTTTCAAACAGTGTTTCTAAATGGTGTTTTAAAAGTCTATACAGGATTTCAAATATCGGGTTGGCCAAAAAGTTCATTTGGGTTTTTCCATACCATCCTCAAATGAACTTTTTGGCCAACCGAATATAACTGGCAAGTAAATTTTTGTGACAAAATATGGAAAAAATAAACAGTAAGTAGCAGTTAAGCTACAGTGCTCTTTATAAATACAAATGCTAGACTGGCAATATAAAATGTAAGTAAGAAAGAAGAAATATTAGCTCAAAAAATCTCTAGTCAATGAACTTTACATTTTAAATCTTAGATTAGGTTAAAACATATGAAATGGTTAGTATGTTGCAATCTTTAACCCACAAAAATGCCAGTTTTACATAGTTCTACCTAATATATTAAACGAAAGGCACCAAGTCCTTAAAAGTAGATACACCAAAGGAATGTGTATTATGGAAATTTTGGCAACACACGCTGCTTCAAATTTTACCAAAAGCAGAAAACTCGGGAGGCTAATCTGGAAGTCTTTCAGAGTTCCCCACGCTGGTGACCTGCTCTCCAGGAGCAGAGGGAACAAACTGAAAGTCCTGGGCAACAAGTGACAAGGGGAAATTAAACCAGCCAGGTGGTTCAGGAAAATGCACTCGGCTACAGTTTCTGCAACGCGTCCGTGCTGTGCGGATGGGGTACCCTGGAACTTTTGGGAAGATCAGAATCAGCAAAGAAACCAATCCAGACAAATCCCCCTCATTCTCATCCATTTCCAGATGCAACTAGCCTTCTGCCAGGATGGTGTGGAAAAACAGAAAATGAGCTGGAGGATAAATAATGATTACTCTCTGCTCCTGAGTTATCCACAAATAACCGATAAAACTCAGGGCTCCATAGGAATCTGTACCTTTGAAACCCCGCCTCAAGGTGCTTAAAGGGCCCAGGGGTGAAAACGGTGGCCCTGCAGTCGCCGAGGCTGAGAGAGATCACTGCAAAGCCAAGTCCGAGCGGGTGGAGAGGGCTGCCGGGGAGGCCCCAGGGTTCAGCCACTCCCCCCTCAGCGCATTTAAGAGCAGCAGGGGGAAAAAGACACCCTCTTCACTCTTGGATACCTCGGTAAGCGATCCGTGGCAGCCAAGCCTCTCCTCAAGGAGGCGCTAGTGGCAAAGAACCCAATGCAGGAGGCATAAGAGATGCGGGTTCAAACCCTGGGTTGGGAGGATCCCCTGGAGGAGGGCATGGGAACCCACTCCAGTGTTCTCGCCTGGAGAATCCCACAGACAGAGGAGCCTGCTGGGCTGCTGTCCGTGGGGTCACAAAGAATCGGACATGACCGAAGCGACCTAACACGAAGTACAAGGAGCTCCTCCGAATTTCTGCAGACAGACACCCCCGCCCCTAACTCATTCACCCGTGACCTCTCTTAATGTTCAAGTGGCAGCAACAAAACAGTCAGATCAAAGTGGGTAAAATCATTTCCCAATTCCCTCGCAGCTCTACTGCTCGGGCAACCACCGGGCATCCATGTCAGATTCGACGGTCCACACAGAACTTCCTAACACCAGGCCCGGGGCCGGGGTGTGGACTTCACCCAGCTGGACTTGTCAGCACGGCCCATCTGTGGTCTCTGGCAGCTCCCGTGACTTTCTGCAGCCCTGGAAGTAGCATCCAGACTTCTCCTTGTTTCCTAGAATTTCCATCCCCCACACTCTACCTGAGAAGGTTCCACAGGTGTCGGATAGATGGCGCTGCATGGCCGCTCTCTCGGGGACAGGCAAGCGTTTTCTCTGGAATGTTTGTGTTTGTCGGACAACAAAGGAGAGGCTGGGAAGAGATGGGAAGAGAGGCTCCTCAGGGTGGTGGTGAGCTGGGACCATTTGGAGGAGAAAACCTGAGCCTGCGGGAGGCTAGAAGGTCCTCTGGGCACCCTCAGTCCACCCCACGCCTTGGCACTGACCTCTGGCACTCGAGGGAGCAGAACTTGTCACATTAGGCGAGGCGGAGTGAGTAGAACTCAAACTTGAGGTAGATGGACTTGGCTGGAAAACACAGGAACTGTTATCAGATAAGGCTTAGAGGCTGCAGACTACACTGACGCGTTTGAAACAAAATCACCATTTTTTTTTCAAAGTAGAAAAAGCCCATTAAGAATTATGGGAAAATCTCACTAACTCAGACCAATACGGATGCCTGTCTGAATTAATAAAAAAAAAAAAAAATCTGAGATTTTTGACACCTGCCAAAGGAATGCCTTTGTGTTCAATTCAGCTCCATACAGCCTATGACTAAAGACCAGTCAGCAGCGGCTCCCTGACTAAAGCACTAGCAGAAAGGCTCCCAGCCTCGGGCAGGTAAACAGCTGAGTGCTTCTAAAAGGCAGAGAACACGTCTGTGCCTTTTCTCCAATGTCGTACATTCAAAGTGTAAATTTGGCAACATGTGTTATGGCCCCTTTCCAAAGACAGAGGTGAGGAAAATTTCAGCTGAGTCTTACCGAGTGATTATCAATGTCCTATTAGTTGTATCTAAACACAAATTTTTGTTTCAAGAGTTACACTGACACTTAAATCCCTAAAAACCTCTGTTTTTCTTTAGTAAACAGTTTTTTATTATGGGAAATTTCCAACATATACCTAAGTAGAGGAATCTTAGAATGGGCCCCTAAACGGTATCTTCTTAAAAGAACAAAACACTTAGGAATGCTAAGAGGCAGCTGGTCGGTGGTGACAAGCTCCAGGACACCCAACTGAAGACCTGACTCAGAGGCAGAGCTCAAAGTTCCCCTCGTAGGGCCTGGCCGGGCTTGCCCACCGCTGGCTCAGGTCTTCCTAGAGTGGCCGGGGCAGCTTTGAGAGAATCAGCTTTGCAGACTCCAGGGCCCAATAAGGCAATACAGGTGTGTAAAGGTTTGTCCTTAGGTCAAGTTCTCGCTCGTAGGTCTGTTCCTAAGCATAGCAGAGTGAATGGAAACACTCATGATTGAGACAGAAAGGGAATAAACAGGACCAGACAGAAAGAAAACAGCTGATCAAGTACCTGCATGTTAAAGACTTCATCAGAGCTTTCTGATTGCCCTGTAATATTGCTTACTTCAGCAGACGCTTGTGAGGACAGTGAAGAGGAAGAGTACCGGTTGACAGCTGGGTAACTTAATGGGCTGTTTTCAGGGGAAAAGAAATGGTCGTTAACTTAGTCTCTACATTGCACTTCATCACATGCTGGCACGGTATAAAAACCAAAGGGAAAAAAAATATACACATCCCATTTTGTCGCCTCCCGTTTGCCTCAATGTGATCAAACGTCTGAGTTTATTTCTCATGCTCTTGCTGTTTTACCAGTGGCAGATGTCTGCAGCTGCCTCTAGGGTTACTTATTTCATTAAGAAACCGCATATTTGACAAATTGTGCCATAAAGAACGAGACAATCGTTCCGCATCATCTTGTGGGAATGCCAAATTGTCAGATAATGCAGAATATGACTTACCTGCGTCGAGGAATTACCCTGGTGCCATCTGGGCTCATGGAAGCAGGTGCTGAGTTTCTACACACACGAGGGCTTCCATTAGGAAAATGGACTGGACTGGCTTGTATACAAGCGGAGAATTCCTAAAGAGGTAGTAAAGAAAATATTTCAGAATTGTAACGGTAAGGGCTGAATCACTCGAGAGGTGCTGTGTTGTACTAGATGTGAATTCTGATGGTCATAAAACCTTTATATAGGCACTTAGGAATGTAAGTTATTAAGCCTTCCCTCATTTACTTTTTCATTTTCATGAAAGTTAAGTGTGGTAAGCCAAAGTTAATGCCATTTTAATATTTGAGGGCTCTCTGGTAAAATTTTGGTGCAGTTTGGCAGACAAACCAAAAGATGTCACTGTTGTATACTTCATGGTTCCTCTAACAAAAAGCAAATGGTAGAAGTCAGACTGCCCCCTGGCGGACCCTTTGTGTACATACCTGAATCCCCAAGCTGGACTTCATCACAAAGAACTGGTCAACCAGCTTCTTGTGAAGGGGTCTCATATCCTGAGGCACAAACTTCTCATGCACGGCCAAGCCAAATTCCAAAATCTGTGCCTTGAGAGTAATAGAAGGAAAAAATCCCCATCAGTGAGTACCGCCTTAAGTGCCTGCTGGGGATTCAAGCATGGTGCCCTGCATTTTGCATGCATTACTGTTAACCTCCCCATCCGACAAGACAGGAGCAATCCTTAGTTTACTGCGGAGAGCACTGAGGATCAGAAAATTCTGCATGTGCAGATGTAGCAAATGGACTGGTGGACACAGCTGGGGCAGGAAAGGGTGGGATGGATTGACAGCGTAGCACTGACATACACTATAACGCCCTGTGTAAGACAGCTCGCTAGTGGCAAGTGCCGTATAACACAGGGGGCTCAGCTCAGTGCTCTCAATGACCCAGAGGGCTGGGAGGGGGAATCCAGAGCGCGGGGACACATATACACATATGGCAGATTCCCGCCGCTGTACGGCAGAAACTAACAACACTGCAAAGCAATTATACATAGTTTTAAAAAAAGAAAAAAGAGAATTCTGCACGTACTAAAGGACAAATGGGAATCTGAACTTAAGTCTGATTCCAAGGACTTAAGTGTCCTACTACCCCAAGTTTCTTTCCCATGTATTTTCAACCTGTAACAACAGCCATATTTAACAGTTAAGCGTCCCTTTGGCCCCTTCCTGCACTTGTCAGGAGGGGGCAAGGGATGCAGCTCCCTGTTAGGAGGGTCAGGTGGTTCTCCCCTTAGTGATAAAGAACCTGCCTGCCAATGTAGGAGATGTAAGAGACGCAGGTTCAATCCCTGGGTCGAGATGATCCCCTGGAGGAGGGCAAGGCAATCCACTCCAGTGTTCTTGCCTGGAGAATCCCATGGACAGAGGAGCCTGGCGGGCTACAGTCCATGGGGTCACAAAGAGTCGGACACGACTGAAGTGACTTAGCACGCACCACGTGGTACTCCCCACGGGACCTCTTTTCTGGCTGGCACTCTCTCAGCCATGTTACCCTTTTATCTCCCGTCAGTTCCTCTGTCCCTACCCCTCCCTCTCTCAGATTTTCAGAATCTGTCAGGGAGGAAGGAAGGAGAGGGTATTCTGTAACAGTTGCTGTGCTTCTTGTTTTCGTTAAAAAATCTTCTTCTTCTTCTTCTCCTTTATAATGCAAAAAGGAACAGTTCCTATTTTCAAAAATGGTTTCCTGCTCTGAGAACCTAAACTGAGATGAATGTAAACATTCAAGTTTCCTTTGTACAGCTAGGTCAAAAGTGCTTAATCCCTTTGATGGGAGTAGAAGACATCTTTTACATTTTAAAAAACGCCCCATGCTACAGTGGTCAAAAGGACAAATTTCAGAGGCTGAGAGGAAAACAAATCACACATCACTACTAGATGGTCCTTTATCTCTACAGCCCGTGATGGTTCAAGTTTGAAAGCTTCAGGGCAGACATGAATGACTCTGGGGGTGGTGAGAGCATCCAGTACCTCCCTAAGGGTCAGAACAGTGGCAACTTTGCCTGTAACATTTGCATAAAGATAAAAAAAAAACCTTGAAATAAATGTCAAGTGCAGTATGTCTGAGGCCAAAGGGCAAGCCTGGTCTCTGTGGGCAGGGAGGAGGGCTGGAGGAGTCGAGTCTATGGGCAGGGCCCTTGGTCCTCTGCATCTGAGACTCTGGCTGCGAAGAGCCCGCCCTTTGGTCCAGGTAAGGCTGCAGGTTGGGTGCTCTTGGAGGCAGCTTCGGCATGGAGGCTGGGCTGTTCACTGGGGAGTACCCCTGGGATCACTGCCCATGGGAGGGAGGGGCAGAGCGGGACTTGACTGAATAGGAAACTGAACCAGCACGGCAGCCTGAAAGCCTTTGCCGACCCCAGGGCAGCTTGGGGCCTTGAATGATTTGTCACAACTGCACTGTGTGTGCCCCAAATGGCCAGGCTGGGCCTCTCCTTCCCGGTTACCGGATGCAGGTCATCCAGGAAGGTAGGGACATTAGGCTAGGTGACACTGCAGCAGAGGCAATGCTGGAGGATCTGAGAGGCCAAGGTGTCTTCCAGCAGGTGGGGCCACAGGTCCTTTCTGGAAGGAGCCCTGGGGCTGTGCAGCTCCGAGTCTACTAGACAGGTCTCTGAACCGCTTCCCAGAGGACCATCGCTCTCCAGCCCTCCCAGCTTCCTACAGTCCTGCAAAGACATGTGACTTGCCCAAGGTCACAAGGCTATACCGTGCATGACTTGCTAGGATCTAATGCTTCCTAGGCCACAGCTCTTTCCACAGGGTCCCATGATGCAGACAAAACAAAGGTTCCTCAATCTTTTTCTTGAGAGACTTCTTCAGTCAGTCAGTTCAGTTGCTCAGTTGTGTCTGACTCTTTATGATCCCCTGAACTGCAGCATGCCAGGCCTCCCTGTCCATCTCCAACTCCCAGAGCCTACTCAAACTCATGTCCATCGAGTCAGTGATGCCATCCAACCATCTCATCCTCTGTCGTCCCCTTCTCCTCCTGCCCTCAACCTTTCCCAGCATCGGGTCTTTTCAAATGAGTCAGCTCGTCACACCAGGTGGCCAAAGTTTTGGAGTTTTAGCTTCAGCATCAGTCCTTCCAATGAATATTCAGGACTGATTTCCTTTAGGATGGACTGGCTGGATCTCCTTGCTGTCCAAGGGACTCTCAAGAGTCTTCTCCAACACTACAGTTCAAAAGCATCAATTCTTCTACACTCAGCTTACTTTATAGTCCAACTCTCACATCCACACACGACTATTGGAAAAACCAAAGCTTTGACTAGACGGACCTATGTCGGCAAAGTAATGTCTCTGCTTTTTAATATGCTGTCTAGGTTGGTCATAGCTTTTCTTCCAAGGAGCAAGTGTCTTTTAATTTCATGGCTGGAGTCGCCATCTGCAGTGATTTTGGAGCCCAAGAAAATAAAGTCTGCCCCTGTTTCCATTGTTTCCCCATCTATTTGCCATGAAGTGATGGGACTGGATGCCATAATCTTAGTTTTCTGAATGTTGAGTTCTAAGCCAACTTTTTGACTCCCCTCTTCCACTTTCATCAAGAGGCTCTTTAGTCCTTTTTCACTTTCTGCCATAAGGGTGGTATCATCTGCATGTCTGAGGTTATTGATATTTCTCCCAGCAATCTTGATTCCAGTTTGTGCTTCATCCAGCCTGGCATTTCACATGATGTACTCTGCATATGAGTTAAATAAGCAGGGTGACAATACATAGCCTTGACGTATTCCTTTCCCGATTTGGAACTGGTCTGTTTCATGTCCAGTTCTAACTGTTGCTTCTTGACCAGCATACAGGTTTCTCAAGAGGCAGATCAGGTGGTCTGATATTCTGATCTGTTTCCACAGTTTATTGTGATCCACACAGTCAAAGGCTTTGGCGTAGTCAATAAAGCAGAAGTAGATTTTTTCTGGAACTCTTGCTTTTTCAATGATCCAGTGGATGTTGGCAATTTGATCTCTGGTTCCTCTGCCTTTTCTAAAACCAGCTTGAACATCTGGAAGTTCATGGTTCATGTATTGCTGAAGCCTGACTTGGAGAATTTTGAGCATTACTTTACTAGCATGCGAGATGAGTGCAATTGTGCGGTAGTTTGAGCATTCTTTGGCATTGCCTTTCTTAGGGACTGGAATGAAAACTGACCTTTTCCAGTCCCGTGGCCACTGCTGAGTTTTCCAAATTTGCTGGCATATTGAGAGGCTTTTTAGTCCTTTTGATTTTAACTTGAGGGAAAGAGTTCAGTCATACTGAATACAGCAGGTAAGAATCCTGGGGTGAGACAAACTGCTCACGAGAGAATTAAAAGTCAACAAAGGCTAAAGGCATTCCATAATCCTAAGTACTTGATGACCTAAGCTGCTCACTTCATTTCTAGCAACTACATCATACCCAGGGCCACAATGAGAATTTAACTTCTCTTTCCTTTCAGGTCAAATTCAAGTAATCCCTCTTTTCCAGAAGCTGTCCAACTGACTCTTCCACCCACGGTCCTGGTCCATGGCCACTTCTCTCCCTTCAGTATCAATTTTGTGGACCAAGCCTACAGAGCATAAAATATGGACTAAAACCAGATACAGCCTCATCATTTCCTAGTCCAACAGAACATGCTTTGTTTATTAATTTGGCATTATCAAATGTCACATTTTATCATACATATTCCATTTTTCATAGATATAAAATGTTTCCTATTGATTTCCTATTGATTTATTTCCTATTTAACCCAGCCTCTCACCATAATGTCTCCCACCTCAGACGTTTTCAAACCATTTTCAGGCCAAGATGTATCAACAGGGGAAGAGAAAGCAACAGGTTATTCACCCTGGCTCTTCATATTTGATGGAACCAAAGAAACAAAAGCCAATTGTGCTTTTGTAGAACTGAAAATGATGAGATTGTATGTAGATCTATGTCATATGATCTACAGGCTTTGTCTGCACAGCGTGATACTGTTTTAAAGCAAAGGGTATTACTGATTGCCCACTTCCTTAGTCTAACATTTAAGTACGAATCTCATTCATTCCTTTACTGAATCATTCATGTTAAGTTGGCCTGAAGTTACACGATCCCAAAATCTTGAGTGAAAAGTTGGCATCAAGTCTTTGGGGACTGAGCATTCAAAGAACGTGCCAAGGGCTGACATGATGTTTGCTCTAAGGGGCTGCCATAGTCGACTCATTTTTTCATTTTCCCCCCTACATCTAAGTGGGAAGAAAAAGTAGAAATTAGCAAGTGACAATATATGACAAGTGAATCTGTAACCTGTGACTGCTAGATTGCTGACATATGGGGCTGGCCAAAAAAGTTTGTTTTTCTGACACAGCTTATGGAACAACATAGACAAACTTTTTGGCCAACCCAGAGAAAACCATGTAGATGGGACCCTGGGTAGGCAAGCATATGTGTGCATGGAAGAGGGAGAAGGTGATGGGCTTCTGCCCCCCTTACCTGCTCAAGCATCAGCTCTCTTAACCGTGCAATTTTCTCTCCATCTTCGGGGTGACTTAAGATATATTCCTTGGCAAAGAATGCCTGGTAAGAAGAAGGGCAGTCAGTTTACTTCAAGAGGGTTACAAAGGAAGTGGAAGACACGCTTATTGTTTCTAAGGCTTCTTTAAAGAAATATCACTATTATATACCACTTTTGGGGGCTGGATGGAATGATTCAAAGTGTGGCAGCTGGTCAGAGGGAATACAAGGAGGTGATTGTTAACAGGAGATCAGAGATTGCATGAACTTTGTATCTTTGGTAAAACAGCAAATCTAAATCCATAAGCTTTTATGACATCATGTTGCTGTTCAGTCGCTCAGTCGTGTCTGACTCTGCGACCCCAAGGACTGCAGCACACCAGGCCTCCCTGTCCTTCACTATCTCCCAGAGTTTGCCCAACTTGTGCTAAAGAATGTTCAAACTACCGGACAATTGAGCTCACTTCCCATGCTAGTCAGGTTATGTTCAAAATCCTTCAAGCTAAGTTTCAGCAGTACTTGAATCGAGAACCTCCAGATTTACAAGCTATGTTTAGCAAAGGAAGAGAAATGAGAGATCAAATTTCCAATATTTGTTGGATCATAGAGAAAGCAAGGGAATTCCAGAAAAACATCTGCTTATGACATGCTATCCTAAAATAAGCTGCCTAAAGACTCAGAATGATCAAGACGGTAGCCCCATCTTCCAAACAAGATTAGATTCTTTTATGTCCAAGGATCACTCTTTGCTTAGGGAAATGGGTTTAGGTAGCCATTTATTAAACAACTGTGATATCTTCACTACTTTTATTTAAGAAAACACACACATGCACATACTTTTAACCTCAAAATATCACATTCTGGGAAACAGAGTAAGTGTGCATCCCCAGTGATTACACATTTACTCTATTAAGCAAAGAAATCTGGTTGTATTGATTGTGGCCCTATGTCAGCAGGTTGATGTATGGGCATATCTTGAAAAAAGACTTCTGAAACCTTAAGAAATCACATATGAAAACTTTCACATAACAATACCAAATCCTTACCTCTTGATACCTGGAAACTCCACCATTAACCGCAGCGTCTATAACTCCATTCAGGCACATGGTTAGGGGATTAATATTCTGCATCTGTCTTGTCTGACATTGACCAATCAGAGTCTTCAGCTGCTGATTCTTATTCTCCAGCACTTCAATGGCATTTTCCAGAGGACTCATTTCTACCTGAGAACAAATGAGCATAAATATATATTGGATTTTGTGACATTCAAGAAGACAAAGTAGATTACCCACATTCTGAATTATCTGTGCTCCCCTCAATATCTCTACTAGGGGCCATCAGTATAGAACAGACAAGGATATAGAAGACAAATTAGCTGTTTGTAAGGCCTGGGAAGAGAAGGTGATTATGTTCACTGGCTGAAATGTGGTTCGAATAATCAACAATCACTGATTATATATTAGCACTAAAACAATTTAATTCTTGAAACAAAATTCAAGCCTATGTATTTTACAATTTATTTTTTCTTTTCTTTTGAAGGCTAGGTGTTCAAGGACCCTGCATATTCTTAGCATCTTTCTAGATACTTAATGCGAAGTACCACAGGAGATAATAAAATGCATTTACAGATCCTCTGATGTCAAGGAGATTTCAGCCCAGTTGGGAAGATGGGACATATGCCCACATGGGCCCCATATGCGTATATAACAGCACCATAAAGTGGCACAGGATGGCACACAGTTTTGAGTTATAGAAAATAAGATAATCAGATATGCTGCAGGATCTATTTGTTCCAGGAGAGCCAAACAGAATCATAATGACTTTTCCACTCCGAGTTTTAATGGGAGACTCATTGTGAAAATGATGAAACTGCTCTTCAAATGCACAGCATTGTGACCGTTACTGACATTGACATACTCTTTGAAGAGAAGGTCTGCCAAGCTCTCGTCTGTATAATAATCTAAGCTTAAGGATTATTAAGGAAGGGAAATTATTATTAAGGAAATAGTTTTTAAAGGGCACCTGAATCATCTTAAACCAACACTGAAAAGTACTAGAATGATTTGACTATGTCAAAATTCAGAATGTACATTTATCAAAAGACATTATACAAGAGGACAGATAAACCAGAAAGTAGGAGAAGATATTTGTAACGTAAAAATCATCAGTCTATGTCCAGAATATATAAAGAACTCTTAAAATTTTGCCATTAAGAGAAAGGCAAACAGCCCACTTAAATATGGACAAAAAACATAGCCATTTTATGAAGGAAGAAACCGAAATGACCAGTAGACATATGAAAAGTGTCAAAACTGCATTTTTGATCTAAGAAGTGAAAAATAATACCACACTGATATACTAGTAAGCACTTACCAGAATGGCAAAATAAGTATAACAGTAGCAAATGAAGTGAGAATGTGAGGAACTGAATCTCTTAATTCCTGCTGTTGAATGTTCAAATCGGTTCAACCACTTTGGGATTATTTATTAAAGATGAAGATATCTATATATTGTGTGAGCCAGTAATTCTACTCCTAGGCATATATCTGAGGAGAAGTGGAGTAGAATATCTGTATACATGTGTCCTAGGAAACATGTACAAAATATTCATACTTATCTCCAAAATCTGTACATCCATCAAGAAAAGAATGCATAAACATATGGTAGTATACAATGGAATACAGCAATGAAAACAAGTCACATGTAATAACATGGACTAATATTGTAAATCATACTGACAGATGCAGTTACACTAGAATATATACAGAATTACATTATTGCACAGGTGTACCTCTTTTTATTGTACTTTGCTTTACTGCACTTCACAGATACTATGTTTTTCATAAATTGACACCCTCCATCGAGTAAGTCTATTGGAATCATTTTTTTCAACAGCATTTGCTCACTGCATGTTCTGTGTCACACTGGTAATTCTCACAATATTTTACGCTTTTTCATTACTATATTTGTCATGGTGAACTGTGATCAGTGGTCTTTGATGTTACTATTATAACTGATGTGGCATTTTTTGGAATAAAGTATTTTCATATTCTTGAAGGTATATACATTGTTTTTTTAGACAATGTTATTACATACTTAATACACTATAGTATAATGTGAACATCACTTTTATATTCACTGGGACATCAACTAATCTGTGTGACTTGCTTTATTGTGGTAGTCTGAAACTGAACTTGCACCATCTCCAGGATATGCCTGTATAAAGTTTAAAACCACGTAAACTAAACTGACTTGTTTAAAGAGATATATATAGGTAATAAACAAAGCAAGAGAATGGGTACCATAAAAGTTACGATAAGGGAGGGAACAGCAACTGAAAATGAGGCACAAGAGGCCAGAAGGGTGCTATTGCCAGTATGCTGTTTCTTTACCTGAGTGGTGGTAAACAGGGTTTTATTTATTTATGACATTAAGCTTTTGTTTTGAGATCACAAGAGTTAACTCACAAAGAAGAAGTCTGAGAGTTCTGATGAACTGAAAGTTAAAAAGTCAACAAGACCTCTTGGAAACAGAAAGTAGAACAGCGGTTGCCAGATGCTGGGGGATGGGGGGAAAGGGAAATTGCTATTCAATGGATATTGCACAACAATGTGCATATAGTTAATACCATTGTATTATACATTTAAAAATGGTTATTATGGTGACTTGTATGTGATTTTGATCACAATTTTTAAAAAATTTATGCTTACCCTTTAAATGTTAGTAATATGAAGAAATTTTACAAGTAAGCAAAATAAAATATAGTAAATACAGACAAAAGACAAATAACAACCTAGGAAAATATTTCCAACATATATTTCAGATGAATTATCAATATATCTCAAATACTGATGAAAACTATACAAAGAATATAATCAGTGCATTCACCAAAACTGAGTTAATGAAAACATACCATGTTCATTAGCACTCAAAAAATGCCAAAAAAAGCCAACCCTACTGTGACCATTTTTGGCCTAATATCTGGAAATTTTAAAATAATATACAGCACCCTGTGTTGAAGAGAATGCTGGGAAAATGGTTATTCCCAAGAACAGTTACCTCCTCCAGACAGGGCATAAATTAATACATGCCATTGCTGATCCATGAGTCAATATTACTGATTATATGTTGGTGAAATTATTCTAAGGAGATGGTCAAAGAAGTGCATAAAGAATAATGTGTAGAAACATTTATCAATAAATTATTTTCCATTGGTCCCAGACTGTGATCTTTAATTACTATCCACCACTGAAAAGAATCAGGAGTCATAGGAGACATGGTTGCTTTCAGGTCTGGGGCAAGATTGCACAAGTGAGTCTGGACTACCCAGAGAGCAAGGAAGGCTTCATTAAAGCAGCTGGCCTGCTGTAAATTCACTCTCCTTACTGGAGGGATGTCCTTGGGGAACAGGAAAGAAAGCAGGTGACTGAGATCTTATCTTCTTGTCAATTAAAGCTTCAATATAGATTAACTGCTAAGAGGAAGAGATGGTATCTATGGAATGCTCTTAGCAGGAAGTCCCCAGCTACAAGATTGCTTACAGTAAATAAACCCAGAGTCCCTCAGGCATGCTTCACTAGAGAATGTTCCAGAGAAGTCTGACAACTCTCTGGAGTATAAATTGGAATGATTCACAATTTAAGTTTTATGATTCAAATGTGCCCTCTGTACGAGGAACTCTGTGAACTTCCCTTAGAGACTCTGCCTCCAGATCTGAATTATTAGTGATACGGGAAAGATGGATGTGGAGGACAAAACTTGAGGTCTCAGATATCTCTCTGCTTCATCCCAGCCTCTTGACTGCCTAAAAGTTGTTAGTAAAGTTTGATGCTGATTCCTGTGCTTGATTTGACAACTGGCCTGTGTATTAGCTCAGTGACAAAGACAACTTGGATACTGTCAAAAGGACTGAGGAGCCAACCTGAAAATGCTTTCAACGGGCAAAATGGAACAATGTGAAAAGTAATGAGTAATAATGTGAAAAGTAATGAGTAATAATTGCAATTGTAATAATTGCAATTGAAACAAAACAAATATGTTTAAATCCATGATGCTAAACAAAACTAAAAAAATAAAACCCTCTCTGGTCACATTTATAGGGTGTTGTGGGTGCTAAGTCACTTCAGTCATGTCCGACTCTCTATGACCCTATGGACTGTAGCCCACCAGGCTCTTCCATCCACGGGATTCTCCAGGCAAGAATACTGGAGCGGGTTGCCATGCCCTCCTCCAGGGGATCTTCCTGATCCAGGGATTGAATCCACATTTCTTATGCCCTCTGAACTGACAGGCAGGTTCTTAACCACTGGTGCCACCTGGGAAGCCCTTATAGGGTGTTAGGAAACCAAATTATTATTTTTAAAATTGGTAACTCAAAGGAAAGAAAAAAGTATTAGACTTCCTTTCCTATACCTTAGGGTAATCAGATTGTCGATGAAGGGATGTTTCTCTATAGAAGTATTCTAATCAATAAATGAAGAAAGAATGATGAAATATCACCCTTTTGTAACCTCTAATAGATTCCTGGACAGGGGCAATGATCAGCGCTACTTGCCAACCACAGCATATAACACCACCTGAGAAGTAGTCTTGCAAAAAATAAAAGACAAAAAAACATTTTATCAAGCTTTTAGATATAGCTATCAATTTACCAAAAAATATGGGAGCAAAGAAACACACTAAATGACCTCACTGATTCATAGCCTGCAAAATCCAGACTCAAGGAAACACTTCAGTATAAACAACCTGATTTCTTCAACAAAAAAGCTGCAAGGAAAAAATAATTTGGGGGAACCTATAGATCAAATGAGATCTAGGAGGTATTTCTACCAATGTGAATGTGTGGCCCTTATCTGGGTCCAGGTTCAAACAATAGATGACAAAAGCAAACAAAAACCTATAAAATGAAGAATTAGATAATTGTGAATAAACTGGATATTTTGTGATCAAGGAATTACTGTTAAAATTTTTAGATGGAAAACGTAAACACAATAATGGTATTGTGTGTACGCTTCTGATAAATATACAGACTGAAATATTCTTGCATAGTGTCTAGGACTGACTTCCAAATAATCCAGTGTAGAAGGGAATGGAGGGAGGTGTAGATGACACAAAATCAGCCTTTTTGATAACTGAAGTAAAATAATGGGTAACTAAGTTTATTACATCTTTTCTCTATTTTTATATGACATAACTTTAGTTTTAAAAAGGAGACTGGCTACTGTGTACAGAGGTGTCTGCAGCAGGGGGAGGGAAGAAAAGCAGAAGCAGGTGACCTCTTAAGAGACTGCTTCAAAATCAGGTACTAGATGTATGGCAAAAACCACCACAATACCCTAAAGTAATTAGCCTCCAATTAAAATAAATTAAATGTTAAAAAGAAATCAGGCACTAGATGGCGCCATCACAAGGGAGATGAGCAGGGCTCACATGCTGGGTAATTTTGAAAGTACCTGGAGCCACACAACTTTCTGATGGATCTGATGCGAAGTGTGATAATATTCTCAGTGGGCGAAAACTCCACCTGAGGTGCAGGAGACACAGGAGGTGGGTTTAATCCCTGGTGGGGAAGATCCCTTGGTGGAGGAAAATGACAACCCATTCCCGTATTCTTGAAAAATCCCAAGGACAGAGGAGCCTGGAGGGCCACAGTCCGTGAGGTCACAGTCAGATACAACTGAGCGACGAAGCACACACGTGATAATATTGGGACTTCCCAGGTGGCATCGGTGGTAAAGAACCCTCCTGTCACTGCAGGAGTCACAGGAGATGCAAGTTCGATCCCTGGGTCGGGAAGATCCCCTGGAGGAGAGCGTGGCACCCTATTCCAGTATTCTTGCCTGGAGAATCCCATGGACAGGAGAGCCTGCAGGCTACAGCATACAGGATCACAAAGAGTCAGATACGACTGAAGTGGCTTAGCATAGCACACAGCACATGAGAACACTGTCACTATCTGTAAGGCTTAAAAATATCATTATCTGTACATTCTATTTTATAGCTTTTTCACCATGTTTAAGATGTTTTAAATAAGCTTATTTTTAATCAAAAATATTTTGTTTTAAAAAACAATTACTGAGGAAACAGTAGTTCAAAGAGGCTTATCTTCTTTGAAAGAATGGGATAATATGTTCAATAATGTTCTGGGGTCATGATTTAGAGAATAAAGGCCCATTATCTCATCTGAAATCTTTGCTGCCAGATGTTTCAGAACTCAGAATTTTTCTGAGTTCTTCAGAAAGGTAACATAGGGCACCTATAGTATATTACACCATCCTCAGGCAGGGTCTGAAGAAGTTTCCTTTAATCAAATGTGTTAATATTTTCTGTAGTAAAGTATATGAGTAGTCCTACTAAGTGAGATAAAGATCATAAATGGTCTTAGATTGGGTTAGGTATATTCACAACTGAATTTTGGAGCCAAACTTATGAAAACATCTTTTGGTACTCAGAATCTTTTAGAGATTGGTAAGGTCCAAAAGGAATTTCAATTCAGTGCGGCACATATGTCTTGAGTGCCCCAATCATGAGGACCTTCTACACTGGCAATTAAAGCAGGAAACCAACAACACTAACAGAAGATGGGGATATGCCAGGCAGCGGGGATAAGAGAAGGACACGAGGTTGTCACAAGTGGGCTGTGTTCAGGGAACAAAACAGCCCAGTTGGATTTGTTCTGCTTGACAGTGTAAGACTGCATATTCTAATAAAGTAGGCAGCTGCTATTTGAAAGGCTGTGTTTAGTAACGCTCCCTTAATCACCATCAGCATGCTGCTTTTTATTAGCAGGCTGTGTGTGTGTGTATAATATTTCTAAGGTTAGGCACACTGGTGAGACTTCACAGAATTTACTGCTCTGGGTAGTAAGTAGCTGACAAGGCTCTCGGAATCATTAATGCAGTAAGGATGACTAAGAACATTCCTGTGGTTTGGGCCCATGCCATTCAGCAGGAAGCAAAACATTAAAGACTTTCTGAGCACTGAACTCAGCAGCCTCTTCCACAGGAGGCCACGGGGTCCACCATGGAAGCAGCCAACTCTGTGGACCCTTGAGTCAGACTTGACAAGAACACACCCACACTGGTGTAATCTGCTGGATGGAGTGCAGTTTGTGAAGAGAGCTGTATGAATTTTTTAGCCTTGCAAAATGAAAATGCCATTAAATTCCTAGCGTGATTGAACAGAATAAGCTGAGAGTGGTTTCGATGCTTAAAGAGACTGCAGGTAGGACAAGCCATTCTTGGAAGACAATTTGGGTGGGATCTGCTCTTACGGATTCATTGACAGAGAGGCTTGTTACCTAAAAAAGGAAGGGGCTACATTACATTTTCACGACTGGCACATTTTTCTATCAGGACTGTGGCAAAGGGCTGGCCCCTGACATAATGGATATGCCAAGGGTGGGAGGGGGGATTCTTGGGGGTATAGGTCTGTGGCTGACAGCAAGGGGCTGGGGCCTTGATAACTGCTGGGGAGGGGTTCTCACTCCATGGCTGCCTTCCACAAACGCTCTCTCCCTTCCCACAGCAGGGGGCATGTTTTACAACCGAAGGCTCTTCAGTTCTGCAAGGAGATCCAACCAGTCCCTCCTAAAGGAAATCAGTCCTGAATATTCATTGGAAGGACTGATGTTGAAGCTGAAACTCCAATAGTTTGGCCATCTGATGCGAAGAACTGACTCGTTAGAAAAGACCCTGATGCTGGGAAAGATTGAAAGCAGGAGGAGAAGGGGAAGACAGGATGAGATGGTTGGATGGCATCACCGACTCAATGGACATGAGTCTGAGTAAACTCTGGGAGTTGGTGATGGACAGGGAGGCCTGGCGTGCTGTAGTCCATGGGGTCGCAAAGCGTCAGACACGACTGAGTGACTGAATGAACTGGACTGCTCTTTGGTTGCTGTGATTCCCACATTCTCAGTGACACCCGCTGATTGCTCCACCGGAGCTCAGCGAGAACAGCGCAGCGGCATCCTTCTCCTGTGAACTGTCACCGCATGGACCTACTGTGTGTCAGATACTGTGCTGGGCTTGACACTGGCCTCACACTGCTTATAAGGCTAGAAGAAATAAACATACCTGGCTTTGGAGTCAGAAAAATCTGGGTCTGAGTTTATCCCCTTTCAGTATCTTGCTACGGGATCTGTGGCAAAGGTTTTAACCTCTTGTCAAAACTTAAGAAAAGAGGGGTAAGAATATGTACCTTGGACATGGAGAAATGAGAACCACAGCACACTGTTGGTGGGAATGTAAATTGGTTCACCTTAGAAAATACGATGGAAGTTCCTCAAAAACTAAAAACAGAATTACCATATAATCCAGCAATCCTATTCCTGGCTATACAGCAAAGAAAAAAAAAAAAAAATACTAATTCAAAAAGATACACGCACATCAGTGTTCATAGCAGCATTGCGTACAACAGCCAAGATATGCAAACAACCCAAGTGTCCATCCACAGATGAATGGATAGAGAAGATAGAGGTGATGTATATAATTGCATATATATATACATACACATACACACAATGGAATATTACTCAGCCATAGAAAAGAATTAAATTTGCAACAATGTAGATGAACCTAGAGGGTATTATACTTAGTGAAATAAGTCAAAGAAAGATAAACACTTTTATCACTTACATGTGAAATCTAAAAATAAAGAAATGCAAATAACAAAACAAAAATGCATACATACCTTGTAGCTTCGACATGGTGATTAAATAAGATAATGTAGATAACTTTCTTCCACTGAAGATAAACAGTGAAGGTCTCATAGCTAGAGTGGTTAGGGGAACTGGAATTCCAGTTTCTCTAACTCAAGGGCCTGAGGTGTTGACATACTGCAGTCAGAGCTATTTTGGAGGGATCACTCAGACTGGCTGGGCTAGGCCAATGGGTCCCCTTCCAGCTTTCATCATAGCAGTCAACATCACAAACATTCACTAGCTTACTATGAGTGTTTCCAGGGACTTGGAGTCCAAAGCAGAAGCAGTGAATACATGGCCTGACTCCAGGTGAACAACTGTGCTGAGCAAGTATTCAATACTTGAGAATAAGCTCTGATCCTTACCACTTCACGCTTCTCCACTTCAAACCAGCGGGAAATTCCAGGTAAACTCTGCACCAAGTATAGTGATGTTCTTTCCACCCAGAGACTCTATGAAATACAAAACAAATTAAGTCCCCAAGTTACCTTCTTTCCAGTTACTGAGCAATGACTAATGTTTGCCATTCAGTTTTACCAAGTTCTCAGTCTTTGTCAGCTTTTCTTTAGTATTCATTCCAGTGCTTCAGCAATCTCCTTGCACTCAGGAAGCTATCTCAGTAAGACATGCTGAAGTTTACGTTAATTTCACTGTATATAATCTGAAACTTTTTTTTTGTGTGTGCAGAATACATGATCTGCTTCACACAGTAACCTTAAAAATGTAAAAACAGGTCATCACATTCTTTCCTTTTTCTCTAAATTTCTAATTTAAAGTTTCTCAACTCCTCAAGGGGTTCTAGCCATTTTTACTTGGAATGGGATATAGTATCAGCTAATTGTCATGAGATTAGAACAACAGAATCCTCAAGAAGGAATGGGCTTTAGGAATCTCATAGCCTAATTTTTCTGTATTAAAGATGACAGACACTAGCCCTCCAAAAGCCATGTGTGCTGTGCTGTGCTTAGTCATGTCTGACTCTTTGTGACCCCATGGGCTGTAGCCCATCAGGCACCTCTGTCCACGGGGATTCTCCAGGCAAGAATACTGGAGTGGGTAGCCTATTCCTTCTCCAGGGGATCTTCCCGACCCAGGAATTGAACCAGGGTCTCCTGCATTACAGGCAGATTCTTAACCAGCTGAGCTGCCAGGGAAGCCCGAGAGGCATGTGACCTGCTCAAAGCAACATCCTCATCACCTGGACTGCAGCCCCAGGACCCCCGCACGAGAACGCCTGACTGCCCCACGGCTCCAGCTACTGGGCCATCTGCACTGCTATGATCCAGGAAGATCCGTACTTAGAGCGGGGCCTCCCTCTGGCCAGGATGAGCACCCCCATGACACATGCAATCACAGGTGCCTTTGGTAAGAGCTGCTGTTGACAATGGGTCTCTCTCTTGTCCACAGGCTTCTGCATTTCCGCCTCATGTTTCCTAGTTAAACAAAGTGTATTCCCACATGTAGTAAACCTGACAGGGTTCCTGAAACACTGCCATTTATTCAACAACAACAACAAATGGAAGGATTTCTTTGTGCCAGCCAAGATCTAGTGAGATGAATATGGCAGCAGCCCTGTGACAGGAGGCCAGAGCACTCTGCTGCTGATGAGGGGCAAAGCAGATCAAGAAGGGCTCAGGGGGCTTCCCTGGCGTCTCAGGGGAAAAGAATCCGCCTGCCAATGCAGGAGACACAGGTTTGATCCCTGATCCGGGAAGATGCCACATGCTGAGGAGCAACTAATCACATGTGCAACAACTACTGAGCCTGTGTTCTAGAGTTGGGGAACCACAACTATTGAGCCCACATGCCCTAGAGTGTGCTCTGCAACAAGAGAAGCCACCGCAATGAGAAGCCCGAGCCCCCGTTTGCTGCAATTAGAGAAAAGCCTGAGTGGGAAGGAAGACCCAGCACAGATTTAAAAAAAAATAGAAGGGGTCAGGGAGAAGAGAGAGGAGCAGCCCAGGTGCTGGGAAGCCAGGAGGGGGCGGCACACGCGGCGTCCTGTGGGAGGGGGCCGCGCTTCACTGAGGAGGCGACACGTGAGCGGGATTTTGAAGAGTGAGTAGGAGTTTGCCAGGCGGGGAGCGGGGGAAGCGGTGCAGGCAGCAGGAAGCAGAGACGCACGCGGCTTGTGAAAGGGCGCGGCAGGAGATGGAGGGAGAGCTCCGCGCTGCCAGAGCTGAGAGTGGGTGAGTGGGCTGCGGCAGAGACGAGGCTTCCGGAAGGGCAGCTTGGAGCCAGATGCTGAGGGCTGTGAGCACAGGAAAAAGCAGCCAGATTTTTTTTTTTTTTTTTTTTAAGGAGGGTTGCTACACCATTGATAAATATTTAAAGTGATGGCCAAAAGGAAATGTGGTGCAGCAGAAAAAGCAATGGAGAAGGCATCAGAAGATAACATTCCAGTGCAGGGTCTGGGGTGGTGAGAATGCCATTCTGAGCAAGTCACCTGCCTGATTCTGGGGGACCTTGGCCTTTTTACCTACTGGAAACTTGCAGTGAAAACTATATTATACACTAATGATCTTTAATCAGTTTTGGAAGGCAGAAAGAAAAATTATCCAGAGGGATTAGAAAATGGTCATGGATCTTTTCAGTAACATCATAGGGTTATTTTCCAGTGGTTTCCTGGCCTTGATGTTTAACCCATCAACGTCCTTGCCCAAAGGACTGTGCTTTGCTCGGTCTCATCATAACACTGCAAAACTATCCAGCTTTCCCTCTGATCACTTGCTTGTGAGCAATTCTGGAGTTACTGTGAGGAGTACCAGGGACCGAAACTTGGGCAGGAGTGACAGGCGAGTTCACATCAGACAATCACAGCTGATAGTGTTAGAAGAACATTTCCCAGCTTCCCTGATAGCTCACTTGGTAAAGAATCCACCTGCAATGCAGGAGACCCTGGTTTGATTTCATAGTCGGGAAGATCCTCTGGAGAAGGGATAGGCTACCCACTCCAGTATTGTTGGGTTTTCCTGGTGGCTCAGCTGGTAAAGAATCCACCTGCAATGTGGGAGACCTGGGTTCAATCCCTGGGTTGGGAAGATCCCCTGGAAAAGGGAAAGACTACCCACTCTAGTATTCTGGCCTGGAGAATTCCATGGACTGTATAGTCCATGGGGTCGCAAAGAGTCGGACATGCTGAGCGACTTTCACTTCACTGCAGTGAAAGAAGCTAAGCCAAGTCACCCAGGATCTAAGGTTCATTTTACATTTTTTTGCTTGGGAGGAGATACTGGGGATCTGTATGGTTTCACTTTGTCACTGTTATCAAGGAAAGGGCAGATTATAATTTACATGTGGAGCAATTTCATCCCTTTCCCCCAGTAGGGCTGTGAGAAACCTTGCCCTTTCTGGCTGAGAGAGAACTAGCAAGGCTTATCAGAACTGAGGATGGAAAACTCAATCCATGCGAAGAATCTATGGTTGGTCCTCTCAGAAGTCTGAGTTACACATCATTCTATTAAGAAAAAGCAGCAAAAGACAGCACAGTCCCTCTCACTGGGCCAGGAGCCTCCCCTGTGGTTCTATCTCAGAATCACCTGTTCCTTCAGTATCCTTTACTCGTGGCAGTCTCCTATATCTGAGATTAAATACCTGGGGTTCCACAGTTAGTTCAGCATGAACGAATGGAGGACTGAGCTGAACCCTGAGATCTCAAAAACTGGACAGAGCACCACTGCCAGTAGAATCATCATAAACTTTGGGGCTTCCTCTGTGACCCAATGAGTCAGAATTTCCAGGCCAAGAAATCTGCTTGGTTAGAAAACACCCCCTGTCACCCTGATACATGGTAGAGTTTAAGAATAATTAGACCACCTTCTAGTTTTATCACCTGACTGTATCTTGAGTAAATATTTAACAAGCATCTTGATAAAAAAAGCTCTCAGTCTATTTGAGGAAACCATGTGTCACAAGAATTGCTCAGTACCTTGAATTCATTCTCTTTATCTTTCGTGCCTTTGTGAAACGGTCTGTCGTAGCGGAATTTCCAGATGTGATTCACTTTATAGAAACTTTTGATGTTGTCTGGGACACCTTCTCTCTGAAGGACCTCCTGGCTTTCTGGGATGGGAGTCACGGCGTATATCTGCAAATCTAGGATTCAAGAGTCAAGGAGGGAACCTGATTTGGCAGACTCTCTGGGGCGTCTGGCTTGACCCGAGCTATGGCAGAAAGAAAAGGATGGCGAACAATTGAGTGTTTCTATTGGGGTAAAGTCAAAACTGCCAAGAAGGTACCAAGAACTCAGTTTATAGCAAATCACTTCTCAAACTATAAGCCTTAAAATAGCTTCACATTGGTCATTCTGACAAAGTATCAGTTTGAAATTTCTATGTCCTGTAAATTCATTTATCATAGATTTTTTTGGGGGTGGGGGTGGGTTTGAATGGCTTGGATCCTAGGTACTAAGGATTGTATTCATTTTAACCCTTGTTTATGAGGCTCTGATCTTTAGTGCATGTATGGTCCTTTTAAAATGTGTTTGTTTGAAAAATAATGTATAAATACCTATGCAACCAAAGACAGCAACCAGTACTGAGAGTAACTCATATGTTCCCTGTCTCTAGCCTTTGCACATTTGAGGTATCCACTCTCCCAAACCTTGTATTGATAAGCAGAGTGTTTAGTTATAGTTGGTATTTTTGAAAGCTATATTAAAGGGGTATTATATTTACTTATACATTTACCATCTTTTCTTCTCATTCAAAGAAAGATAGCAAAATCTTTTCCCTTAAGTAATTGCTTGCTTCTGGTACATTTAAGTTTCTACTTTGGAATGGTATCCATAATTTTCAGGGGGGAATTTCTGATCTTCTTTAAGATTGTCAATTTCAGGAAGAGAGAACAATTCATAAAGGAATGCTGGGGCGAATTCCCTTTGTCTCTAATGCCTGTGTAATTTCAGTTGAGTTGTTTATGTTTGCACAAATGGGAGTATCAACTACACGACAATTGTTAAATGCTGTCTGGAATGCCATGGCTAAGAGTCCCTGAAAGATATGGGGCTACCTCCTCCTCTTCCCTTTCATTCAGAATAAAAATATTAAGGGAAAAGTGGGTAAGTGATATATGCCAGTAAACATAATGCTGTCATTTCCTTGAACTGAAGTAGTTTCTACAGGGTGTGTGTGAGTGTGTATGTGCATGCATGCACACTCAGTTGCGTCTGGCTCTTTGAGACCCCATGGACTGTAACCCAACAGGCTCCTCTGTCCACGGAATTCCTTGGGCAAGAATACTTGAGTGGGTTGCCATTTCCTTCTCCAGGGGATCTTCCCAATTCAGGGATCAAACCAAGCCTCATGCAGTGGCAGGTGGATTCTTTACCAATGAGCCACCTGGGAAGCCCATTTCTACAGGGGATGCCAGAGCAAAATTATTCTAGGGGAAATCCCTAAAAAGGAGCTTTAAAAGCAGGGTTGAGATATAGAAAAGCTGCAACTAAAAGGAAAAAAGAATATTCTTAACAGAATCCTTAAGGGATTTCTTTTCAACTGACATTATGAGAATACCTAGCATAATTCTGTTTGGAAGGAGCTAAGCTAAAATTAAGATGATGAGAAAGAAGGAGAGTGAAACAGGGCTATTGACAAGGGGCCAGTGCCTGAAGCACCTGCACAGAAACACTCTGCAGCCCAAGGCCAGTGGGACCTAGTCAGAATCCGGCCTTTCTAGGCGTGGATACACTGAGCTTCTGCCTGGAAGATGGTCTCGTCGGGTTGGTTGGCATGCTGCATGGCGATGGCGTGGGGGAACTCGTTCAGCATTCTCTGCTGGAAGGCCTCCAGTCTTTCGTAGTCATGCCCTCGACACACAAACTCTTTATTCTGGAGATAAAATCAGAAAAAGAAACATTAGGACTATGTAATTGAGTGCAATCACTACAGAGAGAAGTCAAAATATGCAACACTGGCAGTAACTAAGCATAGGCCCAACATCAATAGAATAGAACCAAAAAAACCACACCGGAACAGTCTAGAGAATTTGTCCGAATATTAAAAATACAGGGCAAAGGTCATAAGCATCACTCTCTATTGCTTCTAGTAAGTTCCACGGCATGCCTCACTTTTCCAGGTTCACCTGCTTGAGGTGAAAAGGGGTGTCTGGTTCTCAGAGCACCAAAGTACAAAACAAAGCAATGGTGTTCCCTCCAAATGTTAGTGAATACATGTTACAGACTATTTTAAAAACTGTATAACAAAGTTAAGTGGGCAAATTCTCAATTTGGAAGAAAGCAAAGTAAGCGCAATCCCTAAAAATACATTTTATGCATCCTTTCTATAAAGGTCACAGAGATTGGCCTTAACCCTTTCACTCCGAGATCCTTCCATGGAGAGGAAGGCCAAGCCGCCTGCATGCCAGCTCTCCGCAGGGCTGCTGCTGCAAGCATCCTGGCCATCCCTGACTCCGCTCAGCGTCCTGTAGCCAGGACCTCTGTTAACTGACTGAAGCCAAGATTGGGGACGTTTAAGGTCTTGCTAAATGTTGGAGAAATCTTTGTCTGTTTCTGTTTTGTTTTTACAATACATATAAATATTCTGTTAGTTAGGACTCTCTCATTCAGGTAAGAAAGGTGAAAGCTATCCTTGATGGAGGCCACAGGGCTGGCAGGGTGGGGACATTCTCAACAAGCACCTTCATGATCTGGTTATCGATAGGGAACAACACTTCCTGACAGTTTCAAGTGAAAGTATTAGTCGCTCGGTCATGTCCTACTCTTTGCAACCCCATGGACCATAGCCTGCCAGCCTCCTGTATCCATGGAATTCTTCAGGTGAGACTACAGAAATGGGTAGCCATTCCCTTACCAGGGGGTATTCCCTGCCCAGGGATCAAACCCAAATCCAGTGCAGGCGGATTCTTAATGGTCATGAGCCACCAGGGAAGTTTAATGACAGTCTAATGATAATGAAATTATAATTGTTAAGCACAGCCAGCACATACCTTATTTAACCCAAAGAAACTTGAGAGGGTGTCCCCACCCCCATTTTGTAGCTGAGAACTGAGGATCAAGATCATTACATACTTTGTCCACATGTATGAGATTTAAGCTCAGGTCTGAGTCCAAGGCCTTAGCTCCCTCTGTTCTGAACATGGCCTGGTACATGGAAAAACTCCTAAGAGCTATGGAGACCAAGAAAGACTGTGGGATAAGATGCCCTGAAGATCTTTAAGGAGTAAAGTGCTTCATGGTCTGGGGAGTTAAGGCCCAAAGATCTCAGCAGTTCTCAGCTCTGGGAGGTTTCTGTGATTGCACCAAATGCAGAGAGGAAGTACTTTGGGTGAGTACTCTCTCTGAGTGAGGAAGTCAGAAAGGGGCTCAGGGTTGCAGCTGAGAAAAAGCAGCTGCAGGCAGAGGAACCAACAGAAGTGAGCTCTGAGAACCTGCTACAGTGCCCCAAGCCACTCAATAAACCAATAAACCCTTGAGAAACACAAGCTAAGACAGACTCCTTAGGAATCAGGATTGCCCTCCCCACAAATAATCCTATATTTAAAATTTCTTGATTGAAGTCATACCTTCTGATGATGTGTTATTTTATTTTGCTCAAAAGATATTCGACAAGGACCTACTGTATAGCAAAGGGAACTCTACTCACTACTCTGTAATAACCTATATGGGAAGAAAATCTAAAAAAGAATAGATACATGTATCAGTTCAGTTCAGTTGCTCAGTCGTGTCTGACTCTTTGCGACCCCATGGACTGCAGCACGCCAGGCCTCCCGGTCCATCATCAACTCCCAGAGTTTACTCAAACTCATGTCCATTGAGTCAGTGATGCCATCCAACCATCTCATCCTCTGTTGTCCCCTTCTCCTCCCGCCTTCAGTCTTACCCATATCAGGGTCTTTTCAAAAGAGTCAGCTCTTTACATAAGGTGGCCAAAGTATTGGAGTTTCAGCTTCAACATCAGTCCTTACAATGAACACCCAGGACTGATCTTCAGGATTGACTGGTTTGATCTCCTTGCAGTCCAAGGGACTCTCAAGAGTCTTCTCCAACACCACAGTTCAAAAGCATCAATTCTTCAGTGCTCAGCTTTCTTTATAGTCCAACTCGGAGAAAGATTGGCCAAAGAGGCCTTCTGATTGCCAGCTACATCCATACATGACTACTGGAAAAACCATAGCTTTGACTAGACAGGCCTTTGTGGGCAAAGTAACATCTCTGCTTTTTAATATGCTGTCTAGGTTAGCCATAGCTTTTCTTCCAAGGAGGAAGCATCTTTTAATTTCATGGCTGCACTCACCATCTGCAGTGATTTTGGAGCCCCCCAAAATAAAGTCTGTCACTGTTTCTATTGTTTCCCCAACTATTTTCCATGAAGTGATGGGACCAGATGCCATGATCTTCGTTTTCTGAATGGTGAGTATTAAGTCAACTTTTTGACTCCCCTCTTTCACTTTCATCAAGAGGTTCTTTAGTTCTTTGCTTTTTGCCATAAGGGTGGTGTCAGCTGCATATCTGAGGTTATTGATATTTCTCCCAGCAATCTTGATTCTAGCTTGTCCTTCATCCAGTCCAGCATTTCTCATGATGTACTCTGTATATAAATTAAAAAAACAGGGTGACAATATACAGCTTTGACATACTCCTTTTCCTATTTGGAACCAGTCTGTTGTTCCATGTCCACTTCTAACTGTTGCTTTCTGACCTGCATACAGGTTTCTCAAGAAGCAGGTCAGGTGGTCTGGTATTCCCATCTCTTTCATAATTTTTCACAGTTTATTGTGATCCACACAGTCAAAGGCTTTGGCATAGTCAATAAAGCAGAAGTAGATGTTTTTCTGGAACTCTCGTACTTTTTTTTGATGATCCAGCAGATGTTGGCAATTTGATCTCTGGTTCCTCTGCCTTTTCTAAAACCAACTTGAACATCTGGAAGTTCTCAGTTCATGTATTGCTGAAGCCTGGCTTGGAGAATTTTGAGCATTACTTTACTAGCGTGTGAGATGAGTGCAAATGTGCAGTAGTTTGAGCATTCTTTGGCATTGCCTTTCTTAGGGATTGGAATGAAAACTGACCTTTTCCAGTCCTGTGGCCACTGCTGAGTTTTCCAAATTTGCTGGCATATTGAGTGCAACACTTTCACAGCATCATCTTTTATTTTATTTATTTATTTTATTGTGGTGGTTTTTGCCATACATTCACATGAACCAGCCATGGGTACACATGTGTTCCCCACTCCGAACCTCCCTCCCACCTCCCTTTTGAAATAGCTCAGCTGGAATTCTATCACCTCCACTAGTTTTGTTCATAGTGATGCTTCTTAAGGCCCACTTGACTTTGCATTCCAGAATGTCTGGCTATAGGTGAGTGATCACACCATTGTGATTATCTGGGTTGTGTAGATCTTTTTTGCATAGTTCTTCTGTGTATTCTAGCCACCTCTTCTTAATATCTTCTGTTTCTGTTAGGCCCATACCATTTCTTTCCTTTATTGTGCCCATCTTTGCATGAAATGTTCCCTTGGTATCTCTAATTTTCTTGAAAAGATCTCTAGTCTTTCCCATTCCATTGTTTTCCTCTATTTCTTTGCGTTGATCACTGAGGAAGGCTTTCTTATCTCTCCTTGCTATTCTTTGGAACTCTGCATTCAAATGGGTTTATCTTTCCTTTTCTCCTTTGCCTTTCACTTGCTTCTTTTCTCAGCTATTTGTAAGGCCTCCTCAGAGGCCTTTTTGCATTTCTTTTCTTGGGGATGGTCTTGATCACTGCCTCCTGTACAATGTCACGAACCTCCATCCATAGTTCTTCAGGCACTCTGTCTATCAGATCTAATCCCTTGAATCTATTTCTCACTTCCATTGAATAACCATAAGGGATTCGATTTAGGTCATACCTGAATGGTCTAGTGGTTTTCCCTACTTTCTTCAATATAAGTCTGAATTTGGCAATAAGGAGTCATGATCTGAGCCACAGATACATGTGTACATGTGACTGCATTGCTTTGCTGTATGCCTGAAACTAACACAACATTGCAAATCATCTATGCTCAGTATAAAATTAAAAAATTTAAATATAATAAATTTGCTTGATAAAATAAGACAATACATATCTTCTTGCATATTACTGAAGTCCCCAAATAAGTACCTGAAAACTGAAACACTTCTAAAGCAATGCTCCTCCATCACAACAGTTTGTAAAATCAGGGGAATGCCTCTAAGTGTAAGGCCATTCAAAGGTAGTAAGAAATCATTTTGGAATAAACATAAATTTGGGGCCTGATATTTGAGTTATGGAGAAATAAAAAGGAGTTAAGCCTTCTTTCCATCAATTATTTTTTAAAGCCACAGTTTTGAGATATAGTTCACAAGCCATAAAATTTACCCTTTTCGGGAACCCTCTTACACTGTTGGTGGGAATGCAAACTAGTACAGCCGCTATGGAAAACAGTGTGGAGATTTCTTAAAAAACTGGACATAGAACTGCCATATGACCCAGCAATCCCACTTCTGGGCATACACACTGAGGAAACCAGATCTGAAAGAGACACGTGCACCCCAATGTTCATCGCAGCACTGTTTATAATAGCCAGGACATGGAAGCAACCTAGATGCCCATCAGCAGATGAATGGATAAGGAAGCTGTGGTACATATACACCATGGAATATTACTCAGCCATTAAAAAGAATTCATTTGAACCAGTCCTAATGAGATGGATGAAGCTGGAGCCCATTATACAGAGTGAAGTAAGCCAGAAAGATAAAGAACATTACAGCATACTGACACATGTATATGGAATTTAGAAAGGTGATAACGATAACCCTATATGCAGAACAGAAAAAGAGACACAGAAATACAGAACAGACTTTTGAACTTTGTGGGAGAATGTGAGGGTGGGATATTTCAAAAGAACAGCATGTATACTATCTATGGTGAAACAGATCACCAGCCCAGGAGGGATGCACGAGACAAGTGCTCCGGCCTGGTGCACTGGGAAGACCCAGAGGAATCGGGTGGAGAGGGAGGTGGGAGGGGGGATCGGGATTGAGAATACATGTAAATCCATGGCTGATTCATATCAATGTATGACAAAACCCACTGGAAAAAATAATAATAATAATAATAAAAAAAAAATTAAAAAAAAAAAATTTACCCTTTTCTAGTATGCAATTCGGTTGTTTTTGGTATATTCACGGAGTTGTACAACTATCAGCATTATGTAATTTCAGATTATTTTCATTACTGCAAAAAGAAATTTGTACCTATTAGCAGTCACTCCCCAACTCCCCCTCCCCTTGGCACCTGGCAGCCACTAATCTGCTTTCGGTTTCCATGGATTTACCTATTCTGTACATTTCATGTACATGGAATTACATAACATGTGACCTTTTGTAACTGGCTTCTTTCACTTAACATAATATTATCAAGGTTCACCCATTCTGTAGCATTATCAGTACTTCATTCCTTTCTTATTGCTGAATATCCCGTTGTATAGCTATACCATATTTTGTGTATCCATTCATCAGTAGATGGACATTTGGACTGTTCCTACTTTTAGGCAGTTGTGAATAATGCTGCTGTGAATACTCATGTACATGTCTTTGTGTGGCTCTGGATGCTGGGAAAGATTGAGGGCAAGAGGAGAAGGGGGAAACAGACAGTGAGATGGTTGTATGACATCACTGACTCAACAGACATGAGTTTGAACAAACTTCAGGAGTCGGTGAAGGACAGGGAAGCATAGCATGCTGCAGTCCATGGGGTCACAGACAGTTGGACAGGACTTAGTGACCGAACAACAACAATTTGTTAATAATTACTTTTTAAAATTGTCTTTCTTTAAAAAGGAAATATATACCTATGGGATAAAAAATTCCCAAATAGTATAAGCATACAATAAAAAGTAAGTATCTTTCCCATCCTTGACCTCAGTCATCCTCCTCAGACAAATCACTATTCAAAGATATTTTATGCATTTAAACACTGTCAATAAAGAACTCATTTTCCACGAGGGTAAAAAAAAAAAGTTACCTCAATCACACAAACATATTAATTTATTTTAGCTTTAAAAATTATCAGGAAATTGATCACACAATGAAAGGAAATTTTTAAAGTTGATATTTGTTTTTAAATCAAAGAACAGACTAGATAGAACCTGATTTCTTAAAACGTCTAGTCCCATGATTCCAAAGGGTGCAGTGCCATTTAGAAACCAATAGAGGGTGACACTTCTCTTTCATTTAGAAGGAAATGCCATTTATTTCTAGAAAAGTTGTTTTCAAAAGAAAGATGATATATTGATCTATTCCAATTGATATATTAACAAAATTCACTTTATTAGCTGATACGTCTTCTAATTTGCCAAATTTCCTTTAAAATAATGGCTCCTAAACTACTTCTGACTTTTAAAAATCTTCACACTTTTAATTAACACTAATCACACATATACAATAGAGATCTATGGTACTTTATAATATACTTGTTAGCTGAATTCAGAATTTGATCAGGGCTACAATACAACTTTTATGGGCTGCTTTCTCTATTAAAAATATTAAAAATCACACTGTATGACTCATTTGGTATAAAGACAAATATATCAATAATAACCTAATGTACAATATACACTATTAAATAACAATCTAGTGTATAGTATACACTATGGGATTCCCTAATGGCTCAACAGATAAAGAATGCGTCTGCAATGCAGGAGATGCAGGTTCAGTCTCTGGGTTGAGAAGATCTCCTGGAGGAGGAAATGGCAACCTACTGCAGTATTCTTGCCTGGAAAATTCCATGGACAGAGGAGTCTGGCAGGCTACAGTCCATGGGGTTGCAAACAGTTGGGCATGACAGTGTGCACTCAAACCCATAATATACACTATAATATATATTTTAACATTTTCTTTAACCTGAAAGTTCATTGTTTTCTTCTGATTTTTAAAAGAAAACAGTTTTATGAACCATCTATGAATATTATGGTCCCTAAGCACTGTACCTACTGTGTATAATGGATCAGGTAGCCCTGAGAATGATATGGAAAAAACCAGAATCATTGCATTATTTTGAGCCAAGAGAAGAAGGGGTGGTCTGCAGCATAAGAATCATGTCTTGGCCCTACTGTGGGGTCTCCAGCCCTCTGCGCTGCTCACAGCTCCAGAATGTCCCTCCTTCCCCTCAGAACTTGGACCCAGACCCTGCACTCTGCAGGAAGTGGCTGATGACAGCCCAGGACTAGCGTGTCCACTTTCAAGACACAGTCTTTCAAATTCAGTAAAGTGTTCTGAATTTGCCACTAGTTTTGACTTGGAATGAAGGTTTCCTGTGTCTGCAGGCAGGTCCATCTGCAGAGCCGACAATGTGACATGTCTGTCATGTGGATCCTCCTTAACCGAGCAAAGAGATCTTACTTAGGTCTGCGTGGTACCCAAATACATGGTTATTTCAATCAGTTAGACGACTGATTTGCTATTTGAGCATTTGTTTTATGCGATACTAAGTGACTCTTTGCCTATGGTGTTTAGGTATTTTATACATATATATATATACACACACACACATATATATCTTCATTCTGAAAGGCAGATACATGAATGATTATTAAAGAAGCAATGAAGTCAAATGTTTCTCCTCTCTGTCCTCCTTCAAGTACACCCCCATCCTGTATCTATTCATAGGTACCAACAGCTAAAGGAAGATATTTAAGATTTAAACTTTGTACTGAATTCACTCAATGTTACAAATTATTCCAGACACTCCCCTTAGTTGCTGGAGAAGGTGCATTCTCCTCCTTTCCAATGCTTTTAGGTGAGTATAAATGAGATGTACCAACTGAAGTGTTACATAAGTTATTTCAGCACATAAGAGACTACTTGGCCAAATGCGAACAGTGGTAAGAATGGAGTCAAATATTTTATTATCTGGTAGGTACTTTAGAAAGTCTCGAAAATTTCCCTTTGTAGAAATAGTTTCTACTAGCAATAAGTTGAATCTCTTTGCTGGGTGGCATTTATCTTTTCAAACTCAGCTAGGACAAACAATGGTCCTCTGGAGCCTGGAGGCAGAGTTTCCACAAGATGTGAAACTTCGTGTTTTCTGCGGTCTGCGACTCCCAGGCCCTATAGCGCCCGCCATTTTTCTCTAGACTAACTCTATGGAAATTGCAGGCTGAACAGAAGTAATGCTACCAATCATACAAGGGAAACAACTGTAATTGCCAAAGATTGCTCATAAAATATAATAAGCTTTGAAATGTAGGAAGAAAATTCAACTCATTGTTTGAAATCTTGGGAAATTATTCAAAACAAGGCATTCTATATGAGTATGGGGTTTGCAAACTAAAGTTAAAAGAGAATCTTGTAATGTTATTACCTGCCTTAAAAGGAAAATATGTCGTTCATATTTTAGTTTGCTTGATTGGGATAGCTATATTGGAAGCATGAAAGCAAATTAAGTAGTATATTACTTACTCTTAAGAAAAATGGAAACTTTTTCCCATAAAATCCAACTCTGAAGAACTCTGGTTCAAGACGCTGCTGGTCCATAATTTTGTCATACAAAGAGGCTTCCATCATCTAGCAAAGAACAGGGGGTGTTTTAATCATTTTATCTCATCTTTTAGCTCCACCACTTTATAGAAGAGGATATTTCCTCTATAAAAAAAGGAGAACGTCACTTTCGTTCCATTTGCAGAAAAGAAGGTTGACTCCTTTTCTACGCTTTAAGGCAGAGATCAGCAAACTTACTCTGTAAATGGCCAGACAATAAATATTTCAGACCTTACAAGTCACCTGGTACCTGTCAAAACTACTCAATTCTGTGAGGTCCACAGGCTGTAGTTTCCTGACCTCTGCTTTGAAGGATCGAGTATATTACTACTTGTTCTCACCAGAGGAAATGATTTCTATGCATGTAGTCTATCAAAATATTTTCTTCATAATAAAAATTAACATGAAGGCAAAATCTTTCTGGAGAATTCTTGTACTCACCTGAGCATTCAGCTCTCCTAGGTCATGGTAATTCAGGACATCTGGAAGATGTAACCTTGTACAGGTTGAATGGGGATAAACCAACAAACCAAACGGGGCCCATAGTGAAAGTGCTGTGGGAGCTGAAGGCTGTTAACTGTGTCTTTGATGAGGTTGGAAGCATGAAGTACATAAAGATAATGGCTTTCCATTCATGGTATTATCATCCCCAGGGTTTCCAGAGAAAGACTAACATTGCAATTGAAAATATCTCCCCTTTCTCCACCCCCAGTAATAACACCCAAAAGAGCACTTGGCATGAAGTGCAAAGCTTTGGGTTTATAAAAATCTTAGTGACTATGGCACCCAAGAGCCCTCACAGGTAAACATTGTAACCTCGTGTCTGTTCTGGGGACAGGATGCAAAGAGAAGCACAGGGACATTTTTATATGAAACTGCAGTGCCTGCCAAAGCCAGCGTGATGGGCTGAAGTTAAAACAAGGCTTTTCCTCCTTGGTTTTCCTGTTATGAGAAATATCGATGAACTCCTGACATGAAACAGTATGCCCAAAATACAGGGCTGGCTCCTGCCAGAGGAAGAAGTTACTTGTGGTATAAGGGATACTGGGTTGTTAAAGGTTTATGAGTATCATCTCTTATATTGCTACCTTGGAATGAAAAGGTAATATCATCATTTTTTAAAATATATATGTATATGCATATGTATATATAATCTGACGATCCTGTTTAAGAAGCCCTGAAGATCTTCAGTGTAACACGATGATATCACATGTTTGACCTGACAAGAATAAGGATGTGGAGTACCAGAGGGACTTGCTTGAACCTTCAAGAAGAGAAGGTATTGAGTTAGCCAAAGTTCATTTGGGTTTTTGTATGATGTTTCACAAAAACCCAAGCAAACTTTTTGGCTACCTCAATATAAAAGATTTGGTTTAGGGACACAGAATATTAAACTCCTTGAGCTCTTGGGTACTAAGACCTTGGTTTCAGTTTTAGCAAATAAAAACATATTTCTGAAGCTAAAAAGATTTGATACCTACAGAAGTTAGCCCCCAAATCTTTCAAAATGTGTCAGCTAGCCATTTCTGCTATTTTACTGCACAGATGATGGGACTAAGAATGGAATATTATTGAGATTTGTGTCCAAGTGATAAGCTCTTCCAACAAAAAGTATTAATCCTGTGTTAAATTTTATATTTCAGATGTAGTGTTTAGAATAGATCAACAGCTTACAATTTGCATATTAATCAAAAGCATCACACAGGTCAACATGCTATTCCTCTGGATAAATAGAGGAGTATGCTTCAGAGGAAAGGTATCTTTCAAAACCTTTCTACAAGACACATTAAGACGATCACAAAGTTGACTTCCTAGCACCATGTGGGGAAGTTAATCTAAAAAAGGATTCCATAACCTGATTAGGATGCATGCAGGTACCTTACCCTCATCTTGCTCAGGTTTCTGTAATCATAGTAACTTTCATACTGCTCTGCAATCTTCCGGCACAAGATGATGCCATTCTCCCAACACTGTGGACAAGTGAATGTCATAAATGTTAATAATCTCATGGCATTTACTAATTTCCACCCAGAGGTCAAGAGGGGACCACTCTCAGATGATCAAGCCTTACTTCTTAACCTTTGAAACCTACCCTTAATAGGACCACTGCAATTTTAAGCATGAGAACAGAATGTAATTAACAAGTTCATTATTAAAAATATTTAGAGAGTTGAAAATGATAACCTACAAGTCATTAACATATGGTGCAAAAACAACATTTCATGGTATCATCTCAAAACTATTATCCTGAAGATGTGGTGTACACACACACACATATACACTAGACTATTAGTCGACCATCAAAAAGAATGAAATAATGCCATTTGCAGCAACATGGGTGGACCTAAAGACTATCACGCTAAGTGAAGTAAGTCAGAGAAAGATAAATACCATATGATATCACTTATGTGGAATCTAAAATACAACACATATCAACACACCTGTGAAACAAAAACATACTCACAGACATGGGAACAGACATGTGGCTGCCAAGCAGGGGTGGGGAAGGAATGGATGGATGGATTGGGAGTTTGGGATTAGCAGATGCAAACTAGTACATATAGGATGAATAAACAACAAGGTCCTATTGTGTGACACAGGGAACTATATCCAACATCCCATGACAAACCGAAATGGAAAAGAATATGAAAAAGAATATATATATGTGTACAGATGAGTCACTTTGCTGTACGGAAGAAATTAACACAACACTGTAACTCACTACACTTCAATAAAATGAAAAAAAAATAAAGTAATAATTTATAGGTAAAAAATAAACAAAATGATCATACTGAAATAACTGCAATTCCACAATGGCCAAGGAGATGAATGAGCAGCCCCTTAGGGCTGGGGTAGGGGGAACTGCCACTGACCCTTAAGGTCCAATTATCCACAGCTGGCTCAGTGGATTCCTTGTTGGCCCAAGTGTACTTGTAAACTGTAAGGGTCTAAGCCAGCTAGTTACTGTCAGCAGAAATGCAAAAATTCTTTGATCTAGCTCAGATGTCTGCAAATTTTTCCACCAAAGAGTAAATGCTTTAGGTGTTGTGGGTCAAACAACCTTTGTCACAACTTCCATTAAACTATGAAAACATCCGCAGACACACATGAGCTTGGCTGTGTTCCAATAAAACTTTATTGAGAACTGAAATATGAATTTCATATAATTTTCACAGGCCAAATACCATTCTTCTTTTGAGTTCTTTTGACCATTTAAAAACATAAAAGTGATTCTTAGTTTGTGGGCTGAACTGAAACAGGCAGTGAGCTGTTTGACCCATGGGCCATAGTCCCCAAGTCCTCATAAAGCACAGACTCCTGGGAATGGGCCAAGAGAGGTTCTGTAACAGCTTATTTTACAGGTGGAAAGTTTACTGTGGGAGGACACAGAGGCATTTCTTTGCTATTAACGCAATGAACAATATGTCAGGGTAGTTAGATAAATAATAGAAGAGGATAGGAAAGAAGCAATTCCCTTGCATCAAATTTTTAGGAGTACCCAATTATGTTTTATAAAAGAATGACAGCCACTGGGTGTATTTTCATTTCCTGTTTAACCTTGGCACTTTGAAAGATATATTTAAATCTAAGACATGTATCACCAAAGCATCCAAGTGTTCAAATCAACTGGGGTCAGATTCACGTTTTTTTTTCAAGAGCATTGCAAACCCTTGAAGAGGGAGCAGGTGGCAGGGAGGTGACATGCTGAATTGCTTTATTAGCTCAGGGAGGTTTTCAACACCCCATGGCAACTCTGAGTACATGACGGGATGTCATAAAATTCTGTAAATAAATTTAGTTTCATTTATTTCACCTTAAAAAAAGTGGACTGGGACAGAATACTATGTGCCAGTTTGGGGAGGTAGGGGAGGTGTGATAGGGGTTTTTCAGATAATAAAATGCCTGGATGTTGAAACTTCTAGATGAGGATCTCTCAAGGTGGGGTACAAGTTCATACACACTGGAATTTTCTGGAGTCCTCATTAAAATTGCAGAATCCCCTGGTCCAAGCGAGACCTACTTAATCAGAATTCACAGGAGTAGGGCCTGGGATCTTAATTTCAGTCAACTCTTGGGAGTCGTTAGTGCACTGAAAATTTGAGGGCCCCTGCTTGAAGAGGTGGCCATCAATGAACTAGAAATAAAGGAAATGTGACAGTCACCTTGGGAAGGGACACAGGTGGCTGGGGCCACTTACCTTGCCTCTGTCAAAGTTCTGGATGATGGCGAGGTGCAGGTGCTCCTTGCGCTGCCATTCCGTTTGCATGGGGTAGGTCAGGAACTCCCGGAGGGGCCGGTCAGACCATTCCAGCAGCTCATCATATAACAACAGCGTATACGCAGCCTCTGAAAGACAAGCGGGAAGGTGAGGATCGAGACAGGACCCCCGTGCAGCTGGCTCAGGACAAGCTGGATTAAGCACTTTTTTCTGAATTTCACGATACTGAAGAACACATGTCCAGGACATATGCAATGGAAGGTGAGTGAACGAGAAGTGCCTCGGGAGATGGAATTACCGGAGACTTGTGTTTGATCTTTTGGTTCTCTTTTTCTTCTCTTTCCTTCCCGTCTATGTTTCCCCCTACTGTTCATATGTACTAGCATAATAAAAATGTTTAAGGATAGCTCTGTAGCTGATTCAAAATGTAGGGGAGACACGCTTTCATTTGCTGCATAGGTTCCCTGGTGAATCCCGTGGCAGGGGACTATGGGCAGTCTCCACAGGGCACGCTGTGTTGTTTGTTGTTCAGTCACTCTGCCGTCTTCACCCCTCTGCGACCACATGGACTGCAGCACGCCAGGCTTCCCTGTCCTTCACCATCTCCTGGTGTTTGCTCACACTCGTGTTCATTGAATCGGTGATGCCATCCAACCATCTTGTTCTCTGTCGCCCCCTTCTCCTGCCATCAATCTTTCCCAGCATCAGATTCTTTTCCAGTGAGCCAGCTCTTCACATCAGATGGCCAAAGTATTGAAGCTTCAACATCAGTCCTTTCAATGAATATTGAGGATTGATTTACTTTAGTATTGATTTGACCCTACTGGTGTGATCTCCTTGCTGTCCAAGGGACTCTCAAGAGTCTTCTCTAACACCACAGTTTAAAAGCAACAATTCTTTAGCACTCAGCCTTGTTCATGGTCCAACTCTTACATCCATACATGACTACTAGAAAAACCATAGCTTTGACTATATGGATCTTTGTTGGCAAAAAAAGGGCATGCTGAAGAAATAAAAAATGATAGCTCAATTCTCTTGACTAATAAAAGGCTGAAAAATGTGAATGTGATACAGTGAGTCCCCTATATACAAATGAGTTCTGTTCTGCGAGTGTGTTCTTAAGTGTAATTTGTTCCTAAGTTCACAAAGTTAGCCTAGGTACCCAACAAACATAATCAGCTTTATAGTGCTGTACTGTAATAGGTTTATAATACTTTTCACACAAGTAATACATTAAAAAAACACACACAAAATAAAGAAAACATCTTTAATCTAAAGTGCAGTATCTTGAAAGTACAGTAGTATGGTACAACAGATGGCACACAGGGGCTGGCATCGAGTGAACAGGCAAGAAGAGTTACTCACTGGAGAAGTGAGAGGAGGTGGGAGATGGCAGAGCTGAAGGATCGTCAGCAATAGGAGACGGAGGGCAAGCTGTCATTTCACTCACGCTGACACTGATGGAACACATGTTCACATCTTTGAAAGTTCGTATGTAGGGGACTTATTGGATATGTGTGTGGGGGGTATCAGGGTACAGACAGAATGTAGAAGGGGAAAAGCTAGAGAAAAGCTGAGTTCAGAGAAGAAAAACTTTTAAAATCTTTTAACAGCCAACAGAGAAAGGACCAGAAAGGGTAGAAGTATTGGGTAAGAAGAGTGTGTGTGTGTGTGTGTGAGAAAGAGAGAACAACTGGGTGGGCTGTGTACTCTGACACCCCATCTGGCTGGCCCCACAAAGCTTCAGTAATGGTCACTAAAGTCATGACATGTTTGGTGTAGTGGGAATTTCCTGGGGAAGCATGTAAAGGGATGCCATTCTATCCACGTGCATAGAAACGGTGACCCACAGGCTTAAGCACGGTTGACAGGTGATGTATTTAATAGGATACTTGCCATTCTGCAGGTCTCTTCTTTTCCTGAGCCATAAATATGGCCAAATACATCAAGAATGGGAACCAGAATTCACTGTCCCTGATGAAAGACTATAAAAATTTTTTTCACCTGACACTGTAACAGCCAACTTATTTACTAAACTGAATAAAATGATAAAACCCTTATGTTAGGTATCCATTTACCTACCATCCCCACACATGTCTGAAATGACACAGTAGTAACTTTTAATACAATATCCATAAATGGTAATTCTTTTTCTTCACTTATTTGCTTTAAGGATAACTACACATAAGGCTCCTAAGTAACAAGTTACGTTCCAGTACTGTGGTCTGGACATCTCAATGTATAAAATATAGCTGTGATAAGAAAGGCCTGGGTCCCATCACTATTCTCTTGTTTCTTAAGTGTAGTCCTGTAAGGCACAGGTTCTGGCTGGGTTTGCCTCTAATTACCTTTGGTGAGCTCAACCCAGTAACTTCAACAATTGCAGCAAAACTTTTCATCACCCACCAGCAGTCTCTTATCCCCCAGCATCCAGTGTGCAAGCTGTTACTAATACAAGTTTTCTCTACTGTAAATGATCACATTGCTCCCATGATTAAAACAAGTCAATGATTCTCAGTAACTATCAACAATAGAATGAATTTAGACTTCCTAAAGTGACACAGAAGGCCGCCCACGATCTGGTCCCTCCACTCACATTTTCCCAATGTCCCCACTTATGATGGGTAAGAAGGAGCCTGCTACTATGAGCCTGCTACTGTCTCCCTAAAAAGCCTCCAGCCCCCGGACCCCATCATCACTTTTGCTGAATGAAACATGATGCATCCTGATTCAGAGGTGGCTGCCTGTCAGGGACACAGGCGCCTTCCACTGCATGGACACGGGGCAGGCCCTTTCCTGGGGTGAGATGGACAGAGCGAATGTCTGCTGGAGGGTGTCGATTAATCAGTGGATGTAGAAGCAGCCAAATCTGCCATGACGTGGGTTGCCATGGAAGACTGCTTTGCAGGGGACAAGACAGATGATGATGATAACAAGATCATCAGAGCTATGCCGTATTTGAACAGCATCCTCATTTTCCCTGAGGCCTCCTGAGATCACTTCCTAATCTTTAATTACCCACATACCCTTATAATGCCAAGCATCTAAGAAAACCCTAAGGGCATCTTTGTTTTTCTGTCCACACTCTTTGCTCCTGTCACCTGAACAAACTACGACTCCTCTCCCTTATCACACCAACCCACACCTGGGGTCCTTCACAGCCTGTTCCTTCAAGCCTTTAGCTGCTGAATAATTCCTATTTTCTCTTAATGACACAGCTCCAGAATGATCATCTTTGCCTCTCAGATTTCTTTTGTATCTCCCTGAGCTCTCAAAAAATATCCTTGAGATTAACCATGCCACAGTGTAAAGGTGGAATAGTGAGTGGGGAGGTCAGAGGGAACCCCTTCCCACATCTCAGCTGCCCGCAGGGAGGGACCAAAAAGGCAATGAAGGTCAAATTCACACAGAGAGAAAGTAGCATGGTGGTGCCAGAGATGGGGGAGGGGAAAATGGGAAGTTACTATTTAATGCATACAGGGTTTCAGATTGGGTGGATGAAGAAGTTCTGGAGACAGATGGTGGTGATGGTGGCCCAACAACATGAATGCACTTAATGGCCACTGAAGTGTACACTGAAAAATGGGTAAGATGGCAAATTTTATGTTATGTACATTTTGCCACAATAAATAAAATGAAAAGAGGGGGGAGTAATGAAGTGTTTCTAATCTGTAAACTGCTGTTCAAGTAATGTTTGCCCTGGAAAGGTCCAAGGGATGGCTGGAAGGTCAGGTGTGGGTGAGCTGCCCCTGAGAAGGGTGGGAAGAAGGGAAGGGAAAAAAACTCGCAGGTTTTTTTGTACAGTTCTTCTGTGTATTCTTGCCACCTTAATCTCTTCTGTTTCTGTTAAGTCCTTGCTGTTTCTGTCGTTTGTTGTATACATCTTTGCATGAAATGTTCCCTTGGTATCTCCAATTTTCTTCAGGAGATCTCTAGTCTTTCCCATTTTATTGTTTTCCTCTATTTCTTTGCATTGTTCACTTAAGAAGGTTTTCTTACCTCTCCTTGCTATTCCCTGGAACTCTGCATGGCAGAAAGCGAAGAGAAACTAAAGAGCCTCTTGATGAAGGTGAAAGAGGAGAGGGAAAAGGCTGGATTAAAACCCAACATTCAAAAAATTAAGATCAAAGCATCTGGTCCCATCACTTCATGGTACAGAGATAGGGAAAAAGTGGAAACAGTGGCAGATTTTATGTTCTTGGGCTCCAAAATCACTGCAGATGGAGACTGTAGCCATGAAATTAAAACATGCTTACTCTTTGGATGAAAAGCTATGACAAACCTAGACAGTGTGTTAAAACGCACAGACATCATTTTGCTGACCAGGGTCTGGTTTAGTCAAAGCTATGGTTTTTCCAGTAGTCATGTATGGATGTGACAGTTGGACCATACAGAAGGCTGAGTGTCAAAGAATTGATGCTTTTGAACAGTGGTGCTGGAGAAGACTCTTGAGAGTCCCTTGGACAGCAAGGAGATCAAACCAGTCAATCCTAAAGGAAATCAACCCTAAATATTCACTGGAAGGACTGATGCTGAAACTGAAGCTTCAATACTTTGGCCATCTGATGTGAAGAGCTGACTCACTGGAAAAGAATCTGATGCTGGGAAAGATTGATGGCAGGAGGAGAAGGGGGTGACAGATGATGAGATAGTTGGATGACATCACCAACTCAATGGACATGAGTTTGAGCAAACTCCAGGAGATAATGAAAAACAGGGAAGCCTGGCGTGCTTCAGTCCATGGGGTCACAAAGAGTCAGACATGACTTTAGTGAATGAACAACAACTGGCAGGCCAGCAGAGCAAGCTGACAAATGACTGGTGGGTGACATGGGAAAGTGTGAAAGCAAGTTACACCTGGATCAGAATTTGATTCCGGAAGATAACGATGTATATCAGGGGTAAACGGGTGTGTGTGAAGGAAACTGCAGAAAACGTTCATTAAAGGAAATGCATGCCTCTGAGGTGTCAGCAACAGACTACTGAGGTTTTTGGAAAACATCGGCACATCAAAGATGTTTTATTACAATATGTTGCATGTTTATTCCTATGTATCTTTAGAAGACTGTATTACATACTGAAAAGAGAAAGATGACTCACATCCAAAATTGTGAACAATGTATTTAAAGGTGTTTATAATTTTGAACAAAAGGCCATCTCACATAATTAAATATGGGCCATCTCATTCCATCATTTTGAGAATTGCACAGGGAAGATATCAATATGCAGAAAGAAGTAACACAGGATAAATGTGGAGACGAATCATGCAATGGAGGGCATTGTCACAGAGGGCTGGAAAGGGTTAAGCCATAAGAAACAAATCCTGTAAAGACAGAAGTTTTTCCATCAATTCCACTTTCTCCAAGGACCCACAGAAATGAGGACAGAGGAGAAATGAGTAAAATGTTATATGGGAAAATAACTTATTTCTTATGGCTTTGGGGAACATAAAAACTCCAAGCTGAGTAAACAAATTAAAGAAAAAAGATTTACACATTTTCAAAATTTAAGGTGACAGATTTGGAGTTTCAGAAAACCAAAATATATCTGTTACATATCTGCAAGAGCTTGTCCTCACTTCCCTCTCTTATGTCTTCTGTTTTTTTGTTTTTTTTTTTATGGGCTCCAAAATTAAACAAGTCTACCAGATTGTTTTCACAGATAAAAAAACAAAAAACAGGTTACCATTTTTCTAATATTAGCTACAAACTACTTTAAAATGACTGCTTAAACTTCTAGACAACAGAGTCAGCTAAAAAATCTTGGTTTATTTTATCAAGACTATCAGGACGTCTGTGTGAGGAGATACTGGGGCTTCCTTGGTGATTGAGGAATTAACAATATTAAAGGAGGAAAATCTGCTCTTGGGGTGTTAAAATCTGAGTGCATTCTTAGTAATGCATTTATCTAAATCTCACAGCACTAGGCACTAATCTAAGAACTGAGAAGACTAAGAAGAAAATATCATCTCTGTCCTCAAGGAATTTACCCTTCAACTAAAGATCTCTCAGCCTACCTACCTACCTGCTTGTCAACACTCACACACACACACATTTGTTATATAACTATGAATAAAATGATATGATAAATACTTGAATGGAAACCTGAAAAAACTGCAATGGGAAAAGAGTAGGAAACATTAATTCAGCCCATGGCAGGGGGTGCGAGCTCATGGAGTTGGTGAGGGAGAGAGAAGGAAGATAAAGGCTTCATGAAAAAGATGACATAGGAGCTGGCTCTGAAGGATAAAAAGAACGAACACAGTATTAGAGGTAAACAAGAATACATTAGGCTGAATGGACAGGTGTTGCTTCAATTATGATGGGCCTTGAACAAAGACTTTGAGCTTTACTTTGTAGAAGACATAAATTGGTAGAGTTACATCTAGAGAAGGGGGTGACAAAGTTTTTTCTCAAAGGATCAGACAGTCAAAAATTTAGGCTTGTAGGACACACAGTCTTTGTTGCAACTACTCAACTACGCCATTTGAGTGCTACAACAACCATACACAATATGTAATTAAGTGGGTGTGGCTGGAGTTTTAATAAAACATTCTTTAAAAAATCAAATGACAGGTCTGCAGGTTGAAGTCTACTGATCCCTGCTCTAGTGAATAACTCGGGATAGTTAAGAAGCAGTCGGGATGGGGAATACATGTAAATCCATGGCTGATTCGTGTCGGTGTATGACAGGGACCACTACAATGTTGTAGAGTGGTTAGCCTCCAACTAGTGAAAATAAATGAAAAAAAAAATAGCAAAGTGTGAACAACAACAACAAAAAAAAGAAGCAGTCCAAGAGAGAGACGATGAAGGCCTGATTGAGGCAGTGAAACTGGAAACAATAAGAAAGGATATGGCTTTCATTTTTAGGAAGCAGAACCAATAGCACCTCATGAATGAGAGGTATCAAAGATATCATAAAGGTCTCCGGTCTGAGTCAAGAACTGGAAACTTTTAACTTTTAAGCAATGCTCTTAACGGATATAGTGGAACCTAGCTAGAGGCATGCTTAAATCTTGGGAACATGAGCATCACTTCAGAAAGTGTTCCTTTACTCTTTCAAAGCTGGCAGAGGAACCAAGATTCAGGAGTTCCTTGGAAGAACAGCGTGCCAAAAAACTAAGATTTGTAATTTCTAAATCCAATTAAAGGGTTCTCATTCTGGTTAAGACGTGGTATGCACATTTTAGTGTATTTTTCTCACTGATTCAACTAAAAGCCCAAGACAGAATATATAAAGCAACTGTTAGAGAATTCTGAAAAGTAAACGAGAAGGTAGACAAAACAGGAAAATCAATACTCAAAGGAGGATGACAGAGTGGTGAGCTCCTGGTTTTTACCTTTTTGCCTTTTATATCTCCAGGCTTAGCCTTCCCTGTTTCTTATAACTTCGAATGGAAAACAGACAGAAAAAGCTCCTCTAGTCAGAGAACTGGGAAAAGGACCTTCTGTGCGATGGAGTACTTTGTGTTCTTCGGGTCCACTCTGAGACCCAGGAACAAAGCTGCAAACCCGCACTGTGACATGAGGGGCAGTCACAGTGGCAGCTTCCATCTTTCTATTTTCTTTCACTGCCTTCCCCCTACCAGGGAGGCCGACTATACATAGTAGATCATCGTGTGGAGGATCAAGTCTTGGCTCTGAGTCCTCGGCTCTGATGAAGCGAGAGTATCGGGAAAAGGAGCCCTTGCGAGATGCTAAGAGTGAGAAAGAGCAGAGGGAGCAAGGAGATGGAGAAAGGAATCTTCAAGTTATGTGTATGACTTCCTGGGCTCACCCTTAAGCTGTACACGTATAGAATGAATCAGAATCAACATAACAAAGCTTTTGATAAATGAACTATGGTATAGATAACTGTCCTTGTCCCAGGCTCTCCCCAGGGGGCACACAAGCAGGAAGGACCACGGAAGTGCAGCAAAGGCTTTGAAAACTAAACCGACCTTCAAAAGGTAACTCGGGACTTTAAGTCTGAACTTAGCTGGATTGATTTTCTTAAGATTTTAACAAAACCCAGAATCTCACAATATTCAAAATGTCTGGGAAACAATCCAAAATTACTTGACATTCAGAGAACCAGGAAGACTAAATAAATCTCAGAGGGAAAAAGCAATTAACAGATGCCAACTCTAAGATGATTCAGTTGTTGAAATTATAGGCAAATACTATGAAACAGCTATTATAACCGTGCTACTTGAAGTAAAAGTGAACACTTGTGAAATGAAGAGAAAAATACAAATTTTTGCAAAGCCATTGAAGCTATTAAAAATAACTAAATAAACTTTTAGACAAATAATAAAAAATTAAAAAAATTAAAACTTTACTGGAAGGGCTCCGTAGTTGAATGGAAATGATAAAGAAGAGCCAATGAACTTGAAAATGGATAAATGGAAATTATCCAATCTGAAAAACAGAAAGAATAAAAAAATTGAAACCCCCCCCCCCACAAAACAGCACCCCAGGAAATTATAGAACAATACCAAATGGTCTAACATCCATAAAACTGGAGTCCCAAAACAGAGAATCAGTGCAGAAAATATATTTGAAGAAATAATGCCTGAACATTTCCCAAATTTGGTGAAAGAAATGTTTAGAGATCCAAGAGGCTCAGCAAACCCAACCAGGATAGACTTAAAAAAAACCATGCTGATATATATATATATCATAATTGAAGTGCTGAAAAACAAAGACAAAGTCTTAAAGGCAACCAGAGAAAATTACACATTACATACAGGGGAACAATTTAAATGACTACAACTCTCATCAAAAACAATGGAGGCCAAAAGAAAATAAAAGTTTTAAAGTACTGATACAAAGACACTGTCCAACTGTATCCAGCAAACATTTCCTTCAGGGATAAAGGTAAAATAAAGATGAAGGACAACTAAGAATTCTTCACTACTAGATCTGTTCTAAAAGAAATACTATAACAAGTTCTGGAGATTGAATGAAAATGTTAACAGAGGAAAATTGAGAATTTCATGAGTGAAGAAAGAGCAACAGGAATGGTAAATATTTGAGTAAATATAATAGATAATTTTTATCCTCTTAAATTCTTTAAAATAGGTATGACTTAAAAATTATGACACTGTACAATGGAATTTTTCAATGTACATACATATATGCTTATGACTATTACAATGTCCAGTGGGGAGGTTGTAAAGTTCCTATATTTAACTTGAAGTGGTGAAATACTAACTCTAAACAGACTGTGAAAAGCTAGGTGTGTATTTTATAAACCACTCAAAAACCAATCCCAAAGCCAACTCCTAAAAAATTACGTAAATAGATATAGTAAAGAAAATACATATATATTCCAGTTCCAAATTCCAATTTTAAAAGGAGAAATGGCTGAGTCTTCAGCTCTAATTTAAAAAACAGAGGAATTATATTTAGTATAACAATGACCAGCCCACTTCCCCCAACGCAAGTCAAAAGACACAATTACCTGTGAAATTCTGTGCTTTGAGGTGCAGATCATAGAGTTTGTGGATGTAGCGTATATACATCTCCTCTTTGTTCAGTTCAGTCTTATAGAAGTTCTAAGAGAAAAAAAAAAAAGAGTATAAGTATGGATAATTTTTCAACAGTTAGGTTGGCAGGTATCTACCCTTTACTCTGCTTGAAGTTTCATGTCTTTAACCAAGAAAACAGACAAATTTTTCATACAAATGTCTTACAAAATTAAGTAAGGGACACAGTCATTCATGTATATATATATATATATATATTTGACATTTCTTTCATTTTATTTTGGCTGTGCCACATGGCATGTGGAATCTTAGTCCCCTGACTAAGGATAGAACCCGCACTCCCTGCATTGTTAGTGCAGTCTTAACCTTTGGACTGCCAGTCAAGTGCAAAAGACAGTGACGTATCTTTAATTCAACACTGTCTGTATTAAAAATTACCTACCAATAACTGGATAGGCTGGTAACTCCTGGGGGGATGTTATTACCACTGATTCATATTTCTTTTGTTACTTTCTATTGTTTTTGGTTAAGTTTAACTGCCAATGAACTACTCTAAAAATTCAACTAAAATATTAAAAATATGTTAAGATATTAACCTATTTATTACATTTGATCACTGATAGTCAAAGGATAATTTCTTTCATCTTAAAATTATTTTATGGTGAATTAAAGGTTTCCAGTTTATGGCTACAACATAAAGGGATTTGTAAGAGATTTTATTTCAAATTATTGCTACAAGGGCAGGCTTACTGGAAATATTTGGTTTATGAAAACAAAGTATCTGGATATTATCTAAACTTCTCTAAAATGTTTAACATTCATCATCAAAAACTCAACTTTCACTTAACTGAACACATTATGTTGTCATTTTAAATGTTTACATTACAGGTCGCCACATCTATTTATCAATATCAGTTTTCTAACATAGGAAGTATGTTAGTCCTCACTGAACTTTGTAAACATAGGAGCAAAAGTGTAAGAAGTTGGAATTCAGCAAAAGCATGAGGCTGTGAGGCACTGTATAAGGCTCCTTCAGCAAGCAGATCACTGCAGATATTATGAAATCTCTGCTCACAGCCATCTGAACCGCTATCATTACTATTGCTATTATTGTGACAGATGCTACTTGGTGTGGAGAATGAAAAATGAATAGTGATGGGGAGACAAATCTGTGGACTTGAAGGAGTAACAGGTTTTTCTGGGGGGAAAGGCCAGGAATTTTAAACATTTCTAAAGTTGATTAGCTAGAGAGGGCTTTGGTTACAGACCAAACTAGCCAGTGTGGCTGCTTAACTGTGCTCGGGCTTGAAGCCTGAGGGCCTCCTGTCAATGTGCTTTGTGGCCACTACCTAATAGGTATCCACTCTTCAGTATGAGGACTCATCTAACTTCAAGAAGCTGACATGTAGTTGAATGCATCATAGAAAAATATCTCCTCCAATTGATACCATTATCCTTTCCCTTTCCTCTTGTGTCCTGTAGATCTTGGGTGGCACTAATCTTGGGTGGCTTGCCAGGTGGCACTAATCGTAAAGAACCCAGCTGCCAATGCAGGAGACATAATAGACCTGGGCTCAATTCTTGGGTTGGAAAGATCTCCAAGAGGAGGGCACAGCACCCTACTCCAACATTCTCGCCTGGAGAATCCCATGGACAGGAGCCTGGTAGGCTACAGTTTCCTGTAGATCTTAGCATTCTTTAAAAAGCTAAGTAAACAATGCTCTTTACCTCTCTCTTATTATAACCAAAATCATTTTAATTAGCAAGAATTATTGTACCATAAACATAAATCTAACCACTCAATAGCAGATCTTTACATTATTAAACAATGTTTTGTTTTGTTTTTTCCCAATAGCTTTCTGGTAAGAAGCAGATTTCTTTGGGAACAAAATAACTGATCATTCTGTAAATGAATAATAGTTCTTTAAAAAAAAAAGAAAGAAAAGATATCTCCAGTCAGCAGATGAGTCTCTTTCATGTATGTCTGGCAAAACTAGTCACAGAAAGAACAAAACAATAATTAATTTCCTAGTTTTAGTCATGTCAAAGATTACACATTTTTAGCAGTCTAATACTACCGTTTAACTCAGAGCTTGTAGAGAAAGTCAGAGTTCCTCTGAAGACAATCTGGAATTGATCTTTCCAAAGAGTTAAGAAAAATCTCCAGGAGGAAGTGAGTGATTAAAGAGAAGCATATTGCAGCTAGAAAACATCAGAAAACTTTCCATATGGAGTATAAGCTAAAAAGATCAGCTTCAGAGCTATATATTCGGTCCTTTAATAGTAAGTATTCCTGTGCAGTTGAAATTAAAACAGTGTTCAAAATGTTAGCATTTCCTATAAGGACTATTCTTGGTCAGTGCAAAACTAACAAGATAGATTCTTTGTCTCATGTGAACACTGATGGGGGCCACAGATTTTATTGTCTCTGGCTCATTCCTCCTGGGAAACTAGAGTAAACACATGTAGGTCAAGAGTATTCAGTCTTTAATCAGAGGAAATGATATCTTCTGTTTATACCAGTTGAGGAAATGGACCCAGAGTCTACACTTAAGAGTGTACCTCCCAAGGTCACAGAGGGTGCTGTGAAAGCAGATGGAGACAATGGAAGACGATTCCTTCAGGAAAAGGTAAAGGCTTTCCTTTGAGGTTATTTATGAGATTTCGGGCTTGGAGCTGGGGAAGAGCCAGGATTAAGGAGACAGGCTGAGAAAACCTGAAGACGACAGAGTACTTGGCTTCTTTCCTCAAATATTGACGTACAAGCAGAGACACGGAAGGAGATCAGGCTGAGGACCTTGACCACGGTCAAAGGCTGGCAAACAGTGGGGAAAGCACAGAAAGGAAATTTAGAAGTGGGAATGACTCTGCTCAAGGTTAGACATTAAGTGCCAAGAGGAGAGGTAATGGGCTGACCCCATGAGCTTGGCCTGATGGCCTGCAGGTTACTATTGGGTCTGATGATAAAAATTATGGAAGAAACTGCATAACAAGAGGTGGCCTGACAAAGGATACTCAGATCTCACTATTTTTAGCACCTGGTATCAGAGGTGGGATGTAACAATTAAATGCAAAAATGAGGAGGAAGTGGTGGGTGTGGTTAAAAAAAAAAGGATAAAGTCATATACTCAGTGATGAACAGTACAGCGAGAAAAGAAATAAAGGAAAAAGATAGTCTTAAGAAAGTAAAAATTCTGAGCTCTGAAGAGGGACTGTGAGGGGAATAAACAAAACAAAACAAAAAAATCTGAAATCAATGAGCTAAGACAAGACAGAATCAGATTGGGGAAAAAACAAAATTTTAAGGTGCAGGCAAATAGTGAACAAAAAGGCATGGATGTAAGAGACTCGTGGATCAGAGTAAGAATTAGAATTGTTTGTGCAAATACTTAGGATAGATGATGAGGTATACCTATTCTGCGAAATAAGAAAAAGAAACCATGATATACACAAATTTAGAACCAGAAACAGTCACAGAGTATTCTTGCATTTTAAATCTGATCAATGTAAATTATTAAAAGCATCAATTTATCCTACACCAAAATTTGAAAAAGGAATGTAAATGTATAGTCCTTCTTTTGCTCTGTAGTGAGAATACCATTCTATTTGATAATTAGTTATGAGAACTTTCAGGATAAATTTTGTGTTCCTAGAACTGTTCTGCTGTAGCCTATTATCCTTATGATACTGATTTTTATTTTCAAAAATTTCTTGTTTGGATGAGAAACTATATGGTTATCCCAGGTATAGTCCAAACTTTAACCACAGATGGCTTTAATTTGCAAAGATGCTATAGAGTGAAAATATGTGTGTTAAACAGAAAACTGTCATTCGTTCAGAAAGGAACATTAATATTTATTAAAATCTAGAATAAATATAAGCAGGGTAGAAAGGAACTGTTTACACAGAAGTGAAAAGACCTTTTCCCAGGGACATCATCCTTTTTCCTAGGAGAGCAACAAAGGACTCCAGGGCAGAAAAGCTAGACAACAGGGAGAAGCTGGCATCACCCTGGGATCTTACAGTGGGTACTTTCTGCAACACTGGGGAGCTGAGAATTCTCTAGCATTTAATTCAAACTAAAGCAAAGAACACTTCTAAACTCTTCTAAGAAACACTCAGATAAAGACACACTATGGTGGAAAAAAAACAAGACATAGAATCTCTGAGAAAAAGCAAACATTAGAATGCAAGGAGGAAAAGGGAAGTCATTGACTAACCAGGAGGCTCACGGTGCAGCCAATCTTTTTGCCATCTACCTCGCCCATTTTCATGCAGTCCCTGAAAACAAGAAGCAAGAGTCAGAACTCAGAACTTCCTTCCTAAGGGCAAACAACAGTTTGTTCTTCTAGGGGAAAAAACAAAACTGTCAGAGACTAGAGGCTATTTGCAAGTTGCTGTTTGGATCAAGGAGGCCAGAGCCCCAGGAGGCTTGGGGTTTGGGGGGGGGTGGCGGTGGTCAGACCTCCCTGAGCACCAGTGTGACTGTAGATTTCACTTCCAGGTGGGCTGTGCCCTCTCTCAACAGACAGTGGGCTACGGAAGAGGAGGAGTGAGGGGATGTTGTGACACACCTTTCACTGGGCTGAAAAGGAGCCGGTCAGCCTGGCCATCAGCAGTAACAATGAGGCTTTTTTTCTTAAAATACCATGCATTTAAGTGGGATGACCTGCTTCAACAGTTTAGATCACTTCAAAATAAAAAAATCATGTCTCTGAAAGGTAACGGTGTGAGTTTCATTCCCTCTCTCCTTCTATAAGAAAGCAGCATGGTTATACAATTCCTTGTTACAACACCGTCACACTAAGATGAATGGGTCTATTGATTCTAATGGGTGAGTTTCAAAAACAGCAACAAAGGATTTCCTTAATAACAGGACTCTCTCAATTTACTCAAACTTTAAAAGACCTGCATAAACCCCAGAACAAAACATTAAAAAAGGAAAAACAAACACAGAGGAAACTGAGCTAGCTAGTTAAAAGTCCACTATTTTACTGCACAAGGTTCCATGGTCTGATTATCAGTTCTTTGAGTGATTAACTCAAGTGCAACTGTATTCTGACTCTTCTACTTCCTAACTGGAGCGCAGTGTATCTGGGAAACAGGGCTTACCTGTAATCTAACAACCTCTCCATCAGCCGAGTTACAGTGGCGATTAAGGAAACGCCACTTTCTCTCCATGTTTCCCGCTCAATTTTCTTTAGTAGACTGGAAAAGAAAGAACCCAGGGCATTTTCAACATTTATTTTTATCAGTCACCATGACAACCATTTTACTTTCATCAGTACCTTAAATGCCTTAGCAACCACCGCAACATCTCACAAGTACCACGATGCAAACAATGTCTTACCTAGGATAGGGACCAAAGAGTGGAATTCTAATCCAGGAAGCATTGACAAAGCAAATCGATTTTCAGATTATCCAAGTCATCAAATACGAACACATGCATATAAATCATACTTTCAAAATATGCAAGCACCTCAGAGCTCAAAGACATTGTTTCCTAGCTTCTCTCTTCCACTAATATTAGGGGCTTGTGCCTCCCCACAGCAAACAACATTGAGAAGAGCAAAAACAGAAGTGCCTCAAAGTTTACTTTTAAGTAAGATCTTGCTTTAGTCACACAAAAATGTTTTCCTACCTCTCAGTGGAATGCATCTTCATCCAAGCAATTTTACTGCAATGCAACTGCTACAGGAAAATCCTTGTACAGACGGTATGACGTTTTGCGTTTTTTCCTTTCACTTAACATTTGCCCACTCAATACATATTGTACTATCTGTGCACTCACTCAACAGTTTCATTCATTTTGTCATTAATCACCGAGGATTTTCTATGTGGTTGTTACAGCAGATTGATGGCAAGTACCGAACCACATCTCTCCTCCTACATTTTTCCCCTAATCTTAAGCACCTTGGAGCAGAGGCACTGCTATGAAAACACAAAACAATAACAATCATAATAATTAGGATCTCTTTTTACTTTCACTCCCACCTCTTGGCAAATTAACCATATACTTGGCAAAACCCCTTTAAGACTGAACTTTCCCCAAAAGAAAAAAAGAACATAGGCATGACAACATGAGGATACTCTGTCCTCCTAAATTTAATGATGATTATTTCTAAAATCTTGTTTCCCTCTTATCCTGGATTCAGGAATAACAGAGAGAGAAGACATTTTTTATTTTTTTCACAAGTACCATCTCAGTCTAGCCTGTATTGTGCTTAGTAGGAAAAAAAAGCTATTTTGTCAAAGCTTTTTTCTTTTTTTGGGCTTTGGCTATGTTCTCTCTCAATTGTCCCTCCTGCTCCCCCCACCTTCTTTCTGCCATTGACCTTCCAGTGCCCAGTCTTCTGTCCTGGCTCCTCATCTGGTGCCTAGGCATCCCTGATCATTTGTTTTTCTGGCTTATTCTGAACTGCTTCCTAAGCTAAGGAGGGGGAGGAAGGGAGAGGTAACACATGAAGGAATGGAGCTTGCCCTGACTAATCCCCCAGGGGAAAGTCCCCTAGTTTGTTCTAAATGTGTTTTCTTTAAAAAAAAAAAAAACAAAAAAAAACAACCCTCTGAAAAGCACCTGTTTCAAGCTTAAATGCCAAACTGGTATTGAACCAAGTACGCAAATGAAACTCTGCCTGCCAAAGCAAGGCAGGATGATGGAGAAATCTTCCCAAGCGACAGCCCACACCTCATATACTTTAGAGGCTGAAAAACAAAGAACTCAAGTTAAGTAATAATTCTAAAAATAAATGGGAGACTTCTTTTATAGGCATGAGCTTCACTAACTTGCACAGCCCCTGGATGCAGTCAGGAATCAGAGCTACAGAATCCTCTTGCGAAAAGAGGCACAGCTCTGCAGAGCCCGCTACCTTGACTAACCTGAGACTCAAATTAGCAGGACCAAGCCTAGAACCTGGTTCATCTGCTTTCTTGGCCAGGATTATTCCTTCTGTGGGAAAGCTGGCCCTCCAAGCTTACTTGATACACCCGGACAAGGAGAGGCTTTCAGACAAGAAGAGTCTTTCTAGGTAACTTGGGTGACACTGGTCTATAATTTGGTCTATAATCATGCCAATATGCCCATGCTGAGTACACAGGGAACTCATCTAGTAACAATGAAAGTTTTCTATTTTTTTTTTTTTTTTGAGGCAATGATAAATGATTGCTACATAAACTAATGCGCTAACTTTACATACATGTCACAAGGGCATAAATGATGCATCATTTCTTTATAACTTTTAAAAACCATTTAAAAAAAACTGAACTACAGTTAATTTACAATGTTGTTAGTTTCAAGGGTACAGCAAAATGATTCAGATACATATATATACAAATATATCTCCCTTTTTTTCTTTTCTATTATAGATTATTACAAGATATTGAATATAGCTCTCTGTGCTATACAATAGGTCCCTTCTGTTGAGATATAGAAGTTCGTCTGTGTTAATCCCAAACTCCTAATTTATCTCCCTACTACTCGATTCCTGGCTCCAAGGTGATTTTTTATTGCTAATCATAGGCAATTGGCTGCCATGACAATGAGGAGCCACATAAATAACGTCCTGCAGGACTATACACTTGCTCATTAGGCTTTTCCCCTCTGATGGGATGAAGGGTACAGAATTTGACCCTCACTCTACCTCTCTCTGTATCTTAACAGGATTGTGTGGAGGCCAACGCTTTATATACATAGGTGGCTCAGATGGTAAAGCGTCTGCCTGCAATGTAGGAGACCTGGGTTCGATCCCTGGGTCAGGAAGATCCCCTGGAGAAGGGAATGGCAACCCACTCCAGTATTCTTGCGTGGAGAATGCCAAGGACAGAGGAGCCTGGTGGGCTACAGTCTATGGGGTCACAGAGTCGGACACAACTGAGCAACTTTCACTTCATTTCTTTACTTCAAATACACACACACACACAGCTCTATGAAATTATTTGGAGCCTTACTGAATTATTCAGAGCAACATACAATAAAACACAGTGGAGGACTGAGGTGGAGGTTACATCTTCCGGAAATCCCCTTCGTGACCCCCGAGGCTGTCAGCACCCTCGCTGTGTGTGCCAACAGCCAGCCACTGATGCACCCCAGCCTCAGAAGACCAGCAAGCACAGGGAGATGCTCAATTAATGAAGCTGAAGGAGTCAACGAAGTGGATGCAGGGAAGCAGAATTTCATTCTGATACCTTATTCTGCATATCTCATGGGGAGCGATGATCCACAATTTCAGCATTATCAAAACCAATATATCCCGACCCTCATTTATTTCAAAAAGATGTAGTGTGGGAAAATGAGGTTAACATGAGGGTCAGGGAAAGACGAGTTCTTAGGAAGGACTGTACTTTATAAATTTATAGTTCCATTCTAAGGAGGCTATTTTGGCAAGTATATATCGCATTTTCAGGAAGCAGTGAGCTACTTTCAGCTTTTGACCAAATTTTAAGAAGTTTTAGACATGAATTACAGAGAAAAAATGAAAATCTGTACCACAATGGCACGTGTTCCCAATTCATAATGTGTGCAATGACACAGTGTGATTACCCTAATTCTTTGTGATTTCTATTGCCAAAAATGCATTTTATTGTTTCCTGAAATATAGTTGGATTTTCCCCTTCTTTTCTGAGCCCAGGTAGTAATGACATTTAATTATCACTTTAGATTTTATTTATTCTCAATATGCTGATCATAAAAGTATGAGAAACATTTATAGTAAGATTTCTAGTGATATGCTAGAAAATCAAGAAAAGAATAAAAATCTCCAGTGAATGAATCAGGGACCTTAAAATAGTCCTAATTATAGAGGCTTAATATTTTAATTATTGGTTTGATTTTAATGTCAAGGTACATCTTCTACTTCAAAGCCATATTTACACACAAGCAGTCCAAATTGCATGCTATCAGGCCTTTATTAAAGTAGATAAGAGGCACTACAGAGCTATGCAAGTGCTTATTAATCTTGTGAATTTATTATAAATAATTAATCACAAATCTCAAGAGATTCATTTCACCAAGTGCTTTCTCATTTTAGTTCTTTGTTCAAACCAAAGACTAGTAGCGGAATTGAGAGTGGTTTTCAAAAGTAATTTATTATACTGGATGAGGTTTTAATCAGAATTCTTGCTAAACTCCAGCTGTCATGAAAGACAGATGCTTTGTACAGTAGAATGAACAAAGGCTTGGTGAATAATTATTAAAAGTTCCAGTTTAATTACAGTATCAGAAGAAAATGCCATTGTTCAGGATTCAGTACAAAGAATGTATTTTATCACGTACCACCACCACAAGAGATCTGTATACCCCTTCTTGGCTTTTCCCTTTAATATAATTTTCTTAAAAGCATCAAGAATGACTTTAAATCAGGCAAGTTGAAATCTATCAACCATTAGTAACACTTTTCAACCCTATATATTAATATATCTGCTGCTCTAAATTTATGATCATAAATGAATTACAGAGTTTTCTATCTGGCTATCAGTGCTAAAGCAGTAGTATTTAGTTTTAGATTTACTTGGTTGTAACTACAAGGAAAAGCATATTTTGTAATAGAAAAATATATTGCTAAATTGTTTCTGCACTTCTGAAAGAACTGCAAACATTTCCCAAGCACAATGAGCTGGTTCTTCCTTCAAAAAGAAACACTTCATAAGTATAAAAGGTTAGACAATGACTAAGATCCTTAGAAAGCTGTAGAGAAAACAAGTGCTTATTAATTAAAATCCTTAAGCACTGGAACCTTCTTACGTATTGTCTGTGGCCATTTTACACAGTGAATGACTACTCAGAACAAGCACTTCATCCTGGGACAGTGATCACAGTCTTACCTTAGTAAGGACAACTTCAAGTCTCCTTAAAATACTCCATTACTTCTTTATCCTCCTTACAAATCCTAATCACAGAATCTACTAGAAATTATTTGCTTCTGTGATATTCTAGTAAGGAACATTTAGGAAGCAATTAATAATGCTGAATGAGCAATAAGCATTGCTGAATTAAAGCAAGCGCTGAAGAACAGATGCAAACTAGGTTAATTTTCCTAACAGCAAATCAGCCAAGGACATCTTGGAAAGCATTGCACACAAACACAACAATCGCACCACTATTTTGTTTTCCTCTCCCACTATCTACCCAATTGAAAATCATTATCTTGCAGCCCCAATCTTAAAATTGTTAGTCATGAAAAGAGTGAGATTTGTTATGTAACACTTGTAACCTGTCCTAATCAGAGATTAATACAAGGAGATATGTCTAATCATCAGCATAATAAGATCCATTCACCAGAGTTAGGCAATGATCCTTTATTTCACACTCCACAAAGACAAAGCACTCTGGGGAGACCCAAGCTATCTTTGTAGCTCTCAGCTGCTTAACACTGACACCCAAATCCCCCAAAAAGAATCAACTGGAGGTACACATGTTACTCACATACTGTTGAAGAGCTCGCGGTAGGTTTCATCGCCTTTGCCTTCGGACATCAGGCTGTCCAGTTTGTCAATGAGCTTGGCTTCCACCTAAAACAGACCCAAATGTTACTCTCTTTCTTTCCTTCTAACAAGGAGGATTTTCTAGGCACATGGAAACATATTTATTTCTGCAAGGGAAAAAGCCACAGTAAATTTTGTGAATTTATCAGCTGTGGTTAACCGGAGACACCCCCTTGGAATTCTAGGGGGCCAATTTAGATGCAGGAACATGACTTCAAACTCCCGGTGGGGTAGCGTGTGCTGCCGTGAAAGACTTCTATTTGTTGATTCAAACACAAATGCCTGCAGCCCAGCTTAGATGTTTGAATTCTTTTTTTAGGAGCTGTAAAAACTGGCAAGGCTTTTTTGTTTTTTTCAAATCATGATATATATATACACACACACACACACACACACACACACATACATATATATAAGAACATCAGCAAACTACCATATCCACAAACATTCAGTTAAATCTTTGATGTGTTTTGTATCTATTTTCTTTCTCAAAACAGTTTGAAGTTGCACTAAATCTTTGCTGAAGTTGAGAATTTGTCCTAACCATGTACAGATGGTAGATCCATAGACATATTCTAAGTCAGCAATCGGCAGCATGAGACAGAAAGGACATATTTCCTGAAAACTGTAGTCAAAACATTTATATTTTCAAGAACATAAATCCTTTAGAACTTCAGTGTCAGGAAAGCAGAAATAAATATCCCTTCATCTCTCGGAGACAGCAGAGGGGACAGGAAAGGAAGAGTTTCTGCAAGGCCAGAGAGTTAACAACTAGGGGTATGGAGGGATATCTGACTTTGTCAGAGGACTGAGCACTATTATTTCCTTTGAATCAAATTTCAATAAATGGGTAAAGAGATAAGGGAAGAAAGGTGCGTCTTCCCCAATATAATTTTTAAATAGGATTTCATTCATGTATTGACTCTCCTGAAAATAAATGAAGGTCTTGATACAGATGAAATGTCATGCTTTTGGCAATGGGAGTGTTCTATGTATGCATTCAGCTTGTTCATACAGTTGACCATCATTTCTAAGACTTGAGAAGGGCTCACAGGGAGAAGCAAGAAGCTTCCTTCATGCAGCAGAGTGCACACAGGTGAGTGCCATGACTGTGTGAACAGTTGGCCTGCTGTCCAATAGGAGGGACTTGCCCTGGCAAAGGCAGTTGATTTCTGCTATGAGATCTGGTTTTGGAATAAGAACAAGTGTCTTTCCAAAACTGGAGCCTGTGACAAGGAGATCCTGTATCAAAGAGAAATGATAAGCTCATGCTCATCTTCTTGGAATTTCCTTTACAACAATTTTGACTGCTTTTCCCTTTAAATTAATTCTCAGCACTTCAAGCAAAGAGCAATAAAACATACTGTGCATCAAATACTTAAAGCTAAGCCATTCACCAAACACAATGTGCAGACCACTGAGAGGTCAGCAATTTTAGGAATCATTAACTGTCTGATTCCTCTGTGCTGTGTCCAGCTGGGAGCAAATAAAGTTTCTGCTAGTTCTTAAACACAGACCTAGGGAATCACAGGATTTTTTTTTTTTTTTTTTTTTTAGCTGAAAGGTAATGAAATTTTTTTTCAGGGCTTCTCAGAGACTCAGGGAGACAGTCCCCGAAAGGTGTCCAAGGCTACGTATTCAGCTTGGAAGTAAGCAGCCTAGGTTGAAATCTGGTTCAGAGCTCATTCCTCAACTCAGAGCATCTCTGAGCCACCGCACTCACCTCTGAGAGAACTGAGACTCTTCTGACTGCTCTGAGAGCACATCCACCTACCTGTTTAAAATTGCCACTCCGCCTCTGCTCCCAGTCCATCATATCGTGGAAAATAGGAATCATGACATTGCGGAGATCTGGCTGGGGTATCAAGGTTACTTCCAGGAAGGGGCCGATCAGGGCAGGGATGAAATGGAGCTTGTGCTCTCCTAAAATGAATGAAATATTTACCTTTCTGTAGATCTAGTTTTAATAAGATTTCAGAAAATCAGTATTATATGACTTGTTTAAAACTACTGTCACAAGAACACGATTGATTATAGTTGTCTCAAGCAAGAAAATATTTCTCTAAGCAGCTATATAAACAGTAGATTTCCATGAGTTAGTATTTCTGCATCATTTTTAATTAAAAAAAAAACAAAACCTAGGGATTTACCTTTTCACAGTTTAAAAAAAAAGCCATAAGATACAATTAAACATTATATAAATCATCAGGAATTTGTTATGTATACTACTGCACTTCACATATTAAAATTCTTATGCAATCATTAAAAATGAGGTTGAAGAATAACACAGATAAGTTTCTCAATATAATTAACTGTAAAAACAAACCACCACACAGTATGCAAAGGTACATCTTTCATTTAAAAAGAATATATATATGATAGTCTAAAAGGTTATATCCCCTAATAGCAACCACATTGGTTATCTCTGGGTGATAATATTACTGGTGACTTTTATATATGAAAAAGGTGGTTCCTATCTGCATATGTAATTTGTCTTCCTTCTTTACATAATAAACATAACAGCCTAAGTAGCATATAAACATTGGCTCAAACAACAACAGAACAATTTTCTGAAAAGACTACAATGCAATAATAGTGAATTCAAAACAGTATTTAGCAAGTCCTGAAAAGTATACTGTTGATAATTCAGAGCAAAGGAAAGTGGAGGGTGGTGTGGACACAGATGATTTTGTCTAGCAGATATGTGTTGAATTCAGTCTATTACCTTAGTCATCTATGTTAAATCTCAGAGAGTTTCTATTTTTATAATAAAAAAACTGCACACTATAGAAAATGTACAATGTACATTTCATGTACGCACATTACATGCACAACTTTTTGCATAATGGACAAAAGCATATGATCCTGGGAGGCTGAGCAGAAGAAAGCTGGCTTCATGAAAAAGGATCATTTCCCTCCTGTTAATTTTTCCATCTTTGATCTTTTTTAGTAAGTGTTGAATACACACAAAATCTTGCTGTTCAGACTTACTTGCCAATTTTGGAGTTAAATATCTTCACATTAATTATCATTTTCTCTATTTTGTTTCTGTAGCAGAAGGCATGAGGGTGAACACAGACTTGGACAGACATAAATCCAGGATGCAAACATACAGTTTAAATTTGTATTGACTTTAGAGGGATTTTTAAAGGAAGGAGAACATGAAGAAGAGAATTTGGAAAGAAAAGAAAAATGATGGATGGACAAACCCAAGTAGGTGTTGTGAAGTCACTGTTTTTTGTGACTGCAAACACCTTGGGATATTTTTTATGTCTTCAGAAAGTGGCTCTCATCCTTTGTACTCAATATGGGATGATAACAGGACACAACTATCGGGCCCCTCTGTATCTGAAAATCCCAGTACTTCAGTGACGCCACATGGTCCTTTCCTCTTTTTCTCATGTTTCATTGAAAGTAACTTCGCAGTTTGTTATCATCTCTAAATTACTTATATATCAAGGCATCCATTACATGTGAGGAGGAAACATGGTTTGTAATTCTTTTTGCCTTCCTAACTTTATTCTTGACCTGGGTAATATTTTATCTTTTCCAAGGGACTACTTAGTTCTCCTCTTCAGAGCAAGAACACTTCCTTCTTATTCATCAAAAGAAATGTCCTTATTAACCTGCCCTTGTATATTTTCCTCCAAAAGAATGAATAATTTCAAGACCAACAAACTCACTGTGGCAGAATATACAAAAACATCAATCCACGGTCTTCTCCCTGCATTTTCCCCATGCTCCCAACATACACATTTAGAGCAGGTAACTAACAGCCAGCATTTGCAATTCCTTCCTGCAGTTATTTTTGTCAGGGCAGAATGCAGAGCAACCTGAACTCAATCACTCTTCCTGTCATTTGCAAAAGTCTAAACCCACTCACTGCTTCTTCAAGGTGTTCTGGCAAGTGAGAGGAAGAAAGAGAAAAGAGGAAAGGAGACTTCTGCAGAGATGAAGGCTGGCAAGTCTTGAGATCAGCCAGCCTTACTCTTATCTCTGACCCTGCCCCAGGAGATGGCTGCAGGGCCTCAGAGTCCAGCCACAGATGCTCTGCTTCCGCAGAGCCATGGGCTGAAGGGACTCTGTACACAGAACAGTGGCCACCCTGGCATGTGACTAATAACCAAGAGGACCTTTCTGCTTCCTTGACACTGTGTAAGACACCAATCCTTTGCACAGTTTTGGGGTGTGCATGGGGTGAGGGGGATGAGTAAAGCAACAAATATAGAATAAAATGAAAACTCCTGCCAGCCAGATAGTCCTTCTACAGCTGCTATGGTGGAATGATATTCAGAACTGCTCCATTACAGAATTTTTACTTTTAATCTTCCCTGAGCCTGGCATCCTTTGACCTCCTAGTAAAGAACATCATTAGCATGCACTTAGTTTATTTACCACTACTTCTTTGAGCATCCATGAATCTTTTTAAAAACTCTCTTCCATTTATAGGCATTTTACAACATGAATTTCTCTTTTAAAATTTTCTTACTTTGAAAAATCTCAAATGTACACAGAATTACAAAGAACAGTAAGATAAATCCCCACATCCCTATCATCTAGCTTCAATAATTATCAATTTTTTTTTTCTAATTTTGTTTCACTTATCAACCCAACTATTTTGTCACTGAGAAATTTTAAACCAAGTCAGAGACATCGTAACATTCTACTTGTATAAACATCAGTAAACATCTTTCACAGGCAGGTCATTTTATAAATATAGGATCACAACACCTTTATCACACCTTTTAAAAAGGCAGACAGTAATTCTTCAAATTAATCTAAAACCAGTCTATATTACAAATTTCCAGATTGTCTTAAAATATGTCATTTATAGTTGGCTTCTTTCAATCACAGTCCAAACAAAATACATATAGTATTGTGTAGCCTGATTTTCTATGACAGTAAAGAAACCATGTTGTTGTTTAGTCGCTAAGCTGTGTCCAACTTTTTTGTGACCCTATGAACTGTAGCCTGCTAGGCTCCTTTGTCTATGGGATTTCTCAGGCAAGAATACTGGAGTCATTTCCTAGGACTTCCCTGATAGCTCAGTTGGTAGAGAATCTGCCTGCAATGCAGGAGACACTGGTTCAATTTCTGGGTTGGGAAGATCCGCTGGAGAAGGGATAGGCTACCCACTCCAGTATTCCTGGGCTTCCCTTGTGGCTGAGCTGGTAAAGAATCCACCTGCAATGCGGGAGACCTGGGTTCCATCCCTGGAAGGGAAAGGCTACCCACTCCAGTATTCTGGCCTGGAGAATTCCATGGACCAGAGTCGCAGAGTCAGACACGACTGAGTGACTTTCACTTTCACTTTCTCCAGGGGTTCTTCCTGACCCAGGGACTGAACCTGTGTCTTCTGCATTGGCAGGCAGGTTCTTTACTGCTGAGCCACCAGGGAAGCCATACCCACATTTAAATTATTGTGCAGACTGTATGAGGCTAGCCTTCTTTACTGAGAACACACTTTGGAAACAAAGAATCCGTGCAACCGTACAAGTTTTCCACCACAGAACATTTTACTCTTACCCAATCCGCAAAGCAAAATCTTGAGCTATGTATAGCAGCAGGAAAATAAACTTCACTTAGATTATTTCTTCTTAAATCACAGATTTAGTATACTTTCCCCATCTCTAATTGTCAGCCACATGGTCTTGTTTTGAAGTATTTAGGGCACCTGCTAGTTGGGCTGCTGGAGTTGTGTATTTATGCACACATAGCAGTCTGTTAGGGAAGTATTGATTTTTCTACAGCAGTTATAAGACGCTGTGTTTGCAAATGTGGAAGAGGAGCCCACTTTATATTTAGTAAGGATGTTAGTTCAACTAAAAATAGAAAGAAAAAACTTAACCTTGCAGCATGATGAATGGCAAAGGTGGAACACAGCAATAGAGAATCACCTCTTTCTTTGTAGACTACTCTTCCAAGTATAGGTACAAATAAATAAATTTGAGGGGATTTCATGCTTTACTCACTTTCATTTTTTATGGAGGTAACACTGGTTTGTAACATCATATAAATTTCACGTGTACATTATATTCTGACTTCTGTATACACTACAGCATGCTCATTACCAAAAATTTAGTTTTCATCCATCATCAAACTGTTGACCCCTTTACTTACTTCACCCTTTTCTACTTCCCTTCAGAGGCCAGACAGAAGAAGCAAGACCTACAGCCCCACGCCCTCCAGAATGAAAACAACAATCACAGAAAGCTAACCAAAATGATCATATGGATCACAGCTTTGTGTAACTCAATGGAGCTATGAGCCATGCAGGTCCACCCAAGACAGACAGGTCATGGTGGAGAGTTCTGACAAAACGTGGTCCATTGGAGAAGGGAATGGCAAATCACTCACGTATTCTTGTTTCAAGAACTCCATGAACAGTATGAAAAGGCAAAATGATATGATACTAGAAGATGAGCCCTCCAGATCAGTAGATGTCCAATACGCTACTGGGGAAGAGTGGAGAAATAGCTTTAGAAAGAATGAAACGGCTGGGCTAAAGTGGAAATGATGCTCAGCTGTGGATGTTTCTGGTGGTGAAAGTAAAGTCCAATGCTGTAAAAAATAGTATCGGATAGGAACCTAAAATGTTAGGCCCATGAATCAAGGTAAACTGGACATGGTCAAGCAGGAGATGGCATTTTAGGAATCAGTGAACTAAAATGGATGGGAATGAGTGAATTTAATTCAGATGACCATAATATCTTCTAGTGGGCAAGAATCCCTTAGAAAAGGAGTAGCCCTCATAGTCAACATAAGAGTAGAAAATTCAGTACTTGGGAGCAATCTCAAAAAAGACAAAATAATCTTAGTTCATTTCCAAGGCAAACATCACAGTAACCCAAGTCTGTGCTCCAACTACTGATGCCAAAGAAGCTGAAGTTGAATAGTTCTATGAAGACCTAAGATCTTCTATAACACAAAAAAGAGATGTTCTTTTTAATCACAGGGGACTCAAATGCAAAAGTAGGAAGTAAAGAGATGTCTAGAGTAACAGGCAAGTTTGACCTTGGAGTACAAAATGAAACAGGGCAAAGGTTAACAGAGGTTGCCAAGAGAACACACTGGTCATAGCAAATATCCTTTTTCAACAACACAAGAGATGACGCTACACATGGACATCATCAGATGGTCAATACGGAAATCAGACTGATTACATTTTTCACGGCTGAAGATGGAGAAGCTCTCTACAGTCAAAAACAAGACCTGAAGCTGACTGTGGCTCAGGTCATGAGGTCCTTATTGCCAAATTCAGACTTAAATTGAAGTAGGGAAACTCACTAGGCCATTCAGGTATGACCTAAATCAAATCCCTTATGACTTTACAGTGCAGTTGACAAAGATTCAAGAGATTAGATCTGGTAGACAAAGTGCCTGAAGAACTACAGACAGAGGTTAGTAACACTGTATGGGAGGTGGTGACCAAAAGCATCCCAAAGGAAAAGAATTGCAAGAAGGCAAAATAGTTGTTTGAAGAGATCTTATAAATAGCTGAGAAAAGAAGAGAAGTGAAAGGCAAAGGAGAAAGGGAAAGATATACACAACTGAATGCAGAGTTCCAGAGAATAGCAAGGAGGGATAAGAAAGCCTTCCTAAGTGAACAATGGAAGTAGAGGAAAACAATAGAATGGGAAAGACTAGAGAATTGTTCAAGAAAATTGGAGATATCAAGGGAATATTTCATGCAAGGATAGGCACAATAAAGGACAGAAATGGCAAGGACCTAACAGAAGCAGAAGAAATTAAGAAGTGGCAAGAATACACAGAAGAACTGTACATAAAGGTCTTAATGACCTGGATAACCATGAAGGTGTGGTCACTTACCTAGAGCCAGACATCCTGGAGTATGAAGTTAAGTGGACCTTAGGAAGCATTACTAAGAAATGAACTAATGGAGATGATGAAATTCCAGCTGAGCTATTTCAAATCCTAAAAGATGATGCTGTGAAAGTGCTGCACTCAATATATCAGCAAATTTGGAAAACTCAGCAGGGGCCACAGGACTGGAAAAGGTCAATTTTCATTACAATCCCAAAGGGCAATGCCAAAGAATATTCAAACTACTGTACAATTGCACTACTTTCACATGCTAGTAAGGTAATGTTCAAAATCCTTAAAGCTAGACTTCAGCAGTACATGAACAAAGAACTTCCAGATGTACAAGCTGGATTTAGAAAAGGCAGAGGAACCAGAGATCAAATTGCCAACATCCAATGGATCATAAACATAGCAGAAAATTCTAGAAAAAATCTACTTCTGCTTCATTGACTATGGTAAAGCCTTTGACTGTGTGATTACAACAAACTGTGGAAAATTCTTAAAGAGATGGGAATACCAGAACACTCTACCTGCCTCCTTAGAAATCTGTATGCAGGTCAAGAAGCAACAGTTAGAATCGGACATGGAACAATGGACTGGTTCAAAACTGGGAAAGGAGTACATCAAGGCTATATATTATTACTGTGCTTATTTAACTTACAGACAGAGTACATTAGGCAAAATGCCAGGCTGGTTGAAGCACAAGCTGGAATTAAGATTGCCGAGAAAAATATCAAAAACCTCACATATGCAGATGATAGCACTTTAATGGCAGTAAGTGAAGAGGAACTAAAGAGCCTCTTGATGAGGGTTAAAGAGGAGAGTGAAATGCTGGCTTAAAACTCAACATTCAAAAAACTAAGATCATGGCATCCAGGCCCATCACTTCATGGCAAATATTAATAGAAGGGGGAAAAGTGGAAGCAGTAACAGACTTTATTTTTTTGGGCTCCAGAATCACTGCAGATGGTGATTGCAGCCATGAAATTAAAAGACACTTCTCCAAGGATGGAGAAAAGTTATGATAAAACTAGCTAGCATATTAAAAGCAGAGACATCACTTTGCCGACAAAGGTCTATATAGTCAAAGTTATCATTTTTCCAGTTATTATGTATGGATGTGAGAGTTGGAACATAAAGAAGGCTGAGTGCAGAAGAATTGATGCTTTCAAACTGTGATGCTGGAGAAGACTCTTGAGGGTCCCTTGGACAGCAAGCGGATTAAGTCCTAAAGGAAATCAACCCTGAATATTCATTGGAATATTCACTGAAGCTGAAGCTCCAATACTCTGGCCACTTGATGCAAAGAGCTGACTCATTGAGAAAGACCATGATGCTGGGCAAGATTGATGACAGGAAGAGAAGTGGGTGACAGAGGATGAGATAGCTGGATGGCATCACCGACTCAATGAACATGAGTTTGAGCAGACTCCAGGAGAATGTGAAAGATAGGGAAGCCTGGTGTGCTGCAGTCCATGGGGTCTCGAAGAGCTGGACACGACTTAGGAACCGAACAACAACAGCAGCTTACCTTCCCATCTGGTAGCCACTAATCCATCCTCTATATGCTTACTTTTGTCTCCCTTTGTTCATTTATTTACTTTAATATTCTTCATGAGTGAAGTCATATAACTGTCATTGCCTGATTTGTTTCACTTAGTATAACACCCTCTCAGTTTTGGTTTCAGTGAAAGTCGCTCAGTCGTGTCCGACTCTTTGTTGACCCTATGGACTATACAGTCCATGGAATTTTCCAGACTAGAATACTGGAATGGGTAGCCATTCCCTTTCCAGGGGTTCTTCCAAACCCAGAGATCAAACCCAGGTCTCCTGCATCGCAGGCGGATTCTTCACCATCTGAGCCGTCAGGGACACCATAATACCCTGTAGGTTATCACAAATGACAATATTCCACCTTTCCTATGACAGAGTAGTATTCCATTCTTTGTATACACAATCTCTTGACCCACTCTTCTGTTAATGGAGAGTTAGGTTGTTTCCATATCTTGGCTATAACAAATAATGCTGCAATGAATACAGGAGTGCATATATCTGTACAAATTACTTTTTTGGTATTCTTTGGATATCCAGAAGTGGAATTGCTGGGTCACATGGTAGATCTAATCTTAATTTTTTGAGGACTCTTCATACTTTTTTCCATAGTGGCTGCACCAATTTACCAAATTTATCAATGTAAATTGGTGCAGCCACTATAGAAAATTACCACCAACAGTATATGATGGTTCCCCTTCTTTCACATCCTGTTCAGCACTATTACTTATTACCTTTTTGATAAAAACCATTCTAATGGGCATGAGATGATATCTCATTGTGGTTTTGATTGACATTTCCCTAATAATTAGTGATGTTAAACATCTTTTCATGTGCCTGCTGGTCATCTGCACGTCTCCTTTGAAAATATGTCTATTCAGATTCTCTGCCCATTTTTAAATCATTTGCTGTTGTGGTTGAGTTGCATGAGTGCTAAGTTGCTCAGTCGTTTCTAACTCTTTGTGACCCCATGGACTGTAGCCTGCCAGGCTCCTCTGTCTGTGGAATTCTCCAGGAAGAATACTACAGTGGGGCAGCCACCCCTTCTCTAGGGGATCTTCCCAACGCAGGGATCAAACCTGTGTCTCCTGCATTGGCAGGGCAGATTCTTGACCACTGTGCCACCTGTGATGCCCCCATATATTTGGATAATAACCTCTTATTGGCTATATGATTTGCAAATATCTTCTCCCATTCAGTAGGTGGTCTGTTGTTTTGTTGATTGTTTCCTTTGCTGTGCAGACATTTCTAAGTTTTATTTAATCCCATTGGTTTTTATTTGCTTTTGTTTCCCTTGCCTAAGTAGACATACTTAGGAAGATATTGCTAAGACTGATGTCAAAGACTGTACTGTCTATGTTTTCTTTTTAGAGTTTTATAGTTTCAGGTCTTACATTCAAGTCTTTAATCCATTTAAAATTTTTGTGTATGGTATAAAATGAAAACCTTTAATTATCTGAATAAATTCTCCATTAGCAAGCAAAATGCTCAATATTATACATTTATAGGTAATCCAAATTATAACTAATATATATTGATATTCTTAAGTAACATGCTGACTTAAGCCCTTTGAGGGGTGTTAAAATAGTACCATGAATACTTAATTTTTCTTAACATTTTGTAAAAATATATGTTGGAAAAGAGGTTTTTACACTTCTAAACAGTTTTCAATTCCAGTTGTTGTATGGCAGCAATGACCTTTAAAATTCACCTCATGTTTTGGAAGGCTATGACCACAACTCTAAGGAAATAATGCAGAAACCAAGGAATGAAGTGAAAATGTACACACACCTTATACTTGAACTATGTCATGCTGGGAATTTGCACTTGATTATAATGAGCCTTTTATAACAGGGTGTTAGAGCTAGACTTTAGGGTTGGAAAAACAAAGAAAGGCTAGAGTGCTGTCTATAGCAGTGCTTTTCAGTCTTTAGCCAAGTGCCTAAGAATCACCTGGAGAACTTGGGAAAACTCAAGACTGTTGTGCCTCCTCTCAGAGGTTCTCAGAGACTCTGTTTCAGGGGTCTTAAGAGGAGCCAAAGAATTTGCATTTCTTACAAGCTTCCAGGCGATGCTGTTTACTGAGTGCTATTGTTGTTGTTCAGTTGCTAAGTTGTGTCCAACTCTTTGCGATCCCGTAGAGTGTATGTAGCCTACCAGGCTCCTCTGCCCATGAGATTCTCCAGGCAAGAATACTGGAGTGGATTGCCATTTCCTTCCCCCAGGTATCTTCCCAACCCAGGGATTAAACCCACATTTCCTGTTTGGCAGGGGGGATTCTTTATCACTGAGCCTCCTGGGACCACTGTTCTAAAGAGCACTGACATCATAGTATGTTACGGGGACCAGCATGCTTTAGAGATTTTTTACATTCTTTAGGTTTCTGAGGAAAACAAAACCCAGAGAGGTAGACATATTTTTGTTAAAGACAAAATAGAGGAGAAAAGTTTATGAAGCAAACAATGACATCTTTAATGCAACAAAAAGTGCCAGTTTTATTTAGCAGACCATGGGCCTAAGGGCACAGGTATGCTGGCTTAGAGAAAGATTCATGTGGAAATAACCACACATGACTGTGCTAAGATTTATCTAGAAGATGTTAACCTGCCATTTTCTCACATTCTGTTAACTCAAGTGAACTGTCCAGGTGTTATCATTTGAGCTCTGACAAGAGCCTAAGCCACAACCGCACTTCAATGTAACCTTCTTTGGAAAACACTTTGCTAAATTAATGCCAAAAGCAATAGGGACACTCCAAGGGTCTTGATCTGTTTTTGAAAAACAAAGCACAAAGAATCAATGAAACATGAAGGCTGAGAGGAGGTGTTCTTCAAATAAGACAAATTGAGGTTATTTTTCAGTTGAATCTAAACGTATGTCATGGGCTTCTCTGGCTGGTTTTAGACAGTTGGAGGTTGCTTTCAAGTGGTAACTTCCTTTTTTCCCCCCCTGAAATTATCAGTGAGCATCAAACCCTGGGCTCAATTATATATAACAAGGTTTCTTCAAATTGCCCTGTATGTATTCTACATGAGGGGTATCTTGGTCAAATATCACTTCTGTAACATGAATTGAAGTAAAATGATAAGGGTTGTATTTCTAGTTACAGAAAACAAATTCTGCCCTTTTCAAGTTGTGTTTGGATAAGTCCAAGAGAAAATATAGTTTCAGGTCATTATATATTCAATTCAAATAGGTCCAAATAAATCACAAGGGAGAATTACAATAGTAAATGAATGCTATGAACTTAGGGCTTCCTAGAAGGCTCAGCGATAAAGAATCTGCCTGCAATGCAGGGGATGTGGGTTCAATCCCTGGGTGGGGAAGATCCCCTGGAGGAGGAAATGGCAACCCACTCCAGTATTCCTGCCTCAAAAATCTCAGGGACAGAGGGGCCTGGTGGGCTACAGTCCAAAGGGTCGAAAAGAATGGGACACAACTGAGCAACTAAGCAGAGCAGAGCTATAAACATGCATAATTAACATGTCAAATTAAGTAAGTTATGACTTTCTATAAAGAAACCCAATGCCAATGAGATTTTAAAACAACGTTTCTTCTAAATATTATTCTTTTTTATGCAACCAGATCTGTGTCATCAATTTGCTGGATAATATGCTCTATCTGCTGTGGCAGATTAACAAAACTGGATCTAATCGTTTCTTAGCAACTACAGATGCTTTAAAATCCTTTGGCTATAGTCTTTATGATATAGGCCATTGGTTTCAAAATTTTAAGAGTACAGATGCTCAAGTCAATGTTTCATGAAGCTTATTCTAAATTCGTTATGATTCACAGCCTCAATTCATTCTGAGTTGCTATAATTCCAAATTCTGAAAGGTTAGTTCATTGCAGGTCTTACTGGAATAATGCTAGATTATAAAATTTGTCATTCAGTGAAACACACAAAAGAAAGGTGATTTTTCAGATAGATACCAATTTAAAGAATCAGTTGTAGCCTTATTCAACGCCAAACTGTCCCTTAGTCTCTCTAGACTTCTTTATTGATTTAGACACTTGGTTTCAAATGCTGTCAATGGTAAACTGTCCATCTTCATTTGTTTCCTTACAAGGACAGGGATAAGCTACAAAATGGGAATGGCTTCTTTTTTCATTACTTACCTAGATTTTGCCACATGCTGAAAATTTCACAACCCATTGTTACCCGCATGTCACCATATCTGAAATAGAACAGAAATCAAACCTGATACAAAGACTCCAGAAAAAAGAAGTTATCTGTGTCTTTTTAGGACACAATCTATCTTTCTGAATTAAAAGACAACATGTTCTTAATTAAAAATGTTTAATGTACACATCTTTTACTGAGGTATAACTGACATAATATCATATTGCCTTTAGGTACACAACATAACAATTTGAATATTTGTATATATTGCAAAATTGCCACCACAGTAAGTCCAGTTAATATCCGTCACCATAACTAGTTACAATGTTTTTTCTTTCGATGAAAACTTTCAAGATGCACTCTCTTAGCTACTTTCAAATATGCAATGCAGTATTATTAACTAGAATCACCAGTGTTGTATGTACATTACATCCCCATGACATTCATTTTAAAACTGGAAATTTGTACAATGTATTAATACATGTCTTGAGGCCTCTAATTCAAATTCACATATTAACCCTTGAGTGAAACATATTTGTCTCATAATTTTTGGCTCCTATAGTATTTTTGAATCCTGAAAGACTGAGGACAAAGATTTCTAAATAAGCTCAAAATAGTGAAATCCCCAGAAAAGTCACTTGCTGTCCTCTTGGTCATTGCCTCTCCACTTTGATTTCTAGTTATGGAGATCAGATTTATGAATCACTCCAAGTAAAATACTTTTTAAAGGGCACAACATTTGATTTGCCTCATATTCTTACCCAATTATACACTGGTACTTACTTTTCTAATACCTTTTTCTTTTTGGAAGGTGTAAACATCTCTAACTGCAGACACAACTGGTTTATAAAAATGACCGCAAGGTAAAAGTAGGAATCCCAGATCTAAAATGAGAATGACATATTTAAATACTATGGGGTTACAAAAATATTTACAGGTGAAGTGACAAAATACCTTGGATTTGCTTCAAAAGTGGTAAGTGGATGGGGGGAGAGTTGCAATAAGATGGGCCATGAGCTGATGGTAGCTGTACCTGGGTATATGGGTACATGAGGGATTCACCATACTGTTCTCTTTACTTTTATACATCCGTGAAATTTCCTATAACAAAGAAGCAAGCTAACTAAATAGATACTGTTTTTATATTGCTGTATCCCAAGTTTCATGGGCTCTCTGGTATACGCTAAATGGTAGATACTTCATTTCTCTCATAACATGTCTGTGTGTCTCCAAGAAGGCTGAGGCATAAGCTGGATAACTTTATTTCGGTGTGATTTCATTTTGGAACCCCTTTAAATGTAGGACTCAAAAAAAAAAAAAAAAGAAAGAAAGATACATACACTATTTTGGATATGCTAATTGATTTAAATTCAGAGAGTACATAAAAATTCCCCACCCAGACAAATCTTCTAAGTTCTCTTACACCAAAAACGCATTAGAAAGAGATCAAAATAAAATTTCCAGAAATAAATGTAACCAAAAACATGGAGAACATAGGGAAAGAAATGACTTTTCTATTGACACCATGTAAAATTAAAGATTAATATGAAACATTATAAAGAATATATTTTATACATAAAGAGTGCTCACAAATAAAAAAGAATATAAAACTCTAAGCAAAATAATGAACAAAAGAACAGATACCTCACAAAACATGAATTTTAGTCAATAATTAGTCAATAGCTAATAACTAGTTAATGATTAATAACCAATGAATAATTAAAAACATAACTAGTGAGAAATGTGGGCTTCCTCTTGGCTCAGATGGTAAAGAATCTGCCTGCAATACAGGAGACCCGGGTTTGATCCCTGGGTTGGGAAGGTCCCCTGGAGAAGGAAATGGCAACCCACTCCAGTATCCTTGCCTGGAAAATCCCATGGACGGAGGAACCTGGCAGGCTACAGTCCATGGGGTTGCAAAGAGGCAGACATGACTGAGCGACTTCACTTCACCTCAGTGAGAAATGTAAACAAAGCAAAAAATTGTTCCGCTTATCAGAGTGCCCCCCAAAATGGACTCCTCTACTGCTGGTGTACACCTAGGCAATCAAATAGAATTGTTACAACCTTTACCTCAACATTTTCATTTACAAATATTCATCCAAAGAAACAATTAGGAATATAAGTCAAATTTTATTTTGTAAGAAATATATAAAAAGAGTAATTTACGAGAATAAAACAGTAGAAACAAACTGAATATTAAAAAGTAATGTGGTGATTATGAAATTTTGATATTTTGATTATTATAAAGTATAAAGACATCTATTATGCAACCATTAAAATTCCACTGGTTTCTATTATACTTTTTGTATTTTCTAGTTCTCTGATAAGGAAATTTTATTGAATGTTTAGTATAAAATATGTTACTTTTAAAAGAATGGGAAATTAAGATGTCAAAAACATAAAACAGCACTAAGAAGGGAAACCAGGATAGGCACTGCCCATCTTTATTTACCAGTTTTCATTCTCTATTTAAAAAATGGTATACTGAGAATTCCTAGAGACCCAGGCATATCATATTACATTACAAACTTACAGAGAGATCTGCCCTAAAGAATCTTACTAATTTTTCATTTTTTTTCTTTTCACTAGTTCATTCTAAATTATAAGAAGATAGAGATCTAAAGGAACTAAACAGTTTACTTTGTAAATATATTCTTTATATAAACTCTATTTTAAAAGATGTTTTAAAACATTATGCTCTAAGTTCTTTTTGTCATGCAGGGGATCAAAAAGAAAAAGAATTAAAATTTATAGTAACAGTAAAGAACATTCTTTCCTCTTAAGCACTATGATTTTGACCAGCTTGATGAACATAGTTATAGACCTAACTTATTCACAAATAGAATGAGGAACTCTTAACATTATTCATAATTGAAACTAATATGCTCCAAGATTAATTTGAGGTAGCCAGAATAATTTTATTTTCCTATTACTAAGAGAAATAAAATTCATGAGGCAATTTCTTGAGGGATAATGTAAAACCTTTTAACCCAAGCAAGATAGTTATCTAAATGGATACTGACCTTATAATCAAAGTTTTCATTTAAGAAGTTCTTTCGAAGTGCATCTGACAGGTACAGAACTGTTGTAATAATGACGCTAGTGATAAAAAAGAATACATTTTAAGTTGAAAACTTCACATTAGTGAAAACCATTTATTAGGCAAGAATAAAGTAATTAAGACAAAAGAAAACCTCTTCAGTAAGCCTGTGGAACAATATTAGATAATTCATATTTGAAATAAAAAAGAGGACACCTAGAAAAAAAAAGTAAAAGAATCTGCCACTGAAATGATATGGAGAAAAATCTATAAATTCATATGACTCAGAATTATATTGCCTTGATGTTTTACAATTTTTAAATTTCTAAACAAAGCAAAAAATTTTAAACAAATTTACAATAGTCTATATTTTATTAACATAGAAGAAAGTATAAAAACTTATATAATACAGCAAGAGAGAGAGAGCCCACAGATGAAATGAGAAGGCTAAAGCAATAGATTATATTGAGTATTTATTTGACTGTCTTCTCCCTGCTCTTCCCTATTTAAGGTGTTAGCGGGCATGTGAGAGCTATGGGAGTCAGATTCCCTCTCCATGGTGACAACATTGCCACTAAAGAAACCATTACAGACTGTGAAATTGTCTATATCCCAGTACTAAGCTGTGTGAAACTGACAGTGTTACAGCAGTTTAGAGAATAGGGCATCTCTGGGCTGGAGAATTAGGGAAAGCCTGTCAGAGGGGCCATATATAGTCATCTGTATCTTGCTAGGGAGATTATAAAAGGAAGATTTAGTAAGCATCCTTGGTTAACTCTTGAGTTAAGCAATTTGTTAAAAATCTGCTCCTTTTAACAGCTACAAGAGCATATGTTCAAAACTGAATGCAATTCCAATTGGCTCATTTAATGTCAGATAACAGCATTTATTGAAACAAGATAGGTCACTCCCCAAACCACCAGAAACCAAGCACCAATTTATAAATGATTGATCTTTAAAATCTCTTTGGCCTTTCCTAAGATGCATGCATAAGGAAGTGCTTGTGATGTGATGAGGCCCTAGCTCTCACTGCAGGATTTGTAAATGAGGGATGTAGTTGTATGACCCTAGGTAAAATAACATGAAACAAAACAAAACACCTCATCAACCTCACACCTTGGTTATCCTACTGGTAAAATAGAGATTAAAAAAATATTTACTCATTAGAAGAATATTTATAGTTTTTGGAGAACATAAATGTTCACTGATGAAATCCAAGGTGGTAACTGGTTAAGTTTCTAAAGCAGTTCATTCAAATCTTACTATATAAAACTAAAGCTTATTTATCAGAAAATGGAACGCTATCAGGCAAGGAAGGGGCTCTTTGTCCAGCACCTATTGCATTGTTGGGCTTCTAAGTTTAAAGAAGAAAAATTTGCATCCTTAAAAAATGTTTTCCTTCAATAGTCAATGAAGAAATATACACAGAACCATGATACCTGAGTTTCACATCAAAACCACCTTCTGGCCCACAACTCTAGCTTGAATTGTTGTTCAGAAACAGTAACCTCTAGTGTTAGTAAAACATGATGTATCTGAGATTTGGATTATTGGGCCCAATGCTGTGGAAAGGAGCCAACAAACTCAACCTTCCAAGTGAGATGATTCCTTAGCAAAGACTACTCATTTGTAATCTATATGCTGGATCCCAAACACATGAACAAAATCCATGGCTTCTTGAACAGTGCTTGCTGGTAAACAACAAGGACTCTCTCTGGCTTTATGAAGGACCTGTGAGCCTCAAGCTGACTGCTTACTGGAATCACTGAGGAGCTTTAAAAAACACAGATGTCTGGATCACACCCCAAAGACTTAATAATTGGACTGGGGTGCAATGTGGACCTCAGGATCAGTAAAGCTCCCAGGTGATTCCTTTGTACACCCAGAGTTGAGAACCATTGCTCTAGACAAACATTTTTAAAAGTTAGACAAACTTCCATGGATGCCTGGTGATCATTTAAGATGCAGATCATGATTCAGCAAGCTTGGGATAGGGCCAAAAGTTCTGCATTTCTTACAAGCGCCAGGAAATGTTCACGCTGTTGATTCACAATCCAACTTTTGAAGAGCAAGGTTCTGGAGAGGTTCAAGTCAGAAACACATTCCAAACAACACTGCTTCACACTCTCCTGCCTTCAAGAATTTTAGGCCAGTGACTACTGTGGTTCTTTAACCGGACATGCATCCTTGCTCTACACTGAACATCTCACCCTCATACCAAGGCTGCTTTATCATCAGGCATAAGAAGTACAGGGCACAGGCCTTTTCAGGGGCTTTGGAAAGTACTGCGTGTGTTTGTTAGTTGCTCAGTCATGTCCGACTCTGTGCGACCCCATGGGTTGAAGCCTGCCAGACTTCTCTGTCCATGAGGTTTTCCAGGTAAGAATATTGGAGTGGGTTGTCATTTCCTTCTCCAGGGGATCTTCCTGACCCAGGGATCGAACCCGGGTCTCTTACATTGCAGGAAGATTCTTTACCGTCTCAGTCACCAGGGAAGCCTGGCAATTTATTCCATAGGCCAATACTTCAAAAAACAAAATGTAAAAACTGCTTTTCATTTTGGCATGTGGCAGGTGGTATGATGAGGGATAAGACCTTCAAAAATATGACTTCCCAGGGCTAAAAAATCTTAAAATGACTATTTCAATCGCTTTTCATTTATGCTTATAATCCTCAGCCCAAGTCACAGAGGCAGCTCCCAGAGCTTTTTATGTCTCAGCACTAAGACAGTTTCCTGGCATACAGGCCCTCAATCAGCTAAAAAGGCATATATATATATTATGGCTCCTTCACTGTGGTAGAAACCTGTAGTGTTTAAGGATTTTTTTTCACTTGTTCTAATTTACCCAAAACCAAGTGGCTCCTTTGGTTTTATTCTTTTACTCATGACTCAGTTTCTGAATATGTGGACTTTTCAAATCTCAGGGCTCCAATTTAATGGCCAAGAAAGGTTTGCAATCTGTTACTACAAATGGTCAAAATACAGATGTCTGCCATAGGAATGCAAGCATAAAGACCACTTTTGACAACACTAATCTATGGCACAGCATGATAAATGTATACATAAAAGGGAAACTAGCACACAGGAAATCAAAACTCTTTCTTCAAATTTTCCAGCTGCCACTTCATTTCTGGCATTTAGAAAGTATTTTTATGCAATGCCATCCCCCCTAGAGAAACCTCATCCTATAAACTGTCCTTTTGAAAACTACTCTAACCTGATAATCTGCTCAAGCAAAAGCCCATCTCCATAAATTATAAATAAACTGAATATTTTGGATTCCAATATCCAGTTTTTGGATAAATTGGCCATCAACAAGGTTAATGTTTGTGCACTGAAAAACTAAGGAGATCTAAACTTGGAGGATGACAAATTCCCTATAAACTGGACGGTTAAGAGGGCAGATCAAAACCTTGGACAGCCATCAGGGAAACTGACCTAAGCTAGTGGTCCTCAAATGTCAGTACATGAGTAGCACTTGAAAGATACATAAGGCTTTAGGGCCTCACCAGAGGCTATGGCTTGGTGAGATCATGCCAGGGCTCAGCCACGTAATTCTGATGTGTGTGATCATTCATTTTGAGGTCTGGTGTTAAAGATGGAAAAGAAGATAGATGAGGGTTGGAACTTGGTGAGCAATGACATTTGGGAAATTTGTCTATGGTAAACACTGCATCACCAAGGGCCTAGCCCAGTATGTGTTTGCTGAATGACTGTAGTTTCAAACAGGTATTTAAATCTATGGTTTGTGATAATTATTTGCTGTACTAGATATTTCTAAAATGTAAGCCTTGTAGAACTTTTTATACTTTTCTATAGCTACTTTTTTTTAAATAAACTTTTTTTTTTAACAACAGTTTTAGGCTTACAGGATTATTGCAAAGATAATACAGAGTTCCTGTATACGTCATACCCAGTTTCCCTTATATTAACATCTATTATTGGTATGGTACATTTATCACTGTGAAGGAACCAATACTGTTTCTATAGATATTTTGAAGAAGAGACTGAGATTAAGACAAGCAAAGCTGATGGAGAAAGCCACTCTAAATGGAGGTCACAGAATAAGCCAAAACAGGAAGGCAGGAAAAGAAGTGATTCTGCTTTTAGTCAAGGAGGTATGCAGTGCAGGTGAGGTCAAAAGAATTAACAAGGATTGAAAGGGAAGGATTTTTAGAAATTCCATGACCTTCTCCTTTGGGCAGTGTTGGTACAAAATCACTCATGTGGCAACAGCCTCAGTTTTTGTTTGTTTGGCCTACTAGACTTACATCCTAATATATTCTTGCCTTTCCTCATCTATTCATTCTACCAACTCCTCACACCTCACCAGGAGATGCCGGCAATTCTTTTTTAAATATTTACTATAACTCTGGAAGTATGGCACATTTCTCTTAGTAATATACAGTTTTTGGTAAAAATCACTATCTTCTCCCATGCCCCCGCCCCCCGCCACAGTAAAGTATTTAAAGATAATAACCCTAATAGTAAAACCCCACCATCAACAAAAAACAATAGTAATTATTTTTCAATGGATCTTCAACAGATGATGGGCTTCCCTGATGGCTCAGATGATAAAGAATCTGCGTGCAAGCCAGGAGACCCTGGCTCAATCCCTGGGTTGGAAGGACATTTGGAGAAGGGAATGGTTACCTTCTCCAGTATTCCTGCCTGGGAAATTCCATGGACAGAGAAGCCTGGCAGACCTCAGGCTTCCCTGGTGGCTCAGATGGTAAAGAATTTGCCTGCAATGCAGGAGATATGGTTCAATCCCCAGGTGGGGAAGATCCCCTGGAAAAGGGACTGGTAACCCACTTCAGTATTCTTGCTTGTAAAATTCCATGGACAGAGGAGCCTAAAGGGCTGGCAGTCCACAGGGTTGAAAAGAGTCGGACATGACTGAGCAACTAACACTTTCAATTTTTCACTTTCAACAGATCATCTACTCTAACATAAAACTTTTCATAGTCAGTATCACATACTTTGTCTTCCTTCCTGTTACAATGGATCAATGCTCCTAGCTAAAGTATCAACGCTCTTAGCTAAAGCCAAGCTTCCTGGTGGGTACTTTATCAGTGCTACCCTAAGTATGGTGAGCTTCCTTCATTGAGAAAGTCTCACCACAAAAAACAATGTCAATGGAACTAAACTGTATGCTTATGCAGCTGACCCAATTTCCAGTGCAAGTTCACAGTGGACAGCGCTACCTTCAGGAAAGGTGTTCTCAGACAGGCACAATGAGAAATCCTGTACTTGATCTCACCCCTACTGGCTTACCCAAGGATACTGTTTCTTCACTTGGGCCTGTTTTCTTTAGCACTGTCAATATTTCTTTTCTCTGTGCCCTTCCTATCTGTAAACCAACATGCATAATATTCCATATTCAGAAATGAATCTTAGCGTTCATATCTCCTTCCAGATATAGCCACATTTCTCTGCTCCTTCTTATAGCAAAATCTTCTAAAGAGCTGATAATTATTGCTTTCATTTTTTCAATTCCCATCTGCTCTTGAATTCACTCTGATAAGACTTTCATCTCTACCGCTCCACTGAAACAGTACTTGTCAAGGTCACCAGTATCTGCATCCCACTGCCAAAACCCAGGGATAATTGTCAATTTTCATCCTCCAACCTCCCAGAAGCTCTTTACTTCCTTCCTTTATGAAATATTTTCCTCATGTGGTTGATATTATGCCCTTCTGGTTCTGATCTTACATCATAGGCTACTCCTTTTCCATCTCTGTTGCTGGTGGCTTCCAAACATCTTGACCTTGGAAGGTTGGCATGTTCCAGGGCCCAGTCTTAAGTACATTTCTCTTTTCAATCTGTACTTTCCTCTAGAGTGCTCTCGTTCAATTTGATGACTTCAAATACTACCCAATGCCGAGGACCTCAAACGTATTAGCATGTCGCTAGTCTTAACTTCTCTGAGCTCCATACAAGCATGTCCAGCCTCTTCTCTTACATCTCCACTTGGAGATCTAACAGTATCTTAAATTTCTGCTCAATAAAGGATCCCTCACCTCTCCCACTCCTCTCTCAGTATCTTCCATTTAAGTGAATGTTACCACCATTTGTCATTCTGTTGAAGCCACAATTCTAAGAGCCATCTTCAAACTTTTTTCTCTCCCACCCACATCCAGCCATCTGCAAGTCTTGTCATCTCTGTCTTCAAACAGCGGCTCTGTATCAACCCAGGAGGGTAGGGTGGGGAAGGAGATGGGAGGGAATTTCAAAAGGGAGGGGATATATGTATAACTATGGCTGATTCATGTTGAGGTTTGACAGAAAACAACAAAACCCTGTAAAGCAACTATCCTTCAATAAAAAAATTAATAAATTTAAAAAAGTCGATCTTCCTACTATCATTATTGCAATCCACCTGTTCAAGTCATCATCGTCTCTTACCCAGACTGCTGTATTAAGCTCCTAACTGGTCCTTCCTGGTTTCTCTCTTGTCTCTTTACCCACTAATATCTGGACCTTGTCTTCTTCCAACCTCATTTTTATTGGTTCCTTCGCACCTCACACTTCCTCCACACAGTCTTCCAGATCCTTGAATGTACCATCTTCACTCTGACCATAGGGCCTGTGTGTATGCTATTCCTGCTGATAAGAAGTCTTCCTTTGCTGTCTGCCTATTAACTCCTGCTACAGATTTCAGCTCAAGTTTCACTCCTTCATAAAAACTCCTCCTATTCCAGTCCAGAACAAAGTTCCTTTCATAGCTCCCCTCTCAGAACTGTGCTTTTTAATGATGACATTAAAATTTCACAGATTAGGCACTAGAAAATATTTACTGAATGAAAGAGTCAATGAAGGAATGGATGACCTTCCCTAAGAATCTCTGATTCCATAAATCACTTATTTGCTATATATATCTCATTTGAACATAAACTGGTGAAGGTAATAATCAGCTAAACAATTCAGTGTTTGGTGGGAAAACACACACACACACACACAAGTAAATGTTTGAAGCCAACACGCAGAGAAGATAAACAAAATAAGGGTCTGAAATTTTAACTGCAGGACCAGGGAATTTTTACTTTCCTCAGTAAGCAAATCTTGAAAATATGTATAAAGCTGTGACTTTATTTTTGTACTATATTTTGCAATGTGTATGGAAGAGGGTGGAGAGAAGCCTGTCTCAAAGTGTCCTGTATTTTTGGTACTCAATTTTCATCTTCCTTATGTTCCTTCTTTCTCAGATTGAGCAGTTGTCCTCATGTGAAACATCTACCAAGAACTTACAGTGGCCAGGCACAATTAAGCTTTGCAGGCAAGCAGAAGTCAGCTTTCTTATCCTTGGGAAATTTAGCCTGAACACACAATGTGAGACATTCAGGTAGAAAAAAAGCAAAAGACCATACTAACAGCCAGGTTTTTATAGTCATAGCTTTTGGTAGGACTTCACATAATGCAGAGAAGCTACAGGATTAGGGACAGCACAGTTTAAAGACAGCATTTAACTGACTTGAAAACACTGGAAGAAAGGACCCACATATAAAAGAACACATTCTTTGTGAGATGAGCTATTCAATTGAGTTCAAGCCTAGACAACGGTGACTTCTGGGCCAGTTACCATCAATGTGACATGTATCAAGCATACAAGTGGGTAGTAAAAGTGGAAGTTTGGGTGAAAATGCCTTTTTGAGGGGCACTTCTCAAATATTTCTCTAGTGTCATGGAAGAAAAGGTGGTCAACTGCAGGGACCTAGATCTAGCTTCTGAAACCTGCTTCTATATAATTTAACAAAGTAAAACCTTTTAATTTCTGGTGTGGGCTCTTTAACATATTTAAAATATCTTTCAGAGATTTATTTCTCTATCAATACTATTGATGTTTATATTTTTTAACAGATAAGACACAAATAGCTGAAGGTTTATTTCTGAACTATCAGTTCAGTTGCTCAGTCATGTCTGACTCTTTGCGAGCCCATGAACTGCAGCACACCAGGCCCCCCTGTCCATCACCAACTCCCGGAGTTTACTCAACCTCATGTCTATTAAGTCGGTGATGCCATCCAACCATCTAATCCTCCGTCGTCCCCTTCTCCTCCCGCCTCCAATCTTTCTCAGCATCAGGGTCTTTTCAAATGAGTCAGTTCTTCGTATCAGGTGGCCAAAGTATTGGAGTTTCAGTATCAGCATCAGTCCTTTCAATGAATATTCAGGACTGATTTCCTTTAGGATGGACTGGTTGGATCTCCTTGCAGTCCAAGGTACTCTCAAGAGTTTTCTCCAACACCACAGTTTAAAAGCATCAATTCTTCAGTGCTCACCTTTATAGTCCAACTCTCATATCCACACATGACTACTGGCAAAACCATTATCACACAAGAAAGATCCCACATGCTTTCAAGGTTTGAATAGGAAATGACTATGACAGTTAAATGAGGAGAGGACAGGAAACTGAACAGCTGAAATCAGGCAGTCTATTCTAACTTGGCAGGTGGTTCACAGGCTGTGGAGTCCTGTCTATGAATTAGGTTGGATATACCACAGCCAGACATCACCAGGGGAAAAGCAGTGCCAGATTCCTATCAGCACTGACTTGGGTGTCAATGGAATGATGGTACTGCATTCAGCAAAGTCTTACGACCTTTTTCTTAGGTTGGCTGTGGGACTAATCTTTGGTTTAAACACATTACACAGAGCTCAACTCTAACAGAATCATGCTCCTATTTAGCTAACATTAGGGATGGAAATCTTGAACATTGTAAGTTTACTCAAAAACAGAACCTGACTTCTAAGTCTGCTCCCCACTCACATGACCATAAAGTCTTCCCAAGTGTAGTAGCGATTTTTAGGTGGCGGCAGAGTGAGATGGCATTTCCTATCATAAGCCACATGATTGTCATGGCTTTCAGAAGCTAAACCACCACCTTTGTACAAAAGGAAAAAAAATGTTAAATTCACTTTCAGTTTGAATGTCTGCCACTGGAAATTCTAATTCAAGTCAAAATATCCCTCTGCACACAGATGCAGGCAGAATGACCAAATAATGATGCTGTATGATGATGATGTCAACAGCATAGACCCCTTCCTGTGCTGGCTCCCTGGACCACTCAACATCCTCTCCAGTACCCAGAATATTTGCTGTTTGGTAATGAGGCCAGAAACATGACCAATGGTTCCCACTTAAACCTGTAGCATCTGGACATCCAGATGAAGAGATATTTGATTCTACTCGCAGATATCAAACTAAATATGCTAAACTCTAAAGAGAGCTATTTCAGGATTCTCAATTAGTCTTCAAAATGGAAAAGCTGTTTCTGTACTTATGTAAAATATAATATGCCATATTATACAATTTGTTACTTCACAAAGTTTTTAACACGGCATTTTAACACCTCCTCGTCTCTAAATGTGTACTGCAGCAGAAGCCACATTAGGCATCTCTAATCAACATCAAACCCTATCTTCCTGGGGCTCTTCATCATATTTGGGTACCTGGGGAAGACAAATGGTGTTTTTGACCCATGAACAGATACCTGAAGAATCCAAGCTTCACCTGAGCATGAGGGTTTTGGGGATGGGAGAAGAGGAGGAAGGAGAGGGAGGCAAATGTGGGCTGGAAGGAAAGGATGCTTATGAAATAGGGTAAATTATAAATGTGGAGGTAAAGATCAAGCCACTTTCCTAAAAACAAACAAACAAACAAACCCACTTCATCTTCATTTCAAATCCTGAGCTAATAGAGACCAGAAGCGTGAGAGCAGATAAACCCACGACGCTGTGCCCTCCGGGAATAGCTCCTGGAATAGAAGGCCGTTCTGACCACCCCTTACTCTCCTCTCCTGGTTCCTACTCATTCAACTATTGACCTGAGATCATTTTACTTTCCCCCCCAGTATGCTTAATATAAGCTAATTTTGTCAATATCAGTAACTCCCCAGATGCCTGTATCTCTTCCTGAACTTCCTTCAGAACACTATTTTCAGCCTTCTGAAAATACACATCACTCAGGTGTGTAAAAGGAACTTCAATCTTCACCTGTCTAACTCAGGGGTCCTATCTTATTCCCAGTGCTCAGCATATGGGAGATGCTGAATGTATTCTCTGAGTTAAAGTGAGTTAAGAAAGATCAGAAATGACTCAAGGGTCCAGAAATAAAGCTGGTATTAAATAACCTATGGTACACCTAGTCAGTGGAGTATTATACAGCTACAACAGAAAAAGAAACCATAAATGAATGAGGGACTTTCTACGTATTGATTTGGAAAGATTGCTAGGATTTTTATTTAAAAGAAAGATTTGCAGGACAGTTCATTTATTCTGCTACCTGCTAAGCTCTGCATAAAGGAACAGTGGAAGGACATGCAAGAAACAAATCAAAGTGGTTACTGCAGGCTGGGAGTAGGGGTAAATAAAGTAGGTGGGAGACGGACTTCTTGAGGCATATTCTGTTATAGTTTGATTTTTGAACTATGTTAACATACTACCTATTTAAAACAAATAGTAATGATTAGGAAAAGCAAGCAGGCAAGCAAAGAGACAGACAAAACAAGTGAGACGAGTTAACTCAGAAGCAAAGAAAAAGAACTTCAGGATTTGGAGGTTTCAAATTTGAGATCAAAGTGAATGTACCATATTCTCCACTTCCCATATTCAATGAGTTGCAATTATCATCAATGTAAATGTCTTACTTGTTAGCCACCAAGCGCATGACAGTCCAGTCCTTTGGAAACATCTCTGGGCGTATCAATATTCGGAACACAGTAAATATCTGCAGCAGGAAATCCTTGGGTAAGGAGGAAAGAGACCATTTTACTGAGTTATTGTAATTGTTCACACACACAAACACACACACACACACACACACACACACACACACACACACACACAGAGCTATTGTTACTATTTCTAAAGCACTTACAGAGAAAGGAGCCATACTCAATACTTTACCCAGGAGAAAAAATCATCTCCCTGCTCATTCTCAGTGACCAGTTGATTTGCTACCCTTCCCAAACGTTCCTCCTTCTTTCTCTTTCTCATGCCTGGTGGAAATGACACTTTGTTTTTCTCCACAAGCTCTAAACATTTAGGTTTGAGAAATAAAACAGAAAACTACTAACAGATTAGCAGGGAAATGTATTTTCTTTCTCCTATTATAGTATCCTAAACTTCAGTACTTTTCAGTTCAAGAGAACTGCAAAGGGTTTTAGTTCAATTATGCTTTCATTTAAGTGGGTGTTAGAATTTAGAAAGCTATGCTCATTGGAAAGCATCTTAGGCAAAAACCCATGTTTCTTAAAGGGCATTCTGAAAATGCAGGATTAATGGGATGCATGCAGGTTTATAGAATCTGAAGGTCCTAGGCAGAATAAAGAGAGAAAGGGATGTGTATGAAGCTGAGCCCAGTGACAAGTCCTTAGAAACCAAGAGTGTGTCAAGGTATTCTTCACAGAGATGCCATTCTAGGGGGCAGTGGTATTTATGACGATGGTATCTTTAAGCTGACCACCTGGAAACACTCTTGACAAAAAGCTTTTGTCAGGCATGGAAATACCATTTCTTAAAACATTGTAAGAAACAGACCCAAATTGCTGGAGCACATTATACTTAACAAGAACTCAAGAAGCTAACACACCGCAGGTAATGAATGAAATGGAGCTTGCCCTACTCAAAAAGAGATCAGCTCAATCTAATTATGATTTAGATTTGTTAACTAGAAAACTTAAAGATAGTTCTGTAACTTAATTACTGCTAGGAAAACATATTTCACAATTTCACTGAAGGTAGTAGTATTGTGTTGCTTAGAAAAATACCCTAAATATAAGAGTTTTATTTATCAAACCTAACAACACATTAGGTTAAACATGTAAGCCACTTGAATATAAAATTATCATTGTCACCCATATCATCAGTAGACAGAAAGATCCTAAAAAGCTAGAAACATGTGGGAGCTGTGTGTGTGTGTGTGTTTACATATTCTAACAGCTTTGATCAAACTCATAAATATTTTGACAAGGATTTAATTTAGTTTCTTTGGCATCAGCACACATACGCTGATGTGTAGTCCATGCCATGTGGAAACATGCCCATTAGGTCGTCTGTCTTTAAATGGTGAGACAGACCCTTCCTGTGTCGGCAGAATTACCACAGTTTCCCAAACGTATTCTCCTTCAGGTCAGATAATTTTGGGAAACCTCCCATTCTAGCCCTCCACTGGGATAGGGGGTCATTAGCACATCAAAACTATGAGAAGCTCTTTTTAATGCACTTCTAGATCTTTTTTCAGTTTTCCTGTTGATTCTTCTGAGTTTTGCAGACATGAACACATATAATCCTTGCAAAAACTGTTTGCATTTACCTTTCAAAGTGTTATACCTCACTTTAGTTTTCTGTCTTGATGTATTTGCTTAGATAGATATTAAAGAAAAATCCTGAAGGTGGGGAGTCACTTGTTTTCCATAGTTTACAAGTACTTTTGTTGGGAGAATGAAATGGCAGCCCCCTCCAGTATTCTTGCCTGGAGAATCCCATGGACTGAGGATTCAGGTGGGCTATAGAATATAGGGTCGCTAGGAGTCAGATGCTACTGAAGCAGCTTAGCACACATGCACTTGTATGTGTGTGTGTGTGCGCGCGCGCACGTGCCCTCAGTTGCTAAGTCGTGTCTGCCTGTTTGTAACCCCATGGACTGTAGCCCAAAAGGCTCCTCTATCCATGGACTTTTCCAGGCAAAAGAACTGGAGTGGATTACCATTTCCTTCTCCAGTGGATCTTCCCGACCCAGGGATCAAATCCACGTCTCTTGTTGCACCTCCTGTATTGGCAGGTGGAATCTTTACCACTGTAGGTTCTAAAATGGTGATGTTTCATCTTTTCTCCTCTAATCAGTAAACAGAATTGGAAATTGGAGGCAGCACCCCTCACTAGGGAATAGGAGAGAGGGATGTCTGTTGCACAGAGGGAAAAAAATGGCTGAAAAATTGGCTACAGGAGGCAAGATATCTATCTTCAGGGCTAGCAACTTTGACTGCTGTTTTGCAGCGCAGGGGACAAAGGCAAAGTTATTCCAGGTGTAGGATTGGAGACAAACAACCTGTTTCTGTACCATCTCATTTTCCTACTTCCATTTATCTCACACAATAAAAGGCGTGGCAGCATGGGGCCTCGGGCCAATGCCTACGAACTGACATCAACTTTTATTTCCCTGAAGAAAACCTCTCACTATCTTAAGTAGCTTTCTGAGCTTCATCTACCTTTATGGAACCAAACACATTCATTTGTAGAAATCTTATAATGAAAAATAAAAGAACATTATACTGAGATCAGAAAATCTAGATTTTAATCCTGCCTCTGTCATTAACAAGCTCAATGACCTGGATAATTTATTTAACCTCTCTGGAGTTGAGCTCTGAGGCTTTATAATTCGAGGGCTTGGGCTTTCCTGGTGACTCGGATGGTAAAATGGAGAAGGAAATGGCAACCCACTCCAGTAGTCTTGCCTAGATAATCCTGTGGACAGGGGAGCCTGGTGGGCTGCTGGACATGGGGTCCCACAGGGTCAGACACAACTGAAGCGACTTAGCATGCATGCATGCATTGGAGAAGGAAATGGCAACCCACTCCAGTGTTTTTGCTTGGAGAACCCCAGGGACAGAGGAGCCTGGTGGGCTGCTATCTATGGGGTTGCACATGGTCAGACACGACTAAAGCGGCTTAGCAGCAGCAGCAGATGGTAAAAAATCTGCCTGCAATGCATGACCCAGGTTCAATCCCTGAATTGGGAAGATCCTCTGGAGAAGGGAGTGGCTACCCACTCTAGTATTCTTGTCTGGAGAATTCCATGGACAGAGGAGCCTGGTAGACGACAGTCCATGGAGTCTCAAAGAGTCAGACATGACTGAGTGACTAACACTTTAAAGTCTCTTGTAGTTAGAAGAGACTAAAAATAATATGGCCACTCATCTATTCATGCAGTATACAAAACTTTTTATATTTCTAAACTGAAGGTTAATGTTTCGGCAGATGGTAACACAAGCACATTCCACTGCGGTACTTACACGGATTCAGCAAGTATTCTTGTCAACTGCCTTGTGACAGGTTACATTTCAAACTCAGTGCCAATATTTTAAAGCACTAAGACCTGAATGTGAGGCTCACCATTCCATCCCTCCCCAAATGCAAGGGTATTTCCTTGTCTATTCTAAGTACTTTTCACTAAACAAGACTGTCTGCACAGATAAGTGAAATTATTTTGCACACATAAACAATAAGTAACAGGTTCTTTTTAAAATTTAAAAAAAGAACACTGCTGCAATCATACTCTGGTTTGGATAGACACAAAAATAAGTGTTTCATATGCCATTATTTTAAAATTGGCAGCCTGGAAGCAGTTTCTTTTATGTTTGTTAACTTCAAATAGCACAACATAGGTATTTAGTTGCATTACTGGTTATTATTCAAATAAGGTAACAAATTAAAAAAAATAGGGAGGAGTTTTATTTCACAGCAACATTTCTTTTCTGCAGTGCGAGAGGTTCAAAGAAGGTTCAGGTGAAAACCTTCACAAACAATAAAAGTCTCACATTCAAATAGAAAAGAAAGCAGAAGTAACCGTTATGATGTTAGATTATCATTAACATTTATTCATTCATAAATATTGGGTGCTTTAATATGTGCTAGGCACAGTAAAAGAGACTGGGGACACCTAGTGGGATAAAATATATTCTTTCCTTTATTCATGTAAGAATATTTACACAGTATCTGCAATAGGCCACAGCATGATGAGCTGGCTGAATGTGACCTTTGCTTTCCTCAAACTCAGTTTTGTGGGAGAGATGAGTGCTCATCTGTTTAAGGATGTGCTACAAACTAGGATAAATCTGTGGGCCAGTTATTTCACTGCTTCCCTGATAGCTCAGATGGTAGACGACAGTCCATGGAGTCTCAAAGAGTCAGACATGACTGAGTGAATAACACTTTAAAGTCTCTTATAGTTAGAAGAGACTGAAAATAATTAATATGGTCATTAATTGCAGTGACTATACTGCAGGTCACTGCAACTGACCTGCATTGCAGACCTGCAATGCGGAGACCCGGGATCAGTCCCTGGGTCAGGAAGATCCCCTGGAGAAGGAAATGGCAACCCACTCTAGTATTCTTGCCTGGAAAATCCTATGGATGGAAGAGTTTGGCGGGCTAGGTGGGCTACAGTCCATGGTGTCGCAAAGAGTCAGACAGGACTGAGGGACTAACACTTTCACTTTCACAGGTATTTCACACCAAGGGAAGGGCACCTCCCAGCCCCAGAGGCAAGACAGAACATAGGCTCACCCAGGCTGCAAAACGGAGTACTCAGAAATGGGGCGGGTAGGTGGGTCAGTTCAGCTCAGTTGCTCAGTCATGTCCGACTCTTTGCGACCCCATGGACTGCAGCACGCCAGGCCTCCCTGTCCATCTCCAACTCCCAGAGCCTACTCAAACTCATGTCCATTGAGTTGGTGATGCCATCCAACCATCTCATCCTCTGTCGTTCCCTTCTCCTCCTGCCTTCAATCTTTCCCAGCATCAGGGTCTGTTCTAATGAGTCAGTTCTTTGCATCAGGTGGCCAAAGTACTGGAATTTCAGCTTCACCATCAATCCTTCCAATGAATATTCAGGACTGATTTCCTTTGGGATAGATGGGTTGGATCTCCTTGCAGTCCAAGGGATTCTCAAGAGTCTTCACCAACACCACAGTTCAAAAGCATCGATTCTTCAGTGCTCAGCTTTCTTTATAGTCCAACTCTCACTTTCATACATGACTACTAGAAAAACCATAGCTTTGACTAGATGGACCTTTGTTGGCAAAGGAATGTCTCTGCTTTTTAATATGCTGTCTAGGTTGGTCATAACTTTGCTTCCAAGGAGCAAGCATCTTTTAATTTCATGGCTGCAGTTCCCCATCTGCCCTGATTCTGGAGCCCCAAAAATAAAATCTGTCACTCTTTCCACTGTTTTCCCATCTATCTGCCATGAAGTGATGGGGCCAGGTGCCATGATCTTAGTTTTCTGAATGTGGAGTTTTAAGCCAACTTTTTCACTCTCCTCTTTCACTTTCATCATGAGGCTCTATAGTTCTTCGCTTTCTGCCATAAAGGTGGTGTCATCATCTTTCTCCCGGCAATCTTGATTCCAGCTTGTGTTTCTTTCAGCCCAGTATTTCTCATGATGTATTCTGCATATAAGTTAAATAAGCAGGATGACAATATACAGCCTTGACGTACTCCTTTTCCAATTTGGAACAAGTCTGTTGTTCCATGTCCAGTTCTAACTGTTGCTTCTTGACCTGCATACAGATTTCTCAGGAGGCAGGTCAGGTGATCTGATAGTCCCATCTCTCAAAGAATTTTCCACAGTTTTTTGTGATCCACACAGTCAAAGGCTTTGGCAGAGTCAATAAAGCAGAAGTAGATGGTTTTCTGGAACTCTTGTGCTTTTTCAATGATCCAACAGTTGTTGGCAATTTGATCTCTGCTTCATCTGCCTTTTTTAAATCCAGCTTGAACAGCTGGAAGTTCATGGTTCACATACTGTTGAAGTCTGGCTTGGAAAATTTTGAGCATTACTTTGCTAGCATGTGAGATGAATGCAACTGTGTGGTAGTTTGAACATTCTTTGGCATTACCTTTCTTTGGGATTGGAATGAAAACTGACCTTTTCTAGTCCTGTGGCTACTGCTGAGTTTTCCAAATTTGCTGGCATATTGAGTGCAGCACTTTCACAGCATCATCTTTTAGGATTTGAAATGGCTCAATTGGAATTCCATCACCTATAAGAAAAGAGTCATACAACTTTTTTTTGTAGTGATGCTTCCTAAGACCCACTTGACTTTGCATTCCAGGATGTCTGGCTATAGGTGAGTGATCACACCATCATGATTTATCTGGGTCCTGAAGACCTTTTTTGTATATTCTTCTCTTTATTCTTGCCACCTCTTCTTAATATATTCTGCTTCTGTTAGGTCCATACCATTTCCGTCCATTATTGAGCCCATCTTTGCATGAAAATTTCCCTTGGTATCCCTAATTTTCTTGAAAAGATCTCTAGTCTTTCCCATTCTATTGTTTTCCTCTATTTCTTTGCATTGATTACTGAGGAGGGCTTTCTTATCTCTCCTTGCTATTCTTTGGAACTCTGCAATCAAGTGGGTATATCTTTCCTTTTCTTCTTTGCCTTTTGCCTCTCTTCTTTTCATAGCTGTTTATAAGCCCTCCTCAGACAATCATTTTGCCTTTTTTGCGTTTCTTTTTCTTGGGGATCGTCTTGATCCCTACCTCCTGTACACTGTTCCGAACCTTCTTCATCCATACTTGTTTAGGCACTCTTTCTTTTGGATCTAATCCCTTGAATGAATCTACTTGTCACTTCCACTGTACAGTCATAAGGGATTTGATTTAGGTCATACCTGAATGGTCTGGTGGTTTTCCCTACTTTCTTCAATTTAAGTCTGAATTTGGCAATAAGGAGTTCATGATCTGAGCCACAGTCAGCTCCCAGCCTTGTTTTTGCTGACTGTATAGAGCTTCTCCATCTTTGGCTGCAAAGAATATAATCAATCTGATTTCAGTATTGATCATCTGATGATGTCCATGTGTAGAGCCTTCTCTTGTGTTGTTGGAAGAGGGTGTTTGCTATGACCAGTGCGTTCTCTTGGAAAAACTCTGTTAGCCTTTGCCCTGCTTCATTCTGTACTCCAAGACCAAATTAGTCTGTTACTCCAGATATTTCCTGACTTCCTACTTTTGCATACCAGTCCCCTATAATGAAAAGGACAAATTTTTTGAGTGTTAGTTCTAGAAGGTCTTGTAAGTCTTCATAGAACAGTTCAGCTTCAGCTTCTTCAGCATTATTGGTCAGGGCATAGACTTGGATTACTGTGTTATTGAATGGCTTGTCTTGGAAACAAACAGAGATCATTCTGTCATTTCTGAGACTGCATCCAAGTACTGCATTTTGGACTCTTTTGTGGACTATGATGGCGACTCCACTTCTTCTAAGGGATTCTTGCCCACAGTAGTAGATACAATGGTAGGTGGGTAGGGATACATAAAAGATGGATAGATAAACAGGAAGATAGCAATAAATATGGACCAAGGATATATAAACAAAAAAGAGACAAATGAATCTCCTACCTTTTCCCTGGTAAGTAGTTTGGAAATTCATCCTGAGGACAATGTAGAGACACTGAGGGACTTTATACATACATGTAAGAAGATCACACTCCTGTTTCACAAAGATTTTCTGACTACAATATACAACACAATGTTTTGTGTTTAAATATACTATGGTATCAGAACAACACAAGATAGAAATCAGCCGTATATGAAACAGAATTGGTGAGACACAGAAGGAGACCTTTGGAGATCAGGAAACCTGAGTTAAGAAATCTGGGGGAGTTGGACCATAAAGAAGGCTGAGCACTGAAGAACTGATGCTTTCGAAATGTGGTTCTAGAGAAGACTCTTGAGAGTCCCTTGGACATCTAGGAGATCAAACCAGTCAATCCTAAAGGAAACCAACCCTGAATATTCATTGGAAGGACGATGCTGAAGCTCCAATGCCACCTCTTGCAAAGAGCTGACTCATTGGAAAAGACCCTGATGCTGGGAAAGACTGAAGGCAAAAGGAGAAAAGGGTGGCAGAGTATAAGATGGTTAGATAGCATCACTGACTTGATGAAAATGAATTTGAGTAATTTCTCTCTAGAAGACAGTGAAGTACACGGGAGCCTGGTGCACTGCAGTCTATGGGCTAACAGTTAGACACAACTCAGTGCCTGAACAATAACGACATGATTCAGGCTATAGTCAAATATTATTTTAAAAATCTGCCACAAATTTCAAATATGTGACACTGTTGATTCAGGGTCTGAACTCAATTAAAGAATGTTAATCAAAATGATCACATTGAAATTTATATCCTTACAATTTACCAAGTAGATTATGCAAAAATAACTTCCAAATGGTCCTCAATCTTCAAGAACTATAGAATTTTTTTTGTAATAAAATAAAGACTATAAGTTGAAATAACTTAATGGAAAAAGACGGGTTCTGAAGCAATCAGACATTTATTATGAGGGTTGAGTCACTCAATAAAGATTTAATGCTTAGGACACAGAGTCCTTACTCTCAGAGAGCTCATAGTCATCAAGAATACAAGAAAACATGCACATGTTCTCACAGAGAGGGACTGTGGTCTGTAAAGGCTTCATTTTTAAAAAGTGACATCTGGGGCTTCCCTGTGGCTCAGTGGTAAAGAATCCACCTGCCCATGCAGAAGACGTGGATTTGATCCCTGATTCGGGAAGATCCCACATGCTACAGAGCAACTAAGCCCATGCCCCACACTACTGTTCAGCCCATGCTCTAGAACCCGGGAGCTACAGCTGCTGACACCACAACAAGAGACGCCACTGCGATGAAAAGCCCACACACCACAGCTGGAGAGAAGCCCCCGTTCACTGCAACTGGAGAGAAAGCCCACACAGCAAGGAAGACCCAGCACACTGTAAAATACAATGTTTTAAAAAGTGACTCCTGAGCCAGATTTAAAGCAGGAGGTGAAACAGGAATTTAAAATTATCTATAGTTTGTGAGGAATATACACGTAATCACAGTAATCTTAAGTGACAGGAATGAGAGGTATTTGGAAAGGGATGGAGGACAATGAGGATGGAAGGAAGATTGAGGATAAGGAAGATGATGAAGAGACTGGGTTTTGTCCTGTAGACAATGTTACGGCCTCAGAGTCTTACAGATGGCTTGAGACTTGATCAGATATGACTGTTGCAAGCTAGTGGGCTAATATAAGGGAGACAATGAAAGGTAATAATTGTGCTGCATCTAACTTTCAGAACATGTATACTCTCAAGCTGAGGGCAAGATCCTCACAGCTCTATATGAAAAGTCATAATCAACAAAAAACAGGAGTTTTACTGCTCTCTATATACATAAAATGTCACGGATATGGACAAAACTTTAGCCCACAGTAGAAGGTGAGTGTATTATAAAGGGTCGGTTATAATAAAACATTACTGACTACAGAAGGAAAGAAACTCTAATCACTGCTTAGTTTTCGCTTTTGTTCATTTCTAAAATAATGGCAGGTTCTAGAGAAGGAAGGCAACAATCCAGAGGACTAGCACGGAGGGCCGTGCTCCTCCTCACGTCAGCTGACTCTGTGCCTCACACACAAGGACCTGAAGACCAAGGAGAAACAGCCTACTGTTCACCACGCTAGAAGCGACTCCAACAGTAACCCTGGAGACACCCCAGGTTTCCAAGCAAGAATGGAATTCAAACACTCGAGGCTTAGCAGATACTTGAGAACTACATACTTTCAACAATCATATTGATTTAGAGACTCATGGGGAATGCTAGGCCAAATCTCTCTTTGAATTAATAAGAAGGAAAAAAAAAAAAAGAACAACCAAAACAGTAATTTGAAAATCTCAGTATATAATTTGTCAGCACCAAATAAGATTCAGAATGTGTATATCCCATGATCCAACAGTTCAAATTCCAGAAATTCATTCTACAGCAATAAGGGCACAAGTCCATGGAGATCTATGTATTGACATTAAGATGTACATAGCAGGATCCCTTCTTTATATTAATATGTATATTTTTGGATAGAAGGTAGTTATTTCATTTTTTAAATCTTTTTATTGAAGTATAGTTAATTTATAATGTTGTGTTAGTTTCAGGTGTGAATTGTATATACATACCACAACTTTATGCATTCCTCCATTGATAGACATTTAGGTTGCTTTCATATCTTGACTACTGTAAATAGTGTGGCTATGAAATTGGAGTGCATGTAGCTTTTCAAATTAGAATTTTGTCTAGATATATGGCCAGGATTAAGATTACAGGACAATATGGTAGCTCTATTTTTAGTTTTGTAGGGAATCTCTATACTGTTCTCTGCAATAGCTTTCCAATTTACATTCCCATGTATCCTTTCTAATGGAAAAAGTCATAAACATACTGAATGCTCACCAAAAGGGGAATGATTAAGTTTGGAACATTATGTAATGAGATTCAGAAAAATGAATGAGGCAGTGGGCCATATAATGTCCATGATACATTATTGTGTGAAAAGAAGTGCAACCCATATGAATAATATGATCCATAGGCATGCGGATGGAGCAAAGAAAACAGTCTATGAAGATATACCCTGATGTGTTAACAGTAGTTACCTCTGGGAATTAGAATACATATGTGTGAAGGAAAAGAGGATGTATGCTTTATTAAACCGGTAGGCTTATCGGGATTTTCAGTGTCTAATTCCAGGAGCAGTTATGATGTTTCACTAATCACTCTAGAAAGTTAGCAGAGAGATCACTTTGTTGACAAAGGTCCGTCTAGTCAAGGCTATGGTTTTCCATTAGTCATGTATGGATGTGAGAGCTGGACCATAAAGAAAGCTGAGTGCTGAATTGATGCTTTTGAACTGTGGTGTAGGAGAAGACTCTTGAGAGTCCCTTGACCTGCAAGGAGGTCCAACCAGTCCATCCTAAAGGAGATCAGTCCTGAAGATTCATTGGAAGGACTGATGCTGAAGCTCCAATACTTTGGCCACCTGATGTGAAGAGCAGACTCACTGGAAAAGACCCTGATGCTGGGAAAAATTGAGGGCAAGAGGAGAAAGGGGCAATAGAGGATAAGATGGTTGGATGGCATCACTGACTCAATAGACATGAGTTTTAGCAAACTCAGGGAGATAGTGATGGACAGAGAAGCCTCGCATGCCGCAGTTTATGGGGTCACAAAGGGTTGGACATGACTTAGAGACTAAACAACAACAACAATGAAGCTTTATCTTTCCTTACCTGATACTCCTTATTTATTTAATTTCTAACCTAACCAAAAAAAATCTCCCCAAACTCTCCCTCTGCTACTTTGGTATTTTCAGACACCTCCAATTCATGACTAGAATAGCTCATTTTTTATAAAGAGGTGATAAAGGAAAAGGTTATACAATTTTAGATCAAATATTTTGGTTTATGAAAGTATGGGGGAAAGTTGAGTTTTGCTGACAAAGCCAAGAGCTGAGATATTAAAAGAATTCCTAGCCCTCCCAGTTACTTGGGAATGAAATAGTATCAATCTTCACTGCAGGGGGTGATGAAATGAGACACTGCAAGAAAAGTTTAGCACTGTATCTGGTTCATGGCTATGAGGGTGAGAGTAAGGAGGGACTCTATAACTGTTGGAGAAGGAAATGGCAACCCACTCCAGTACTCTTGCCTGGAAAATCCTATGGATGGAAGAGCCTGGTAGGCTACAGTCCATGGGGTTGCAAAGAGTCAGACACAACTTAGTGACTTCACCTTCACCTATAACTGTTAGCCATCATCACTGTTGTTTATATCAATACATATCACACACATTTATAACAGTGATTTAGATGCCCTAATAACATAAAGGCATTAATAGAGACTGTTTTATTAGTCTTGATATCCCAGACATCTAGTCAAGGTACTCAACAAATATTTATTGAGTCAAGCGACTGACACAATAAAATAATAATAGTGCCTACCTCATGGGGTTCTTTTCAGGATTAAATGAGTCAATGCTAATCAACCTCTTAGAACAGTGCTGCATATGTACTGAGTTGGCCAAAAAGTTTGTTCAGGTTTCCATAAGATTTAGCTCCATGAGACTAAATGTTTGCTTTTTGAGGACCTCAGTTCCTTTATGAGAATACCAAAGCCCACGGTCCTCTTAAGACTTTTTGAGGATCCATTTGGCAGCAAAACCAAACTACTTAGAAGGTCTTTATATATCCCACCTAGACTGAATATTTTGTTTAGCTGCAGAAAAACTGAGTGTTTGATTATTCAGTGGACTCTTGACAATATGGGTTTGGGCTGTGCAGATTCACTTATACAGATTTTTTTCAATAGTTCAGTTCAATTCAGTTCAGTTCTGTCGCTCAGTCATGTCTGACTCTTTGCAAGCCCATGGACTGCAGCACACCAGGCTTCCCTGTCCATCACCAACTCCCAGAACTTGCTCAAACTCATGTCCATTGAGTCGGTGATGCCATCCAACCATCTCATCCTCTGTTGTCCCCTTCTCCTCCCACCTTCAGCCTTTCCCAGCATCAGGGCCTTTTCAAATGAGTCAGTTCTTTGCATCAGGTGGCCAAAGTATTGTAGCTTCAGCTTTTCATTAGTAAATACCCCAATACTGCACAATCGTAGCTGGTTGAATCCGTGTATGTGGAGCTACAGGTACAGAGGAAACTGGGATAGGGAGGAACCACATATACAGAGGACTGACCATAAGTTCCATGTGGATTTTCAATTGCACATTGTTCAAGGGTCAAACTGTAGTTGCTATAGATGTAGTTGCTATAGCATCAAACTGTAGTTGCTATAGCATCTCCTGGAGATGCTATAGATGTTACTACACAGTATATGTGCTACACTATCTTTCTGGAATAGCAAACATTCTGATTTCTGAAATACATGTGGTATGAGGACTCTAGTTAAGGGACTGTGGACCACTGCAATCATCTTTGGAAAGTCTTGTAACATAGGTTTCAGTAGCATGAATACAGATATCTGACTTTGAAGAAAACTGAGAACATGAAAAACATATGCTAAAAGGTGGCATCTGCATTTTTTAAGTACAAATGAAAACCAGATGACTAATTAGCCTTTCATAAGATAAATGCCCTCCAGCCTGACTTCACTCCAGTTATTTCCCTTCTAGTCTTATACTGGGCAAGGCGTAAGATTAATTAGGTCCCTCCTGCTGCTTTCTTAGGGACTTTCCCCGGTGAGTTAGCACCTTTTTATTTTTAGTGTCTCCCTTTCTACCAGCTCTGATTATTAATAATTCAATATGTTTAAGCTTTCTCCATGATAAATATTCCTCTAATAACTCAAGTTCTCCTTCAGTAGACACCTTATACTCCTTTTCTTGAAACACAGTTTACATCCACTACATCTTTTTCTCTTTAATCCTTCAGTCTATGACACCTTGGCTTCCCACTCTTACCAATGCATTGAAAATGCTCATCAAATTTACCAAATATCTAATAATTTCATAGTGCATCCAGATAGGTCTTTCTTAATACAAATGTGATCATGTCTGTCCCTTCTTAAAACCCTCCATAGTTTTCCAATGTCTTCATAATAAAATCTCTCTCTCTCTCTCTCTCTCTCTCTCTATATATATATATATATATATATATATATATATATTCAGAGAGGCTTATGTTTTACAACTCTCTTCTAAACTCTACAGTCAGTCCATTCACAGATGTTGTCTGAATACCGACAATGTGTTAGGCAAGTTCTGGGCTTGAGGATACAGCAGTGAACCAGCAGTAGTTTCAGATGTCAAGAAGCTTATATAACCTAGTAGCTAGGAGTTGGGATATATATAAACAAGCAAAAAGATTCCAGATTCTAGTAACTATATAATGGTAGAATGGCAGATGTGGTGTATCAGGATATCTGGGTGAATCACAGCTGAAAGAAGCGGGTGGCAGCGGATGAGATGTTGAGATAGGCATCAGCAGCTCAATGGACATGAATCTGAGCAAACTCCGGGAGAGAGTGAAGGACAGAGGAACCTGGCGTGCTGCAGCCCACTGGGTCACAGAGAGTCAGACACAGCTTCGCGACTGAGCAACAACATGGTTGAGAGAGCCGAATGTCTTAGCCAAACATGGCCAGCACACTCCTGCTCAGTTTTCAGCCAAGACTTCCTTTGGCAAGGTTTCCTCTACCCTTGAGTTTGGGCTGGCTGCAATTCCTAGATGCTCCGAGGCACTGCGTGTTAACTGTGTCTTCACCACTTCCTCTGCCTATGTCACTGCCCATTAACCCGTTTGATCCCACCCCCAGCGGGAACTGGCCTTTTTGTCGCTGGTTACATAACAACACTGATAGCACTTGGTATGCCTGAACTGCTCAATCTATACTTCCTGAAGGATAGATAAGTATCATCATTAAATCATTTTCCTGACCTGAAAGTCCAGTTTTGTTTTGTTTTCAGGCCCCACTATTTTGAAGAGGGACATATGTCTTTTGAAAAAGTATGTGGCTGACCAAAGGAAAAGTCACATGAAACATTCCATTATTTTCATTATTCCATTATCATTCATTATTTTCACTTGCTTTATTATTGTTAACATGAATATTAAAGCATAAAACTCAATACCTAGATTAAACAATGTTTTTTTGGCTTATGCTTTTCCACTATTTTTTTTTTATTCCCCGGCTCTGTGAAAATACGTAATGTTTTCCTATGTGAATTTTGAAATACGAAGTTATAGACTTCGTAAAATCTAATGATTCCTCAGCTGTGTTAAATATTCAACTTGTGATGATAGTTCATAACTGCACAATTATTTTCCTTTTTAATCACATGGATTTCTGTATGTAGAGTAGATAAGCTCTAAGATCCATTTATCCATTTTAAATTCTAACCTCAAGATTAAATATTAATACAAGCATGAAAAACATGATATTTTCAGGCTTGGACATATGCTAATCAACTGTCAAATAGATTACACCTGCCCAAATCTATTCTTTGTTTCATATGACTCTGCTTATAAACTGATCCAAGGTAATTGAAAAATTCATCTGAGATTATACAACATTTAAAAGCCAAAAAGAAGTGACCCTTATGCACTATCTATATTAAAACTATAAATCATGCTCAAAGACACCATTGTTCAATCACTAAGTCATGTCCAACTATCTGTGACCCCATGGACTGCAGCACGTCGGGCTTCCCTGTTCTTCACTGAGTTTGCTCAAACTCATGTCCAATGAGTCAGTGATCATCCATCACATCTCATCCTCTATCGCACCCTCAATCTTTCCCAGCATCAGGGTCTTTTCCAACGAGTCGGCTCTTCATATCAGGTGGCCAAAGTATTGGAGCTTCAACTTCAGCACCAGTCCTTCCAATGAGTATTCAGGACTGATTTCCTTTGGGATTGCCTGGTTTAATCTCCCCGCCATCCAAGGGACTCTCAAGATTCTTCTCCAACACTACAGTTCAAAAGCATCAATTCTTCAGTGCTCAGTCTTCTTTATGGTCCGACTCTCACATCCCTACATGACTACTGGAAAAACCACAGCTTTGACTATATGGACCTTTGTTAGCAAAGTGACCTCTCTAATCTTTAATACACTGTCTAGGTTTGCCATAGCTTTTCTTCCAAGGAGCATGCGTCTTTTAATTTCAAGGCTGCAGTCTCCATCTGCAGTGATTCTGGAGCCCAAAAAAATGAAATCTGACACTGATTCCACTTTTTCCCTATCCATTGACACCATGAAGGCTTTTAATCATGTAATTCTTACAGTGTAACTATATCCACTGTCTTATAATTCTTCATCCCTTAGTGATAGGGACAGAGGAGGAAAATTAAACAGTTTAGAAATCTCACTAGAGGCTTAAAAACAAACAGAATTTTAAGAGGGTTTGCGAGACTGTTATAGGCTAATCACTCAAGAAAAGACAGTAACCTAGCAACAATCTATACCACCTTTAAGGAAGATCAGGTACATTCAAGTGCAAGGCACACTCAACCTGTGAACAAGTTGTGATAGTTAAAACACAAGACAATAGATATGTTACATGAAGTCAGGAAATTAATGGTCTGTGAAGAGCAGCATTTCTGTATGTAGTCAAGATAGGAATACAGGTGAAAGGGGAAATAAACTATTTGAAAAAGGATATCATACCAAAATCTGAGATGAATTACTATATTTGCTAATATACATATGACTTAAATAGTGCCAACACAGTGCCAATCAGTCCACACTGGATTCAAAGGCAGAACTGATGATGTAAAACCTTTATATCTACCCCCAAACGAGGAAGAAGATGGTCTTTTCCCCACTTTTTCTTTGATTAAAAAAATGTAGCCCTCTTTGTTCTTGGGGCTGCACTGTCTTGCTGGCCCACTTGTGCATCTCTCACAAGCGTTCTATGCTAATGATCTCACTGTTCGCCTATCACTTTGCCTCTTGCTGAATTCTTTTCTGTGACAAAAGAACCTGAGCTTCAGTGAGTTCAGGTGAGAAGGTGAGCAGTTTCAATAGAAAGATGGGGTTTGAGTCCCCTCCTAAGTCAGAGATTGTGGGTTTAAGTCCCATCTGAGAAGGAGGGTGGTTTCACCAGCACTAAAGAAACCCTTCCATTTTGATGGTTTATGTATGAACCTGTCTGGAAACTGAAGCAATGGAAGAGAAATAGACATAATTAATGACAGATGACATATCATTCCTATCACTGAGGACAATCAACTTCTAAGATTTTAGTGAACACCATGAAGGAAGCATTGTTGTTCAGTTGCCATTTGTATCCAACTCTTTGCAACCCCATGGACTGCAGCACACCAGGAAGCATTAAAGGAAGGAAGCATTAAGGTTCCCTAAATCTTAGCAAAGATCAGACTTTTACAAACTAGACATCAATATTTTCTATTTAATGTCAGACTGTCAGAGTAGCATAGCATAATGATTAGACTACAGCCTATAGAGAATATCAAATATAAACTCTGCCTCCCTAGTCAGAATGCTGTAGCCAGAACTTCTCACTGTGGCTTTTAGTTCAATTCAGTTGCTCAGTCGTGTCCGACTCTTTGTGACCCCATGAATTGCAGCATGCCAGGAGGCCTCCCTGTCTATCGGTTTTAGCAGGATGAAATCAGCTAAAATATATTCTCCCTTATTTTATATTAAGGCTATTTCTATTAAGATAATATATTCTCCCTTATTTTCTATTAAGGCAACATTACCACTATTAGACTTAGTCTATTTGATTTTTGTCTCATTAGTTCTGTTACTCTATTTCTAGGTTACTTTATTGGACTTTGATGATAGGCGTTTCAAATCTTATATGCTTGCCCAAAATAAGAGTTAATTTCTCGGCCTGGGTACAGAAATTTTAAAGAGTCAATTTACAGAAGAGCAAATCTATGGATAAATCTGATAAAAAATAGAATTTAATGGAATTAGATAAAGCAATGGTGAAAAAATTATCTGAATGATGATAAATAAGAAAAAGAGAAACTAAAAAGATATACTAAAGAACACCATATAATGTCACTTACCCTTAGTTCTTCTTTTGTATTGAAACTATCAAGAAGCTGCTGATAATGTCTATCTGTCATTTGCCGTAATAGGGACAGGAGACAAGCAACAAACTCCCCCTAATGAAAAAAAAGAGCAAGCACATTGTCTTAGCAAGTACATAAAGCAACATCAGCAACTTACTTTCAACTCTAAAGTGCTCTCAAAAGAACACTTGGAGAAAAAACCCACTATGATCCAAGTTTACAGTATGATATTGTCTTAATCGAAATTAACCATGACATTACAGTCAAAATTTCTCCCTGTGATGATGGTAGACCTGCACTTTAGAATTTAATATTTAGAGTTTTTTTTTTTTTTTTTTTTAACTTAGGTGGAAGCTTTTCAGTAGGGCAGTAACTACATACACTTAGAGAAGGTGAGGCAATGAGGCTCCCGACCATTTATTAAGCATTTACTGTGCCTTGGTTCATTGCATCATTTGAGCTTCATATCAGTGCTATAAGGTAGGGAATATAATACTAATTTTTTTCTTTCTTTTTTTTAATTGAAGTATAGTTGATTACAATGTTGTGTTAATTTCTGATGTACAGCATAGGGAATACTAATTGAAAGAAAGTAAAATAAAGGTTTGGCGGGCTAAAAAAGATATTGGCAGAATTGGAGTTATTTCCAGCTTTTTATACTCCAAAGCTCTTCCTGTAACTTCCTGCTCAATATTTGAATTCCTATGTTCTTCTCCAGCTCATTAGAGGGCCTATCAGCTAACTTGCTGGATGTAAAGAAAGCCATACACTGCATAATGTTGGTTTCAATCTCCTTTTAAGACCAGTTAATTTTCAAAAATTTTGTTGAAATATAGTTGATTTACAATGTTGTATTAACTTCTGTGGTACAGCAAAGTGATTGTTATATAGAACGTATAAACATCCTTTTTCATATTCTTTTCCATTATGGCTTATCACAGGATATTGAAGACAGTCCACTGTGCTATACAGGAGGATCTTGTTGTTTATCCATCCTGTATATACTACTTTGCATCTGCTAACCCCCAATTCCCAATCCATCCCTCCCCTTTCACCCCCAGTTTCCCCGGCAACCACAAGTCTAAGAATAGTTGAAGTTAATTGTGATTCTTCTGGGCTTGGGTGCTATGCGACTGACTCCCATAAAATCCAAATCTTAAAAATTAATAATGAAAAGAAAAAAATACATATAAGCATCCATAGATTTGAGGACTTATAAAATTATCAGGCTTCCCTGGTGACTCAGAGGGAAAAGAATCTGCCCACCAAAGTAGGAGACATAGGAGATGTGGGTGGGTTAGATCCCTTGGTTGGGAAGATCCTTTGGAGAAGGAAATGGCAACACACTCCAGTGCTCTTGCCTGGAAAATCCAATGGACAGAACAGATTGGAAGGCTTCAGTCCATGGGGTAACAAAGAGTCAGACACAACTGAGTGACTGAGAACACATACACACACACAAAATCATTATTGCTGCATTTCCTGATGCATTTCTAACTTAAAATATTTGTTTTCAATGAAACTTTTGCTCAGCGAAGAATTTACCTACTTTTAAGTACATTTAAAACAGTATAAGCACAACAAGACAGGTAACCAGTGATAAGTGACTGTGGATTTAGAGAAATGCAGTTTAACTGGGAGTTGAATTCTTTGAGTTTACATGGGAAAATATTATAGACTCATATGTACAACTTGAGACTAAAAGCTTTGAGAAATGGAATTTACCCATAGCAGTAGCTAAGTCAAGACAGTTAAAGTCACCAAGGCCATGGGAGGCCCAAGGATGCTACTTTATGGCCATGTTAGTGGTAAAGAATCCACCTGCCAATGCAGGTGATGCAAAAGACGCAGATTCAATCCCTGGGTCAGGAAGATCCCCTGGAGGAGGATGTGGCAACTGACTCCAGTATTCTTAACTGGAAAATCCCATGGACAGAAAAGCCTAGTGGACTATAGACCACTGGGTTCCAAGAGTCAGACATGACTGAGTGAATGTGCACGCGCGTGCACACACACACACACACACACACACACACACTTAAGAACCAGAGATGCAAGTTGATTCCTTGCAAGTGTATAATAATTTGCAACACATAGATATGACAAATTAATATTCTTACACACTTTTTAGGGCAAATATTTAAGAGCTCACCAGTATGGGCTAGCAGAAATACCCCCTAAGCTCAATATACTACTTTGTTAATGTCTGCGCTTTTTAGCTGCTCTTATCTTATGTCTCAACCTGAAAACACAAATCTAGTTAGTGGTAATGCATTCAATTTTTCATCTTCGGTTTTTCTGCATCTTAACCAAACTATCTCCAATGTATCTATGAGATTAACATTCTTAGACTATTTCAACATACATTCTGTCTATGAATAGTGATATATCTTAAATGACATTATTTTCAATGATTTTAGTAAATCATAAAAATTACTCAAAAATGAAAATATATTCATTTCATTAAATCTTTACAGTCACTGTACTAAGAGAATCTCTCTCTGAATCCATATTATTGACTATTTATCTCTGTCACATCCGGTTTAGGCCCAATGCAAACAACTTGTCATGCTAATATCTCATCCTGGCACATTTACGACATGTTGTCATTTCCAATATCTACCTTATGATATCATTTTATTTATTCACTTCATCAGTTTAGGAACATTTAACCCTGTTAAGAGGCCGAGATGTCCAATATTTCACTGACATATTTTTCACCTGCAATTTTGTTTTTAAGAGACTTTAAGTGTCTGCATGAAAGCCGTAGACTCATAATTTGTTAAAAATAAAAAATAAATTATTGTCAGCCAAGGTTCAATTCATTTTAATGTTGGAATTTAAGTACAAATCACCTTTAGCAAGAACTCCACGCCACAGTGGTTTTATCCATATTACAACTAGATTGAGTAAAATGGCCATTTCCACCAATAACTGGGAATAAGATTAGTAGATGGCTATAAGGTCTTCAAGAAACCTTTCATTATATATACCCAAATTTCCCCCAGAACTCCCCCTTACAGAATTCTGCCTTCTTCTTCCCCCAACCACAGCCCGTAGCACACAAAAACTGCAGACAAATGTAGAGCTATGTCTTAGACATGGTTCCTGCTGAACTGAGTCACCTGTACTATAAATGGTGCTGAACAGAACTATGTACCCAGATGCATTTACCAACTGTAAGCAACTCTGGAGTCCAATAGTTGAGGGTGTGAACAAATGGCCATATATGCCTCTTTATAAAATCTGCTTCCATGTACAATTAGATGTTTGAAAGGAACTGATTACGATGGTGCTCTACCCTCCCCCAATCCCCCTCAACTAGTGAGAGTATTTTAAAGCTTAAACAGCAGTTGGTAGAAGAACAAAAAGTACAACCCATTTAGATGGTAAAAATAAGGCTACTGTTATCTGGAATTATGACAAGAGTGGAAGCCAGTCATCCTGTTGGCATTACCAGGAGACAGGGTGACAGATGTGGCACTTACAGAGAGCTGAAACACTTTACCATGACACACGGTGGGACTGGCTCTTACCCACAGCGTGTCCACTTATAGTGGGCACTTTTTCTGTAAAGACAGAAAGGTGCTCAGGGTAGGACTGCCATGGAAAACCTCCCTATTCAGAGAGCCTGTTCTCTAATTCAGAAAGAGGAGGAAATCAGATAGGTCTTCAGTGCCCAGAGAAATAACCTTGCCAATGATCAGGACCCATTTCTCACCTTAGAATTAGTTAAAAAGTAAGTAGCTCTTTAAGGGGCTTTCCTGGTGGCTCAGTAGTAAAAATCTGCCTGCCTATGCAGTAGATGCAGGTTCAACCCCTGGGTCAGGAAAATCCTCTGGAGAAGGAAACAGCAACCCATTACAGTATTCTTGCCTGGAAAATCCCATGGACAGAGGACCTGGCAGGCTACAGTCCATTGTGTCACGAGTTGGACATGACTTAGCAACTAAACAACAATAATAAACAACAACAATAAAGCAGCTCTTATAGGAAACTGCCTTCAGCAGGAAGCCCCTTTTCCCTGTCACTTTAGCAGAGCTACACTATAACTAACTTTTAAACCAGGCACCCTCATGTTCTACTCATCTCTAGCCCAACACACCTTTCAAATCTTTTAATCACACAATACTTTGCCTAACTTGTCTGTTTCTTCTGTAGATCACAGTAGAAATGAAGAATAAGTAATGAACAAATGACCAGATCTCTTCTCTAGCTTTCCCTTCAGTAATCTGAACAAAATGTGTGACCGAACTGTATGAACGAGATAACATCTAGAGGAAGTTCACGAGGGTAGGACAAGCCTGCACGCAGTTGAAGAATGGTGGTGATTCTAACACCCGATCTCAATGATGAACTGAGGTTACTTCCTTATGTTTTTTTTTAAAGCTTTTGTTGCTGAGCAGAATCTTTGGAGGTGGTTTTGGGGGATGCTGAGTTCACCATCTCCCCAGATAGCTGGCATTTTGATTAAAGGCATCTTTCTTTTCTACCATTTGTGAGTGTGTAATTGATCTTGTAAGTGGGAAGCAGCCGAACTCAATTCATTCAATAACAACATAGATATTACTTCTACAATAATAATAATATTACAGACTAGTGTTCCTACCACAATTACTAATGGCTAAAATGTACTCATATTGCTAAAACACTTTTATAGATTTGATGAAACCCTTAAACTCACGTTGAGATAAGTACAATTACTTTCTCTATTTTAAAGGCAATTAAACAGAAGCTTGCCCAAGAGCATGCACAGCTAATCAAAGGGCAGAGTAGGATTTAGACCAGGTCTGCTTGAGGATTCGAAAAAAAAAAAAACTGTCTTGCAGCACAAAATCTATAAAATCTAAGATACCAAACTATTTAAGTGGACATTTCTTGCAAACTTCATCCCACATACTCAGAGTTTGGTTTGGCACACAGCAAGGGCCACACAACAGCTATATGAGGGAAAGGTTTCACTTTATGTGATTTTCCTAAAATTGTAGCAAACCGGGCAAACCCTGTCTGCCCAAACCCACCCATGAGCATCACTCACTGCCTTCTTAAGTCTCTTAATTTGCACTGATTATTATACTGTGAGGACTTCCCAGGTAACTCACTGGTAAAGAATTCACCTGCCAAGAAGGAGACACGGGTTTGATCCCTGGGTGGGGAAGATCCCCTGGAGGAGGAAATGGCAACCCACTCCAATATTCTTGCTGGGGAAATCTATGGACAGAGGAGCCTAGAGGGCTACAGTCCAAGGGATTGCAAAGAGTTGGACACAACTGAGCAACTAAACTACAACATTACGCTGTGAAGACCTACAGGTCTTCATGGCCCAGAAAAATTTGACAGTTTCAACCCTGTTGATAGATACAAAGCAGTTTGACAAAGTGTTTTAGCTTTTGACCTTGGGCAGTCTTTGACCACATGGAGCATTTGCTGTGATTTTGTTTGCTTGGCCATTATAATTTTAGGACTGTGTTGGAGCTGTATTGCCAGGAAGCAATTGAAATGTTACCAGCAAAACCAAAATGAAGGAGACTTTCTTCTGCTTTTGGGAAGCTGGAGTATATATGCTTTTCCCAATTCCTTCTACCAAGTACAACAAAAACCCCTCCATTGTATACAAAACAAACAAGATGACTCTGGAAAGTGGAAAGAAGAGAACAGGCCTGCTAGAGACCTCAGACCCAAGGAAGGACAGGGTGCTGCGTTCTCTGGGTTTTCTTTTTGCCTCCTATATCCTGCCCCTGGAGTTGAAGAAGCTGGCCTCCTTGAAATAACAGTAATTGCAACAATCTCCCTAATGCCCCACCTCCACTTGGCACCTCCCAGAAAGTCTGCTCTCTTAAGCCAAAGGACCAGGAAAGGGGAAGTTTAACAAGACAAAACTTTTAGCAGTCACTTCTCTACTGTAGCTCAAACATCACAAAAATCTGGCTGTTTTCAAACCTGCAAGAGCCAAATGGGGAGTCCAGATTTCCATCTTTACAAGGCTGTGATGGGATACCCCAACATCTGTCTCCAGAATGCAGAGCCAAATAGGGGGCAGGTATTTTCATGACCACTGGTCTGTGTCAGTGAAACCAAGGCAAGGAGCCTGGATTTCTGCCTCCAACTGCCTGTCGTGAGTTGGCATCCTCACCCCTTCCTTGCTAAGTAGTGTCACATAAAGCCACGTGAAACAGAAGGTTTAAATAAGAGCTGGAGTCTTATAATACAAAAATGTCCAGGTTTCAACTGAAAATCACTCGTCATACAAAAACCCAAGAAGATCTCAAACCGAATGAAAAACGACAAGAGATGTCAACCCTGAGATAATAGAGATGTTAAAATTATCTGACACAGTGAATATAAAAATCAACTCAAAATGGTTCACAGACTTTAATGTGACATATAAAACTATAATACTTTTAGGCAAAAAGAAGAAAAAAAAAAAAAAAAAAAAAAACCTAGGAGATAACCTTCAGAATATAGGGCTAGACAAAAAGAGTTCTTAAACTTGATATCAAAAGCATGATCCATCAAAGGAAAAATTGATAAACTGGACTTCATCAAAATTAAAAACTTTTGCCATACAACAAAAAGACCCTGTTAAAAGGATGAAAAAACAAGCTACAGAGTGGGATAAAATATTTGTAAATGACATATTCAACCAAGGACAGCAATCCAATTAGGAAAAGGAGAAAAGACATAAAAAGATATTCCACTGAAAGCGATATATAGATGGCAAACAAGTATGTGAAAAGATGTTTGGCCTCATTAATCATTAGGGAAATGCAAGTCAAAACCACGATGAGATATCACCACCCACCTTTCCGAGGGTCCCCATCCCTTCCCCACTCCTCAAAGTGACAACACTAAACGCTTATGAGGTTCTGAGAAATTGGATCATTCATTATACACTGTATATATGAGAAGGTAAAGTTACACACCCATTATGGAAGTAGGTAAGACCATTTATTAAAAACCAAAATAGGCTACTACCATACAATCCAGCAGCCATACTCCTGGGAGTATTTATCCTAGAGAAATGAAGACTTATGCTTACATAAAAACTTGCATGCAAATATCTATAGTAGCTTTGTTAGTAGCAGCCAAAATCTCCAAGATGGCCTTCAGTGGAGATACTTAAACACACTATAGCACATCTACACCATGAAAACTACTGAGTAAGAAAAAGGAACAGATATATATATATTTATTTATTTATATATGTGTATATATACACATACATAATGACCTGGATGAATTTCTAGAGGATTAAGCTGAGTAAAAAAAAATAAAAAAGCTAATCACAAAAGTTATGTACTGTATGGTTCTACAGGTATAACATTCTTTTTAAAAAATTTTTAAAAATCATAGTCGATTTACAATGTTGTACCAATTCTCTGTTGTACAGCAAAGTGACTCAAGTAGAGCATTCTTAAAATGACAAAATAACAAGATAAGGAGAACAGATTTTGTGGTTGACAGGCTTAATAAGGAGGTGGAGTTGGGAGAGAATTGAGTTTGGCTATATAAGGGCAAGATAGGGGGTTCTTGGGGTGGTGGAATATTCTGCATCTTGACTGCACTACTGTTGATATCCTAGTTGTGATACTGTGCTATAGTTCTGAAAGACATTACCATTAGGGAAACTGGATAAAAGGAACATGGAATATCTGTATTATTTTTCACAACTGCATGTGACTCAAATTATCACAAAATAAAAATTTCAGAAAAACATGAGAAGACAGGACAAAAAAATTCAAAACAAACTCACACAAACTTTCAAACCCATAATGATCTCCAGTAGTTTTAAGAAAAAACAACATGTTTTGAGCATTTACTGTGGATCAAAGAGTTGCCAAATACACAAAGCTAACCCTGTGAGCTAGGTGGCATTCTACAAATGAAATTCCACCAGATCGTGATAAATTAATAGCTTGTTCTTCTTTTCTTTAATGAGGCAGTACAACTATTACATATATTAGGAAGTTTTTTCGTACAATCTTTAACCTCTGCTTGTTACAAGAAATTGAGTAACTTTACTTCCCAAACCAGGAGCTTGGCAGGAAGAATCAGGTAAATCTCAGTTCTGAAAGCAGAGAAAATAAAATGCAATAGAAGATGGCCATCCTTAAGACATTCAACCTTGGCAGGACAGCCAGGGTGGGCTTTCTATTTTGTTGTTTAGTCCCTAAGTCCTGCCCAACTCTTTTGTGACACCATGGACTGTACCCCACTCTGTCCAGGGGACTTCCCAGACAAGAATACTGCAGTGGGTTGCTGTTTCCTCCTCCAGGGGATCTTCCTGACCCAGGAATCGAACCTGCACCTCCTGGACTGGCAGGTGGGTTTTTGTTTTTTTTGTTTTTTTTTTTTTTTTTTTTTACTACTGAGACACCTGGGAAACCCTCTACTTCCTTAAGTAAAAGAAAAAAAATTATCTTCATCAGGAGCTAGGCAAACATTCTTATGATAGTGGTTCTATAGTGCACAATTTGTAAAAATAATAGCAAAAGGCTGACATTTTGGTTAACAACCTATATGTGAAAACTAGAGCATCTACTGCCATTTCTGCGAGTGGTATTTAGAAGAATGTTCTGAATCAGACCTTAAAAAAAAAAAGGCCACATTGGTCAACTGAATGCGAGTTTCAAATGTGAAAATTTATGTACCCGTCCATCCATCTATACATCTCTCTCTCTACACACACACATATAAATATATATACAAATAAACTATCACATAAATTATGTCTTAATATTTATAACTCATGTTACATTAGATCCATAAAATGGTGGAGCTTGAAGATATCTCAAAATCACCAGGTCAAACTTTCACAATTCATAGCTGAGGAAACTGACCTCCCCCACCAACCTGCCACCAAATAAAGATCCTTACTAGCCATAGTGAAAAATTCACAATCAAAATTTAGGACCCTTGACTGCTATTGCTCTGTTTCACTGTTCTAACTTTCTCAAGCAATTTGATGAATGAAAAGAGAATGGATAGTTATCAAGGAGACTGAGGATATAGAGCCACAGATTAACTTGAATTGGGCAAAATGGGGGGGAAAAAAACTGGGCCAATTTGGCCTTTCTGCCATTAGAAATATCTTAATTGAAGATCTTGTAACAAACATGCATCTTACTCCCATCCCCTGGTAAAACGAAGGTAAACTTACACACATTTGAAATGAACACAGATCAACCTCCCAAGTTCAGATTCCCCAGATTCTTACAGAAACCCACCCTCAAAGCAACTGAGGCTTTAACAAGCAAAACTCTGCAGTTTTGTGCACCGTGGCCTTACCGTGACATCCTGAAACTGAAGCCTCATGGTGGAGCCAGATGGCTGTGGACGACTGGTGATCTCCAAGATGGTTCTCAGCAGGATGTCCAGCAGGCTAGCCACTATCACATCTATTTCCTCCAGCACAGATTTTTCCTAAAGGAAAAAAAAAATAATGTGCTCAGGAAATTGTGGCCTAAAATAAGAGTCCTAACAAAGGACTCGAGCTCGTCAGTCCTGGACCTCCCTAATTTATCTAAATGAATGACCTTTCATAGAAAACAAAAGGCACAGATATATTAACACCTCACCCAAGAGTACGTGACTCTGCAGTGCAGTGGGAACCTGAGATCAAGTAAAAAGGTGGGGTGATGGTCTGAAACACACCCCAGACTAATTCAGAACACCAGCTATGCCAATAACATTGTGTGTGTCTCTCTGTGAGGTAAGTTTGCCTCTCTGGGCCTGACAGTTCACTAAACATCCCTCTTGGTTTTAAGAGTTTGCAATTTTTTTATTTCAGATTGTTTTTACATTTATTCTTCTCATCACTGGAGTTGCATGGGTCATTTTCCAAAACTCCTAAGTGCAAATGACTATTTCTATAAAGTGATTTTTAAAAATCCCTAATGTAAAGATTAGCAAACAGCATTCAGTCTGAATGATGTTAGTTACAGACTGGACTTAATGTCAGTGGTTGTGCTGGGACTGCTCTCCCGAAGCAAAATGTATACTATCTAAGCCCCAGAACTTGAGAGAGCGAGTGAAATTTTCTGTACTGACTAAAGGTACTGGATTTGAGTTCTTATTATACTGCACCAGACAAAGCACTATGATGACAAATGCTTTGTGTAGCAAGAAGATTACTTTTGCAAGGAAAACTTTTAGAAAGTATGAGTTGGAAAGACCCTTTTCGCTGGGATTTTATGATAAACTTTCCTACACTGGAAAGAAAACTACTAAAGATTTTCCCCCAGAACAGAGTTTCTGCTCTGACTTCCTCATCAGATAAGTGCAAAAACTGACCAAAACTTCAACAATGAAATAGGAGGGAAAAAAAAAAAAATCATCTCTACTAACACCTGACGTTTTTGGTTTTCTGCAGTAACCTTTTAATCTTACTTCTCACTCTCAGCAATGAGAGTTAGCAAAAACATTCTCACTAGGCACGGTATAGCTATACTTTACTGAATTGGGTACGTAAAAAGCAATGATCCCTCCTATGCAGGTATCTCATACCATACTTTCAGACACAGAGTTTCTGGTCTTTTTCTCTCAAGGGCCAACTCTGTTCCCACAAAAGACCTGATGCTTTTGAAATGAGGTGCTGCAGAAGACTCTTCAGAGTCCCTTGGACAGTAAGGAGATCAAAGTAGTCAACCTAAAGGAAATCAACCCTGAATACACATTGGAAGGACTGATGCTGAAGCTGAAGCTCCAGTACTTTGACCACCTGATGCAAAGAGCCGACTCATTGGAAAAGATCCTGATGCTGGGAAAGATTGAAGGCAGGAGGAGAAGGGGGTGACAGAGGATGAGACTGTTACATAAGCATCACTGACTCAATAGACATGAGTCTGAGCAAACTCCGGACGATGTTGAAGGACAGATGAGCCTGGTGTGCTGCAGTCCATGGGGTCACAAAGAATTGGACATGATTTAGCAACTGAACAACAACTGTTCCCACAGTGCTGGAGTCCTATGTCCAAGACTTCTACTGGAAGCTCTTCAGAAGGTGATCATAACTCAGAGGGATGAAAATGGGAAAATGATAGCATATGCTAGTAAGTGGGAGGCAGAGAAACAGGCATTCCAACATTCACTGCCAATCCTACTTTGTAAAAGTTGTGATGGGTGAGGCTGCGTAGTAAACAGGTGCAAACTGATGGAACTAAACTAGGACATCCTTCGCACGTGGACTTCACACCAGACCTCTGAACCATGAGCATGCAGGGGGTTACCCCCAGTTATAAGCAAGCATGCCATTTTTCTCTGTTGACACTCTATCGTCTAATACAAACTGCAATTCCTTAAGAGTCAGGAACATTGACAGGAATTCCTAGAGCCATGACAATGGAGTGATTAGTAATGGTTGTGGTGCAAGATACCACCAGGTTCCTGGGCCTCTGTTTAGCTTTCACTATCTGCATAGGGCTTGGCCCAAGGCCCGTGGCCAAGCTCTGACCATCATCATCCAGTCTTTCACTGAATGGGCCCAAACAGACTGTCTTTGCAAGCAATAATTTATTCTTGCCACAGAGTATTTATCAAGATTAAAGACACATATGGGAGGCTTTGAGATTTCTAATTTTTCTCATTGGGTATTCCGTTCTTCCTTGAAATACAAGTTTAAGACATGCAGGTTATTTGGGGCTATAGACATCCTACAAGGTTAAAAAAAAAAAAAATTCCTTTAGAAGAAAAGTAAAAAGTCCAACACAGATGGAAATGAAAGTGAGAGTCTCCAAGGATGACTCTTTGGTGTGCTTTCTCAGAAAACTTAAAATTTTCTTTCCAGAAGCCATCTGATGGGCACTTTATCCTATGACCTGTGTTTACTTACTGAGCTATTTTTCTTGATGAGACAAAATACATTGCTCAGGATCCGTGCACACATGATCAGGTCCTTCTGTTCTTGCAAGTGCATGTGGAGGTGATGTAGCACGACAGGTAAAAGAATATACCGGGAATCTGGAGGAAGAAGAAGTATTAGTGTCATATTTAACAGGCCCATGCAAACCTCGTGCAAATCCTTATCTACTCTTTAATTTTAATTGCTAAATTATTAACACATATAGTTAGAAAAGTACTCATTCTACAAAGTTGATACTGAAAAATGGTAGTCCCTTCCCCAGCCCATGACCACTGTATTCACAAGGCCTTTTACTCTTTTATTGAAACAGGTTTTTTTGTTGTTTGTTTTTACTACCAAATACCTAAATGGCATGCTTTTCTTGCTATCTCCAGACTTTTCATTGAGATGGATTATCGACTCACTTCTTACTATGGTAGATGAGAATTTAGTTTTTTTGTTTTGGTTTTTTTTTAACCTCTTTTTCTTCTCTCCAGCCTCTGAAAAGAGTTATATCACAATTTCTGGCTAAATTAACACTTTTTATTTCCTGCTATTCTGATTTCCAACCCTTTCTCCATGATCAGATTTTTGTTTTATTTTTGTTTCTCTCTCTGAAAGCTTTTAGGAAATTATTCCTTGCAATTCAAAACGTCACGATCATATGCTTTGTCATGGCTCTTAAAATCTATAAACCCATGCCCTTGAGTTCTGGGAACTTGCCTTGAATTATTTCTAGTATTATTTCCTTCCTGCTACTAATAGTTCTTCTGTCCTCTGTCTGGAACTTTGACTACATTCATGTCATGAATATCATCTACTTTTCTTGAATATTTTTTCAAATTTTTGATCTCTAACTTGTCATAAGTATTTGAAATAGTAAGGTGATAAGTAATCTAAAAATTAACTTATATGCAGTATATATTTCAATATTTTGAAAAAGTAACAGTGAATATGCCTATTGTCCTGAAGGTTTATTTTTCAATGTGATGTCATGAACACAAAATTATTGTCTATCTTGGGCCCATAATGGGAATTTTATTTATAGGATGTGCCCACTTGCAAATACCCCAACACATCCTGCTTGATGTTCTAAAAGATGTCATCTGTGAAACAATTCAAATGAATTAATTTTGGTTTATACAAATCCATATGTCTTATAGACAGCTTGTATAAGCTATAATCCCACCTCACTCATTCCAGGAAAAATGGATAAGCTAAATAACTCTATACCTATTAAAGAAACTCAACTTGCTATTAGGAGAATACAAGGAAAATTCCAGACCCAGGTGGCTTCTATGAGTTCTATGAAGCAATAATTAGAAGAAAGCATATCAAATCTACATAAATCCTCCCAAAATATAGAATAAACAGGGAATACAATTAACTCATGTTATGAGGTCAGCATTATCTATGACAAAATTAGTCAAAGACATTTTAAGACAAAACTGCAGATTTGCTATCTCTCATCAACATAGATGCAAATATTCTTATATAAAATTTTAGCATAACACATATACAGTGATTAAATAGGTTTATCCTGGTAATGAACAATCGCTTTAACATTTGAAAGTCAGTCAATCAATGTGATTCACTATACTAGCAGATGTATTAAAAACGTGAAAAATTCAGCATCCATTAATGATAAAAGGTGATAAGAATAGCTAAAGAATAATAGATTTCTCAAATTGACAAAGGGCATTGATGAAATATCTACTGTTAGCTACATAATAGTAAAAGATTGAATGCTTTGTCTTTAAGATAAAAAATGAAGGAAGGCCAATTTCACCAATTCAACACTACACTAGATTCCTAGCTAGTATAATAAGGTATATCCAACAAAGTGAAAAAATGTATGATTCTGTATCCTAATAAAAATTTTAAGTATTCACAATTCGGAAAGTGCCTTTACTGGTGTTTGCCTGACTTCTCTTGTCTTCTTGGTTTCTTTCAGTAGTGAGGTTGGGAGTTATATTTCTTTTAATGCCTGCCACTAGACTACCAACACAATGAGGCGCGGCCTGAGGTTTACCATCAAAACAAACCACATAAGTCACAGTCGTGCTTCACTTTCAGAAAATGAACACAAAGTGTTAAAATACAGTAGAACTCATTGCAGGCTTCCCTGCAACAGGAAGCCTGAACCAGGGAACTTCAATGAAACCAAAAGTGAAAGTCACTCTGTTCCGTCAGACTCTTTGCGATCCCATGGACTATACAGTCCATGGAATTCTCCAAGCTGAAATACTGGCGTGGGTAGCCTTTCCCTTCTCCAGGTGATCTTCCTGATCCAGGAATCGAACCGGGGTCTCCTGCATTGCTGATTCTTTACCAGCTGAATCACCACGGAAGCCCAAGAATACCGGAGTGGGTAGCCTTTTCCTTCTTCAGGGGATCTTCTTGACCCAGGAATCAAACCAGGGTCTCCTGCATTGCAGGTGGATCCTTTACCAGCTGAGCTGTACTTATTTACAAAACAATTACTTGACAAAAAGAACCAAGAAAAGGAACCTGAAAGCTTAAATGACAGGAGTCACTGCCTAGTGATGCTTAATTAGAAGGAAGATAAAGCTTGTCTGATATGTTCCTGCAGCCAGTGGGATTTGATTTCTAAAAATTCAATTTGCAACCAACTGTTAAGGAAATCTCTACTGCCAAAATGCAAGGCAGACAAATAATTGGTGTGTGGCATGTGTAAAAAGAAATATATGAGTTGCTTGAAGATTTGCTGCTTCTCCATTACTAGGGCAATATCAGCCAATGCACATGATAGAATCGAGGGGTAAATGCCAAAAGAGCTGACTGGTTAAAATGCTAATTCTTAACTTTAAAACAAAACACCTGGAGTGATCAAGAAGGCTCAAAGGAAAAAAGAAAAAGGCTCAAAGAAAAAACAAAACCCAGACTTGAACATACAGTAAGTTTCTAAACAGTAGAATCTGTTATGCAGGTTCTGTCCTTGAAAGGGTCAAAACACTCAGATTCAGATTCTGAGATAAAGCTCACGGTATAGTGTGTCTTACTTTTTATTTTGTCTGTACACACGTGAAGAGATAAAGCCAGCTCCCATTAGCAATTTCCAATAGATGTGGGGCTAGGAAGAGGAAGCAGCAGCTAAGAAATGCTGATAAACTTCCTCCTTGAGGTTAATTTCAAGGAAAGTTCTCATCTTTGCTCCTCTAGCAACAAAGCTTTAGACAATCGTCCTTGTAGTCCTCTGCCCCAGGTGAGTGAGGGCTGCGAGTCCTGTAGGGGCACGCGGGGTTTCCATCCACCCTCCACCAGCTGTCCCAGTACAGGCTGGACACCAGCAGCACCCCCAAGCAGCTGCTCCGTGGCAGCCTCAGGATGTGGAGGTGGTACCTCAGTGGGCAGGGGCTCTGGCTGTGGGACAGCTCTGAACGGAGCAGAGCTGCTGGATGCAGGGAAGCACCCGCAGGACAGAAAGCCCTGAAATCAGAGCTGGTTTAGGCCTTTGTGATCCAAGATACCAGGAAATGAACTGCTGATGTCACAGCAACAGAAGCTGCAAACAAGCCCTTCAGACGCTGGTGGACAGAAAACGCTCAGAATGGATAGGACCGATGATGATTTAGGGGCTTCCTGCCATGCACACAAAGTCAGGACCACACAGGTAGACAACAGCCCAGGGCTAGGGATGATCTCTGTGTGGCCCAGGTTTCTTACCCAGCGGGTTCAATCTCCCACCCTTAAAGCAAAATACTAAGGGATGCAGAGGAACCAGAGATCAAACACCAGAATACACTGGATCATGGAGAAAGCAAGGGAGTTCCAGAAAAACATCTATTTCTGCTTCATGACTATGCTAAAGCCTTTGAGTGTGTGATTACAACAAACTGCGAAAGTTCTTAAAGAGACGGGAGTACCAGACCACCTTACCTGTCTCCTGAGAAACCTGTATACAAGTCAAGAAGCAAGTTAGAACCTGACATAGAACAACTGACTGGTTCAAAATTCTGAAAGGAATATGACAAGGCTGTATATTGTCACCCTGCCTATTTAACTCATATGCAGAGCACATCATGAGAAATGCTGGGCTGGATTAACCACAAGCTGGAATCAAGATGGACGGAAGAAATATCAATGACCTATATGCAGATGATACCACTCTAATGGTAGAAAGTGAAGAGCAACTAAAGAACCTCTTGATGAAAATGAAAGAGGAGAGTGAAAAAGCTGGCTTAAAATTCAACATTCAAAAAATTAAGATCATGGCATCCAGTCTCATCACTTCATGGCAAATAGAAGGGGAAAAGCAGGGAAGTAGTGACAGATTTTCTCTTCCTGGGCTCCAAAATCACTGTAGACAGTGACTGCAGCTATGAAATTAAAAGGCACTTGCTCCCTGAAAGAAAAGCTATGACAAACTTAGACAGCATATTAAAAAACAGAGACATTGCCGACAAAGCTATGGTTTTTCCAGTAGTCATGTATGGATGTGTGAGCACCGAAGAATCGATGCTTTTGAACTGTGGTGTTGGAGAAGACTCTTGAGAGTCCCTTGGACTGCAAGGAGATTAAACCAGTCAATCCTAAAGGAAATCAGTCCTGAATATTCATTGGAAGGACTGATGCTAAAGCTGAAACTCCAATACTTTGGCCACTTGATGCAAAGAACTGCCTCATTTGAAAAAGACCCTGATGCTGGGAAAGATTGAAGGCAGGATGAGAAGGGGATGACAGAGGATGAGACAGTTGGATGGCATCACTGACTCAATGGATATGAGTTTGAGTAAGCTCTGGGAGTTGGTAATGGAAAGGGAGGCCTGGCGTGCTGCAGTCCATGGGGTCGCAAAGAGTTGGACCTGACTGAGTGACTGAACAACAATTCTTGCTCCATCCTGATCCTGGTCATGACCTAGTAAATAGCATTCATGAAGCATCTATCAAGTATCTGTTATGTACCAGGCACTGTTATGGAAGCTAGAGATAAAACTGTCTTCAGGATAAATACAACCCACGTTATCTTAGGCTCTTCTTCTGGGATGAGGCGGGAGAGACAGATTTGAAACAACTAAATCACCAGTTCTTCAGTTATTTCAGATGTGTTAGGTTATCCGAGAAGTAAAAAGCCCAAGAATGAGACTGATGATGGGATGAGTGAGGCAGATAAGAGATTTCTTGAGAAAATGAGAGTTCAACTGAATCCTGAAGGGTAAAGATGGGTCAACTTGATTCAGAAAGGAACAGGAGAAAGTAGGTTCCAAGCAGAGTGAAGTAACACTGAGATGGGACTAGGCGGGTGGGCAGGGCATTATCATTCTACTTTGAGGGGAAAAAGAGCATTCTTCATTCCTGCAACTCCGTGCATCTTTACAAGGCCTGTCTGCTACAGTGTAAGCTGTGGTTAATAGAAAAGTTGTGAGCAAGTGACATTTTCTAATGTGAAAGAAATTTAATCACATTGCAAGAAAAGTCAATACTCAACTAGGCTTTACCTAAAGTTCAAAGAAAGAAAAGCTACAGGCACCCATCAACTGTAGTAGGATTTTATTCTTCAAGTCATCAAATTAATAGATACACCATCACACATCCTTTTTTTATATTGTGGCCTAAAATGGGGGGTGGGATGGACAGGTAGAGGCATTCGTTCCCAGAATAAACTTTAAAAACAGTCTTATGGGGACTTTCCTGTGGTGGTCCAGTGGCTAAGACTCCACGGTCTCAATGCAGGAGGGCCAAGTTTGATCCCTGCTCAGGGAACTAGATCTCGCATGCCACAACTGAGACCTGTGCAGCCAAATATTAAAAATAACAACAACAACAAAGATGTTCTTAAAAAAAACAGTCTTATAGTCCACCTTCCTCCCCTTCTTCTTTACTTTTTCATTGCTGCCATCAAGTCCACAAAAGAGCTAATAGGGAACTGGGGAGTTTCTGGCAGAAGGAAAAAACAACGACTTTTGGGCACTTTCTTACGAAATCCCTATGATACCTGGCTTTTCAGTTTGTGGGAACAGAAAGTAGCACCAGCGTGCTTCTCATCACTACATGCTCAGTGCATTTATGCTCACCTCTATCACCTACACTGTGGTTTGCCTGAGAAACTGCTCAATTATCCCAAAGGAAAAACATGTATGACCTTATCTTAGCAAGCAAATAGCTCAGGAATGACTGCAGACCTCTGCTGAACAAGTCAAGCACCAAGCGATGGGGCCCAATGAAAATGGAGGCAAAACCACAATCCTCCAGAGCCTGCCCTGTGGTCTGAGAAGACTCAACGTCCACCTTCTCACTCCCACAACTTCAACTGCCACTCAGCTCCCATTCTCCATGCTTCTGCCTCCTCCTGCCTCAATCTCTATCCTTCAAATCTGCTCTTTACTCACGGCAAGCTGTTTTCTCCAACATCACTGAGACCTTTTCCTGGCCTTCAAAAAACAGGAAGAATAGAATTGTGGGGAGAAAAGGAAAAGTGAGCAGCTCAACTTTTATACCTTAAATAAGCCTGCCTGGACCCCAGATGATTTAGGCGTGGAATAACAACCTGCTTAAATTTCAAATCTGAGCTAAGTCTTTCAGGTCTAGCCAGATACTCTAGACTCTCACCTTGCGGGTACAGCTCAAAGGGAGTTCTGCCTGGCTGTGGAATGCCTCCAGCCCTGAGGCTGCCCCCTGGCCCTTAACTCAAGATGGCTTGAACCTTCCTACCACGTTTTTTTTTTGTTCCCTTCTGTGGTGTTGACCTTGTGTGTCCCTCTTTGCCTTCTGTGAGTATTAATTTCTAATGTAGGCTCAACTAGAAGTATTCTGCAGTCAAACCGCTTCCTTTGTGTATCTCCTCCACTTTTTTTCTCTCTGGGGTTTGCATTGGTTAATTTTGTATGTCAACGTGTCCCATGGCAGCTCAGGTATTTGGTTAAATGCTATCTTTGGTGTGCCAGTGTATTTCTGGATGAGAATTATGTGTGATTTGGTAGTCTAAGTAAAGCAGATTGTCCTCCCCAACATGCGGGGGCCTCACCTAATCCGTTGAAGCTCTGAATACAAGAAAAGGTGGAGTAAGGAAGAGTTTACTCTCTCTGCCTGTCATTCAGCTGAGATATCCACCTTCTCCTGCCTTCAGATTTAGACTGGAATTTATACAAGCACCTCTCCTGATTTTTAGACCTTGGAACTCAGACTGGAACTATGTCACCAACTTTGAATCTCCAGCTTGCTAACTGCAGATTTTGGGACTTCTCAGCCTCCATAAACACATAAGACAATCCCTTACAATAAATCTATACACACACACACTATTGGGTCTACTTCTCTGGAGAAGCCTAATATAGGATTCTAGTACAAAGACAGCTTTCAAAACTTTCTATCTCTCCTAAGGAGCTTGTAACATCTACAGTTTTGTCCTCCAAAATATTTTGAGATCTATTTTCTTAAAGCATGGGCTGACTGTACTCTGTACGCCTTTCTAGCTAATATGAATGCCCCAGAAAATGAGGTCACTTTCTCAGGTCCCTCTCACTCTCTATCACCAACCAGTTCATCTTTGTTGATCAGAATTCAGCTCAGAGTAGCAATTATCTCTGCCACACTCAGTGTTCTGAGAAACGGAACTGTCATTAAGGCCATCAAGAATTAAATACTTTGTCTTCAGCGAAATACATAGCCAGCTGATACCCTGTAATGTACTTATCCCTATTTTATTTTCCCCTGTTCAGATTTATAATTTTAATCAGCAAAGTGTCATTTGTAACTTCCATCTGGCCAAGATGTGTTTACTTACATAACTGTAGGACTTCATGTTCTATTTATTTTACTTCCAACAAGTAAATAAAATTCATAGACTCCTGAGTGTTTTTGCCTTTCATATATGGAGCTACACCATCACACTGCTTTTAAATTGTTCGTTTTACCCCTATGTAGTAGGCAGAATAAATTGTTTCCCTCAAAGATATCTACATCTTAATTCTCAGAACCTGTGAATATGTTATGTGAATAGATTATGTTAAAGATATTTTTTTGGAAATTATTAAAATAAAGATACTGAACTGGGGAGATTATCCTGAATTCTAGGTGGGACCCATGTAAACATAGAGGTCCTTACAAGTGAAAGCAGCTAGACAGAGACAGAGATGTGAAGATGCTAAACTGCTGGCTTTAAAGATGAAGGAGTGGGGAATGTAGGTAGCCTCTAGAAGCTGTCAGAGGCAAGAAAACAAATTATTCCCTAGACACTACACAAAGGAATGTTGCTCCATCCACACCCTGATTTTAGGCCAGTGAGAAGCATTTTGGACTTCTGCCCTACAGACATGTAACATAAGAAATTCGAGTTACATTAATCCACTAAGTTTGTGGTAGTCACTGTGGCACCAGCAGGAAGCTAACAGGTCAAAACTTATCTAAAACATGAATCTGATTTCACCATAGTTTGGTGATGCTCTTCATGGTTTTTCCTTGTTGTTGTTATGGTTCCTGGGTAACTTTTTTACTACTCTGCCACCTGGGAAGCTCAGTGAGTCATTAAATCCACAAGCTAATCCCATCTTCCTGGGGGCCCTGAGGGGAGTCAAGCGTCTTACCAGCATCTGCATCCATGTGTTCCATTGGTCGGGAGTTACTTGTTTCTCAGAAGTTTATGTTTCCCCAGCATCACCCTCCACGAGGAGTGTCCCACATAACAAGGGGGGCAGGCTTCCCCTGCCCCTCTTCACATCAGTGTCACCATCACTAATCCCCAGCACTGGCTCTGAGTCTCTCCTCTAGGTCACGAGCACAGGTCTTTCAGGGTCCACGTTCCCTGGGTCTCTTGAGTCCTTCTATTCTGGCCCCAGTAAATAATCTTGCCACCTCCCACAGAGACCCAGTATGATTTCTCTACCACCTCCTGAGCATCAGTAATCAACAAGGAACTGAGTCCACAGACAGAACACATCTCCCAGGGGCATTAATGAACAGAAATAATTTCCTTACATTTAAAAACGGTTTTCATTATCTATGTTGCTCTTTTTGTGTCAGAGTTTAACCTAACAAAGAATTATCTAGCCAGTAAGAGAGAAATATGGTAAAAATCACCAATTCCTCTGATAGGAGAATAAACTCTTCTTAGTTTGGTAATTGATATTGACAGAATTTATATTCTAGTCAAATTTGGAATGCCTAGTTGGGACCTTCATCCTTTCTACTTCATACCACCTATTCTTCACCCTCAAGGAAGCCCTAATCACTGCAGCAGAACCCTAGGACTCTGAGAGGTACAGTCTGAAAACTACTACAAAAGCATCTTTCCAGGATGAGATGTGTTTTCATGGGGAGAAATCAGAAGGTTGAAGCCTCTTTCACACTGAAACATTGTTTATCTCAGAAAAAAATCAGAAACATACTAACAGTCTATCAACAGGGAAAAGATAAATTAACCATGATATACAAATATTCGTTGGACTAATATACAACAGTAAAAAAGAACAAGAGCTATATCTAATAGCATGGAAACATAAAAAAGTGCAATATTAATCAAAAAGAAGCACTCTACAGAATGACATTCAATATAATATTGTATAAAAACTAAAAGATGAAAAAAATTTGAAAAGGTAAAAAATGATGTTTTTATAGCTACAGAATAAAGGCATAGAAAACCGAAATGAATCTGATAGTGGAAACATATATGAAGGAAGTGAGTATATACAAGAGGGTCTATTTCTATAATGACAAATCTCTTAAAAGACCTAAAGTAAATATCCCCCATTGTTGAGATTTATTATGCTCTAGTCTAGTTTGTATGTTTAAAGTGTTTCACAATAATGTAAAAGGTTTCTTAACTATATTTTAGACCTATTTCAAAAATATAACACATGCATATATGTATTCATGTGAAGAGAGATTTCTCAAAATATAATTTTTTAAAGTTTTTGATTCAGTGATAATTATGGAAACTTTTTAAAATATAATTTAAAATGAGACTGGCATTTTTTTTTTAACTGGAGTAATTTCTAGTATGTAGTGGGATTTCATAGTGGACATTATGACAAAATCAACTTAGTAAGTAGTCACTTGCTATTAGGATAAAATATATAAACAATGACAACACACTGAAACTTTCACCCTGTTTCAGAACACAAATTGATGGAGAACTTTTAAGGACAAGTGAGATAAACAAACAAGGATCATAGCAGGTCCCTGTAAGCATCTCTGAAAAGAAAATTTTTTAATTTTGTTGACTAGAGAAGAAAAAAAAAATCTACAGCAAGGAAAAAAGCATGCCCTACACTACAACTTGTTGTGATCTGAATTAACAATTTAATTATTAGAATTTTCATTCTTTCCAGAAATAAAATTTTAAGAGCCATACTTTTGTGTTTGACTATTTAGTAAACTTATTCTACCACCCAAATACACAATGCTTCTGAGAAAGAAGTTTTTAGTTTCCTTTTTAAATTGCTTCTGCTGACCTATGACTAGAAAATGTAAGCAATGGCTTTCTAGAGACACTGTTTTATCTGAGAGACACAGCACCTTACCTGGGTTGGTGTAGAGCTGGCTTTCCACGGTCTTGCCAATGCACTGCAGTTTAACAGCCTGCAGGGCGTCATCCACGTGCACGATCGTCGGCAGACTGCCCAGGGTGTCCTGGACCAAGTTGGCCACCTCCCGGACGTCAAAGAGCTTCAACAGCTCCGAATACACAGCTGGGAAGGAGCTCAGAAACACAGCCTTTAAAAGAAGAGTTTAAGTCAATTCCCAGATATGCCCTGAGAAATCAGCTATAAAAATGTCAGTGAGTGTAAGACTGTGACAAATATTTTTAATGGTAGGAAATAGAATGTCAAATGGTTCTGGTACCTAAATCTAAAAAGACTAAAAGGGCAAAATTTAAGGGAAAAAGGTATACCAAAATAGAGCAATTTTTCAAAATATGCAAAGGTACAACATAGTAAAAAACTGGGAAATCCTGTAAAACAACTGACATTAGCAAATTGATGGACAAAACCCCCATAGATTCAGCAGAAGGTAGCATGATCAAATGGAAGAAACAGCCAATACCTGGATTGTAATTATTTATGTTTCATTCTTTTTGGAGAAGCATTCTGAAGTGCTCATTTAAATATCATTTACCTTTAAGAAGCCAAAAACATTAATTCCTTAAAACACTCAATTTATGATTAAAGAAAAAACACAGGACATCAGAAGGCATCAGAAGACCTAGATTATATGTAAGACTAGCTTGACTTCTAATCAACTCTGTGACCTGGGCAAGTCATTTTAAACCCCTAGCTTTCAGTTTCATCACCTGTAAAATGACAAGATCATTAGAATAATCCCTTGGGTTACTTCAAGATCTAATGAAAATCCAAAACTGTGTGTATTAAGAACAATATTGTTTACATAAATAAAGAAACCTGATTGTTATTTTTTAAAAGAAAAAAAAATAGGTGCTAACATCAAACCCTGAAGGGCATACTTTTAAAAATTGGGCTAAGACTGCACATCAAAACAAACTCAGCCTTTTAAAATTCCACAAAAGGAGGGCAGTGGAAAGAAAAACTGATCAACCACCTGGTGGAGGAAGAGGCACATGTTTCTAATATGCTGAGATTCAGTGGCTGTCGGATTCATCAATGAGCTCTGACACCAGCAGAAAGTGGGTCAGGTTTCCACATGCTGATGATTCAAAACACAGAATCGAATTCAAATTTGTGGACTCTGGTATCTACCTATATAGCGGTAGCAGAAATACGTTGAAGAGCCGAGACCTGTTTTTGATATCAGAACCATCAGAATGCTCATGGTGCTAGGGTCAGCAGCTATGTTCTCCCTTTGACTTTTAAAAATTATAGATATACTTGAATGCTTTTAAAATTAATTACTTGATATTTTTTGGTGAAGACTATATTTATATAACCTTCATTTCACTCTGCAAAGAACTGAGTCATAAGATGAAGTTTAAAAAGAGTAAATGAGGCCAGCTTTCTGATCACTGAAAAATCACCTAACTTGATGTTCCTCAGAAATCCCTTAATGTATGCATCAATTCTTTATTTATACCTCTTTATTTCAAAAAGATATTTGTGCCTGCAGTGTAAGATACAATTATTTAAAAAGATAAAGAAAAAAGGACCTTGTGATGAGGGTAGAAAGAGACTTGTACAGGTATCTAAGCTAAAGATTTCTACTGCAAATAATAAAAACACAATATTGTTTTGATCTTCCTGGTAGCCAAGACAAAAAGAGAAAAGATAATTAATAGGAATTTGGGGCAGGGTCTCAGGGCTGAATGCCTTCCACCATTCTTCTTTTTTGGGGGTTCCCAGGGTAGAGAGCTGCCCTTGGAATGGACTACAGATAGCCGAGTTAGCCTTCTGTCCTGCTCCCAGGGACAGAATCATTAGCAGGCTGGGCTTAGGCCAGGAGGACCAAATGAACCTCCTAGCAGTACCAGCTCTACAGAGCAGCTGTCTACTGATCCAACTGGAGGGATTGCTGGGATGGCCTATTCTGCCTCTAGGAGACAGAATTTGCTGAGTTGTAACTCACATGGAAAAAATCCAAAATGGAGCAAGGAAACTGGGACTTTTGTGTTTAAGGCAAGAATCCGGACCAATGGCTATCCTTGGCTCTGGACACAGTAGGCAGAGTTCCAAGATGATCTCGAAGAAATTTGTCCCCTGATGCTGTTCCCAGGCAGAAGTGTTCTCTGACACATGGTAGGGGAACTCAGAGATTTGAAGCATGAGAAAGATTTGATAAACTGTGCCTGGCTTTGAGGATTGGAGGGGCCATACACCAAGGAATGTGTGGTCTCTAGGAGCTAAGAGCACCCAGCTCCTTCCCCACCTCTGGCTGACAGCCAGCAAGGAAATGGGACTCTCACTCATAAGGAAACTGATTCCTGTCCAAAGTCTGAAAGATCTAGAAGGTGAATTCCTCCCGAAAGCCTCCAGATAAGCCATTAAAGCCAGCTCCTTGATATTGGCTACAGGAGACCCTAAGCCAAAAATCCGACCACATCTTTTGATCTACAGAATCTGACCTGATAAATGGGTGTCATAACACCATCATGAGAAATGCTGGGCTGGAGGAAGCACAAGCTGGAATCAAGATTGCCAGGAGAAATGTCAATAACCTCAGATATGCAGATGACACCACCCTTATGGCAGAAAGTGAAGAAGAACTAAAGAGCCTCTTGATGAAAAGTGAAAGAGGAGAGTGAAAAAGCTGGCTTAAAGCTCAACATTCAGAAAACTAAGACCATGGCATCTGGTCCCATCACTTCATGGGAAATAGATGGGGAAACAGTGGAAACAGTGGCTGACTTTATTTTTCTGGGCTCCAAAATCACTGCAGATGGTGATTGCAGCCATGAAATTAAAAGACGCTTACTCCTTGGAAGGAAAGTTATGACCAACCTAGACAGCATATTGAAAAGCAGAGACATAACTTTGCCAACAAAGGTCCGTCTAGTCAAAGCTATGGTTTTTCCAGTGGTCATGTATAGATGTGAGAGTTGGACTATAAAGAAAGCTGAGTGCTGAAGAATTTATGCTTTTGAACTGTGGTGTTGGGGAAGACTCTTGAGAGTCCCCTGGACTGCAAGGAGATCCAACCAGTCTATCCTAAAGGAGATCAGTCCTGAGTGTTCATTGGAAGGACTGATGTTGAAGCTGAAATTCCAATACTTTGGCCACCTGATGCGAAGAGCTGACTCATTTGAAAAATAAGACCCTGATGCTGGGTAAGACTGAAGGCAGGAGGAGAAGGGGACGACAGAGGATGAGATGGTTGGATGGCATCATCGACTCAATGGACATGGGTTTGGGTGGACTCCGGGAGTTGGTGATGGACAGGGAGGCCTGGCATGCTGCGGTTCATGGGGTCACAAAGAGTCGGACACGACTGGGCAACCGAACTGAACTGAACTGAACACCATCATGGTCATTGTTGTGCAGTGACAGAAACCTAACGTATGGGATCAATCAGATTAGTGACACCTTCCATCTTAGAAGAGAGAGCAATGACAGTGTGGGGTCAAACGGGGACTTGGAATGGGAAGAAGTGTTTAAAATTCTCCTTCCTCCCAAAATATAGAGGGACAAAGTCCTCCTTGCTTAATGAAGAAAACTAACCGCTTATTTATAGAAATTTTCTCTTAGCACCAAACTAAGAAATTATGTACACATTTTATGTATTATCTCCTGATAAAAAGCTAACAGTCAAAAAAGAAGAATAAAATATGATTCTTTGAAGGTGCAGCAGTTTCACTATTAAAAAAAAAAAGTTATTTTAATATTTTAATTTTTCTTTGGTCATGCCCCAAGGCATTTGGGATCTTACTTCCCCAACCAGGGATACAGCCCACACCCCCTGCATTGGAAGGTGAAGTTTTAACCACTGCATGTCCAGGGAAGTCCCAACTGCTTCACTATCCTGATGGAGGGGTAGAATTTAGAGAATCAAGAGCAGCCAGAGGTTAAATATAGAAAAGGAAGCTGCTCTATATCACGGCTGTACCTCAGAGCCCAAATTTCTCAGAGTGACAGCTAGGATTCAGTGCAACATAACTAAGGTAAAAGAATGTTTCTCTAACTTTAAAAAAGAAAAAAAAATCTCATAAGTCCATAGCAAGACATTCTCATTTGAGAAACCATGACTTAAGATGACTCTTGAGAGTAGGAAAATATTTTTCAGATATGAATTAGGTATGTTATATCCTTGATAGAGGTTTTTCTTTTTTTTTTTTTTTAAAGAAAAATCTCAAAATGAAAACTGAAATTTTCAACAGTTTTTATAAAAGTAGTGAACTTCTGAGAATATTAATCTAAAGGAATATATGGTTAGCCTGTTGGAGTATCCTTTTCAAATATCACCAGCTGGTAAGTAAGGTTTGATTAGTTGGCAACTTAACATTGAGATCTCTGGCAAGTCTCCTAAAGTTCAGTGATTGTACCATTGACAAGAGAAGCTAAAATGATATTAAAAGAACCTATATCCTTACCCAGGGGCTTCCCCGGTGGCTCAGTGGTAAAAGAATCCACCTGCAACTCAGGAGACATGGGTTTGATCCCTGGGTTGAGAAGATCCCCTGGAGAAGGAAATGGTAACCCACTCCAGTATTTTTGCCTGGAAAATCCCATGGACAGAGCAGCCTGGTAGGCTATAGTCTGTGGGGTCGCAGAAGAGTCAGACACGACTTAGTGACTAAATAACAACATCCTTACCCAGATGGAAGAGAAGTCCACCTCTGCAAAGAAGAAAGTAACAAGAACAGCTCCCAAACAGTCAGAAAAACATGGCATTATTATTGTGTGTGTGTGTGTGTGTGGGGGGGGGTTGTACATTTCTAGTGTTTTGCCTTTAGATATAATGCCTTCCAAATGGCAAACAACACCAAGTTACAACAATACTCCTAGGGATCTAGTCTCCTACTATCCCTTTTTGTATCCAAATTCACAGTGATTCTAAGTATCAAGTCTCCAGGGGAGGGTAATAAGGAAGTTGCTTCCCCATCTGAAAGGGTTTTTTAGTCAAGTTATTAGAATTAAACAGGTACAAGAAGTATCAAGAAAGTGTAGAGAAAGGTATTCAGAATAATCTCACAGCACAATGACCTCTTGGCACAACTATTTGAAAAGTAGATAGATCCTGTTCTTAAACAAAACATGAGAGCTACTCCTGGTAACATACTTTGGCAGCGACCACTGAGCACTGGTGATAGAGAGTAACTCCCAGGATGATTAGGGTCAACTGGAAACAAAACAACATGCAGTTTAGCCGAGACCAGTACAATGAGCCTCAAGTGCAGGGATTAAAATGCAGCACAAGGGAATTCTCTGGCGGTCCAGTGGTTAGGACTCACCAGTCTCATTCCCGGGATTGGGTTCCATCCCTGGTTGGGGAACTGCTCACACAGTGTACCAAAGAAAAAAAAAGGCAGGCTTGGGGGAAACAACTGCAGCAGATTGTTGTTTTTGTTGCTCAAAACAATACTCTTTATGACCCCATGGACTGCAGCACATCAGGCTTCTCTGTCCTCCACTATCTTCTGGAGTTTGCACAAACTCATGTCCATTGAGTCAGTGATGCCATCCAACCGTCTCATCCTCTGTCACCCGCTTCTCCCTCTGCCCTCAGTCTTGCCTTCATGAGTCAGCTCTTCACATCAGGTGGCCAAAAGATTGGAGCTTCAGCATCAGTCCTTCCAGTAGCAGTAGCAGGGGAGTTAGAGAAAAATTCCTCCCCACAGGTGACACTGACAGGGTGTCTCCAATCAGCAGTGTGAGTTCTAGAAACTGGAATGGAGGCCGATGCAAACCAACAGGCTCTCCATTTGGGGTGATAACAGTCCAAAGAAAGACATTACCAACTTTTGCTCTGCTGGTGCTCAGAAGCTGGGGGACTTTTTAAAAGGCTATTCCAAGTCATTTAAGCTACAAATATAACCTGGAGTTATGAAATACTGATGGAGGAAACATTCACTTAGGTGGCTATGTAAGAATAAATAAATTGGACTCATTTTTTCCTCTATTCAGCAGAGATGAAAAAAAAATTACCTGTGATTGAGATAATGCTCCAGATCCTTTGCTTTCTTGTGAAAGAAAAAAACGAACTGACATGAGCAGCTCCTGAATACAGCAGCGAAATTCCTCCTCATTCTGTCCTCCAGTGGCAAGGGAAAACAGCCTTCGAGACTGAACAATATACTTAAAAATATATTCTTGGGCCTTAAAACAAAATTTTTAAAATGTTAGTTTCAAAGAAAATCAAAGGTATTTATTTAACAATGACCCAACACAAAACTATAGTACAACATTAGACTTTTAAATTATTGATTTAAGTACTAAGGCCCTGTGTGATCTTTGAACAGTATTTACTCATAGTGAAAGAGCTGTTTTTCTCTAATGCCTAATGAGAGGAAACAAACGTATAGATAATTTTTAAATTCTATATAATTCTTAAAGAGGTATGAACATTAAATGTTTTTGATCCTCAGATGATTTTTTTTAGTATAATTAACAAAGATACGGTGGTCTGTTTTTCAAAAATAATTCTGCTTTGCTGGTAGGTTCTCTTGCCACTTGCATTTTACCTTCAATCAGCCCCAGATGACAAATTTATAATGAGTAAAATGCTTGTTTTTCAGAATGTACACCTGTTTAATTTTACCTACTGACATCAAATACTATGTACTCAATTACAGAAATCAAAAGGCTGCCAAGGCTGTTACTGGACAAACCTCTTAAGAATCTATTGACAGATGGGAGGGAGGTAAGAGAGGGGTTCAGGATGCAGGGGACACATGCATATCTGTGGCCGATTCATGATGATGTATGGCAAAAGCCATCACAATATTGCAAAGTAATTGCCCTCCAATTAAAATCAATTAACTAATTTAAAAAAGAATCTATTGGTAGATTCTTTACAAATATGTTGCAAGAAAGGTATCAAAATCTTCATATATACAGAGCTCGTAGGGCCCAGAGATATGGGCAGTGTTAAACCACAAGACCCCGTAAAACCTCAGGTTTCCTCATTATGGTCCCTGCTAAGCCATACTCCAGGCAAGAATACTGGATTGGGTTGCCATGCCCTCCTCCAGGGGATCTTCCCAACCAAGGGATTGAAGCCAGGTCTCCCACATTGCAGGTAGATTCTTTGCCATCTGAGCCACCAGGGAAGCCCATGAATACCGGAGTGGGTAACCTATCCCTTCTCCAGGGGATCTTCCCAATCCAGGAATTGAACCGGGGTCTCCTGCATTGCAGATGGATTCTTTACCAGCAGAAATACCAGGGAAGCCCTTAAAATGTAAGACAAATGGTTCTCAGATGGTCTCTGTCAGGGTGGTAGAAGCAAGAACAGGGAAATTCTAAGCTTAACTGCTCATCTGCAGTCTTGTCTTCTCAATCCTTCCTTCTAGATTTCAAGTGTTCAGAGCCTGGAGGAGTAAGGATTTAATGCCAGGGAGGTTCCAGTGGGTGAGTCTGGCAAAGTTCTTTTCAAATCTCATCACCTCCGGAGAAGCCACAAACTGATTAAGATCATTGCACTGGAATGTCAGTGATACATCATCAGCAGTTACTGTCTGTGTAGAGGAAACCAATTTGCTTAGGCATCGCCACGCAGCAGCACTGTTGGGCTATGACATGCTATCCACAGCGTGTCATTACCTTCAACACCTCTTGGATGTGCTCTTGTCTCTCTGCTTCTGTGATCCGGTCCACATACCACTTGAGTACTTTGATGAGATCTCTAAAATACAGGGGAAATGTGCAGAAGGGAGACTTGGTCTCATTCTCAATTAGAAGCCAACAAATCAAACACTTATTTTTATCACAAGGAGGTGTCATTTTCCATCAGTTCTCAACATTTCTGTCAAACTGTTATAATATGATGAGTTTACAAAGTCTGCATATCAACATCATTATCCCTCTTTTGAAGCTGAAGAGAGAAACAACATTTCCTCCCAGCGAGATTCCTTTCAATCTGGACATATTCCAGGAGCCCTGCTGCTTCTGGCCATGCTTCCAATGAGTGAACACAAATATCAGAAGAAAGGACTCCAGCCAGGGCAGTATCTGAATCTGACTGCCACGGTCAATCTCGGACAACTGCTAATTAGGATTTCCTCCCCAGTGAAATCCTAATTTGGATGAAATATTTAGCGGGAGGCAAAAGGAGGTGTGGGGAAGGATAAAGGTACCACCTCCTCATTTCAAATCACAACCCCATGGACTTAACAAGCCAATTCTCTGACCTGTGGGAAGAATGAGGCTTACCATCAGAGAATGCCCTAGTAATTTCCAGAAAAGCCAAGTTTTATTTTTTCCAAGCAATTTTTAGAAGTTTTATTAAGAAACAAAAATTGAATTAACCTCCACCCCTTAAATTCTCAAGATTGCAGTTACGTGACCTTTAACACCGGCCAATTCTTGGCATCTAGAAAACAGCAATTTTTTAAAATTTTCTCTCTGTCCGAGGAGAATTCATGGTTGTTCCAGTTGGTAGATGCTGATGGGAACACTACTTTTGAGGATGAGTGGTCATGATTCTGGCCCATGAAGATTCCATGGGCCTTATTTGTCTTATTAGAACTGATCAGCTGCCTTCCTGGCTAATCTGAAGTTTAGAAATTACACCACTGTCTTCTAGTTTCCAGTGACAGTGTCAGTCAGAATGGTGACCCCTCACACCAGGGCCCAAACTGTTAGGTCATGGGCAAAACTATCCTTGCTCAAACATTTCACCTTTGGAAAAACTCATGTCGGTAGAAGGCCAAGTCTTGCAAAAATGACTCCATTCACTTAAACATCAGAGGTGTAAATCTTACCAGGCTATGGAAGCAAACAACCAAAGGAACTGGATGAAATGCTTAGCTGATTACCTACTATCTTCTATACAGCACACAGATGGGGAGAAAGGGCAAAGCCCTGATTCCATGCCCCTTTAACGCACCTCTGGGAATAGATGACTGCGTGCACATGTCCACAGGTGTTTAGTGTATAAGATAAAAGCACTGGCAGCTGCTGTATAACATAGGGAGCTCGGCTCGGTGCTCTGTGACGCCCTAAAGCGGTGGGCTGGGGGGCGGTGGTGGGAGGCTAGGGAGGAGATATATATATACATACTGATTCATGTTGTTGTGCAGCAGGAACTAACACAACATTGTAAAGCAATTATCCTCTAATAAAAAACAATTATAAACTAAAAAAAAACCTGGCAGAATAGCAATGACAGCAGTGGAATGGGGAGACGGAACTCTGGGGTCCATTTCAGGGCTGTATTTAAGCAGGCCCATGGCCAGGAAGATGTCACCCACAGGACAGAAAGAGGGGAGCCTATCTTCTAGGCTACATGTAGGCAGGTACCAGCTACAGCATGTCATTATTCATTCACTTTTAGTCTTGCTTGCCTTATCTGAGCTGATAAGAAAGGAGCAGCAGTTAAAATGGCAGCTGGTAACAAAGGATACAGTCTAATAACTGAACTCCTTGCATCCACGGGCCAGCTCTTCATATGATCAGCACAAAACTTAGTGCCTGGCATGCAGGAGGCACTCAACAAATATTAACAAACGGATGAACAAAGGACTTTAAAATGGTATGATTGCAAAGGCTGTTTTCCCATTGTATTTCTTTCTTAAAGACATCTAGAATTACCAAGGAGTGTGATGATTAAATGGGGCTCTTGACTGTCAAAATGAAACAACCAGGTATTTTAGACTAGAGAAGATCAAGTGAAACAGAGGCAAGAAGAAAACATATTTTAGGTTTCAGGACTAGAACTCAGGAAGTTCCCCCCGCCCCATCATCCCCCCCCACCCCCACCCCCCGGCTCCTTTTTAATCAAAATAAGTTTCAACCATCAAAAAAAGGTGTGTGAAAAAGGAAGATACTGTCTCAAGAGACACTTGAGGAGCTGTACTTCATTTCTTCCTACACTCTCTTTTAAATTTTCCTATATAGCTGGTTCTGCTTTAAAAAGTTCAAAAGAAACTGTTTCTAAACCAATTACAAGATAAAGGACCTTACCTGTATGCAAGTGCCCCAGCAAAATGACTCTCAATGTAAGTGTCCATTACAGGTTTAAAATGATGAAATTTGCTATCTTGCAGCAAATTGATTATGTGAACCTAAAACAAAACAAAACAGAGTTTTACAAAACTGAATGCAAACCAAGAGTTTTTTGGCAGGGGAGTGGGAAGGTTTCTTCTTCTTCTTCTATTTTTTTTTTTTTTTTTTGGTTGTTTTTTTCTCTTTTTATTTTTTTTTTTTTTTGATTTGGGAAGGTTTCTTTTCAGGTGAGCTCATTCTATTAAGTGCACATTCCTAAAATGGTCTTATGAAAGTCAAGATTTAAAGACAAAATTAAGGTATAAAGTTAATTTAAACTCACCAATGAATCAAACACTTTAGACCCATATTTTTGGGAATTTTCATCTAAAATTCCAAATAAGGTATCCAGTGTATCTTGCAGAAACTGTTGGATAAAGAAGTAAAAGCATAAATAAAATATCCTCTGTATTTCCCCTCTAAATATTCTTTATCTTATCTAAATTTCTAAGAGAAGGATAACAGGATGCATTTACCTTTACTATCTCAGAGCCATCAATTTCTTTTAATTTAGAGAGACAGCCTGTGATCTTGTCTGGGTGGGTTCTCCATTTCAAAAGATCAAGCATATCACCTGTCCAAATAGACAAGGAAGATTATTGCCTTGATAGAGAACAGGCTGTCACAGGAAAGTGTTCTAACTGGTAAACACTGAATTCTTAAATATGTTTCCACCTGGTCACCCAAACTGCAGGCTCCCCCAGACTCCAACTAACCCTCTAAGATGGCATTTATTACAGTGTCTTCTCTTTCTCCCTTCCCAGTGCCCTTGACTGACAAACTCTTGCTTATCCTTCGGTTCTCAGGCTACTTGTATTTGCCCAAAGACTGTAAACTCCAAGAGAAAAAACCACATTGAGTTTGGCCCTAACAGCGCTAGCGCTGGAACAGAGGAGGCACACAGCAGGCAGTTGGTAAGTACTGGTTGAAGAATTTTCTAACTCCTCCAATTAAACTGGGAGACTTGAGGGCTGGGATCCCACTTGATTCATTTTTCTGTTCCCAAGACATAGCACTTGGCCAAGCAACCAATTCCATTTGGCAACGAAGGTCTTCTTGACAATGTGACCCAAACCTGGCAGGACGAGAAGGTTCCTGCAGAATGAAGCCATGCCATGCCATGCCAAGTTGCTTCAGTTGGGTCTCTTTGCAACACTATGGACTGTAGCCCACCAGGCTCCTCTGGCCATGGAATTCTCTAGGCAAGAATACTGGTCTGGGTTGTCATGCCCTCCTCCTCCAGATCTTCTTGACCCAGGGATCGAACCTGTGTCTCCTGCATTGGCAGATGGGCTTTAACCACTGAGACACCTGGGAAACGATACAGTGATGACAAGTCCAGTCAACTGTCAGACCATCAAATGAGCCCTTGGACCTGAGAGGGCCAATTCCTGGACTCTGTGATCATCTTCCACCTTAGACTCTGGGCAAGAGCAGCTCCCAGCTCTTCAATTCCCTTTTCTTTCTGACCTGACAACATGTGAGCCCTGTGTCCAGCAGAGTCCTCAGGGAACCTCTTCACTGGTGAGGGAATAAATCCTTTCCTCCTCCTTCCCGGGCAGAAGCTCCTGCACATGGTGCCCATCTTCACTGGTCTCCAAAGGGAACAAGGAGTCAGTGGCATCGGAGGCCAATGACAGCAGTAACAACTGACAAGGCTCATGGAAGCAGCACATGCCCAGGACTATTCTCCTGGTGCCCAGTGGGGCTGAGACACGAGAGAAGCCATGAGAGAAGCCAGGAGGGGTTTTCTGCTTCAAAGCACTTGTTTCAGGAGAAACTTGAATGGGACTTGCCAAGAGGCAAGAAAGACCAAAAAATACAAACATCAACCACAACAACAAATAATCCAAAAAAATCAAGGAAGCAGTTATGATAAGAAAGAAAACATGATGTAATAAATAAAGATCCCTAGGTCAGGAAGATCCTCTGGAGAAGGAAATGGCTACCCATTCCAGTATCCTTGCCTGGAGAATCCTATGGACAGAGGAGCCTTGTGGGCTACAGTCCATAGAGTCACAAAGAGTTGGAAGCAATGGAGCATCTAACATACACAGTAAATAAAGAGAAAAAACATGAGAATCTCAAGAGGAAATAGAAGCAACCTCCACCAAAGCCAATTTCAAGGGAAAAACTTCACAAAGGAACCAAAAGTAGGAAACTTAGCACTAAATAGGAATATTTTTCTGTAACAAATAGGGGGATGAGGAAGAGGAAGATTTAGAATTAGAAAAAATGAGGGAATTTTTCAAAAACTGACATTGAAAAAGAAATTTATGATTATTTTATAGCAGAAAACCCTGAAAATGTTGAACATTCATGTCTAACTCAGACGTTCTGGAGGTATAACTGAAACATTTTAAAATATGATCGGTTACATTTAGATGAGAGATTCTACAGGGTGAGACCAGATGACTAAAGAAAGTTCTCCAGGAGTCTCCTGGTCTGCTTGCTGCCCCGCTCCGACTTCCCACATCTAGCTTCAGGATGCCTGCCTCCTTCCCTGGCAGCCCTCTTTTACAATTTGCCCTGCCATTCACTTCCCAATCCCCCTCCCATCCGGGTCTGTCCCCTTCTTCTCTCTCCCTGCCCTTTAGAATGAGGCCTTTGCAGGAGCATTCAATGTGAGGGGTGGACCCTGTGCAGAGGAGGAAGGAGGCTCTATGGGCTGCAAAGTGGCATCAGTAAAGGACCAAGGATAGGACTGTCATCAGCAGAGCCGGATAGCAGATGACAGCGGTCCAGGGTGGGGCTATTCATCTTTCCTGCAAGAAGTCTGAGGAATTGTTAGACTGCTCCCAATGGAGCCAAAAGGAGAATAAAGTGTTATACTTTGTCCATCTGGACACAATTAATCATGTATGCCATGTACTCAGAATCAAGTCAAAATTATCATCTCTTAGGTCTTTATTATAGCCCTTTGAAGATACATCAGTTGCAATTTTGCAGCTAGGATCTATTACTGAAAATGAGAATTTTATACATTCCATTCAACTATCATTTAAGTGTGTACTGACTGTATGCCTGGTCTGCCAAGAGCTATAAAATAGGTGGATGACCTGATCCCTATTTTTTTTTTTCAAAACCACAGTCTCAGGAAGAGACTGAATAAACCACCTGTTACTGGGGGGAGAGGGGGATATGGAGCAGTCAGTATGGGCACAAATGTTAGACTGAATTTAAACATTGTTTTCATTTTTTCTTAACGTTTTAAAAAGTTGTTTTTAACAGTCCAAGGAAGCTAACAAACAAGTTAAGTGGTTCCTTTTCTGATCCTCACTTTTAAGAAACTTAAAATATTTCCTTGATCTGGCAATCACAGATGTCCAGTCCAGCCAGTGCACGAGCCTCACTATGCTATCTAAGAACGACACTGGAACACACAGAAAGTGTAGAGAGACACACTTTAGAAATCCTGAAATGCAAATCTGCTCTAGGAAAACTGTCCTAGAGACCACATCACTTACTAAATGCCCAACTGTAATGGAAATGGGATTTGTATATTTTTCAAGTCGAGTAAAATGAATACAAAGCAATTTAATTCCAATTTGGAAGTGGATTACTTCTACGCAGAGGCATGTGTCTAGCATGTAAATTTCAGTAAAAAGAACTTCCTTCCTTCCTCTGTCCCATGTCTTTAAACACACTATTCATTTCCTGCCTCATTTTGAGCTGTTCAACATTGACAAGGTTAATCAAAGTCACAGTGGTAATTAAGCACGTATTAGTCTTCAATAATGCTTTCTATATAGCAAGATGTTTAATTTAATGACTTTGTGAATAGTTTATTTACTTGAAAAATGTTCTCTGCTTTTACAGAGCAGCAGCTTCTAGTTATCAGGATTTGTTTCCTTCTGTCTTATGTTCACAGTACTATCTAATAGCCTAAACCCTAGAACTAGAAATAATTAAGCAGGCAGTGCCAAATATTTTCACGGCAGAGAATCTATTGTTAGGTTTATACCTTTGGAAGAATAATGGCCCCCAAAGATGTCCATATTCTAATCCATGGATTTATCTTAACTGACAAAAGAGTTTTACAAGTGTGATTAAGTTAAAGATCTTTTAAATGGGGTATTATCCTGGATGATTTGGTAGGAGCACTCTCATCACAGGGGTCCTTAAAAGATGGAAGATGATCAGAGTCAGAGAGATCTGAATATGCTTTGTTGCTGTCTTGGAAGATGGAGAAAGGGGCCTGTAGCCAGGGAATACAGGTGGTTCCTAGGAGCTAGAAAAGGTAAGTAAAGGGATTCCCTCCTAGAGATTTCAAGAGGGAACGTGGCCCTGCTAACACCTTGATTTTAGCCCAGGGAATAAGATTGCAGACTTTCGACCTCCAAAATTATAAGATAACAAATAATTGTTTTAAGCCAATAAGTTTATAGTAATTACTACAGCACTGACAACTAATACCGGCTGAAAATAATCTAATGGAGGCAGAGAGTTAAATATGAAGCAGATTCTTTAGAGACACACAACTCATCCATATAGGATGAATGACAATACCACCTAAGGGAGTCAATAACGTTGATTTTATTATTTTCACAACCTCTATGGGGTTGGACTCCTCTCACAAAAAAAGGCCTGAGATTTGGTAAATGCTGTATAGTCATTACAGAATTCTGTCAATGAAGGTTTTATTTAAGTAAGATCATTAACCACTGAATACTGATAGTCTGGTGTAATGACCTAACTTGGCAATAGCTACCTTCAATCAAATTTACTAAAAATAAATTACATAGTTTATTTTTTAAAATATGTCTCCAAAAATACCTTGGGAAGGGGAGAAATGAAATCCAATATAAATGTAAAAAAAATAATTTGCCAAGATGCTATATAAATACAGTAGCACTGTTTGACAAATTGGGTGGTATCATTAAAAGTGGTCATTATAATAACATCAAAATTTGCTTCTTTTCTCATTCCATGTTCTGAGAAAATATATGTATTTCTTACTATGTGACACAGAAGAAGGTAATAATAACACTTAAAAAAGTTCAAGCACAGGAGCATATTTTGCCTAGCAATACAGAGCCCTGACTTACTATGGTTTGACTTCAGATTTTTGACTTTACATGGGTGCAAAAGTGGTATGAAATCATTTAGAAACTATACTTCAATTTTTGAGTTCTGATCTTTTCCTGGGTTAGCTACATGCAATACAACAGCCTCCTATGATGCTGAGCATGGAGCCTCAGATCCCAGACAGCCAAGTGATCATGAAGGTAAAGAAGCAATATGGTTATTAATACAAGCATTCTGCTTTTCACTCTCAGTACAGTATCTAATAAGTTATGCGGGACATTCAACATTTTATTATAAAATAGGCTCTGTGTTAGATAATTTTGCCCAACTGTAAGCTACTGTAAGTGTTCTGAGCTTGTTTAGTGTAGGCTGGGCTAAGCTGTGTGACACAGAAGAAAGAACTTCTTTTCTTGGATGTTTTGTGGTGGTGGTGGTGTGTGCATGCTCAGTCATGTCTGACTCTTTGTGACCCTATGGACTGTAGCCCACCAGATTCCTCTGTCCATGGAATTCTCCAGGCAAGAAGACTGGAGTGAGTTGCCAGTTCCTGTTCCAAGGGATCTTCCTGATTCAGGGACTGAACCTGCATCTCTAGCATTGCAGGCAGATTCTTTGCCATCTGAGCCACCTGGGAAGCCCCATGATGCTTTGTAGGTTAGGTGTACTAAATGCATATTCTACTTATCTTATTCAAGTTACCGTGGGCTTATCAAAAGAATGTAACCCAATCCTAAAGTCAAGGAAGAGCCATACCTTATTATAAAGTGATTGTCTTTAACAGAATGAAACTAATTTTATTATATGGCATTCAGGATGATTTCCAGAAGCCTTACATGGCAACCATGAAGAATTCAAAAATATTTAATTTACTTCCTTCATTACAGACAATGCTTTCAGGACAATTTGCCAAGGAGAAGAGCTTGCTTTATTAATCATAACTTGCTAAACAATCATTGACATAAAAAGTAATGCTAGAATAGAAAAGTAATATCCATCTAATTAAACAGAAAACAGCATTTACTTTGAAGCCTGCAATTAGCACAGTTTATGAAGCAAGAGAGATTAAGGTTGTGGTAATCTTTGTCTTTTTTTTTTAAGCAGCTGGGGTTTGATGGTTTATTTGAGGACTTGTGTACTTGGGTTCCAATGCTAGGATAATTCTGTAGTCCTTAAACTATACACATTTAACTCTTCATTGGGTCACAATTATTTTCATATTATTAGAAACCACAAACGGATCAACAACAATTTTTCTAGTGCAAAGTTCCTAAATATAAAACTGATGTTTACAGAATATCCTACTAAAATTCACATGAGTACTTAAATACAGGGGCTTTCAAATAAAACAGTATTATACATTACCATTTTGTGTCAGTTTTGTGGAACAGAGAAAAGATGTTATCCAAAAAGACTCCTTTGTGGCCTTCGTGGCTTGATTATTATTCCCAAGGAGAATGCCCTTGGAAAAAGGAAGTTTGAGGTAGCGGGTAGTATCCTGAAGATTTGTGTTTTCTTCACACTGCAAAAAAATGTTTTAAAAAATGAAAGGGGGAGAGGTAAGAGACCTCTTGAGAATTATTAAGCATAATATCCATTTCTAGTTTTTAAGAACTGGGAAATATTCCAAATATCATTACAAACAGAATTTTGCTTTTAAGTAAAATGCAACAAAAGTGTCTAAGAGGAATAACTCACTTATTTTGGACACAGACCCATTTGGGTTTGAATTCCATCTCTGTTACTTCCCACACAAGTAACTGTATCAAGTTATTCAGCCTCTTATGATTTCCATTTTCTATCTCTATGACCTCACTGTGCTCCCATATGAATTAGATTACATGAGGCCTTAACACAGAGCTTGATACATTGGAAGTGCTCAAGAAATCATACTGCAGTGACCATAGTGTTTTAAAAAATCTTTTAACTGGAGGATAATTGCTTTACAATGTTGTGTTGGTTTCTGTCATACAATGCGAATCAACCATAACTATATGTATATATATATATATATATACACATTACAACGATGTATATATACACAACATAACTATACACACACACACACACACACACACACACACACACACCCTCCATCTTGAGCCTCCCTCTCACCCCCCCATCCCACAACCATAGCATTTTTAAAAAGTGCTTAAATTCTTCCCACATTTCCTCTGAGGTAGATATTAAACAACTCCTTACTTTGAAAACAGGCAATTAAAGGACTCTATATTTCATGATAACCTAATAATCCCACTATGTTGAGAAATCCCTACAGAAAATGTCCGTCAACAAATGTAAAAGAAATTATAGGTTTTATAAATATAGTTTCATATTCCTAGTGTAATTCTTTCTTTAGTCAAGGGTTGTTGCTAAATGTTAAAATCAGCAGGAAAATTGTTGATGAGCAAATGAACATTCAATGCTACCACAGAGATTCCCTCCTACTGGCAAGGGGACAAATATAACTGCACATAGGGGGATCGCCCTGTCGGCCCTCTGATGCAGGGCAACGCAAAACAACACATCATCCTCGCAACGCATTCCTCCCAAAGCTGTGGAGCCTAAACGGATGACACCGACAGATTCACCTTCTACTTCATGGAAAATACAAAGGACAGAGCAACATGCTGAATGCCATGGGGAAGCAACCAGACAAACCCAGAAGGCAGCACTTTCTGTAGGCACCTGTCTTTGACTCTTCAAGTCAAGTTTTGTCGGGGCGGGGGGGGGGCGGGCGGGGGATTACTCTAGATTAAATAATACTTAGGAGATAAGTAAGAGCCAGATACAATATAGTGGCCCTGGATTTGGACAAACTTGCTGAAAAGAATTTTCTTTTGGAATTTATATATTATTAAGTTCCAGATGAGATAAAAAAAATTAATGATTGGAAGTCATTAACTGGCAAAAGCAAATTTAAAAAAATAATAAGTTCCTATTGTATAGCACAGGAAATTATATTCAATATCTTGCAATAAACCATAATGGAAAAGAATATTAAAATAAGCATGTCTATTACATGTGTATCTCTGAGCTACTTTGCTGTATAGCAGATATTGGCACAACATTGTAAATAAACTATACTTCAATAAAAGAAATTTTAAAAATATATAATAAAGCAACTGAGATAATCCTTCAGTACATGAATAGATAAATGCGGTACATCCAGAAACCAGAATATCATTTCAGTGCTAAAAATAAATGAGCTACCAAGCCATGAAAAGACATGGAGGAGATAATGCATATCAAAAAGTGAAAGAAACCAATCTGAAAAGTCTACAAACTCTATGATTCCAAATACGTAATATTCTAGAAAGTGCAGAACTATGAAGACAGTTAAAAAAATAATGAGTGGTTTCCAGGGGTTGGGAGTAGGAGAAAGAATGAACAGACAGACCACAGAAGATTTTTCTAGGGCAGTATGATATTATGATGATGAATACATGTCACTATACATTTGTTGAAATCCACAGAATACACAAAAACAAGAGTGAAAGCTAGGGTTTCCTGGTGGCTCAGTGGTAAAGAATCCATCTGCCAAAGCAGGAGACATGGGTCCGATCCCTGATCTGGGAAGATCCCTCATGCTGTGGAGCAATTGAGCCTGTGTGCCCCAACAACTGAGTATGTGTTTCAGAGCCCGGGAGCCACAACTACGGAGCCCACGTGCCTCAGCGACTGCAGCCGGTGCGCCCTAGAGCCGGTGCTCTGCAACAAGAGAGGCCACCACAATAAGCCTGAGCACCACAACTAGAGAGAGTCCCTCACTCTCTGTGAGTAGAGAAAAGCCTACACAGCAACAAAGACCCAGCACGGCCAAAAGTCAAGAAAAATAAACTTATATATAAAAAAGGGTGGACCCTGGTAAACTATGGGCTTTGGGTAATGATGATGTGTCAATGCAGATTCAACCCTGGTTAAAATAAATACGCACCATTCCAGTGAATGATGCTGACAATGGAGGAAGCTACACACTTGCCGGGCCAGAGGGTGGAAGGGAAGTCTCTATCCTTTACTCTCAACTTTATCGTAGACTAAGCTACTCTTTTAAAAGTCTGCTAAAATAAATAACATCATTTGGGTAAAAAAAAAAGTTCATACAGAAAAACCTCCAGAAAGATATACCCTAAGGGATGAATAGTTAACATCATCTGAGCAATCAGAATATGGTATTTTTATTTTTATTTATCTATATACTGTTTCTGTAATGAAGGTGACTTTAAATTAAAATTTTGAGAAAAATATATTGTAACAGATATAGAATCGGTATTAGTTCAGTTCAGTCGCTCAGTCGTGTCTGACTCTTTGTGACCCCATGAATCGCAGCACGCCAGGCCTCCCTATCCATCACCAACTCCCGGAGTTTACTCAAACTCATGTCCATCGAGTCGGTGATGCCATCCAGCCATCTCATCCTCTGTCGTCCCCTTCTCCTCCTGCCCCCAGTCCCTTCCAGCAACAGGGTCTTTTCCAATGAGCCAACTCTTCACATGAGGTGGCCAAAGTATTGGAGTTTCAGCTTCAGCATCAGTCCTTCCAATGAACACCCAGGACTGATTTCCTTTAGGATGGACTGGTTGGATCTCCTTGCAGTCCAAGGGACTCTCAAGAGTCTTCTCCAACACCACAGTTCAAAAGCATCAATTCTTCAGCACTCAGCTTTCTTCACAGTCCAACTCTCACATCCATACATGACCACTGGAAATAGGTATAGCTTAACTTATTTTGAGTATAAATTTAGGAACTTTATTATTTTTTAATGTATATATTTATTTTTAAGGCTAGTGTTTTGGGAACAGGTAGGAAATTAAGCACAGAACCTCTTGGGTATTCTAGGCTAATCTGTGTGATTTACAAAAAATTTTTAATACTAAATCTTTAAGAAAGACACCTCTAGTAAGCTTAGAGAAACAAAATCAGAATATTACAAGATCTTCTTCCTGGCACACCTGCCCAGTAACAGGAGGACCAATAAACACAAGAAACAGTCTCCATAACTCTCTTCTCAGGTTATGGCTCCAAATGCTTTATTACTGTACGATATTTCACTTAGACAGAAGAATGCCTATATAGTTTAGAAATAATTATAACGTGAACACTTCAGATGCTTTCCTGAATAAAAGTGCTTAGCAAAGTAAAGTTCTGGAACCTGGGGTCACCATCCCCCTCTCCTCAGTCTTGTTCTGGTATCAGGGCTTGGAGCACAGCGTCCTACACTGGCCCTGTTTTTTTCTGCCTGGATCTTGTCTGTAGGGTCAGTAACATGCTCTGCTCCCATCCCCAGCATGACCTGTGGTCTGTATGTTGAACCACTCCTTCCTATTGAAACTGAAGCTTCATACACACCCAGTCCAGACACCATCCAGGTTTCTTCCTCAGAAGAAACTTCCAGAAGCTGAAGCGTGCCCTGGTCTGGTATGCTCTATCTGTGTACAGAAATCCTGAAGCCATAGATGGCTTTCTTATCCTCATCCCTACAAATGACTGCCTGGTTCTTGAAGACTTCTGGAAGCCTCTTGGAATGCCTGCTTGCTGAACTCATGCAACTCAACCGGCAGTCAAGGATCAACCACTTCTGTGATTGAAGATGCGATGGCCATGTTCTACCCATAGGGGACACTGTGGATAGACACCTTGGCTGCCTTGACAGGGGGCAGTCACTATGGCCAGGTGAGCGCCATCTATTATAGTTCACTGCACTTCTCCCCCAGGCTGGGGGCAAGACCTCAGCATCAGAGTCTCTCTCATTTCAAGCTGTGACACCTTGAATACCTTCTTACAACTGAACTCTATCACCCTTACTCAACACAAAATACAGTAACTAACACAAACATTACTCTGGACACAGAAGTTATTTTAAGACCTTCCTTCCACGAATAATATCAGTGTGTGTTATGCATGTGTTGTGTGTATGTTGGTGCTGGTGTGGGGAGGAAGTGGGGAGGATGGGTAGGAATTCTACCTATTAATTTAATAAAGAAAAGTACATAATAACTCTTTGGTCTCTGTGAACCCTTTGCTATAATATTTACTGTATTATAATATTTACTAATACTAGGTGTCGAAATTGATTTTTTTGCTTTGTCCAACAGGAGTCAAAATCATATGTTAGGTATGGGGTTAGAGTTTAAATCTATTTCCAAAGAACTTAAGTGGCCTTCAGGGAAAATCTCACAGCCTGGCTTTTCTTGTCCTCTGAGGTTTTTAGCATGCATCCTCAACACATCACACAGCACTAGAGATTTTATAGGCAATCCAGGCAACCATCATTCTGTTGTTGTTCAGTTGCTAAGTCATATGCTAAGTTGTGTCTGACTCTTTGTGACCCCATGGTCTGCATTTACATTTATTTACATTCCTTTGTCATCATTTACAAAGGCTTACTAAATGTCAGACTAAGCACTCTGCGTGAGTTTTTTTGCTCTGATAATAATCCTATGAGGCAGGACATCATAACCTGAAGGGCTTATGTGATTTGCTCAATATTACAATGTTAGTAAGAGTCAGAGCCAGGATGTGAACCAAAGTTCATGCTCACAACTACTATACAAAATAGCAGTCATGACTTCAATGACTTTTCCACTGTTGTCTTAACCAGGTTTTGACTTTTGCTGTAACAAATTTTAAAATTAATTAACAGATAACATATTGAATGGTAGGTATGGTTAAGAAAGATCGCCCCCAAGATTTCATTTTTCACACAAAGTATGTTTGTGGGAAACACCCTGGGAGAGAGCTTAGAGTGGTCTTTGGAGCTGAAATAGTTTCATATCTAACAAGCCTATGAGTCCTACAGTGAAATGGCTGATCTGTGTTCTGAAGCCACCCAGGGAGCAAAAGGGATCATGTGATCTGGATGCGGTTGGCGGGGAGAAGCACACAGGAGCAGAGAAGGCGTGTCACGGGAGCTGAGGAACACAACAGATGAGTCAGAGATCATTTGTTCATTCACTGGATGAAACAGAATTTACAGAAAAGAAATGAGACTGAAGAGCAGTGAAGGCTAGAAACAGGCTCCAGAAGATAGGCCTGTAGGGCACGGCAGATGTTGTAAAGGGTTAAGCCAAAAAGGTTGTCCAGAGTCTTCAGAGGAAATGCTCAGCTTACCAGCAGAAGCCAGGGAGTGAGAAGGAGTCAGCTGTGAATTTCTCGAGCATTCTTCTGCCAGGTGGGAGAAGAGTCTGGACTGTGAGGAGGAGTCTGAACAAGGGTGTGGATGGGAGAGAATAAATGGGTAGGAGCAGTCTTCCCCCAGGTGAAGGGCTAAAAGTCAAGGAAGTCACAGAAATGAAGCTGGTAAAGTACAGCATGGAAATATCAGTGCAAAAGAGTTGTGGCTAGATGTCTGAATGCCTGTGAATCTGAACAGTAAAAAACTGCAGCTTTGCACAAAGCTACATCACTGTGTTTTTTTGATGGATGGTTTTGTCACCACAGTAAAATGCAGTTACATCCTAAACTGATGAGTAGTTAAATACAGACCACTTGCATTCTGGGGAACACCTGTAATGCAACTATTTTCGTTTTAGCATAGGGATGATTTTTTTCATCAAATCCAGCGTGGGCATGGAACAAGGCAACATGGATATTAGAATAAGAAGAAATATCCTCCCTTCCTCTTGCAGCAGACACAAGCAAAAGTCTTGCTGGTATTATGTTAGATGGGGGAGACAGACAGAGAGATGCAGGAACAATCAACTGAGCCATTCTTTCTAGGAGAGACAAGGCCACATGACTACAACCCCCTGAGGTTACTCCTGGATTATGGGAACAAAACAATGTCACTGTCAGAGAAAAGGACAATTCTCTGTGTTTACTTTGATAGGGTGGGATCTGTGCAAGTCATTTTAAAATGGCATGAAGTTAATTTATTACAAATTAGAGAAGAGGGAGATGAAACGCAGCCTGCTGCTTTACTCGAGACTGAAATCAGATCTGACAGGAGGGATGGACTCCCTAGATTATTAAAGAAGAGTTAAAACAAAGGCTCTGTGGCAGCAGTAGTAGCCTCTGTCTTCTTTGAGATGATATAGCCTGGCTCACAATCTATTTCTTTGCCCAGAATGAAAATCAGTTGGTGGAGCAATGAATTATGCATCACACACCAGGCCACTATTTGTCCACTGTCTTGAGCAAGAAAGAGATGCAGTGGTCAGTCACAGACAGTCATCCAGAAAAGGGATAGGTGCAAAAATGCAAGCTATATAATTGAGAGAAATAAACAAGAAGTTTCTTCAGATAGTAACTGGTACAGAGATTCATAGCATATTAATCAAATTAAGGGGCCTGTAAGTTTCAGGATGTAGAAAATTAAATTAAAAACTATAGTAAGTTAGACAATCCATTTGAAACTACTGCCAGTTAATTGAACCAGATTTATCAATAGCTGTGGCAGAAAAAACCTTCTTCTGGGGATCCTTTCAACATGATTCGTCATTTTTAATGTCAGTTATTAAACATGTATTAAAATTCTACTATTTGACAGTCTTTTAATTCAGTATAAAGAATGTAACAAGGAGATAAAAATAGTCTCTGTACATGAGGGCATTACATGTCTGACCTCTGCACTCATTTGTTAAGACTGATGACAAAGCAGCAATAAAGACCCCTGGATTTTAGCTCTGCCAGGGAAGTAGAGAAAAATCTGTGGGGAAAAAGGCTATTTGACTTCAGTCATAAAGAGTAAGAGGCTTGCCAGGCAAGAGAGAGAAAGACATGTTATACAGAAGAAACAAAACATAAAAAGACACTGGGGGAGAAAAACACATACATGAGATGATGAAGATATGGCAACTAAATGCAATATGGGTTCTAGACTGGATCCTAGAAGAGAAAAATAAAAGTACTGGAAAAATGTGTAACATCCAAATAAGTTTTGTGTTAACAGTATTGCATCAAGGTTAATTTAGTTTCAATAAATGTTCTGTGGTTATGTAAGATGCTAACATAAGGAGAAGTTGGGTGAAGGGTATATGGGAATTTTCTGTACTATTTTTGCAACTAAGTCTAAAATAACTGAAAAAACAACTGTTTTAAAAAAGTACAGGTGTAGTCAGACAACTATATGTAGTTGAGTGTGGCCTAAATGATGTGATTTTTTTTTTTTTCAGGACCAAAAAAGCCTTGGGACTACTCTGAACTTCTTAAGGAAAACTCAGACTGATTCTGATATCTGTCTCTGGTTTAAATTCCTTAAAGAACCACCAAGGAAGAGGCAGTGATTGGTCATGAAACCAAGTGTTTAGATGGTGAGGTAAAGTGTGAGCAGTCAAGAAAAACTGAAGGTTTCAATTCACCACAGGAGAGGATGGAGATGGAAAAAAAAATTCAGTTTTGGACAAGCCAAGTTAAGAGGTGTCTCTGGTGGACCCCACTGAAGATGCTCAGTAGGCTGGTAAAAGTCCTGAACTACAAACCCAGATCTGGACATCATCAGCAGAGATGTAGCAAATTAACCCACAGAAGTGGGTGAGATGGTTCCAGAGTGTAGGAGACACAGACAGGGTCCAAAGATTAAACCCATGATAACACCAAGATTTAAGATGCAGGGAAGATGCACACTAGTATATACAGGAAGGGTAAACAACAAAGTCTTACTGTATAGCACAGGGAACTATATTCAACATACTGTGATAAGCCATAACATAAAAGAATATGAAAAAGAATATATATGTGTATAGCTGAGTCATTTTGCAGTACAGCAGTAATTAACACAATGTTTCTAAGTTAACTATACTTCACTAGGGGATTCCAAGGTGGCACTAGTGCTAAGAATCCATCTGCCAATGCAGGAGACAAGAGACACAGGTTCAATCCCTGAGACACAAGAGACGCAGGTTTGATCCCTGGAGTGGCAAGATCTTCTGCAGCAGGGAATGGCAACCCACTGCAGTATTCTTGCATGGGAAATTTCATGCAAAGAGCCTGGCAGGCTACAGTTATGGGGCCACAAAGAGTTGGACATGACTGAGTGAGCACATGCAACAAAAAACATACTTTACTAAAAAAACTTTTTAAAATACAGATAAGAGAGAAGAGTACTCAAAGGAGTAGAAGGATCAGACTCAGGAGAACACTGTCAGACCACGAAATTTGGGATTTTTAAAAAGGGTAATCAATAGTATTACATGTTATAGGGAAATCAAGTAAGGGAAGATTTAGGAAGTGTCTAGAAGGTGGGCCACAGCGTAGGTGCTAGTGACCTTGAGGGGAAAACTTCATTTGAGCTTCAAGGACAGAGAGTAGCCCGAGGGACAGATGGGATGGAGGGAAGTAGAGACAGTGAGTGAAGACCAGCCTTTCCTGCAGGTGACTGAGATGGGAAAGGAAGAGAGAGTGTGGTAGCTATTACAATGTAGTTTGTCTTTAAAGAAAAAGGGCTAGTAGAAGTAAAGAAATTATAAAAATTAGGGCAGAAATAAATGCAAAAGAAACAAAAGAGACCATAGCAAAAATCAACAAAGCTAAAAGCTGGTTCTTTGAGAAGATAAATAAAATTGACAAACGATTAGCCAGACTCATCAAGAAACAAAGGGAGAAGAATCAAATCAACAAAATTAGAAGTGAAAATGGAGAAATCACAACAGACAACATAGAAATACAAAGGATCATAAGAGACTACTATCAGCAACTACATGCCAATAAAATGGACAACTTGGAAGAAATGGACAACTTCTTAGAAAAGTATAACTTTCCAAAACTGAACAAGGAAGAAATAGAACATCTTAACAGACCCATTACAAGCATGGAAATTGAAACTGTAATCAGAAATCTTCCAGCAAACAAAAGCCCAGGACCAGATGGCTTCACAGCTGAATTCTACCAAGAATTTAGAGAAGAGCTAACACCTATCCTACTCAAACTCTTCCAGAAATTGCAGAGGAAGGTAAACTTCCAAACTCATTCTATGAGGCCACCATCACCCTAATACCAACACCAGACAAAGATGCCACAAAAAAAGAAAACTACAGGCCAATATCTCCGATAAACATAGATGTAAAAATCCTTAACAAAATCCTAGCAAACAGAATCCAACAACATATTAAAAAGATCACACATCATGACCAAGTGGGCTTTATCCCAGGGATGCAAGGATTCTTTAATATCTGCAAATCAATCAATGTAATACACCACATTAACAAATTGAAAGATAAAAACCATATGATTATCTCAATAGATGCAGAAAAAGCCTTTGACAAAATTCAACATCCATTTATGATAAAAAACCTTCCAGAAAGCAGGAATAGAAAGAACATATCTCAACATAGTAAAAGCTATATATGACAGACCCACAGCAAACATTATCCTCAATGGTGCAAAATTGAAAGCATTTCCCCTAAAGTCAGGAACAAGACAAGGATGCCCACTCTCACCACTACTATTCAATATAGTTTTGGAAGTTTCAGCCACATCAATCAGAGAAGAAAAAGAAATAAAAGGAATCCAGATAGGAAAAGAAGAAATAAAACTCTCACTGTTTGCAGATGGCATAATCCTCTACAAAGAAAACCTTAAAGCCTCTACCAGAAAATTACTAGAGCTAATCAATGAATATAGCAAAGTTGCAGGATAAAAAATTAACACACAGAAGTCCCTTGCATTCCTATACACTAACAATGAGAAAACAGAAAGAGAAATTAAGGAAACAATCCCATTCACCATTGCAACAAAAGAGTAAAATACTTAGGAATAAATCTACCTAAAGAAACAAAAGACCTATATATAGAAAACTATAAAACACTGATGAAAGAAATCAAAGAGGACACAAACAGATGGAGAAATAGACCATGTTCATGGATTGGAAGAATCAATATAGTGAAAATAAGTATATTACCCAAAGCAATCTATAGATTCAATACAAGCCCTATCAAACGACCAATGGTATTTTTCACAGAACTAGAACAAGTAACTTCACAATTTGTATGGAAATACAAAAAACCTCGAATAGCCAAAACAATTCTTGAGAAAGAAGAATGGGCCTGGAGGAATCAACTTGCCTGACTTCAGGCTATACTACAAAGCTGCTATCATCAAGACAGTATGGTACTGGCACAAAGACAGAAATATAGATTAATGGAACAAAATAGAAAGCCCAGAGGTAATTCCACTCACCTATGGACATCTTATCTTTGACAAAGGAGGCAAGAATATATAATGGAAAAAAGACAATCTCTTTAACAAGTGTGCTGGGAAAACTGGTCAACCATTTGTAAAAGAATGAAACTAGAACACTTTCTAACACCATACACAAAAATAAACTCAAAATGGATTAAAGATCTAAACGTAAAACCAGAAACTATAAAACTCCTAGAGGAAAACATAGGCAAAACACTCTCAGACATAAATCACAGCAGGATCCTCTATGACCCACCTCCCAGAGTAATGGAAATAAAAGCAAAAATAAATAAATGGGACCTAATGAAACTTAAAAGCTTTTGCACAACGAAGGAAACTATAAGCAAGGTGAAAAGACAGCCTTCAGAATGGGAGAAAATAATAGCAAATGAAGCAACTGACAAAGAATTAATTTCAAAAACATACAAGCAACTCCTGCAGCTCAATTCCAGAAAAGTAAATGACCCAATCAAAAAATGGGCTAAAGAACTAAACAGACATTTCTCCAAAGAAGACATACAGTTGGCTAACAAACATATGAAAAGATGCTCAACATCACTTACTATCAGAGAAATGTAAATCAAAACCACAATGAGGTACCACCTCACACCGGTCAGAATGGCTGCTATCCAAAAGTCTACAAGCAATAAATGCTGGAGAGGGTGTGGAGAAAAGGGAACCCTCTTACACTGTTGGTGGGAATGCAAACTAGGACAGCCACTATGGAGAACAGAGTGGCGATTCCTTAAAAAACTGGAAATAGAACTGCCATATGACCCAGTAATCCCACTGCTGGGCATACACACCAAGGAAACCAGAATTGAAAGAGACATGTGGACCACAATGTTCATCACAGCACTGTTTATAATAGCCGGGACATGGAAGCAACCTAGATGTCCATCAACAGACGAATGGATAAGAAAACTGTGGTACATATATACAATGGAATATTACTCAGCCATTAAAAAGAATGTATTTGAATCAGTTCTAATGAGGTGGATGAAACTGGAGCCTATTATACAGAGTGAAGTAAGTCAGAATGAAAAACACCAATACAGTATACTAACACATATATATGGAATTTAGAAAGATGGTAACGATGACCATATATGCAAGACAGCAAAAGAGACACAGATATATAGAACAGTCTTTTGGACTCTGTGGGAGAAGGTGAGGGTGGGATGATTTGAGAGAAAAGCATTGAAACATGTATATTATCATATGTGAAACAGATCACCAGTCCAGGTTCGATGCATGAGACAAGGTACTCAGGGCTGGTACACTGGGATGACCCTGAGGGATGGGATGGGGAGGGAAGTGGGAGGGGGGTTCAGGATGGGGAACACATGCACACCCATGGCTGATTCAGGTCAATGTATGGCAAAACCCACTACAATATTGTAAAGTAATTAGCCTCCAATTAAAATAAATAAATGTTTTAAAAAAAGAAAAAGGATTGAGAGTGTTAAAAATCTGAGAACTCTACCAGAAGAGAGGAAACAAGAGGGGATGCTAAGAGGAGCAAGGTCCCAGGGGAGCCAGGAGAAGAGGAAGATCCTGAGAGAAGCAGGTTGAAGCATCAGCCTTGAAGGGAAGGAGTCTTGTCCCACCCCCTGAGACAGGAAGCAGGAGGTAAAGGAATGAGGCAGATAAGTGTGCAGGTGGCAAAGGAGAGAATACATGAAGTTAAGGAAGTTCCTGTCTCACGGCCTCTGTTTTCTCTGTTAAGGACAGGAGAAGTGGTGAGGCAGGCAGAGTGGTAAAGTCTTGTCAGTAGTTCTTATGAGGACTAAGAAGGGAACTATGGGCAGAGGTTTTCAACACCATACAGGAGTTGGTGACCAAACCATCACCAAGGAAAACAAATGCAAGAAGACAAAGTGGTTGTCTAAGGAAGCTTTACAAATGGCTAAGAAAAAAAGAGAAGCAAAAGTCCAGGGACAGAGGGAAAGATATACCCAAATGAATGCAGAGTTCCAGAGAATAGAAAGGAGAGATAAGAAAGATTTCTTAAATGAACGATGCAAAGAAATAGAGGAAAACAATAGAATGGAAAAGACTAGAGATCTCTTCAAGAAAATTGGAGACAACAAGGGAACATGTCATGCAAGGATGAGCATGATAAAGAACAGAAACGGCAAGGACCTAACAGAAGCAGAAGAGATTAAAAAGAGGTGGCAAGAATACACAGAAGAACTATACAAAAAAATCTTAATGACCCAGATAATTTCGATGGTATGGTCACTCACCTAGAGCCAGACATCCTGGAGTGTGAAGTCAAGTAGGCCTTTGGAAGCATTACTCTGAACAAGTTAGTGGAGGTGATGGAATTCCAGCTGAGCTATTTCAAATCCTAAAAGATGATGCTGTTAAAGTGTTGCACTCAATATATCAGCAAATTTGGAAAACCCAGCAGTGGCCACAGGACTGGAAAAGATCAGTTTTCATTCCAGTTCCAAAGAAGGGCAGTGCCAAAGAATGTTCAAACTACTGTACAACTGCACTCATTTCACATAATAGCAAGGTAATGCTCAAAATCCTTCAAGCTAGGCTTCAACAGTATGTGAACTGAGAACTTCCAGGTATGCAAGCTGGATTTAGAAAAGGCAGAGGAAGCAGAGATCAAATTGCCAACATTAGTTGGATCACAGAAAAAGCAACGTAATTCCAGAAAAACATCTTCTGCTTTACTGACTATGCTAAAGCCTTTGACTGTGTGGATGACAACAAATTGCAGAAAATTCTTAAAGAGATGGGAATACCAGACCACCTTACCTGTCTCCTGAGAAATCTGTATGCAGGTCAAGACACAACAGTTAGAACTGGATGTGGAACAACAGACTAGCTCAAAACTGGGAAAGGAGTACACTGAGGTGGTATATTGTCACTCTGCTTATTTAACGTCCATGCAGAGTATATTATATGAAATGCCAGGCTAGATAAATCATAAGGTGCAATCAAGATTGCTGGGAGAAATATCAATAACCTCAGATACACAGATGATATCACTCCATTGGCAGAAAATGAAGAGGAACTAAAGATCCTGCCGATGAAGGTAAAGGAGGAGAGGGAAAAAGCTGGCTTGAAACTCAACATTCGAAAAACTAAGATTATGGCATCTGGCCCCATCACTTCATGGCAAACAGAAAGGGAAAAAGTGGAAGCAGTGACAGATTTGGTTTTCTTGGGCTCCAAATCACTGCAGACAGTGACCGCAGCCATGAAATTAAAAGACACTTGCTCCTTGAAAGGAAAGCTATGACAAACTTAGAGAGCATTTTAAAAAAGCACAGACATCTCTTTGCTGACATAAAGAGTTGGACTATAAAGAAGGCCGAGTGCCGAAGAATTGATGACTTCAAAATGTGGTATTGGAGTTGACTCTTGAGAGTCCCTTAGACAGCAAGGAGATCAAACCAATCAATCCTAAAGGAAATCAACCCTGAATAATCACTGGAAGGACTGTTGCTAAAGCTGAAGTTCTATTACTTTGGCCACCTGATGCGAAGAGCCAACTTATTGGAAAATGCCCTGATGCTGGGAAAAGACTGAAGGCAAAAGGAGAAGAGGGTGACAGAGGATGAGATGGTTAGATAGCATCACGGACTCAATGGAATTTGAGCAAACTCTGGGAGATAGTGGAGGACAGAGGAGCCTGGTGTGCTTAATCTATGTGGTCACAAAGATTTGGACATGATTTAGTGACTGAACAACAAAGAAGACAGTAACCAGGACAGGTAGAAAGTTGCCATGTTGTATGGAATAAGTTTTACAGAGAGAGGGCATGGAAACTCTTCACAAAAGGATGGAGAATGGTATCTTTACATGCACCGAGGCATTTAAAGAGATCGAGCGTCAGGACACTGAACACGAGGCTTCAGAAAAAGAGCTTTCTGTACTCCAGAGGTCACCCAGGAAGCTCTCTCAGCCGAGAGCCAGAGTTCAACAGAGGCAGAGATTTTAAAAGATTGTGTAGTGGTATTAATTACTGAGAATGAAAGCACTTTCTGCCCGTCACATTAGTAGCCTTCAGGGCTGAGACCAAGTCCACTTATTAAGTCATCTTAGCTGTCTTCTCCTTTCTTTTTCTTTGCTTGATTTAGCTTGTGTTGGACTGTGTTAATCACTCAGTCATGTCCGACTCTTTGCCACTCCACGGACTGTAGCCAGCCAGGCTTCTCTGTTCATGGACTTCTCCAGGCAAGAATACTGGAGTGGATTACCATTCCCTTCTCCAGAGCAACTTTCCAACCCAGAGATTGAACCCTGGTCTCCTGCCTCGCAGGCAGATTATTTACCATTTGAGCTACAGGGAAGTCTGGTTTGGCTTACGTTTATGCTAAATTCACCAGGCTACTTACATTTTAATTTAATTTTGCAGGTGTATGCTACTTAATTTCTCTCACAGTCTGTAACAAAACAAGGATTATGTGGCCAATGCTCCTATGCCTAAGCCCAGGGTGGACAGATATGTTTTGTGCTTGTCTAAGATCTATTGTTCATGATTATAGGGGTGTTCTTGTGGGGTTCCCTTGTGACTCAGCTGGCAAAGAATCTGCCTGCAATGCAGGAGACCTGGGTTTAATCCCTGGGTTGGGAAGATCCCTTGGAGAGGGGAAAGGCTAACCACTCCAGTATTCTGGCTTGGAGAATTCCATGGACTATGTAGTCCAGGGGGTCGCAAAGAGTCAGACACAACTGAGTGGCTTTCACTTACAGGGGTGTCTCTTTCAGAACTGTTGGAGAAGTATGTAGAGTTTTCTGCACAGCAAGATGGGTGGCAAACCTATCAGTCTATTAAATTTTTCAGACTCCTGTCATTTTTCCATTTTACTTATAAACACAAACATCGTATAGGAAAGGATAAGTGGAAAGCAACTCAATCTGAGAAATTCACCTCAAAGAAGGTAACTAGTGAAGAGGGGCTGTGCTGGACTTCTCTGGATCAGGTAGGGAACTAGAGTATAGCATAAGAAACTGAAACATTGCAGGGAAAAAATGAGACACAAAGCATTTATGAACAAACTTCTAGGGAGCAAAAGTGAAATGAATTCATCAAAGACTCTTGCAATCTAGGCCATACATTAAACTAATCCCTTTCCAACCAGGAAACACGATCATCCTCTATTTAGCTGATTTCTTATCTGACCCTTCTCTTGTTCAGAAACAATAAATCCCACCCTAAGGAATCAGATTCTCTACTAAGCAAATCCCCAGTCTGGCTGAGTTGGGTCACTTGAGTCATAGTGGTGTTAATCAACATAATGAATTTGCAAAACCCCAATTTCTTTAAAAGTAGACTGTATTATTATTTGTTTATCTATACACACAAACTAGACCCGAGAGTATTTTGGCATGTACTTCAAAGAAATAAAAATCCTTCACTAGAATAGGTCAGAATGAAGACTTGAAGGCACAGTTATTAACTTCCTATCCTTCTTTTTTGAACCTTCATATTATTATCTTTAACAGACTTGACCTTTGGAAAATGAATTTTCTTAAGCTTATTATTTCAATCTCTTTTTTTAACTTTGCTTTCCAACAGGTAGTTGGCAAGGAGTAGCCAAAAATATCTCTACAAATTTAAGGAAGACAACAAACCTAGCAGAATGCAGCAAAATAACAAAACTTAGCAAGATTAAACACTGTTACAATCAACTTAGGAATTCCAAAGACAAGTTTTGGACTTAGCCATCAACTACTTAGAGGTATTACTGATGTCCTCAGAGGTGAAAAGGGACCCTGGAAGCACAAAACCTTTAATGATGACTAATCAAGTTCTTTCACTTCCCTTTCTAAAGCTATAATATTTGGATTTTTTTATATTTCAGAGGTTATCTCCATGGAATACCACTGCAAACATACTATCAATTATGTAAAGGTGAAATGACTTTGAAAGGGAGCTTTGCCCTCAGAATTCTTCAGCTTCTGCTCTAAAGGATGAATCCAGGTTCTTGCCAGACCACTGACTGATAACAACTGTGTCACAATGATTTCCTTAAAACACACTCAGAAATCCAGTCACTGTCACAAGGGGAAATTATTATCTTTTCATAAATTTTAGGCCCAAATTAGGGCTATTAAACAGTTTTCAACATACCAATTTTTTTTTTCTTAGTTCACTGTAGAAATGAATCTTCTAAACCAGAAACTTACATGAGGAGGAAAGTAGATTTTTAAATATCCTACTATGAGGGATTCCCTGGTGGCTCAGATGGTAAAGAGTCTGCCTGCAATGTGGGAGACTGGGTTCGACTCCTGGGTTGGGAACATCCCCTGAGGAAGGAAATGGCAACCCACTCCTGGAAAATCCCATGGACAGAGGAGACTATCATGCTACAGTCCATATGATCTTATAAATAAATCAGTTTTAAACTTTACTTAGCTAAAGTTATACATTTTGGGGGTACCCGACTCTTTGCGACCCCATGGACTATAGCCTACCAGGCTCCTCCCTCCATGGCATTCTCCAGGCAAGAGTACTGGAGTGGGTTGCCATTTCCTTCTCCAGGGGATCTTCCCAACTCAGGGATCAAACCCGGGTCTCCTGTACTGCAGGCAGATGCTTTAACCTCTGAGCCACCAGGGAAGCCCAATTTCTAACATTGAAGAGGGATCATTAGAAAGGCCCTCCTTACCCTTAACTTTCTAAAAATGTTCACTCATATTATAAAGGCTCTTACAGTTTTATTTTTTACATTCAATCAGAATTTGCTTTGGTATAAGAAGCAAGGTAGGGATCCAGAGCTTAATTTTTCCCTGCAACACCTATTGTGGTCATCTCAGTTATCTCAACATCAATTATTAAATGGGCTATTTTTTTACCCAGTAATTTGAAATCCATTCCTCTTCCTAGCTTCCTTTTTCATTCAAATTTTTAAATTAATAAATTCAAGGCTGTAATTGTCAGCAGGCTGTGAGACTGCCCATCATGGCAGAGGAAGAATAACATTATGCTCATAATACGGTTTTATAATCATAACCTGCAAGTGCCCTTAAGTAGAAATTGTACTTCTTGACTCAGTACTATGAAAAAGAAAACCATGGCATCAACTAGATGAAAAACAAAAGATGTATGCTTGACAGGTATTCCAGTTCTCTTTAAGCAAATGCTGAATAATCCTAATCATAAGACTCAGCTACTTAGGGTTGTTCTGTGGAGCTAATGCTTCCTCATGGGTCTACACAACGTAGGCCTGCCCCGTATGAGATGATCTACAGATACCATCCTGAGCCTCCTTTGTGATGGAGGAAGATCACTGGGAAGAGCTGCTTTTTACACTGTTGATGCTCAAATAAATTTTCTTATGCTTTTTGGATTGGAATTCTGTGTATCCACTGAAAATTTGTGCAAGGGCTTGAGATGATTCAAAGCTCCACTTTTGAGAAAAATGGTGGTTCTGTCAAAGGCATCCTGACAGACTCCAGGTAATAGGAGTACATGAGCCTATGCCTGGGAACCAATAGCAGCTGGACTGCTAAATGCTCACACGTAGAAGCAAGCCCTGCTACCTGTCCTCCTGGCATTTTAAGTACATGGGTGTCTCTAATCAGCAGCTAAGAGTCTTAATATTATTTATACTTCTTTAGAGGAAGTCAACCTAGACTTGACTGGAAAGTTAGTACCTGCCACCCAAAAACACCCTCCAAGCCACAGGTGAGAGAGCCTACATTGGGCAATGTCATGTACGCACAGTCCTGTCTGACTCTCTTTGACCCTGTGGACTGTAGCTCATCAGGCTCCTCTATCCATGGGATTTTCCAGGCAAGAATGCTAGAGTGGGTTGCCATTTCCTCCTCCAGGGGATTTTCCCAACCCAGGGATCAAACCCATGTTTCTTGCATCTCCTATATCGGTGGGTGGATCCTTTACCACTGTGCCACTTGGGAAGCCTTGTGAAATGTCATAAAGAAGGGATTTATTCTTCTAAATATTATTAGGAAGTTAATAATTACCTTAGCCCTGCCTTTTCTGTGTGAAGATTTAATGGTACACAGAGTCAAGATCACAAACATTCATATCAAGTACCACTTATGTCTTTTGGAAAACTGTAGCTGAAGACACAGCCTGTCATATTACCCATCTCACATAAAGGGGCCGCAGACCTTTATTTATATAAATAGATCATCTCATGTGTCTAGTGCAATTAAATCCTCTGTGTGCCTTAGTGTCACTCTACTTGAAAATATTTTTTCCCTGTATTTTAACATCACGAATTCCTTTAAGTCATTTTTGAAGTCTAGAGGATGTATGTGCCAGAAATGGAGGCACTTTAATCGTCTTATTCACCACTATATTCCCAGTTGCTAGAAGAATGTCTGCCCTGTAGTCTGCGGTAGTCAATGTGCTGAACAACCAACCATAAAATAAATGATTCAAGAAATATGCACATACATACCAATGCACAAACAAAAATTACCCGGTGTCTTGTGTATGGACAATCATTTTACTAGCAATAATCCAAATGTAAAGAAAGTCTCTGTCATCTCCTTCCTTCACTCAGTGTATCTTCACTGCACATCTGCCACATGCCAGAACCCCTCTGACTCAGCTGTTGCTCCTGAAGGGCTCCTAAACCTACCCTGGTGAGTTGAGGGGTCATCAGACAACCATTTGACAATGTAATGAGGACAATGGTAAGAGATTCGTGCAGATACCCGGGGAACTCATGGGCGGGCACATGGTCAGCTGGGAACATAGAGAGTAGGAACTAGGGTGAGGGGACTGTTTTCCCAAAGGTTCTGGCCCAGGTGAGCCTCTGCAGATGAGGAGAAGCCAACTGTTGGGAGACAGGGGAAGCATGGCTGCAGGAACGTCAAGTGGAACTGGGGGAACCAGCAGGCAGGAAGTGACTGGGGCATTAAGTAGAGGACTAGAAATGAGATGACGTGAGGCATAAGGGAGGAGGCAGCCTGACATACCTGAAAGCCTGCCATTTCCACTGTTGGCAATGGGAAGCTTTTCCATGGGTTGAAGTCAGGCAGGGGCCTGGTAAGATTTGCACCTTAGACAGGTCACTCTAATGGCTGACTGGAAAATGGACTAAATGCAGAGAAAGCCCAGGTGGGCAGGACTAGTGAGCCCAGATAAGAGCTGACAAGAGCCTGGAAGAGCATGTGGTTACAGAAATGGAGAAATGCAAAGGAGAAAAATTTTGGAGAAAATCATATACTTTAATGCTTGATTTCATAGTTACGAGTGCTTCTGTTCTGTATTTCATTATTACTAGTATTCTCTGATAATTCCTAAGGATCTCCTGTTAGGTGAATTTTCTTTTTATTGCCTACTACACTATATTTTTTCCTCCAAATGTTTGCATGCCAATTCTTGCAGCAAAAAATAGCGAGAAACAACCACTGAAGTTGTCATGACAAAGAACAGCCACTTACTTCTCCCTTGCTTCGTGAGAGCAGCAAACAAGACAAATGGAAAGGTGACCTTGCAAAATTTGCTTCTGGGGTATACAGATAAGAAAGCAAGTACTGGGAATATTTTTAAAATATTAATATATTAGAATATTAAAAACCTTATTTGTAAGGTTTATCTAATCCTATCACAGCCATGGATAGGATTTCAAGGTCACCCTATAGACTTAGCCAAATATCCTTATTTCAGTTAAGTTAAAAAAAAAAATCTCTAAAATACATGTCAGAATATGATAGAATCTAGAGATACTACTCTCAAAAATGCACTCTCCCTGCCAGCAAGCATCCAAAAGAGTATCTTTGCAGTCCATTTTTGCTCTTTTCCAGAGTGAGGGTAAGACTGCGAGTTAGTACTTCTGCCCTGTTTTTCACAACTGCTCCCAACCTCTGACTGATGTTACCTTATGCACAATGAGCTCGTGCGTGCCATCTGGAAGTGTCCTACCATCTTCCTGCATCAGGGGAACAAAGGAGAAGCCAAACAATTTCTTCTCTCCTTTCTCCTTTGCTGTAGAAGGAAAAAAAAGAAAAAAAAGAATCAGTCAGTTATTTCACTGTATGCTTACACAACTGTGTTCAGACACACAGATTGTGGAGATGAGTGATCATGAAGAAATAGAACACCCCCCCCTGCACCAGCCCCCCCACCTGCTCCCTTTACACAATGAAGAGCAGCTCTTATAACGGGACTTCTGTCTACAGTGGCCACCCTCTAACCCCATAGTCCTGCCTCATAACCGTAAGTTATTTTCCTCGACTAATTTTCTTCAAGGGATTCACTATTTGAAATTACGTGTTTTGTTTGTTTGTTTTTTGAAGTTGTAGATTTCCCGTTTCTTCTCCTCACAACCCAACCTCCACCCCTTAACATAAGCACCATGGAGGGCAAGATTCTTGTCTGCTCTATTTTACTCTATGCTTGGTATCTCAAAGAATGCCAAGAACATAGTAGGTTCCCAACAAATGCATGGAACACAAATGAATGAGTGAATGAATGAACTCTCCCTACAGACACATGTATAAACAGAGACCTCTGAAAGCCACTTCCTTGGAATCAGGTACACAAACATAAACTGTAATCAATAGTTTGATAAGAGCTTACTGCAGTAGTATTTGTATGCCAGAAATGAGGCAATGAGGTTTTCAGATGCCCAACTGAATTACAATGGCTAGAACAAGGGTCATGGGCAACTGTTTACAGATAAGGGAACTGAGAGGTCTATCACAATGTCACCTGCTCCAGACCTCTTGTGTGCCATTCTAGTACTTTCCACCCAGCTTCAGCTTCTCCAAAAATGAAGACCACATGAAAGAGAATCTGGTTTGTTCAACTGGACTCTGTCCTTGTATTTAGACATGCAGAGAAGAGTTGCAGGCTGGCAGCCATCATGGGCTGGCCTGTTATTCTTGCCCACACAACTGTGGAAGTGGAGGTTTTACTTAACAGAAAAGTACTTATCCAGCTTTGGGATACAGTAAGCCCATGCTAGAGGAGTCAGATCCTGAGGATTGGACAAGAGACTCTAATAATAAACACATTATCCCCTTCCAATTCTTTCTGGCATTTAACCACAGGGATGTGGAACCCTGTGCACAGATTAATTCTAGCTGGCTGGGTTAGGTTCCTGGCATGAGGGCAGCCCTCAATTGTGATTACAGTAAAGGATTTTCTTTTTAAATCATTAATTTCAAGCCTAGAGAGAAAATGGGGAAATACCAACACTCCTCAAACAAAAGTCACAGCAAAGATCTCTGGAAAGAGATTTCTACGTCAGTGAGTGTGCTGGGTATGGAACTTGTGATTTATGGGGCAAGACTTATTTAGAAATAATTTCTTAAGTTGCTTTGACTGTCTTTTTGGTGTGGTTTTTGGTATTCAATTCGGAAAGATAAACAAAATTCCAAGATGCATAAAATTAGCAAAGTTAAGGAACAAAGCAATAGCTTCCCCAAATGTGCCCTTGGTTATAAGATAATATAAATACCAAGTAAAGTTTAAAGTACGTAGCCTTTTCCCCTAAGCTATTAGATCAGGATTAATGAACTAAATAGACTGTTACGTATAATATGTATAATACAAGCCCCTTTTATTAATAAAACCCCTGAATCTATGGATTTCACCTCTTGACTTTCCAATATATTTCTTATTGTAGCTCAACTTGCACAATTCTGCCCCCTGGGACCTCCAATATATTGACTCACCACTCCTTACCCCTCCACTTCCACTTTCCATTTCTATAGCCCATCATTCTAATCACCTCAGTGAAAATACCCTCCACCCTCCCCCTTCCACATGTCCACTCATAACACTACACCTTGGCAGAATCCAATTTGCGGCTTATTCTGTGCCTAATCTAAGCTTAATTAATGCGCACTAACTACGAAAGCGTTCTGGGAGAGGCAAACTTTCTGCGTTTACCTCATCAGCACACTCCTCTACTTTTCTAGACAATAATTTCATCCATTCTCCTCGTCTCTTAAGCCTCCAATACCTTGATACTTTCACTTTCAGCTCATGGAGAGAGCACTCCCTCACACCCTCACATCCACCTATCACTCACCTGCATCTGCCCTCCTAGCCCTGAACTGCCCACACTCCCACCCAAGGCTAATTTTTATCCTTGAGTCCTAGGTCCTGTGCTCCTTTCCCAACTCAAGGACACTGTTCCTACAGGCGTCCCCACTCTCTACATCATCAGGTTTTCCTCTCTACTGAATGATTTCTCCCAAACGAACATACTTTAAAGGTTCCATTTAAAAAAAGAAACAACAGCAAAAACTTCCTATGACCTACTTGTTTTATAGCTACTATCTCACTTTTCTGCTCGCCAGTATTCTTTATAGCAAAGCTTCTTAAAAGATCTGTCTATACTCACTGCCTGCCCTTCCTTTTCTCCATCTTACTCTTTGACTGACTCCAGTCAGCTTTCAACTCCACAAATCCAAGAGAACCACCTGTCAGGTTCAATGACTTCCATGATGCCAAATCAGGAGATCATTTCTTGGTCCTTAATTTATTTATCATTGGCACCTGACACATGATCAATCCCCTTGTGAAAAACTTTCTTCATTTAGTCTCCTAGGTTCTATTCTTCCTTGATTCTCCTTCAACCTTACTAGCTATTCCTTTTTAATCTTCTTAATGACTACTTTTCACTCTCCCCAAATCCAAATGTGTCAGTGACCCAAGGATCCATTCTTGGACTTCCCTTTGCTATCTAAACTTTATACGTAGACATCTTGTCCAGTTTCGGCTTTGAAAACCACGGATATCTGTGATATGCTGGAGCTGACCTGTACTGGTTCATAAGAACTGACAGTATGCATCTTCCCTCAACTACAAGATCAGTGACGTCATGTTGGCAGCTTGAAATTGACCATGGTAGGAGTATTTACCCCATGGAAGTCAGCAAGTGCCATAATTTAGGGCTTCCCCTCCCCTCTCCATCACTCTGAGTGCTGGTTAAATATTTACAGCACACCAATGAACTACATGTTCTCATTATCAAGTTTAAGTCTCCAGCTTGGATCTCATTCAACTGCCTACTTGATGTCTTGAATATCTAATAGACTTCTCAGACTCAGCATATTTAAAATGGAATGTTTGATTTTTTTCTCTCCAAACAGAGTCTTCGTGTTGTCTTCCCCACTTCGTTAAATGACCCCTTCACTCTGAGGCCAAAATCTTGAGATAAACCTTGAATTTTCTCCTCCTTTCACATCCAATCTGTCAATAAATCTGTATAAAAGAATCAAACCACTTAAATCTCATACTTGGAATTCTGCAAAAGCCTCCTGAATGGCTTTTCTGTTCCCATCTGGCCCACCTACAATCTATCATCCATACAGTTGGCAGACTTAACTTCAATCTAAAACCTCTAATGCTTCTTTCTCACTCCAAATAAAGTCCAAAGTCCTCCTTCCCATGAGCTAAAACACAACAGAGGATCTGGTTCTGCTGGTCCCTCTCTGGTTCTCACCTCCAACTCTCTCACTTGCTCATTCTGGCCTCCTTACTAGTCCTGTAAAGTGCCAGTCACGTTTGAGAATGCACAGTGATAATAGATATATGCAAATCAAATATGAATCTGAGCCAATCAGAGGCTTTCCTGGTAACTTCACATGCCTAGGAAAGTCCACGAGGGTTCCCTTGAGCTGTCTAAGGGCTGGATCAGCTCCTGGCTGAAAAGACAGCACAAGAGTCAGGGGTGCCTAAGACAACAGGAGCCAGTCAGGCCTTTAATAACCCATCTCCTCTTTCTGTGTAGTCTTCCTAGACTGTGAAAGTGATGAATTGATTTTTATGCAAGTGATCACCTTCAGAAAAACCTTGTAGATTTCTACAGCCACTTCGTTTCCTCCTTCTCTTTCATCTCTTTCCATAGAGGTTATTGGTTTTTTGACAATGGCACCCATTTACCTCCAGGATTCCATTCACCTCCATTTCTCTCTCATGGAGGTCTCTGGTTGGTGACGCACTTTCTACAGACTATCCCACACTGTTGTTTCAGCTTAGTAAGCAGTACCCAACATAACAAGGCCACGGAGACACTCCATCCACTTACTGGAACAATGCCGGAACTCGAAGCGGATGTGCGCACCCCTGAATTTATCCACGGGGATAGGAAGTTTCAGCAGCTCGGACCACCTGGGGCTGTTGTTATGATAAAGCACAAAGGAGTGGTACTCGCTAGCCGGTGGCTCTCCAGAGCCGAAGGATATAAAATCCTGACAAAGGAAACATGCAGGTTAAAGACAGCTTCATTTCAAGATGATTTTGGAAGGAGTAGAACAATTGCTTTGCTGTGTCTGTGTGCTCCCAAAACAGCACTTAATGTGAAATTACGTCCTCAGTCCTCTTCGGGGCTGTTTTTGCACCTGCTTCTGCAGGCAGGCTGTGTTTGGATCATCCTGAGGCTGGTCTCCCAGGGCCTAATTGCTCAAAGGTGGACCTCAGTGACACATGCTAGCTGAGCAACTGCGTGCCCAACTCAGAGTCAACTACAAAGCAAAATTCTCAACCAGCCACAGCCAAAAGCCTTCCGTGTCTTCCTATAAAACTCAGTAAGCCCCGGGGCTCCCATGAAATATTTCTTCAACAAAGGAATCTGAAATGATCACCCTGATCAGCAATACTCTAATCTCTACATCCTGTTTTGGTCATAATGAAAATACGTAGGATTAAATTTGGGCTCAGACACTAAAGAATGCCTGCAATGTGGGAAACCAGGGTTTGATCCCTGGTTAGGGAAGATCTCCTGAAGAAGGAAATGGCTACCCACTCCAGTATTCTTGCCTGGAGAATCCCATGGACAGAAGAGCCTAGAGAGCTACAGTCCATGGGGTTGCAAAGAGTCAGACATGACTGAGCGACTAAAAATAAAAAAAACCAACTGCACAAAGAAAAAGTATACCTCTCCAAAGCTATAACAGATGAAAGAGAAAAAATGAAATGGGATAAAAATGCTGCATTTAAGGAGTAGCTGCTATGAGGATGTTTTTGACATGATTAATTAAACAAACTGAAAGTTTATTTTCCCTCTTTTCATGATTAAAAACAAACAAACAAACTACATGGGGGTGGAGAAGAAAAATAAGATTGAAAATATTGCAAATCATAAGTTACCTGATCGCACTAAAGATGAACCCAAGGCAAGGATGTGAAATTGTTTTACCAAAAAGAATTCAGCATTAACGTACCTTCAGGGTCTGGCCACTACTCTCTACAATGAACATCGTAACTTCCACGTTTCTGGCCACACTCTTTCCTCCTTTCTCAAATTCTCCCTTTTCTATAGTGATATATAAATCATTCCGCATTTCACCTAGCAGGAGAGGAAAATTGAAATGGCATTTTATATATATAGTAGGAAGTATAATAAGAGTACTCTATCAAGGAAAAGTTTAGTTCACAAAAAATAGTGTTATAGCATACAACATACAATATTTATACTTCTATGATAAGATCCTCACCCTTAGTGCCAACATCCAAGAAAAGCAAAGGCCAGCCTCTGCTAGCTTGAAATTAGCAATACTGAAAATGTACATTTAGGAGGGAAATAAAGGACCTGGGTAGAAAGCTGCTGTCAAGTTTCACCATTTTTCAATATTTCTCTCATTTATGAGGTGTGATTATAGAATGACAGCTGAGAAGGGGTGGTTCAAAGACACTAGTCTCAATACTTTATAGTCAAGGCACTTAGAGAAGAAGAAATACTTAAGTGGAAGAAAATGATAGGACTGCAAAGGGTACAGTTACAATTTAAATCTAAAATTCATGGACAAAATGATCTCACTCTTGGAAGAAGCCAGGTTAGTGCTTTACAAACACAGATGTAGAATAATTCAGGCATACAGAGACACTTGGCTTAATATTTCTTGCCATCAAGCTATAAAACAAATGAGAAAGGCCCTGGATTCAAACTGACATAGTCTATGTACACATATATCATCTATTGTTTTTTTCTCCACTGGCTATTTATGAAACTTGAATGTTTTTTTCATTTTGCCCCTTTCTTACTACAGCAAGAAAAAAAAAAAAAAAATAGTAATTGTATGCCAAACAGCAAAGAGAGGCAAACACCTGCTTTTATTTCTCCTTGACAACCTGCTTTTATTTCTCCTGTAAGAATTAAATTAGGGGTAGGCAATAAGTGGATACGGACACAAGAAGTAAGTCAACAACGTTTGACTAGAAAGTTTTTGAAAGTAAATATTGGTGAGGTCAGCAAGGTTGAATGTACTTTTACTTAACACAGCTTCCAAACATTTGAACACTCAAAAGCAATACTGCTTTGTTCTAATAAAAAATAAAAAACAAAAAACAATAAAACCCTCTCCTTAAGAAAGCAAATCACCAGAAGGAGCAATAACCATACAAATGTACCCACATTTGGGAAATTTATCAAACTTCCTGACCGAAATGTATATAAGAAAGTACCCTGGCTTTCAAAACCATGGGGGAATACCAGTGTACATGGTCTCCTTCCTCCACAAAGCCCGGCTTTTAATAAGAGCATCATCGGCAAATGACCTTGTCTGACCAGGAAACAGATGGGCCACAAAAGGGAGACACTGAATAAGTTCTAAAAAAGATGAAATCTCACTCCCTCTTTAGAAAGTGTATGTAAGGAACACATTAATGAAAACAACTGATACAGTGGTCTCTGCCTTACAAATTTCTCAGTACTCTCATGTAGCTCCTACAAATCAACTTGAACAGGCAATGAACTTGGAACTCCAGGAGAAAAGCAATGTATTTCAACACATATAAAATTACATTTGCATGCTTTGAAAGTTTTCTTGTTTAACCATCTCAATTTTTTAAAAAATTAGGAAAATATGACCCCACAAATTTCACAAATTCTCTACAGTTTTATAACCTGATTCATTTAACTTCTATATATTTATCATTAAGTTTATAATATATTTATTTATATATATATATATTCATACATACACACATACATTCTCAACACTATTTATTTTAACAATTCCAATGCAGAATAAATAAGCTCACAAAGTATGTCCTCCAAATTCACCAGTTTCAACTCAAAACAGGCCTGCAGTGCTAATGGTCTGCACATGTGCTATTTCAACAACTGTCTGAGGGGAAATTCTTGACAATACTGTTCCAATGAACAGATCTGCCAGGTGAAAAAACAATACAAAAATCAAGGTTACTTTAGAACACACACCCACACACACAACAGTAGGAAAATTCCTTTGCTTCTGGAGTAGGTGACATATGATGAGTGGCTGAGGTGACACATAGACTATAAAACACACACTGATTAATGGGAAGTGTAGCTACAGGGGCTTTTACCTTAGAAATTTCTCATAATGAGTGATTAGCTTGTCCAAACCACATGGGGATTAACTGTCCTGCAAAATGAAGCGTAAGTGTTTCTTGGGAGGGGGACTTCCAACTCTCATCTATTGGCAGGGCCAGTAATTCTGGCTTAAGCAAAGTGGAGGGAGGGAGGCCTGCAAGACAACCTGTTTCTCCCTGTATGCAGGCTGGGCCCTGCAGAGGAATAGGGATGGAGGGAGAGTAAAATACCACCAGGGCCATGAAATTCTTTCTCCATGTATTCATTCAGCAAATAGATTGTGAGCACCTACTATGTGTCAGATGTTATCTTAAGTCCAGCAGACTCAGCAATGAACAAAGCAAAGATGCCTTCACTGCAGAGCTTAGATTCTAGCGGGAAAAGATTTTGAACAAAGAAGAAAAACACAGAGCACACTGAATAATGCCAAGAGCTATGGATCAAAGTGAGACAGACAAGGGGACAGGGTGCTGAATGAGGCAGAGGGGCTGTCCCCTGAGAGGAGCCCTCACGAAGAGGATGAGACTTCCGGGGAAGCGAGGCTGTCTTTCCAAAGGGAGGTTTAACATGGCCTTCGCTTCCCAAATGGACCCCTGCAGTTGGTTTTGCTTGTAACTGAGCTGGATTCTTCTCTCTCTTCTGAGTTCAAATAAGTCTAAAGAATGTAGGGTCTCAGGAAGACTTGAATAAGGAGATCTGGATTCCACCCTTCCCTGCCACTGTCTCCTGTCTGTGACATTAGCCTAGACAGGGCAAGATAAACCTCGGGCCTCAAGCGTTTGTGTCACTCAAGTGGGATGCGGTAAAGGTAGAGGTAGGGGTGGGAGAGCCAGTAGGAGGGACAAGGCTACTTTATTACGTTATGTTTCCTTCTCTGTAGAATTTCTAACATACAACACATTCATATATAAAAACACCTTATACATACATTTTACTTTTCTGTTCTTTAACTGTCACTGTCCCTGAAACCCTCTTCATCTTTCCCCAAACTTTTAAAAAAATTTTATTTTTATTTTGCAAAGTTTTTAGACTGAAGTAAGATTTCTCTGAAAAGAGAACACATGACAAGAACATTTCTCCCGGATGACATTCTACATGTGTCCACCCCTGTCAGGAATCCATAGCTTGCTGTGTTCTAATACGGCAAGGTGCCGTGTTTTGCCAAAATATGTCAAAGGATAAAGTTGAAACAAGTGTTAATTAAAGTTAATACATTTGAGGTTGACTCTAGAGAAAGCCAACCTAAAGAAAACTAATAAGCCCAAATGGTGTTAAGAAAGCAAATCCTGGGTAATTAAGAGAGAAATCATAAGGTGAGTATTGAAGTGGAGTCACAGCACCAGTCATGAAAAGCTACTTGCCTGACAATGTTTATTAACACCTTGCACCTCTTAAATTTATTACTCTGTAAATTTGACGGGCTTGACACTTTCCTCTGTTTCACAGGCCCTGTTCTGCTGATAAGCCTTCAAAATATCACTGTAGATGAGAAAAAGATAAGGCCACAGCAGTAGGAACAAATTCAAAAAGAGTTCAGTGACTACAATCAAATGGGGTTGATTTGTGGCTTATCCTCAATGGGCAACAGGCTTTTTTTTATCAGTATCCACAAACGTTGATTCTGTCCTATGAATGCCTTGGATAAAGTCACAGAGGACAAGCTCATCACACCAAGTAAAACACTGTCCTCAGCCATAGGGGCTAGTCCAGGGCCTCTTCTATGCTAGACAATTGTCACTTTTGGAGTTGGAAAATAAGTTTCTGTACTTCTTAAAAACAAAAGACCATATGTAAATGACTATAGGATTTTTGTGACTTAGATTATGATGATGGTGCTTAGTAGTAGATAGACAGTAGTCAGGTATTTTGCCAAGTACTGTAAGTAGAATATCTCATTAAATCCTCACATTAAAACCTCATTAAAACCTTAAACAAGGTCCTATTATTTCCATTCTACAGATGAGGAAACTGAAGTACAGAGATTAAGAAACATGTCCAATGTGTTATCAGTATCTCTGCTTTACCCATAAAAATGTAATTCAACAGGTAAGAACATTCATCAAATAAGCTAGCGCAATTTAGCCTTTGCTTCCAAAAGACCAATGCCCTAAGCAAGGAAGATATTAGTCCCACCCTAATTGGCCAGACTAGTTGTCAAGCAATGATTTCATTTCTAGGAAGGAGACAGAACATGTATGCTTCAGACCATAAACAATACGGAGAAGGTACTCATCAGTGGAGAGATGAAGGTGACAAGAAGTTAACTGAACTTTGAAATGTTGAGGTTACAAGCAGGAAAACTCAACCCAGCAGAAAGAAGGTAGAAGGAAACTAGTTGAACATGAAAGAAGTCATTTTGAGAGATGACATGAGATGTGATGATGTGATCTTGGCCATTTAAGTACTCAAGTACAGCCAGGAAACCATCCCCAGGGACCCGAGGAAGAAATTCATGCCTGGACATGTAGCTGAGCAGGATGGCCCTTTGTCTGTGTAGCAGGCACTTCCTTACCTCCCCAAAGATGTCCAGGTCCTAATCCCATGAACCTGAGAATAGGTTACCTTACATGACAAAAGGGGCTTTTCAGACATAATTAAGTTGAGGCTCTTGTGATGGGAAAATTTTCTTCGATTATGAGAGTGGGCTCAATTTAATTTCAAAGGTCCTTATAAGAGGGAGGCAAAAAGTCAGGGTCAGAGAAGGAGATATGATGAGAGAATCAGAGGTTGAATGATGTGGGGCCATGAGCCAAGGAGTACAGGCCACCTCCAGGAGCTAGAAAAGGCAAGGAAATGGTTTCTCCTTCAGAATCATCAGAAGAAATACAGCCCTGCTGATCCCGTGATATTAGCCCAGAGAGACCCGTGCAAACTTCTCATCCCCAGAACTGTAGTCTATTTGCATTGTTTTAAGCCACTCCACGTGTGCTGATCTGTTACAGCAGTCATAGGAAATGAATACAACATGCCATGCACACTTAAACTTCCATTACCTCAGGACATTTTCAAGGAGGGGACAGAGCAAGGGGCAAGGGCAAGGTTTCCACGTAACTGAAATCAAAGCAAATCACATACAAGGAAAATTTATGCATGGGATGAAAAATTAACTTTGGATTTCTCACATGGAGTACGCTTAAGTAAAACATACCTGGTGTTTTGTTTCTGTTTTATTTTAAAAGCGTACACTGAGATGTTGAACTTTTGAGGGGGTAGATTTTTAATTCTTTTTTGATGACTATCAAACAAACAGTGGCAAGTGATAGCAATAGCAGTCATGAGGGGCTTTCCAGGCAGCAGTGCAGAGAAAAAGGAGCAGGAACAGGGTGCCCTTTACACTCTAGAACAACACATGCATCTCTGATTGTAGCAGTAAGGAAAAGTCCTATACCCATGGGCAGTGGGGCATGTCAGCTTACTAATCTGGGGGCACCAGCCTCTCCCCCAGTGTGAACTTGGATGGGGATCCACCCTTAGGGTGACACAATAGACTCTTAGCCTCTCTCTCTCCTTGGTCACTGTGGCATTTGTTGGTTGAGAGACCACTGTCCCCTTGGTAAGGGCATCATCAGGGGGTTCAGATTTAAACAGACCAGTTGCAACTGTGTGATGTAGAGGTCCATGACTTGGCCTAGGGGGTGGTGAATTTTAGTTAGATTTAGGATATATTTTTTAGAGAAGACCAATTCAAGTAGGTTCCCACCTCTTTAAAAGAATTGAGGCAATTCCATCTGGTGATGTACATATCTCTTCCAGTAAGTGATAAATAATACTAATAATATATATATTTAAAAGAATAAAACTATATATCTTCTTAAATGGGAGGCAAATATATCTACAACATTTTTCTTTCCCCAGTCTTGTAAATCATTATCTAGTCAACTTTGACCAAATAGAAGTTCGACTTACCTGAACTGTTGCCTAAAAAACAAAAAGGAGGCTTACTCTTGAAGACACTTGGAAAATAAATCTTGGAATCACTATCACAGCTACTATTGCTGGCAACCATTTGAAACATAGGCTCTGTTAGTAAGTTTTAGCAAGGTCTTCTAGTCTCCAAATCTCAACCCTTCATGGCCCCATCATTCTACGACTTTCCCGTAAGTCCTTGTAGGATTAGGAACTTTAAAGATGTACTAAAAGTGAATGCACTGGAAGGTATTAATTAGAGTGGCTCAGTGGTAAAGAATCCAGCTAGCAATGCAAGAGGCTCAGGAGATGTGGGTTTGATCCCTGGGTCAGGAAGATCCCCTGGAGGAGGAAATGGTAACCCACTCCAGTATTCTTGCCTGGAGAATCTCATGGACAGAAGAGCCAGGTGGGCTACAGTCCATGGGGTCACACGGAGTTGGACGCAATTGAGCCACTGAGCATACACACACAACAATCAGGGACAGTTTTACTGGTTTATACGTGAGAATCCCACAGACAGAGGAGCCTGGTGAGCTATAGTCCATGGGGTCGCAAAGAGTCGGACATGACTAAGCAATTAACACACACACACCCAAGAGAACGAGTCTCCAGGAGAGTGTGTGCAGGTAGGGAGATAAAGCATGGAGACCAGGATGACTGCCTAGAAAGAATCATAGACTCAGAATAAGAGTGGACCCCTAGGTCCACTAGGGTGGGAGGAGGGCATGGCCTGATCGCCCATGACGTTCCTGACACATCAGCCGACTTTGTTCCAAAATGTCTGGCGGGTGGAAAATTAGTCCTTCCTGGTATTCAGCAAAGGCTCAAGCTCTGCTTTGTACAGTCTGTTAAGACATTTAGAGCTTGGCTGTTCAATCCTGTAACCACTGCCACATGTGGCAACTGAGTCCTTGAAATGGGACTTGGCTGAAAAGAGATGTGCTGTAAAGTGTAACAGTTACCAGCCTTCAAAGACTTAAGTTGAAATAGTGTAAAATAACTCATTACAAAATTTTTATATGGGCTATCTATGAAAAGGATATTTTGGATGCATTGGGTTAAATAAAATATGCTGTTAAAATTAATTTCATCTCTTTCTTCCTACCTTTTTTTTTAAGTGGTTACTAGAAAAGTTAGTTATATTTGTGGCTTGTATTATATTTCTACTGGAGAGCATTGATTGAAACATTTTCAGTGCCCTCCCTCTCATAAGCTCAGAGACCAGACCATGGAACTTTCTGCAGGGTTATTTGGTTTGTAAGTGGTAGTAACGGAGCTTCATAGAGAGAAATTTTTCTTCTTTGGAAATTCCGTAGGGCTAAGAAATAAAGTGCTGAATGACTGACCCTTAGTAACAGAGGGCTTCGTGACAAGGCAAAAACATAGGGGCAGGTTGCCTCTTTATACCAGGTGACATTCCAGAGATCAACCCGTGTAAAAGACAGACCAAGACTTGAATCTCTATTTCCATGTTTTTCCCATTCCAAAAAGAGTTTGGCATTGATGACACTCTGTGACCCTCAAGAAAAGTTGTGTGTATGTTCCCATTAGTGTCAGGACCACAGATAATTCATTCTGCAGAAAGGCAGTGACTAAGTTAATGAAGGTCCTGTAGGTATAAACACATGCCTCACCCATCCTGACCTCTATCAGAACCCAAATTAACCCTGAAGGACAAGTCTAGAAAAAGAAAAAAAAAACCCATCACATTAGCAGACTGTCAGTACAACACTGGGATCAGAAATGCTGCTCACATACATTTTTCTCATTGAAAACTCAGCTCAAGTTTTCATCAAAGCCACGAGTGAGACAGTGAAAATTAATTGGCAAGTCAAAATTCTGAAAATAAAGAAAAACAAAACAACGGCTGATACGTTTGCCAATGTAAAACATTCCATTGAGTTGTAAAGTTGCTTTCTTTTCAGCTGTTTAAGTTTATACACACATCTCTCCAACCAATTTGTAAGACTCAGAAGCCAAAGAAGAAAAAAAATGAAAGAAGAAAAGGAAAGTGCTTTAAAAAAAATCTCTTGCAGTCTCAGGCACTGTAGACATGTGTCTGGGAAGATTGAGTCCCTGGTCAGCATCAACCCTGCCATTATAACGTGGTGCAGGGAAGGGACAGAAGCAAGCCTGATTCCACAGTAAGTTCATTTCCATCATTAAAGCCAGACAAGAGCTGCGTGAGCAGAGCACATCCCAGACAATTATTCAGCCAGTGAAGTGTCATGTTGCTTGATATTTTTTCCATTTCTCAATGATACTGCTCGGAGACCAAGCTGAGGAATTCTTCTAGCAGCTGGCTGCATTCTGTTCTAAAATATGTTTTTCATATTAGATTTACCCATCAATTTGCTTCCCAGTGGGATGAAATTTTTTTCTTTTCTGCTAAAGAGGAAATACTAGCTATTTATAGCAACTGAAGGAAATAATGAATGGTTCCAAGAGCCAGTGGATAACATGCCATCAAGTAAACAGTGCTGTAAACAGTTATTTTTGACAATAGTAACAGGAGATGCTCAGGCAGACTGGGTCTTCAGGCTGGGTCAGGTCATCTCAGGAAACTTTCCAGGCTATTCTCTTGGCTCTCCCTGCATGAGTGATTTCCATCAGGAGATCAAATGCCACAGCGATCAATGCCGGTCAGTTTCTGCAACGTGTTAGGTCTTTATGGACAACAATCCCACCACTAAGTCTTACAGCTGTAATAGAGGCCTCGTCTGAAGCAATATTCATGGTTTGCTTTTTACACATGGGATTTAAACAGTGACTTAAAGGATCTAATTTCTAAAAATACTGTCAACAATTTGAGACTGTTTGGTTTTTCTATTTTTTTGCTCGGTTGTGTAGAGTAGGATGCAGGACCCTATGAAAGACTATTACTTGGCATTTACTTTGATAGTGTGAATTTCCTTAATCTCTACCATTTCTACTCAAACATTTTTTTGGATTCTCTTTTGGAGTCTCTTTTGGTTGCTAGTATAGATCTGATGTATATATACAAATAGAACTAAAAATACATATGGTATTTGCATATGACTGCTTAGTTACACACACATATACCTCTGGTGGAAAATCCTCCAAGAAAGGCTAACCATTGCTTAATAAATGTTCTTATCAAAACTTGTAAGGATTTCCCCTAAGTGACTTCAATAATACTTCCCACCAAAGGGTAAAATATTTTCTGTATTCAACTTCAGTTTTCCTTCTTATTATGGTCATAATGAAAAGTAGGCATGGCCCCCACAAGTTATCCATCCTGATGTGAAAAAAATGTAAAGATTGAAAAAAAAAATAATTAAGTATCTCAATTTATTCTTCAGCATGGCCCATTTGAACTCTTTGACGCTGACAATCTGAAACTTTCTCAAGTGCCAAAAGGAGACAAAATAGCCATATTTCATCATGTGGTTCATTCTGAGTCACTTACCAGGCATAATAATATTAGAAAAACCCAACTTCCTGGTGATGGATACTCCATGAGAAAACACTGATGAGTACTCCCTTCTGATTTGCTCAATGTCTCCATGCAAGAGTTGTAAAGAAACAGCTAAACCTAAATTAAATGAGAACAGAATTAGAAACAGAAGGACAGAAATAGCATGGACAGAAACTGAAATTGTTTCATCAAGTCCAAATCTATGGTGTCATTGTTTTAAACTAAAGATTAACATTGAGACAAAATTAACAGAGTCTATAAGACAAATATCTAGAGAACACTTTTCCAATTTGACCACCTTAGTTTATCCACTTATAAAGAAGCTTCCTAGAAGCTGGAAAAAACTTGGAACAGAACACTAAGAAGAGGAAGTTTGACTGCTAGTCCCAACACCCACTTCTCCATTCCCTGCCTGACAGAAACACCCCTGCACCAAACTCATCCTTGCAAATGGCAGGGGCTATTCAGCCCTGGAAGACACTGATCTTAAAATGGGAGTTCTAATTTCTTAAAAACTCTATAAAGTCTGTGAATAATTACTTATCAAATACCATAAAGATGAGCACAAATATAAAGACATTAAAATTCAAGGATTTTAAGGATATCCATAGCTGTTTCTTTTTTTTCTTTTAAGTAAGAAAGGTGATTAAAATGAAACCAACATTGTATTCTTAGTATTATATATGGTACAAACTCATAATCACATTATTTTCTACTGAGCATATATAGCAAGATGCAGGCCATTTTGATAAACAAAAAGAAATTTAGTCAGTAAAATGGCAAAAATTATCTTTTTTGGTTAGCCCAATTATAGTGACATGACCACAGTAGAATATATTGAAGACACTAAACGACACATTTTTCATACCTCATTTTTCCAAATCTCAGGCAAGAGCTAGAGAAAAAAATTAATGTCTTATCTTTTTTAATATGTTTCCCTATTGTCAACATGCTGCTTTTCTTTAAGCCTTTTAGTTCCCTGTTCCTTTTTCCCTCTATTATTTTAAAACAAAGAAAAAAATAAGCCCATCACTTACATTAGTAATAGAAAATGAAACCAGTCAAAGGTGACTTATTTTTTTAAAAAAACTTTCAATCATCATTAACCTGAACTCAAAATGAATGTGGATGATGGAATCAAGAGGATGATCAAACCGTACTCTAAAAATCCTCCATCTACATTTTTATCACCCTTTTCACTCAATAACACCCTTACTATTGTGCCACTTGTTACTCCCAATTCCTACCACACAGCACCATGAAGCTAATCAGGCTGGGATGAAACAAATGTGTAAGACATTTGCCATGCATCTAGATCAGGATCTCCCTTTCACTCCCCTTCAGTAATAAGAAACAACAACAACAAAAGCAGTGCTCTGTTGGCTTGTTTGCTTGCTTTACAGAGTGCATAAAACATCAGAAAAATTTGTCTTTTTACAAAAAGCATTATGCTCAGAGAGACGATGAAGCCTTTCCTGGGGTTCAAACTGAACCAGAATGAGGCAGCGACGTAAGCAAAGAAGGCCAGGATGTGGCTGCATCACCGAGTCCCCTGGCGTGTGGATCTAATAGAATGTTGGTGTTGGAAAGTTGTTGTGAGAATTAGAGTAAATCTGGCAGGCACTCAGGAACTTTAATTAAATCTTCATCTTATTTTTACCTAACTGTCTTTTAGCTCACTCCCCACCCTCACCCCACATGAGCTGGGAGACAGGCGATAAAATGGAGGGCATCAGCCCTCCGAAAGCCACATGGGATGAAGCAGGGAGAATAAGTCTGGGTGGTTTGATGGAGACAACTTTGATGTGGTACTATTGGCTCCTTTTAAAACCCAGAGGCAAAAAAAAAAAAACAAAAACCAAACCCAGAGGCAGGCAAACAAAGATAAACTAACACATGTTGTAATCCATCTGTCTCAGCAGCTATTTCTTCTTGACTCACGCTCTTCACTACCCCCACCTCATTACTGGTGTCTCTGTTCTCCTCCTACTTCTGTCCTTTTGCCTTCAAAACATTCACCCACACTGTCACCATCATCATGAACATCATCAGGGTCTGGTATTTGTAGAATAGCAGTGTGTGCCAGATAGGGTATGTAATAACAGTCTCTCCTGCTGGGTAGAACACTGTTCCAGTCCTGGGCTACTATCAGCAATGCTTTCAAATAGAGAATCACATGCACTAAATTCCTGAGGTCCTGTGATGTTTTGCAAGAGCAGGTCATTTTATTAGAACTTCTCATCAAAGGACCTGATCAGAGATACTAGCAACCTTATATGGTTTGTATAAAGTAAGAAGAGAAAAGAACTAAACAATAATGAAAAAATAAACAGATCCTGCTATTCAGGGTAGAGGTTGGAGGAAGGAAAAGTGACCAGGATTCTTGTTTGGCTCTATTGGAGCCAGAATTCATTTAACCATCAGTGAATTTATATATATATATTTATATATAATATGTATTATATATTTTATATATATATAAAACATATATTTTTTATGGCTCAGTGGTAAAGAATCTGCCTGCAATGCAGGAGCCACAGGAGATGCAGGTTCTATCCCTGGGCTGGGAAGATCCTCTGGAGGAGGACATGGCAACCCACTCCAGTATTCCTGCCTGGAGAATCCCATGGACAGAGGAGTCTGGTGGGCTACAGTTCAAGGGTTGCAAAGAGTTGGACACGACTGAAGTGACTTAGCACTCCTATGTGTGTGTGAGAGTGTGAGTGTGAGTGTGTGTGTGTGTGTGTGTGTGTGCGCGCTGAAAGGATAAGACAATGAGAAAATAAAGGCATTCAATCAATGTGAACGTTAAAGACAACTGAACATAGGAAATAGAGAAAAAATATGTTTTCAGGGAAGACATAGATGTAATCATGAACAAAAAAATGCCTCAACGTTCTCCAGACAGCCAGAGTCATAGAGATGAGAGAATGCAAGAGGATAGAGAGGATCCACGTAGGAGACAATGGACAGAAAGGAGCCAATGAGGCAATGAGGAAGTGATGAGGGAAAATATACAAAATAGTATGGAGAAAAAAAAACAGACATTCTAGAGTTGGATGCATCCTAACATTTGGCTAGAAGACATAGTAGTTCTCAACCTGAAGGTTTAGAAAGACACAGATGAAAGCCCAGGATAATGATTTCATTTGTTTGGCCAACTGATATCAATTTGCAGGGAGGGCAAGGTATTGTTGAAGTGACCCAATTTCTTCAGAATGAAGAACTCACAGAGAATTAAGAACTGGGACAGTCAGGTGGGCCAAGGGCTTGACCACAGTGTACTTGGCTCTTCCCAAATCATCTATTCGATTTCCATAAAAAATCACAACACATAACAAACTTCAAAGAGTGGCAAGTCAAAGAAACATGATATAATAGTGAGTCCACAGGAACCAGCCTACCAAGAGCCATAGCAATATTATTTATTTTTCAATCAGGGAAACTCCTGATCCTGTTTTTCTAGTGGTTCTTAATTATGCTGACTACAATGAACAGGTTGGACAAATGACTCACTAGATAATAAGAAATATGGTATTAACACTAAGAAACTATTCTTCACTATAAAGGAGAGACTTATCAAATATTCACCCATTATGATGACCTGAGGATTCATCCTCTCCTTTCAGGAGAGTAGCTCAAGATGTAAGGCATGTTCACAGACCAGTATTTTCTTCCTATTCTCTTTCTTGTCAGATCACTTTACTATCCTCACCTTAACCCTCTCTCTAGGGCTGAAGCAACTTCTAAAATTCTATCTGCACACTTTAACTTACTGCTACCACAATTTAAACTGTCCTCTTTGGGCAAGGCAATAACTTTCAGCTTGAGGAATATGAAAGGCAAGATATAAGAATGTATTAATATGTGATAGGGTTCCTGCTCCATAGAAGCTGATCATCCAATAATAAAAGACACACACACATAAGTAGAATATGAAGCAGTATGGGTTAAATGCATGATAGGAATATTATAGTAAAGAAAAATTATGACTGATGGAATTTGAAATTTCAGGGAAGAATTTTTATGACAACCAATCAAATTAGGTTAAATTTTTAATTTTACAAATAGATCAATAATGTCCCACAATCAGTTTTTTTCTGGCACTTAACATAAATACCAAAAAGGAAATTGCTAAGGAAAAAATGTTACTCTTAATAGGAGAAACAAGAATTAAGCTAAACTTTAAAAAATCACTCTAGATATTTAAGACCCAATTATAAAGATTTTTAAACTAATTTTAAACAGAGACTTAGTCATTAATTAGTAATGAATCTAGAATCACAAAGCAACATTTTTTTCAAGATTAAATAGCTTATGGAACAGAACTACAGGAGAGAAAGGCTTAGTATCTGTTAAAACAAATGCGCTTGATTCTTTGGGAACTCTAATTTCTTAGGAATTGAAGCTAATTCACTCTGTGAGATGATTTCTTTTAAATTCATGAAATTCTGCAATTTTACATAAAATGGCAAGCACAGCAAGGTTTATTAAGTAGCAGGCAAAATTGATTTTCGACTAGATCAGCCATTTTGCCACCAATGAACCAAATAACACATAGCAAATGTATAACAATGTAAACACAGAAATTCATGGCAAATATATTTGATAAATACACGTTGTGATTAAGGAGCCTGTCATACAGCATCATGACTCTGCCTCAATGTTAACTTCTCTGTGCTTGCTTTGGTTTTCACATCTGTAAAATAACTCCATAAAATACTTTGGGCAATGCCTGCTATAAAGGAAGTGCTTTAAAATGTTAGCAGCTACTACTACAACTACCACTGCTGTTATAATCACATGATTGCTTCTCTTTCCATTGTGCTCATTTGCTATTTAAGCAGTACACTAATTTTTCTTCAATGACTTCTTCTTTAAAATAATTTAAGAAATTCTATTTATTTCTTTCTCACCAATAAAGCTAAGCACCAAGAGGACAGTTCAGTTCAGTTGCTCAGTCATGTCCGACTCTGTGACCCCAGCTCAGCAGCTCAAGCTTCCCTGTCCATCACCAACTACCAGAGCTTGCTCAAACTCATATCCATCAAGTTGGTGATGCCATCCAACCATCTCATCCTCTGTCATCCCCTTCTCCTCCTGTCTTCAATCTTTCCCAGTATCAGGGTCTTTTCCAGTGAGTTATTCTTTACATCAGGTGGCCAAAGTATTGGAGCCTCAGCTTCAGCATCAGTTCTTCCAATGAATATTAAGGACCGATTTCCTTTAGGATGGACTGGTTGGATCTCCTTGCAGTCCATGGGACTCTCAAAAGTCTTCTCCATCACTACAGTTCAAAAGCATCAGTTCTTTGGTGCTCAGCTTTCTTTATAGTCCAACTCTCACATCCATACATGACTACTGGAAAAACCATAGCTTTGACTAGACAGACCTTTGTTGACAAAGTAATGTCTCTGCTTTTTAATATGCTATCTAGGTTGGTCACAGCTTTTCTTCCAAGGAGCAAGTGTCTTTTAATTTCATGGCTGCAAGTCACCATTTACAATGATTTTGGAGTCCAAGAAAATAAAATCTGTCACTGTTTCCATTGTTTCTCCATCTATTTGCCATGGAGTGATGGGAATGGATGCCATAATCTTAGTTTTTTGAATGGTGAGTTTTAAGCCAGCTTTTCACTCTCCTCTTTCACTTTCATCAAGAGGCTCTTTAGTTCCTCTTGATTAGATTAGATTAGAGATGCTTAATATTTTTTGATGAATGGATTAAAAAACTCTCCCTGGTCATTGCTTCCTATTTTCTTTTTCATTATGAACCCATTTTCCTACCTTTTATTTAGTCTTTTCCTGATAGTTTATTATCTAAACTTCTAGGAGACATGGTTTAGGGAATACACAAGTGATGCTTAGAAATGAGTTCTCTAATACTGGGCTTGAAAGAACTGTGCTCTGTTTTAAAAAGGTGATGAGAGGAGATGATTCCCCAATGAGACAGAAAAACGTAAGCTTGAGCCACTGAATTTAAACTAACTCAGCAGTTTGGAAAAATCCATAGCAATGAAATCCAGGGTAAGTAACCAGTCCCAGTGGAGGAGCCTGAAAAAAGGAAATGTATATTCATTCCACACTATCATGTTCACTCCCACAGTTCATGGAATTCCTGTGAATAAAGCAACACCCACTAAAAATGGGTCACAGTAAAATAAACAACAACAATAATCCATCATAAAATAATCAGTAATGAGGGAAAGGGAGCAGATATAACAAATCACGTCTCGACTTCCATGGAATATTTAAAACTTAAACTTCCAACTGTCGGGACCTATGTTCACACCCTTCCTCCCTGTTGGAGCACCAACTGGAGTGTTTATCCCTCCAGTTTGGACCTCCCTATACAAGTCAGTGGGGCTTCCCTCATAGCTCAGTTGGTAAAGAATCTGCCTGCAATGCAGGAGACCAGGGTTCGAGTCCTGAGTCCAGAAGATCCTCTGGAGAAGGAAATGGCAACCCACTCCAGAATCCTCGCCTGGAGAATCCCATGGACAGAGGAGCCTGGCAGGCTACAGTCCATGGGATCGCAAGAGTCGGATACAATTTGGCGACTAAACCACCATTACCACCATACAAGTCAGCAAGATGGCCCTTCCTTTCTTTGAAGCTTTGTTTTCTATTTCTTACCACATCTTGGTTATAATTTATCCAGCATTTTTATGTGTTTGTAGTTGAAGAGGAAGTTACAAGAGGCAGTCTACCATGTTTCAAAAGCCAATTTATTTAACAATCTTTGCAATCTCTATTGTTTCCCAATAACACAAGCAGTCTGTGAAGAATATAGAATAGTGTGCCTTCAATGCACAATTAAATTGTAAATGGGTAAGTTAATTAAGTGAGCAAAAATTTACTCTATTTATATAGTATTTAAGAACTATCAATCTCATAAATATTTAATTCAAAGACTGCCCTTCGCGTCAAAAAAATTTACAAATGTGCCAAATTAAAGTATGAAATAAAATCATAATAGATTAAGTAACAGACTTAAAAAATGTAAAAAGTACTTGACACCACACAGTTACATTTTTCTTTTTAATTCGCCTGAGTTTCTATACAAGTATAGAAGAAAAATGGTAGCATATTATAGTATATGTTCTATAAATACATGTGCTAAAAACATCTGAGCTAAGAATAGATACGATAATAGTGCAAAAATATCATCACAAGTGGGGTATCCAAAGATCAAATTACAAATCCAAACTAATAACAAATTTCTGAAGTGACCTATAGGGGAGGAAACAAAGAACATAGTTGGCATATATCTATTAATCCTGAGTCATTTAATCCTCTCAATTAGAAATCTCATGAAGTTTGATGACCAAACTGAAATGGTCTTTTCTTTTCATTTTCAGCATTTAAAAACATCCACATGCTAAGAGAAGGCCAAAAAACTAGCTTCATTTACTTTTTCTCAAATTAAAGTGTGGCAAATAGAGAAACTTGAATTAGGTTTTTATCTCAATACAGCCAGAATACTGTAAAATTTAAAGAAACTCAGTTTGGAAGATAAGACTAATTGAACAAGCGTAAAAGATTTGAAAAAAAAAAATCATCATATATAACATAGCAAAATCTAAATGAAAAAAGGCAGGGAATAATTTATCAAAGGAGTTTTTTTTTTTTTAGAAGCGAGTAAAGAGAAGACACATAAAATACAGCAGGGAGTTGTGAGCAAAGACAGAAAAACATAGAATGGGTAAAAGACATGTGTTTGCTTTGCTTTGTTTTGAAATCACTGAGGTCTTCCAGTTCCTAGTAAAATTATTGAAGGCTGTATCAATAAATTAGTTTAATTTCTAATACTATCATAAAGGCATACACTTCTGGGGTATGAACACTTACAGCACCATAACTCTATGTGGCTACTAATTCCAAAATCCAAAGAAGGGTATGTTGGGTTGAAGGTAGAATGTAGGGGGCTGGGCCAGAGACTGAAAGCCTGCCTTACAAACCACACAGGAAGGAGTCAAGTTGGCATCACAAGTGATGAACCAATAAAACCTGAAATGGGAAAAGAGATACAGAACAGGTTTTTATATGACAAAGAGGATTCTGGCAGTACAACAGAAGAAGACTTGGCAGGATACAAATTATGGATAAATTTAACAGTCTAGGTGAGAACTAAGGAGGGATCAAAATTAATATCATTGGTTGTCACAGAGGATAGGCATGAACTTCAGCGATTGTTTTGAGCACACAGAGACTGTGAAAGTAAATCTACCAGTCTCTTCCACTCAGTCTCCAATTTCTTCTTTTTTCCACTCTTATGAATTAATACTGCAATCCTGAATCTACAGGTTCCAAACTTTTCAAAAATCTCTGACATCTGTCTTTGATGTCCTCAATAACCTGTCCCAGGTTTTATTCCAAAATGACCATCCAAGCTGCTGTTTACCTTGTTAATGTGGCAAAATTCATCAAAAATCTCATATTCTTCCTTAATAATTCCATTTCTAAGGCTTTATTTTAAAGTCATATTCTGAAATACAGGAGATGTTCCTCACATTATTACTTACAAATGTGAAAAAACTTGAGAGCATTTGAGTCTAACAAGCAGGGCTGGATACAGAAATTAGGGTCTTAAGTCTCAAAGCTAGAAAAGACAATGCAACCTCCTTAGAGCTCAGTAGATTATTTTTTAATGTTTTCCTATTTGGTACTAGGAAGCCAAAGAAACAAACTTAAGCAAATATCTGATAAGTGTCTTTGATTCATTCATGAAATAGATGCCTGTTAGTCATTAAAGAATTGGGCATTTTAAAATTTAACTAGATTAAAAAAATTTTAAATAGTACATGCATATGTCAAACTGTATTAAAGTTTCTGTTATGGAAGGAAATATACTCCTTTACCTCAATTTCTGAGTTCTGTTTACTAGAATTAATACATGTTTAACAACTTGAGTATCCTACCACAATTTTTCTTTTTAAACTGTGATTAATTGTCATAAAGAAATTAAGCCAGAAGTTGAGATAAAAATAATAAAAGATAAATGGTTTTAGAAGTCATTTCTGAAAGAGTAACATTCAAGCTTGGAAAGAGAAAAAAATGGCAATGCAAAAAATGGGGAGGCGGTGCTCCAGAGAAAAGAGCATGTGTAAAGATCCTGCAACAGAAAAGAGTTTGGGGTGATGGAGAAGATGGAAGAAGGCCACTGTGTCTGAGCAGAGTCAAATGAGGCTGCAGGGGAAACCAGAAGATAAGCAGCAGTCATGGAAGCCATGACCAATTACTTTTATTCTAAATGCAACAAGGGGATCCCTCCTGATGGCTGAGATGGCAGTCTACCTGCAATGCAGGAGACTGGGGTTCAATCCCTAGGTCCAGAAGATACCCTGAAGAAGGAAATGGCTACCCACTCCAGTCTTCTTGTCTGGGAAATCCCATGGACAGAAGAGCCTGGGGGGCTCAAAGAGTCAGACATGACTGAGCAACTAACATCTAACACAAATGCAACAAGAAGTTACTGGAGAATTTTAAATAAAGAAAACATGATTCAATTTGTGTTTTAAGAAAGTGTTCTTACTGTTGTCTGGAAAATGGGATCAGAAAGAGGAAGAGTAAAACTGAGGAGTCATTGAGCTTCCTGGACATGAACATCAGCTTTTTATCAAATTTGTAAAGTTTTTTTTCAATATTTCTTTTAATACGTTTTCTGCTCCTTTCTCTCTCTCCTTTCCTTTTGGTATTCTCATTTTATATGTTGGTGAGCTTGGTGGAATTTTTCTGAGGTTCTGTTCCTTTTCTTTCAGTCTTTTCTGACAAAAAAATTTTCCCTGCCATGTCCACTGTTTTCAAGAGATCCTATAGATTTAAATTTCTGCAGAGTGTATCAAATAAAGCCATTTTCTTTCAGGAGAGCTTCTTTTTATAAACTGCCTCTTCCCTGGGCCAAAGATATGATCCACCACTCCAGAACTGGAGGTGGGTACAGCAGTCCATTCTTTAGTGACACCCCTGCTTTATGTGGCAAAAGCTAGGCTGGAGCAGTAGCCTCCGGTCTTCTTGTGTGGAATCTCCAGCCAATGAGTGAGCTGGAGCAAGGGCAATTGACGCCTCAGTATTCTCAACTTTCTGTGTCTGAGACAGAGCCTCTGCCTTATGAGTGGCAGCCAGATGGCAGAAGGGAGACCTCAACCTCTGAGCCACTTCTGCCAGGAATGTAGCCTGTGTAACTCACAATGAATGGAGATGAGAGACACTGGAGGTCTTCACTTCTTGATAAGATACAGTATCCCTTGACTGAGAGCTGAAAGGAGAAGCAGTCCTACCTTCTTGGCCACAAAGCACCCAGAGCAGAACTTCCATCATGCTGAGTAGGGCCAGGTGGAAGGGAAGAAGTCAACTGTAACACACGTGGCACAAACGCTCTCTGTTCTCACCAAGATTTAATATTATTCTTTTTTTTTTAAAGCAATTCTTATTGGAGTATAGTTGCTTTACAATGTTGTATCAGTTTTTGCTGTGTAGCAAACTGAACCAACTATATGTGTATATAATCTTTTCTGGATTTCCTTACCATTTAGGTCACCACAGAGCACTGAGTACTTCCCTGAGCTCTACAGTAAGTTCCGGTATTTTATCCATAGTATCAATAGTGTATATATGTCAATTCCAGTCTCCCAATTCATCCCACACCCCCTTCTTTCATTGGTATACACACATTTGTTCTCTACATCTGTATCTCTATTTTAGCTTTGCAAATAAGTTCATCTGTATCATTTTTCTAGATTCCACTTTTAAGTGATGTTATATGATATTAATTTTTCTATTTCTCACTTCACTCTATATCAGAGTCTCTAGGTTCATCCATGTCTCTGCAAATGGCACAGTTTTGTTCCTTTTTATGGATGAGTAATATTCTGTTGTATACATGTACCACATCTTCTTCATTTATTTCTCTGTTGATGAATATTCAGGTTGCTTCCTTGTCCTGGCTATTGTAAATAGTGCTGCAGTGAACACTGGGATGCATGTATCATTTTGAATTATGGTTTTCTCCCGGTATATGCCCAGGGGAGGATTTCTGGGTCATATGGTAACTCTATGTTTAGTTTTTTAAGGAACCTCCATACTGTTCTCCATAGGGGATGTTTCAATTTACATTTCCCCCAACAGTGTAAGAGGGTTACATTTCAAAATCCACACCCTCTCTAGCAATTTTTCTTTGTAGATTTTTTTGTTAACGGCCATTCTTACTGGTATTTTGATTTGCATTTATCTAATAACTAGTGATGCTGAGCATCTTTTCATATGCTTTTTGGCCATCTGCATGTTTCCTTTGGAGAAGTGTCTACTTAGGTCTTCCATCAATTTTTGATTGGGTTGTTTATTTTTTTGATATTGGAGCTGCATGAGTTGTTTGTGTATTTTAGAAATTAACCTCTTGTTAGTTGTTTCATTTAAAAATATTTTCTCATATTCTGAGGGTTTTCATCTTGTTTACAGTTTCCTTTGTTGTGCAAAAGCTTTTACTTAGGTCTCATTTGTTTACTTTTGTTTTAATTTTCAAAATTAAAAAGTATTAAATTTTATTCTTGAGTATTTCTTCATTTGCTGTATGCTCTCAAGAAAATTTTCAGACTTCAATGCTTTTTTAAAAATATGATCATTACTAGTTATAGTTTGGAGTGAGTCCATGCAGCGCTTTATGCTGCCATTCTGGGGCAAGACTCTGAAAACATTATTTCATGACAGTACTTGCATACTGTGTGTTTGGTAGGCATGGGCCAAGGGGTAAAACCTAATTGCCAGGATTTCTCAACATGAATGATAATTACTAACATCATCTGGTATCAGAAAAACTTCCTAAAGGTGATTATCAATAGATCCTTCCATAATTCACCTTCAGTAAAATCTATTAATTTCTGAAGTCCTAAGACCTCATTATTATCAGAGCAAGAATTTTTACTTCTATTCCCTTCTTTGTGTTTGATTTACAAAATCTGTCATCTGAGTTTTGCTTTGGACACTACAGTATTCTATGTTGTGTCTATAAGGTAAGATAATTGACTTTTAAAATAAAACACCAGAAGCATATATAACTTTCAGGGATACATCCTGATTGCATCAAGCAGTAAAACCCTGATGGGATCAGGCGAGGAGTTCACACAGCAAAGTCAGCGACAGTCTCAGGGCCTCTGGAACACAGGAAAGAAAGGAAGCCAAATGTCTGGTAGGAGTGGTGTGAAGTGAGACAACACTGTTGGAAAGTGAGTCAGCTGAGGAAAACCAAGAAGCATTAGGAAGAGATTAGAGTGTAGAATGGACCAGGTTCAGTTCAATTGGGTTCAGTCGCTCAGTCGTGTCTGACGCTTTGCAACCCCATGGACTGCAGCACGCCAGGCTTCCCTGTCCATCGCCAACTCCCAGAGTTTACTCAAACTCATGTCCATTGAGTTGGTGGTGCCATCCAACCATCTCATCCTCTGTCGTCTCCTCTCCTCCTGCCCTCAATATTTCCCTGCATCAGGGTCTTTTCAAATGAGTCAACTCTTCACATGAGGTGGCCAAAGTATTGGAGTTTCAGTGTCAGCATCAGTCCTTTCAGTGAATATCCAGGACTGGTTTCCTTTAGGATGGACTGGTTGGATCTCCTTGCAGTCCAAGGGACTCTCAAGAGTCTTCCAACACCACAGTTCAAAAGCATCGATTCTTTGGCGCTCAGCTTTCTTTACAGTCCAACTCTCACATCCATACAGGACTACTGGATAAACCAGAGCTTGGACAAGGTTAGATGAAGAATTAAAATGGGAGCCATGACAGCACTGCAGGCCTTCTGAAATGTGTGCTCACTGCGCAACTGAGGACGCCGAGCTGCTCAAAGCCTCCCGCCAGCAAGACCACATTACCCAAAGGACGCATATTCTTTAACGTTTCCATACTGAAAACCAGACACTTATGTCTTTAATGCTGCAAAGCTCAAATCTCCTCTTTCAGATGCACTTTCAAAGCCATATAAAGTAAACAATAAAAAAAAATCACTCCTCTTTCTAAAGGGTCATATCTTGATTTCTGACTTTCATCCTGTATTATTCAATCTGTGAATAACGAAGCTAACAGCAATAGGTATAAACTGCCTGGTGAAATAAAAATTCATATTTCGAGGCAAGACAAGAAAATTTTAAACATAACATTTTTCTCTGCCTTTTTGGGCCTTTCTCCCCTTCTGCGTGCATTGTGCATCTACATTATAATGTGTTCATCAGACCTCCCCAATGGCAGAAACACCTGATCAACCATAAATTGATCAGTTTTTCTTCTTGTGGTGCCAGTCATGAAGCTCCTTGGAAGATAACATTTCCTTCCTAATCCGGTAACGAACCCACCACTCACCTTATATGTCAACTTTATGTACAATGCCGATATACCGTTTCTTTTAAAGACAGCAACTGGTGCAGAACAGACCGCTCAGATAATCTGGGCTGAACCTAATTGAAGCTCTTAGTGTAAATACTCACTTATGACCTGATTAATGTTACTAGCTATACTACTTGTTGGGCCTCCCAGGTAGCTCATTGGGTAAAGAATCTGCCTGCAATGCAGGAGACACAGGACACTTGGGTTCGATCCCTGAGTTGGGAAGAACCCCTGGAGGAGCGCATGGCAACCTACTCCAGTATTCTCGCCTGGAGAATCCCATGGACAGAGGAGCCTGGCGGACTACAGTCCATAGGGTTGCAAAGTCAGACACGACTGAAGCGACTGAGCACTCATACAACTTGTGTTTTCCCTGTTTTACAAGATTATTATTTATTGATTACCAAGTGGATGGCTGAGCTAATGATAATTAGGAAACTTGAAACAACTGACCAAATATATAATCCCATAAGACCAATGATTTTAAGAGTGTAAGTCTAGATACCAGAACAAGCAACAAGAAGGAACCATTCCCTAGACCATAAGAGACTAGTAAGGCAGGTGGCTGAGAAGTTTTGGTTACTGTGAACAGGACTTGGTCCAGAAATAGCACACTGAGTGGCCTGACAACAAAATCCTTGCCTGTCCTGGGAATGAGCATTCCTAGCTCAATGGGACAAATTGGTCATAAAATGCCTCCAAAACCGTGCTCAAAATTAAGACTGAAAGGGAAAAAAACAAAGCATGTTGTCCATCATCCAGTTACACAAGAATCAAGTCACTGCAATTGTTGACTTACAGTACAGGGCAAAGATTAGGATGAGGTACTTGTGCTCAGGGGTACTTGTGCTAGGGGAAGACTGGCAGAACTGGTCCTCACGGATTATTTTCAGGAGAAAATTTTATGAACCCAGTTTCCCGCATCTTCTCATACTGAGAAAAGCACCAATAACTAAGATATTTATTCCTCAAGAGTAGCAGTAACTTTCTATCAAGATATTTGATTGCATATACCCTTTTGTCAAGGTCACATGTACACTGTTCTCTCCATCCCCCAACTTTTACTTCTTCAGAATAGTTCTCCAACTCTCTGAGAGATGGTCTCCCGGGTTATAATTCTCAGGTTGGCTTAAAGAAAATTTTCCATTTTTTTGGTAGTATGACATAGTCTGTTTCTTTAATTATTATTAATTAGAAGATCATTATTTCACAGTATTGTGCTTGTTTCTGCCATACAACAACATCATTTCTATTTTAGATTACTATGAATTAATGTTTTTGTTGACATATTTAAGTCTGGTGTGTGTGTGTTAGTTGCTCAGTTGTGTCTGACTCTTTGCGACCCCATGGACTGTAGCCCACCAGGCTCCTCTGTCCATGGGATTCTCCAGGCAAGAATACTGGAGTGGGTAGCCATTTCCTTCTCCAAGATTTAAGTCATAAAGGATGCAATTCTAAAGGAGGATGAACAACAGGCTGACCTTCAGAAAATCATTGCCCTGATATGTCTGCATAGGTAAACTCATCCATTGGGATGCTGACTTCCTAATAGGTAAAAGATATGAGAAGCATGGGTACAAAGATATTAACTTCTAGTCCACAGATCTGCTATTTCCAAGTATTGGGAAGGCTTTTATGTTTTCCTTAAAGAAGTGATTAGCCCATGGCTAACAGTTATTGAAAAAATATGATTAAGTGGAAGGACTGATGTTGAAGCTGAAACTCCAATATTTTGGCCACCTCATGCGAAGAGTTGACTCACTGGAAAAGACTCTGATGCTGGGAGGGATTGGGGGCAGGAGGAGAAGGGGACGACAGAGGATGAGATGGCTGGATGGCATCACCGACTCAATGGACATGAGTTTGGGTAAACTCCGGGAGTTGGTGATGGACAGGGAGGCCTGAAGTGCTGCGATTCATGGGGTCACAAAGAGTCAGACACGACTGAGCGACTGAACTGAACTGAACTGAACACATAATAAGTCATGGAATGTCAAACTAAGGCATATAAGTGACATCTGGAATTGTTTAGTTTCATCACGTCTTAACCAGAAAAGAAATATATTGATCAGAAATGAAAGACAAAGGCCATTGGCATATAGTGGAAGCTATAATTGTTTGAGTGGATGAGCCTATTTAGAGGGAATTCACAGTTTTTTAACAAAGGACTTTCACCTTAAAGTTTCCATACTTATTTTTAAAGGCAAACACTGAGGATTAGGTTAATAGATAAAAGGTTGTTTATTTGCTTTCTATTGTAACTATTACTACTTATTTGTAATTTTTTCAAAGGACACAGTAACCCACTGGCTAAAAACAACTTTTTAGAAGTGTATATAGAGCATGGCATAAATAAGTGTATGTAATATCTGATGTTTTTAATTTATTGAAATACTTATTATAAACTACATTTTTTTCTATGTTGTGTATCTTTTCCTATGTAGTATAGAAGATAAGATGTTGGATGGCATCATTGATTCAACGGACATGAGTTTAAGCAAACGCTAGGAAATAGAGAAGGACAGGGAAGCCTGGCATGCTGCACTCCACAGGGTTGCAAAGCTGGACATGACTGAGCGACTGAACAACAACAAGAAATATCTAAATTGGCAAAATGTAAGTAACTCAGAGAATAAAACAAGGCTAGAATCACTACTTCCATTACCTTATAATTTGAGTTTGTGTTTGTGGTTTTTTTAAAATACTACATGAAGTTTTACAAATACCTTCCATAGATAGGTTTGGTCACTGTCATGTCCTACTCTTGTGACCTCATGGACTGTAGTCCGCCAGGCTCCTCTGTCCATGGGATTCTCCAGGCAAGAATACTGGAGTGGGTTGCCATTCCCTTCTCCAGGGGATCTTCCTGACAGGTATCCTGCACTGCAGGCAGACTCTTTATCAACTAAGCCACCAGAGAAGCATATTTTAATATATTTTGAACTCCATCTTTTTTCTTCACTGTCATGAAAAGAGAATTGCTTAAAGGAAACTAAAAAGATATGACAACTGCATGCAATACAGCCTGAGTTCCTTTTGTTATAAAGGACATTGAGAAAATTGCCAAAATCTGAATAAGATCTACAGATTAGGTAAGACTATTGTATCAGTGTTCACTTTCTGATTTTGATTACTGTACTGTGGTTATGTTGCCATGTTCTGAGTAAGTAGAGATAAAGAGGAACAGTTCCTATAATTTTTTCTGAAACAGTTCAGGTGGGAAAAAACATGTAAGTGTGATATATATATGCATGTACATATACATGTATATATGTGCATGTATAAACATCAGGGGCATTAATGCAATCCTTAATAATTACACCAATTCAGTAATAGTAAGTTACTATCTATAGAGAGAATCTATATAAGATACACACAAATATATATATATATATATATATATATATATATATATATATATAAAACACACAAATATATATATATATATATGAATAAAGTGCCTGTGTGTGTGTATGTAGAGGGAAAGAAAGCAAGAGAAGGATAATGCAAATATAGCGAAAAGTTAAACTTTGAGAAGTTACATATTTGCTGTACTATTCTTAAAATTTTTCTGAAAGTAAAATTAATTGAAAGCTAAAAACTCAAAAAGAATAAAAATAAAGCATTATTTAATAATTGTGTGTGTGGGCTCAGTAATGTCCGACTCTCTGTGAACTTATGGACTGTGTCCTGCCAGGCTCCTCTACCCATGGAATATTCCCAGCAAGAATGGTGGAGTGGGTTGCCATTTCCTCCTCTAAGGGATTTTCTAGACCCAGGAATCGAATCTAGGTCTCTCACATCTCCTGCATTACAGACAGATTCTTTTACCTCTGAGCCACCAGGGGTGCCTTCATTTAATAATTAGGAAATTATTAATAATTAGGAAATTGCAAAAGTGAGCCAAAAGGCCATATACTATATGTCTAGCCAATAGGTGGCGCCAATGAGTACCTGTTTTCTTTAAACAATATTAGAAAGCAAAGTTTCCAAGTGCAGTGTTCAAAAGTCAGGAGTATAGACACAGTCTTTAAGAATTACACCAGTTCAATACTATTGAATTAAACAACTACCTGTCTGTGTGAGGACAGGATGCTCAACTCCCCCAAATACAGTCTAACTCTCTCAAAAGCCTCCTTTCACCTCAGTTAAATGAAGAACACCATTTACTTCCTGCACAGGGTTAAACTGCCCTCCGTGTACAAGTATGTGGGCTTCTTATCTAGGTAATTCTGAAGGAGTTTCACCTTCTGTGGGGGTTAAAATGTGTAACTGGCAGGAATGCAATCACATTGCTCATCTGGCTAAGGCAAAAAGCAGGTTGTAGAAACTGACCTGATTAGCAAATATGATTTCTTTTAGTTGTAAGTTACATGTACAAACTACAGGAAATAGGATTTCATAAACACATAGATAATATTAAAAGATTCTGAATTTTCTCTTAGGACACACTGAACAGGAGCCAAGGATTTTTACACAATTTATTTCAAATAATAGAACTGAATGTGTCTCAGGAAATCATATTGGCTCATTCTTATTTCACATTCCTAGAATTCAACTGCTAATGTCTATCAGAGGTGACGTTAATAATAACCATTTGCTCAACAAACGTCAACCAGGCTGATTCTAATGACTATTTTTAGAAGTTCAAATTCTCACAATATGATTTTTGGATTTAAAAATTCTCACAGAGTACAACTTTGGAAATTTTGAATTATTGCAATGAACTAAATCTAACCATACAAATATGTTAATTCAATTATATTTTTACCTTTAAAAGTTAAATGGATCACCTGAAATTTTCTTCCAGTTTCTAAACCCAATAAAGATAGTGGTTAATGTACTTTAGCAACACAAGTCTTAGATTAGAGGGGGATAAAAAACCCAGTTATCTAGACAAATCCTTTTACCTATTAAATAGACAAGATTACAACTCCAAAAGATAGGAGCACTTCAGTGAAGCATAAAAGGCCTGAAAATTAGGTGGTAGAATTTGATTCTAAAACTAATTTCGAAGTTATTCTTCTTTTTCTTTTTTTAGTATAATGACCAAGGAATAGGAGGAGGAAAGCAGGGACTAAAACAAGACTTTGTCGAGTGCACTTAATTCTCTTGAAAACATTTGACTGCACTGCTTCCATTTAATCAACTACTCCATGGTCCAAGGAGAAAAAGTCAACATTTCACTGCGATAATTTAATCATGAGGCATCCCAATTTCCAACTTCAATTTCCTATATTCTTGTTTCCCCCTTAAGTACGCTAGCAGATGCCTCCCTTTCAATAATAAAGCCAAACAGCCCCTAAAACTCTACCCACTATTTTTATAATTGCCTTCCCTCAAGACAGGTGACAACAGAACAATGTTCCACTCTCCAAGAAGAATGGAAACTTAAATGGAAAGAAAGAGTAAAGGGTTCATTTACTAATTTTTAAAAGTTTCTGTCTGAACTTTCTCTCTCTGGAGCAGTATTTTGGAGTGACAAGGCTTAGGGCTGGGTTTGCCTTGCTATTAGCGAGCTAGAAGGGACCAGAAGGACCCAAGGAATAGAAGGCGAGCTGATGCTGGCTGGGTGCAGCTGGCTGGGACTCAGGCTTGATAGGAGGGGGAAGGACAGGAGTGGGCTGTAAGGGCAAGAGAGCAGGCAGGGCTTTGCAGCCAACACCAAGCATAAAGAGTATATATTCAATCTAGCAATCTCAGCATCAAGATAGGCAGCAAAATGCAGGATTGAGTCTGCCAAAGGCAGAGAAAACCTGCTAGGCAGGGTTGTATGATAAAATGGTTTCTTTCACTCTTTCCAAAGATGCAACAAGTGGTTTTTCATTTCAGTACAATGGATGTAAACACAACAGGTAACACCCAGGGAACTTCCCAGGGAAACATAATATGCTGCCTTTCCTTCCTGGGGTTAATCTACCTGTCAGAAGGAAGACCTGGGAAGAGAGGTTAGCAGTTGACTGAACACAGTTGAGATGGAAGAAACAAAGAATAGGAAGAATCAATTTGATGATTCAGCCTACCAATAATTCAGCCGTATGATTCTCAAAGTCTCCATTTAGAAGATCAAATCAGGATCCATTTTGAGAAAATGAAGCAAGGTGCTTGACAAAAGAAGGGTAAAATATTCTAGAGGATGACCCCAAAGTTGTAACAATGAATAGACACATCATGTGTCAAATGCGGCTCTATGCACTCTGCAACATTTTCTCTTTTAATCCTTCAGTGACCCTTACAGGGTGATACTACCATTATCCCAGTAAAACTTGATTCAAACTGAGGACATCCCACTTCCAGGAGCAAATATCTTTGGGCTATCTTCTCTAAGAGATGACTCCCACCTGTAAGCAGAGAAAAATGTATGGTTTGGCTTGACTGGCATCCCGATCTCATAGGATATAGGGTCAATTATGCAAGGAATCTACCTGGACATATAAATAAATCAAAGCCCATTATCCAGGACTTCAGCATGATTCGAGAGGCCACTGAGCATCACTTCAGTCAGGACAATGATAAACTCAAAGGATCCAACAACAGAAGAATTGTAAGGCACACTGGAAAGAGGAAAGACCTGGGAGTTGACAAGGAATTTGGAAACAAGTATTTTGGAGCAGATCAACACACCTTGCATAGTCAACACTGCATCTCTGAGGCTAAGGAGGGAAGGGAATACAAGGGAAAAATCAGAAGGTCAGGGTTAGTTTTATATTTATTTATTCACATAGGAGGCAAATGCAAGCAAACTAAAAATAATGGGACTCTGGGAGAGAAAGAAAAAGATACACAATAGCTACAAACTTCTCCACCCAAAGTCAGTGGACAGAAGCAAAGGAGTAAGGCATAATGAATGTGAGGCATCAAAAGAGCTCAAAAAGGAAATTCTTAAATGGAGTCTACAGCAGCACTGCCTAATAGAACTATGATATGAGCCACCTTTGTGGCTAGTAACCACTTAAAAAATAAAAACAAAACTAACTTTTGTAATATATTATGTTTAAACCAATATATCCACAATGTTACCTTTGAACATATAATCAATATAAAAATTATTAAAGGGGTGTTTTATATTCATTATATATGTATCAAGTCTTCAAAATCAAGTGTGTATTTTACAAGTACTACACACTGCAATGACATCTCCAGTGGCTCAGGGGTAAAGAAACCGCCTGCAGTGCAGGAGACCCAGGAGACGCAGGTTCAATCCCTGGGTCAGGAAGATCCCCTGGAGAAGGAAATGGCAACCCAATCCAGTATTCTTGCTGCAAAAATCCCATGGACAGAGGAGCCTGGCAGGCCACAGTCCATAGGGTTGCAAAGAGTCGGACACAACTGATCAACTGAACATCATGCTCACACTTTAGTCCCAGTGCTATACTAGTCTCCTGTCTAAGGCTCAACAGCCACAGGTGGCTGGTACCTATCAAGGTGGACAGCACAGGTACAAAATACATTTAATGATAAAAAATAATCCATGGCATCAAGAAATACCAAAAAGTCTGTCAAAAGTAATGAATTTGGTTAGAAGTTTGTCAATGAATTTGGCAAGATAAGTTTTTAAAAAGCACTAGGCCTACCATCTTAGTGAAAGTACATTTAAAATAAATCGCTTGGTCTCTACACAATAAGTGCTATTTCTTTCACAGAAAAATTGAAGACAAGTGGACACAGCAGTTTCTGAGGTATTCTTCTTATTTCAAGTTATATTCACTACTAAAATCCCCTGGTCCTTCAGAGACTCTACCTTCAATAGCAAGTGCAAGTATTTTGTTTATTTAGTGATAGATGGAGGACTTTGTGTGGATCAAAGGAAGCCAAGTTCCCTCCCCCACTCTTGGGAAACTGGAGAGAAAACTGACCTCACCATTCATTACAGACTGAAGTGCTGCCACATGAATGAACTGTGAATACTTATAGCTCTCATGTGAACAAACCACAGAGTTTCTGTCTGCAGTTACTTTGTGGGTTGTTTTGGGCTGGTGATGTGGGATCGTCATATGCAAAGGGTCCTCTGTCCATGGAATTCTCCAGGCAAGAATACTGCAGTGGGTAACCAATTCCCTTCCCCAGGGAATCTTCCCGACCCAGGGATCAAACCCTGCAGGGTCTCCTGCACTGTAGACAGATTATTGTCTGAGCAACAGTAGAATCTGCCTGCAATGCGAGAGACCTGGGTTTGATCCCTGGATCAGGAAGATCCCCTGGAGAAGGGAATGGCAACCCACTCTAGTAATCTTGCCTGGACAATTTCATGGACAGAGGAGCCTGGTGGGCTACAGTCCATAGGATTGCAAAGAATTGGGCACGACTGAGTGACTAACGTTTTCACTTGACCTGGTGAGATGTACACAGGTCTGAAGAAAAGGTGGTCTATATTTAAATTCAGGTTCTTTTAACTGCCAGGCAAGTTGGACTATAACACAACCATCTATATTCAGGGTACTTTAAAAATCAGCCGCAAAAAGCAATGCATTCAGTCCAAATACCAGTTGATTTAGATGTTTCTTTAATTAAAGCACACAATTGCATAGTTTATTCTGCTTCAACATGGGTTTGGAGGTGGGACAGGGAACAAATAATATTTACCATGTTTTTGTATACTGATCAAACTTAAAGATGTCATTCAATATATTATATCATCTACATACGCTATATAATACTAGTATATTACAAGAATATGCGCCACCTGATGCTATTATATGTGCTTCCCTGATAGCTCAGCTGGTAAAGAATTCGCCTGCAATGCAGGAGACCCTGGTTTGATCCCTGGATCAGGAAGATCCCCTGGAGAAGGGAAAGGCTAACCATTTCAGTATTCTGGGCTGGAGAATTCCATGAACTGTACAGTCCATGGGGTCTCAAAGAGTCAGACACAACTGAATGATTTAAACCACTCAGTGATTTAAACCACTTGTATTATATATAACTTATAATGCTATGTTATATTACAGTTCCTGCCAGATGGCATGCATATGCTTTTCTCTATATAACACTACAGCTATAGGCAGAGAAGCATGGTTTTCTTGGACCTTATTGACAGAAATTCCTGTTCATCAAACCCATTCCACACAACTGTCATGAACAGAGGTATATTTGTCATTTGGTTTTCAGCAATCAGCAACAACCTGGAGATCCCAAGACTAGAGAATAAACTCAGATACTCTACCTTGATTCAAACCAGAAAAGAATAAATCTTTTAGAGTTATAGTTACAAACCTATCATAGAGTAAGGAGACATACCAGCATACTGACCGAGCACTTTTAGGGAGTGAGTAGAGAGAAAAACAAAGGGCTGCAAATCTTCTTCTTCACAGACAAATAAAGCAAAGCAATTGAAATGAAGAGCGTGGGGAGTCAGACAGACCATATACTCACCCGCATTGGAGCCAGTCAAATTATAACGCGCGTTCAACTTCTTGATGATATTCTCGTGGATCTGATACCACTCACTCTCTGTATTACACCTGTGAAATCACAGCCACTCTGTTAAGCTTTGATGATGCATGAGATGACCTTACTACACACCTGCCCCTTTTCACATAACCACTATAACGTACTTCCTTAAACCTCCCTGCAGTTCTCAACACAGAGAACATGGCTTGGCTTAGCTGCCCCAGGATAAGCAGGAATGACCATATCAGGTAATGCACGACCAACTACTTCATGAAGTGGCTGAGATGAACAATTCAGGTTATGAGAAGCTCAGAGAACAATGCATACAGTGGAAGGAAGTACAGGCTAAGCTTCTGACTCCCTGGATTTGGATCCTCACTATTAACTGAGCTATGTTCTTTGGGTGAGTTACTTACTCTGTGCCTTGATCTGTTCATCTGTGAAATGGGGGGTAATATACTAGAACCCTGAACAAGCTTGGGTTTAGGATAATCCCTGGCATAAAGTAAATGCTCAGTAAATGTTATTTCTCATTATTGAATCTCCACCTATTATATCATGACCAAGTTGGCTAGCAACAAAATGCAACTGAGGTTAACACAACTTGAACTGGCAAAAACCTGGGATTTACTGAAGGGTAATTAAGGTAACTCTTCCAGATTTTCTACTTCTAGGCCAAAAGGCGTTTCTCCATCTCTCACTCTGACAGCCATCTGTACCTTAGTCTTTCAGCTTTTGTCTTTCACCAACTCATGCTATCTTTGTGTACGTGGTACATTTCACCTAGGAGACTCTGAAGATTCTTGAGAATTGGATCTAGGACTGGTAGATACTTGTGTTTCCCTCAGTACTTTGAACATTGGAGGTGCTTAAAAAAATACCGGCTACATGAATGACTGAATGGATATCCCTCTGACTGTTACTCCCGATGATTTGTTAATATCTGGGTCTGTTCTCTTCTTACTGCTGAGACTCCCGCCCCAGTTAGGTGTCTGTAAATTCACCACTATCTTTCACTAGCAACAAAGCCTCCCTCCCAAGGTTCCTGACAATCAAAGATTCTATAACTATCAATCAAAATATTCCACCTTAGAGAGAGTTCTTCCTTGTGATCTCATCTGTAGCCAATAATTCACAATGTGCTTACATATTTATTTATTTCACCACCATAAGCTTTTCCAGGATGAACTTGATGAAGGTTACTTTTGAACCAGTTAACAGTAGGATAGCAAATAAGAGCACTGACACTGAGAAAGCTGGAAAATTAAGATGAAATAAAACCATTCCACCTGTCCAGCTGTAAGATACCAAATTGCCACTTAGTACACCCTGCTTCTAGTTTTCTTAGTTCAGCTCAGTGGGGAAGGAAGAAAGATAGTTTGCTTCCTATTAAATAGTTAAAGGACTCCGGAATTCATGCTTTTAACCTACAAAATTCCAAATAAAATAAAAGCTCCTAAAGTATGCGACTGAAATATCTTCCAGGCTCAGACGAGGTATTTCTTGCTATTCTCTGTTTGAGTCCCAGTTTGGGCTAAGGATTTGGTCACGTTAACAAATAGAAATTTCTTCCAAATTGTTTCTAACAGTCACTCCTCTAAAATGTTTTAATAAATTCTAGTTTCTTTTTCATCTACAATAACTGTTTTGACTGCCTAGCATTCATCCTGGAATGGATTCATAAATTGCTGAACTGTAATTTTTAAAGGATCTCTCTTGCATCAAGAATAACCCCAAACTTTATTTGATATATATGAAAAAACAGACAATAACAACCACAAAGAGCAGTACAACTTAATTCTAGGAGGGTGAGTATCCCCCACAGAACTGGAATTCATGGGTCTTCCTTGGCTGGGTGCATAATCAAGAGGAATGCAAGCAACTCCAGGTCCCTCAGTTTTCCCATTGACAAGATTAATCTAACACTTCCTACGCATACCTGGAAAGATCATTCGAAGAAACAATGAGATTGTTTGTGAGAAATTTTAGTTTTTCTTAAAAAGCAAGGTCACCTAACAGCATCATTGTCACATCACTAGAAAGTGGTGTGAAATAGCACCCTGAAATAGCACGTACGACCTGGTAACATGAGAGCTCAAGTTCTGAGTTAGGAGTCCTGACTTCACAGCTGGTCCCTGTTCTGATTAGTCAGGTGATTTTGGGTGCTATTTAGCCTCTCTGTCCCCTTATGTGGAAAACAGAGCCAACAGCATCTGCTTCATGAGTTTGTCATGAAGATAAAGTGATACGGCACATGCAAAGTGCTTATTAACATGGTTCCTTGCACATAGTACGCACAAAGTAAATAGTGGCTTAAAAAAAAAAAAAATAGTGGCTAATTATCATTAGTATTGTTGCAATTAAATTATGTTTCACAATCACCAGTAAAATTTAGAAAGGGGATTATACTGGATTTACGCTCCACTGTGGGAGAAAAGAGTAGCATGCTTTACTACCCAGTAGTTTCACCAAAAGTTTTCAAGTTTAGTATCAAGGTCACAGATTTTATCACTCTTAAAAGGGGCAAAGAGAGTTTCTAGTCCTAAACCACAGGCTATAAGTGAATCTTCGTCAACTGATTAGCAAACATGTGGGGCAGGTCCCAGGGCCTCCGGGTAGAAGATGGATAAATCCAAGAAACCCTGCAGCTGTGGTCAAAAGCAACCTGAAGTGTATGTCCCGCAGGGAGTGGGACACGCGGGTCCCCTCCACATACGGAAAAACCATTGGCACATGCTACAACAGCTGGAACAGATAACTAAAGCAAGCTCACTCACAGGGGAGGTCAGTAGTGGGGTCCTCAAATCAGGAATGCAGACCCCAGATCCCCCACCCCCCAGTGCATCTGCTCTGAGGATGTCACTGTGTGCCATCTCTCCATTGTCAGACCTGTGGGGGAGGTGCTCAGGCAAGGGCAATCAAAAGCCATGTGCCTTTTTAAAAACTTAGGATGTGGAATACATTCAGTGGATTTTCTTTGTGGAATGTTTAAACTGAACTGTATCTGCTGCCACTGACCCATAAAAGATGCATAAATCACGTTCTGAGGATCTTATTTGGAAATAGGGTCTTTACACAGAAAATCAAGTTAAAATTAGGTTGTTTAGGGTGGGTCCTAACCCAATATAACTAACTGCTGCTGCTGCTAAGTCACTTTAGTCGTGTCTGACTCTGTGCGACCCCATAGACGGCAGCCCACCAGGCTCCCCCGTCCCTGGGATTCTCCAGGCAAGAACACTGGAGTGGGTTGCCATTTCCTTCTCCAATGCATGAAAGTGAAAAGTGAAAGGGAAGTCGCTCAGTCATGTCCGACTCTTAGCGACCCCATGGACCGCAGCCTACCAGGCTCCTCCATCCATGGGATTTTTCAGGCAAGAGTACTGGAGCAGGGTGCCATTGCCTTCTCCGAATATAACTAACTAGGCCCATGTAAAAAGGCGAGATGTGGTTACAGAAACAGACACACACTCCTGGACAAAGTCATGTCATGATGAAGGTACACATCAGGTCCTGCATCTACAGGACACCAGAAACCAGGAGAGAGAAGCAGGGAACAGAAGCCCCCTCACAGCCCTCAGAAAGAATCAGTGTAGCCAACACTGTGATCTGGGAACTGTGGTTTCCATTACAGCGAGACCATAAATGTCTGTGGCTTAAGCCTCCCTGTTTACGGTGCTTTGTTAGCAAAGCCCTAAAATGGGCTTCCCTGGTGACTCGGTCAGTAAAGAATCCTCCTGCTATGCAGGAGACCTGGGTTCCATCTCTGGTTGAGAAGATCCCCTGCAGGAGGAAATGGCAACCCACTCCTGTATTCTTGCCTGGGAAATCTCATGGACAGAGGACCCTGGCGGAATATAGTCCATGGGGTTGCAAAGCGTCAGACATGACTTAACAACTAAACCACCACATAATAAACTAATAATACATGAAGTAAGAGGGGAATCACCCAATCTGAACTTCCTTTCCTTAATTCTAATTAGTTTATGTTAAAAACTATTTCCATTTTCCAAGAACAAATGAACTTTCTGACGGTAAAGCTATAACAGGTTTTAAATTCTTGGGAGGTATTCTATGCAGTGGATGGTCCACCCAGTGGGAAAGCTATCTGTTCTTTTTGGTTCTCAATTTCATAACTCCTCTGAAAGGCAAATGATGATTTGTAGGCTCAATTGTAAAAGGCCTAGAGATTATTAAATTTTTGAGGAATGGCTCATAAACTTGGCCCATCCCTGACTCTTCCATTACCCACAGAAAGCAGGATTCACGACACAGGATGCCCATGTACCCCCATGCCCACCCCAGTCCACATCATGTGCAAGCTTCTTACATGTACACTTTCAGGATGAGGTCATCTTTCGTCTCTCCCGTCAGCAGGTCAGCAATGCTAAGAACTGCACAGCCAAAGGGTCGCCGGTACTGGACACTGCAGGCATTCTTTTTTTCTCCTGCCCCCATTCGACCTGTTCAATGAGAAAGCACACCTAGATCAAGGAGCCATTTGATTGATCCAGCTTAAGGCAAGACACATACAGCCATAATATAAGTCATATGAAATGTAATGGGTGATGGTAAAGACACAGAGTTGGGGCAACTGTTGCCTCTGTTCTGAACTCTCCCCTCAGACCACATACTTGTGCGACCTTGGGCACGCAGTGCAAACTCTGGCTATTGGCTGTTACCTACAAAACATGAAGACTGAAGCTGAGCCCATGTGTGGGTACCCTTCCCGACGCATTCACGAAGGCACCCCAGGAGAACTGCATCCAAAAAGGCAGTAAGGGTGCCCATTTCATTTTCTACTTGTAAGATTCTCCATATTTCAAAAAATGATTCCAAACATTTCACCTCTGAAAAGAAGTGATTTGAGATCACCTGAGGTATAGCAAGTAAGCACAGATGAGCAAATGAGCATGTTCTTTCCTGACTCAGTATGCAGACTGAGATATCCAGGGATCCTTTTTTAACCCCGAAATGGTTTCTACTTGTTTAAATTGTTAGATGTTTTTAAGTCTGTGGTTGACATACTGTTTTAATTTATCGTTGCATTTAATTACCAACAGGTTATTTTGAAAACGGAAAGCAAAAAGCACACTGGAGCTGTAACATAACAAGCTAAAGTGAGGAGAAATAATGAAAAAAGTCTGTCAGTCTGTTTCCAGATGCCAGGGAACAGATCTGTACATTGTTTCCACCTGACTGAAGTCCTCCTACAACATGTCTGCATGGCTCTAGTACTTTTCCAAATCCAATGCTAAATAGAAAAAAAGAAAGGAATGGCAGTATTCAATTTGGCTTTCATTCTTCAGTAAAAAAGGAAAATTGCCCCTCTGATATAGCAACTTCAGAGTAATACTTATAAACAGAAGCTGGAATACCACTTAATGGTGGTAAAAACCACAGAAAAAACAACAAAAAGAAGAGGATTTCTGACATAATGAAAAGGGTTTTTCCCTGTTGAAGTCCCTTTTGAATAATTAATGTGTGACAGTCTTGAAATGTACTTTCTTGGATGATGTTTCATTTTCATTGGTATATTACTAATATATTGATTAACAGGCCTAAGGATAATAAGAATGCTGATTTACAATGGAATCATGTGCTAGACTCAACACTATAAAAAGAGTTGAGAGGACTCCTCTGAGATCAGGGACCGGTGTTCACTATGTGGCATGCATGGGTTTGGAGAATCATTAGGTATTACCATGTAGGTACAGGGTTTCCCAGATGCGGTGGTAGAGAATTCACCTGCCAATGTAGGAGACGCAAGAAATGTGGGTATGATCCCTGGGTTGGAAAGACCCCCAGGAGAAGGGAATGGCAACCCACTCCAGTATTCTTGCCCGGAGAATCCCATGGGCAGAGGAGCCTGGCGGGCTGCAATCCATGGGGTCACAAAGAATCAGTCACAACTGAGTGTACATGCAGGCAGCGTAGGGGGTCATGTCGGTCCAGGCTTATTAACAGGGTGAATACGGAAACCTGGCTACTGTGAACTCAAGAACAGTAAGCAAAACAAGGACAATAAATGTAATGAAGGCTGTAGTAGGACTAATAATTATTAGGGCAAAGGTTGTTCTTCGAATTACATGAATTAGTAGGTGTTCAGCTGTAATATTAGCTGTTAGCTGTTAGTCATATAGCTAGGGCTATTGGTTGGGTGAATATGCAAATAGTTTCAATAACTACAAATATACTGGTAAGAGGAATGGGTATTCCCTATGGTAGAAAATACATTAGAGATGCTTTTGTTTTATGGTGAAAGCCTATAGTAATTGTTCATGATAAAAAAGGGATAAATATACCTAAAATTATCAAAAGTTGTGTGGTGGGTATAAATGAATGTGGTAAAAGACCAACTAAGTTTGTTGGGTTGATAAACAAGCACTATAAGTATTTCTGTTCAGGTCTGCCCTTTATAGTTATGAATGGTCATTATCTGTTTTGTCGCAAGTTGAACCAATCACTGCTAAATAGAAATCATGCAGTTATTCATGAATCTAGTGTGGGGAAACTCTCTCTCTCTTTATTTCCTCCCCTTCTTTCCGATCAAAGACCAGGCCTCAAATTCCAGGGCAGGTGCTGTCACTCCCGTCTTGGCAGCCAGTGCAGGCCAGTGTGCCCTTTTCTTACTAAGTCCATGCAAGGAATATTCTAGGAAAAGTTCTTACTCTTTCTAGAATGATTTTTCTATTTGTCCCTGATAGACAAGGATCTTCCACTCCTTCATTTCACTGAAGCAGATTAAATCTTAACCTTTCTGAGTTTCTTACCTCCATTATTACTGGACTGATCATCAGGCAAGTTTTTGCAGTAATGTCAATATAGAATTAATTTGACCAAAGCTTAGGGAAGGAAAGTAGGTAATTTGGGATTCAACATTCATTCTGATGACTTAATGATCATAAATAGCTTAGTAAAATATACAGCCACTAATCAAATGCCAGGTATCTGAAAGGCAGCCCTGTGATGGGTAATACTATGCAGTCGTTTCCTCAACTGTATCCTGGGAGTGAAGGACAGAGATACCCAGCCCATGGGCAAGCAAGACATGTGATCATTTTCTACCACCAAAAACCTGTAGATACTTCTCTACAAGTTCTGAAAGCTAAAGTGGTTTACTTTTTATCTCAACCTTGTAGAAGATTATATTCAAATTGTATCCATGTTTACATGAAGATGTCCAAAATCACATTTTACATTAACAATTGCTGTGACAAATTTGAATACATTTTAAAAAACCACAAAGAATTACATAAACTGCACCCCTGCCATCCTGGGCACAGACAGAGGCTCTTATCTCATAAATACACAGAAACACGCATTACAAGGTTGACCATTTTAAAAGACTCTTTCCAATTTCTACACCCCATACTCATGTATAAAAAGAAAATTAAAACAAAACCAAAGACAGTTCACTTATTTACTTATTTCTGCTGTCCCTCAAATATAAAAAGAGGATAAAATTAAATGGGTTTTAAGAACAGACTTTTATGAGGAAAAATGCTGAGAAAATCTTTGTTGAAACAACATTTTATAGTCTCTCTCAATGCAAAATGGGGTCATCGTGTGTATAAAATAAAAAACCATAAAAAAAAATAAAAGTCACCATGCAGGACTGCATGGTGAGATATTACTCTCATGCAGAAGTCTCCTCAGCAAGCCGTGTAGCAGTTAGTGAGGAACGGGGAGCCGGTTCTCAGCATCAGTTGGTTAGCTTTCCTAGAGAAATGACTTAGGTTCCACCATGTATTTCCTCTGCCATAAAATGCCTGCTTTTAGAGGTCTTATATGTGTAAACCTAGTGACCATGTTTTGGTTTTGATGTGCAAGGGCATTGTAGAACACTGAAAGTGTGTTCTGCAAGAGGTTAGTAAGTGTTACATTATATAAGTGTTTCCACAGTCAAATCAAATCTGGAGAGAGCTAGGGTCAACAAAGTTAGAGAAGCAATTTTATTCTTCCCTGTAGGATTTCTCAGACTCTTTAATAAGCTGATGAAATTATACAAGTGAAAAATATATATACAGCATTCAGTTTTTCATAGCCTTTTTCTTATAGCACCCTGTGTAATAATGCTCTGCAGCCTTCCACACTGGGAAATGCCAGTTGGTGTAAAGTTTTCATAAATGTGTAGAAAATCCAGCTCCTAAAAGTTTAATGTATGCTGTTAACAGAAATTAGAATTTGAGTAGACAAATACCAAGTGTATGAATCCAATATTTTTAGAAAGTCCAATAAAACAAAATGAAATGCAGCAAACTAACTAATGACTTACATGGACAGAGAACAAACTCTATTTATGGCAGTGTGAGTGTTTGGGGAGACCAGAATCCCAAATTCTGCGAATATTGGATTCAGATCTTGCTTGGACTTCTTTTGGATCCAGACAGCACATAAACCACAAGTACACAGAAACCTCGCAGCGACTCCCCACCGTGCTCCTGTCACACCAAGCGTCACACCTACCGATTCGGATGATGTGCACAGTGATGTAGATGTCCTTCCTGAGCTCGCTGCTGCCCAAATCCTACCAAAAAACAAAGTCTGGTCATTGTAGAACTCATCCTTTAGGCAGAAGCACTTATAGGGCATAGCACATTGTTTTAACAAATAACAGAAGAAAGACACATATGAACATTCTTAATGGATTTTTTTTTGGAGCAGAAGCACATAATTCAAATCCTGTTCTAAAAATACCACTCTGATCAACTTTACTGTAAGCCTACAGATATCAAATAAGACTTAAAAAAGAAAAGCCCATTCTTTTTTCAGTCTCTGGTTCACTCATTCTTTAAATATTTCTTAAATACATACTAAATAGCACGTGCCGCTCTGAGCCCTGTCACGCTGGGCTTCGGCCATAGAGAACAGGCTCTCACACACACTGAAGGGACAAAGGTGTGTTGTGAGAGCTGGCCTTCAGATTTCAGGGCATTATTGCAATTTACACTCTTCCCTGGCGGCTCTGACAGCAAACAATCTCCTGCAATGCAGGAGATCTGGGTTTGATCCTTGTGTTGGGAAGATCCCCTGGAGGAGCAAATGGCAACCTACTCCAGTATTCTTGCCTGGGAAATCCCCTGGACAGTGGAGCCTGATGGGCAAAGAGTTAGACACCACTGAGCAACAAACACTTTCATTCCACTTTCACTGTAATTTGTGTGTTATTTACAAAGTTTCAGCAAATCCACTATGTTCTCTCATAATAACTTACTCTCTTAAATAAGATAAAGTACTTAAGAAAGAATCTGCCTCCTTGATAAAACAAGATCCACTTACCACAAAGAGAGAGCAGTGTCGTTCTGGTTTATCTGGGGCTTTGGGAAGCCCGTTTCTATTTAGCCTCAAGAAAAATCTCTCACTACAAGAGAAAAGAAGTTGAATATTTTTAGAATTAATTAATATTTAAGGACTCGTCACCTTTCTAGCTGCTCTTTGTCCTAAGGGTTAAACTCAAAATTTTTTAGGCTTTTCACTAATATCAAAACTGTGTATATAAATTAGAAGAACACCCAAGACAGTAAACATTTGCTTCACTTCCGACAAAGCTAGCAAAGCAGAATGTGCAAAAGCAGAAAACATACATATGCAAACAAAAAAAAGAACTTTTAGAAAGTTTCCACATCCATGAAATCATCACTATTACTTTAAAAAGTAGAAACAAGGACACTAAAAGGAAAAAATCTGACTTAACATGTTCTGTGTATTTGTACCTAAAATTATTTTTCATGCTTTGTGTCATTGTATTTACTTCACATCATACATGAACACTATTCCGAGTACTAACAATCCATTAGAAGGCTTAGTATTTTATGCTCCTATAAACCTAATCCAAAACACAAAAAGAGAGACCAGGTAGTGAAACCTGAATATTCTTTGGTCCACAAAGAAATAGAAAACCTCACAATGCCTGCAGAACTTGCAATTGAAATCGCAGCAACACCTGGATATAATGCAAATACAAATAATGCTGTTGATCAGTCACTAATTTAAGTCATTTCAAGGTAATGTGTTACAATATTTATATTAAAAAAAAATGAGTATCACCCTTGCCCCTACATTAATGTACCAGCTACCACAAGCTTCTGAATTTCAATATCCTGGTGCCCATGATAGAATCAAATGGCTGGCTGCCTCAGGCAGAGAACACACAGCTAACATCTCCAAAATGTGAAATTAGTAAATGGCGTGGCCTTGGTCAGTAGCTTCCTTCGGTCTAGGGATCAGGCAGAGAAAGGGAGAGCAGAGCAACAGGAGGGCTCAGACCCTTCCAAGTCTCCATGCATATTCATCACTTGGTTCTTGCCATAAATAATGGCGCTGTATTTATATCAAAATCTCCCTTCTCCCCTACAGGGGGAGAAATGAGAACCATAATCAGATCTCTAAGGAAGCATATGGTTTTAAATTTATGGCTGTTTTGGAACATTTTTATTCTCTTTTGCCATCTAAATCAAGACAGATATATTTAACAGATTCAACTACCTGGCTCACCCTGTCCTTTTTTAATGCCTATCCCTGATCTTTCACACAACAAAGCGCAAGCAATACATATGTCCATGAGGTCACTTCCTGCACCTATTACCTATGTCTTATTCCATAGAGCAGTGGCCGATGAGATCTGATGAAGAGAATATAAATTGCTGCAAGGATTCTCAAATGAAGCATACGAAGTTCCCATATAATTCTGAGGCAGAGGCTGGAAATGACAGATTCGACCAAGACTGCAGAGTTAAATTAATCTTATTCAATTGTCATTTACTATAATTCATGGCAAAGGACTGCAAGCTCACCTCAGAGTGGAAGAATATTCACTATTATTTCAAATTCATCTTGGGGAAAAATGAATTACACTTGAAAATAATCATAGCACTAGGTAACACTACTTCTTTAAGAAAACACTATTTTTTATTTGAGAATGGGCACTCTGTTAAGGACTTTACATGGATTAATCTCTTTTACCCTCACAATGCTCTTGGGAAGTTGGTACTCTTATTCTGTCATTTTATAGTTGGGAAAACTAAGAAATAGTAAATAGTTTTGTTCAAGATCACAGAGCAGATGTGTGACTGAGTAGGAATTCTATGCCACATAATACCTACCTTCATTTGAATGCTATAAAATAAATTCTTTCTCTACTTCATAGAATATCTGAGCATATTTACAGAATATTGAGATAGGGAAGAAGTCATTCATCTGTAAGGGACACCCACTGACTCAGTCAAGCCTGGTCCTAACTCTCTCCATATTCTTTCTTGGCTAAACTTGATTTAGTAGGTTTCAAAGCCATCCCTGGCTTGAAAGTATTCCTTGGTAATTTTTTCAATGAAGTATTCTTAGAAAAATGACTTTGGAAATAAATTATTTGCTAAACAAATGCAAAGCTTCAGAAAGATTTAAGTATTTGGTTTTAGTTGGTCAAAGCTCCTAAAGTTTAAGACCAGTATTTGGTTTTGCTTCTTAGTCAGCACCTACTGACATATTTATTGATTATATTTTAGCCCCAAATGAAAGCAGTGTGATCATTTTCTGCTGATTATAGGCAGCATGCTCCATTCTATATTTTTGAGGTGCATTTATGTTTGAGACTCCTCTTAACAGACTAAAACATTCGAAATAAATGCCACTTTATCTTCTGAAAGGTCAGTCAAAATGATAAATAACAAAAATATTAATATACAAAAGTCAATATGTCATTCCAGATATTGAGACCTTAACTTTAATGTTGATATAAAATAATATTTTATATTCACAAATTTTATCAATATTTTGGTAAAATGTTTTCTAAAGCATTCCATCTCAGAGATTTCTTTTGCTCTGTCACTATTTTAATTTCACTAGTCTAGACAGAATCCTGATTATGCAAGTATTATATCATATCCTGTTTCAGAAAGAATATCAATATTTACTAAGCCATATCCCTTAACTTAAGCATGCCTTCAGTCTAAAAATAGACTGAAGATGGGTACTACAGAGAAAAAAGTCATGTGCAATTTCCTTAAAACACAGACTTCTAAGAGGGGGAAAAACTCTCTTATGGTCAATTAAACAAAATCTTTTTATTCATCTGGTGACAAGTTGTTGGTATACAAACTCAATTTCTTTCAGCTTTAGTGATACAGCAACCACTTAATCGGCAAATGGTTTCAGAAGAAAAAAAAAGAACTACAGCAAAACATTTCAGAGTCTTTGAATTACAAATAAATACCCACCCACATGCTCACCAGGTGATATTAGTGTTAAAGAACCTGTCACCCATCTGCCAGTGCAGGAGACGCAAGAGACGTGGGATCAGTCCCTGGGCCGGGAATATCCCCTGGAGGAGGGCATAGCACCTCTCTCCAGTTTTCTTTCCTGGAGAATGCCATGGACAGAGGAGGTCACACAGAGTCAGACAGGACTGAGTGATAAACATTTTCATGCTTTCACACACTCACACACATTTGGAGAATGCCCACATGTTGCCTTTAAGGCAAGGGAAGAAACTAAATAAGTCAGTGACATTCCACTATGGCACATCTTCTAAAATTCTTTCAAAAACTTTTGTGGCCACCCACAAAGATATTTTCAACTTTCTACAGTTGATTCAAAGAGTGGCAACTCTGATTAGAAAACAAAATTAGTTTTCGTCAATTAAAAAATTGTCCTATTACCAGCCTGGAAGAGAAGGGGAGGTTGGGAGCGAATGGATACATGTATGTATGGCTGAGTCCCTTTGCTGTCTATCTGCAACTACCACAATATTGTTAAGTGGCTATACTCCAAGAAAATAAAAAGTTTAAAAACAAAGCAAAAAAAGTGTTCTATTATAAGATGTGCATACTTCCTATTTCCATTCTCAGATATCAACTAACGATTTGGTACCTTCTAGGTGTTTAAAGACTGAACAAATACAATCTTTTAGGAAAAAAATACAAATTATTAGGTAGCAACGTTCGCTCTCTTCCATATAACATCTTTTACACTTCATGGTAGCGAAACACATGAAATTCTCCAGGGACATATCGATCAATGGCACCTTACCATCAGACGTGAGAGTCACCTAATTAACTTCAGGGCCACTCTAGATTCTAGTCCATGCCATGTAACTCTGTCCACCACGCACATTCTAGGTCTTTATTATAACAAATATATTGTAATGGAAGTATCTATGGTGACATATTTTCAAATGGGAATGCCTCCTTCTTCATCATCAAACAATGAATTAGCACATAGAACACTTTCAGCAACACTGAAGAAATGGGATTTGATATTATTAGTAGCAGAGGAAAATCATCATTTGACTTCCCCTTACAGTGCTGTGTGCTCCCAGAGGAAATTTCACTGCCAGAGAAATTTAGTGTCCACCTGAATTCCTTGTGTGAGCCATTATGAATCACTGTGCGATAAATCAACAAGAGTAAATTATGTCTTTGGAAGTAAAGAATAAAAAATCACAATTATTTATTATTTATAATGTGCCTTCTTCTAAAAAGGATTTGAGAAAACCAAGATAGTGAAGTAACAGTGGGCATATTCATCCCCAGATATCCCAGGGGAAAATAGTACAACTCAAAATAAAATACACACATTTTATACGGATTTTCTCTAAGTCTCACAATCACCCTATAAGGGAGGAGCCCCTCCCATCCTCATTTTACAAATGAGAAAGCTGGAGCTTGGAGACACTGGGTAAGTTGGCCAAAGTTGCATGGTCAGTCAAGGATGGAGCCAAGAAATTAATATCCAGGGTCTGATTCCAAAGTCTCAGGTCTTAACCACAAAGCTATCTTCATAAAAACAGAACACCTCATAACAGACACAAAAAGAGCAAGTCTAACCGTATCATGTGAACCCAGGGTTTTTATTGTGAATATGTACAATAAAATACAAAAATAATTATTAAAACATGCATGAAGCCAGACAAAAATAAATAAAGCCACAAACCTATCTGTGTTTAGGGAGTTTAGGTCTGTTTCAACAGCATAGTTGGTAGAAAAGTTCTTACCAATGATGCAAATAACATGGGTGGCACAGTAGGGATCTGAAGACCCCAATGGCTTCTCTTCTCAGCAGGATAGGATGCTCCTATCTTCCCACTCCTCCTTCTAACACGCAGAAGCAGCTGTCCTTCTAAAGGCCCTACCTAGGGTCTTGGAGGCCTTCTGGACAGATGTGGGAGGGTCCTCCCAGCTTTCTGAGTCATCATATCAAGTGACTCTCCGATAACGGCATTCCTAGGACAATCATTTGCTTTCACAGAGCAATGTACCCATAGTTAGGGATGACCAGCATCAAGCACATTTTTTTATTTCTCTATATGAATTTTTGTTTATAACTCTATAGCTCCCTTCTCATAAGAAGCAATGTACCTATAGTTAGGAATGCCTAGTGGTTTAATGTTTGTGAAAGTTACACAATGTATAGCTACCTAGTGGTTTAATGTTTGTGAAAGTTACACAATGTATATTTTATACAGTAATTTATGATGATAATATATTGAAGTTGAAGTCTGACTAATCCACAAAAATTGCAAAGAATACTTTCAAAATCATTTTGGACAGTTAAAACACTGAAATAAATTTATGTTCTCCAAAAGCAACAGTAACAAAAGAGAGAAAACACTTGGATGGTCGTGTTCTGGTACACAAACTGGAAAAAGAACTATCTGGTTCTTTTGTGCTTATACTTGATAGAGGGCTTCCCTGGTGGCTCAGCAGTAAAGAATCCACCTGCAATGCAGGAGACACAGGTGTCATCCCTGGGTCGGGAAGAGCCCCGGAGCAGGTCACAGCAACACACTCCAGTATTCTTGCCTGGAGAATCCCATGGACAGCGGTGCCTGCCAGGCTACAGTCCATGGGGTCACACAGAGTCGGATACAACTGAAGCAACTTAACACACAGGCATGCATATTTTATAAAACAGCTGTACCAAAAAAATACCCCATGTAGCATCTCTGAAAGAACCAAGTTCCTTGTCTTAAATGTAACTATGCTGTGTGTGTGGACAATTACTATTTATTGTACATTGAGTAGTCATGCAGGGAGATGCGCCAAGAGCCAAGGAGGAAGCATTCGGAGCAAGAAGATGGAAGGAGAAGAGGAAGGAAAAAGGCTCTGCTGAGCTGACTTTAGGGCCTCTCCCCATAATGCCATAGTACACGATAGATGTTGATCTCAGTGCTTCTGTTTCACTGTTTCTCCTGCATTTTCTCAAATGCTTTCCGACTGACTAACATTGTAAGCTGCTTCCAACAACCTGCGCAGGGAACTGTTACTGTGTTCTTTCCTAGGACAAGTGGCAAAGGACAACCCACGGAGCATTCTAAATAGTCACAGTACCCCGAGCTGGTACTGCCACTGGCCAGGTAAGATACTCTAGAAAAGTGAGGGGAAAGCGCGCTAGCTGCCCTGGGGTGGCCACTGGACTGAGTTTCAGTGTCACCATGGCACAGAAGAAGGGACTGTCGGCCAGGCCATCTCCTAACGTGGGTGTGCACAACATTCCCCTGGGGAGCTGTAGAAAGCCCAGGTCCCAGTCTGGGGTTCCTGACTTACTGGACTATGGATCTAAAAGCTCTTGAATGTTTAAAAGCACAGTCACAGTTAACGGCCACAGTTTTGACCCAAATGCTTAAGCTCTAATCAGTCAGAATTGCTGACTGTCCCTTGGAAACAGGCAACACATGCCTGATATGTTCAGGTCAATGGCTTCTCCTCTTTGTCTCCCAACATATGACGGATGCAAACAAAGTGCTTCCTTGTCAATAAATAAAAGCAACTCCTCAAGCAAGTCTTCCTAGATAAAGCTATTAATATGCTTTCTAATTTTAAAAGTAAAGCAACACAAGGGTCATGAACTCTTCTGCTAACTAGAGGGAAATGAAACAAGAAGGATCATTGATACCAGGATTTCCACAGTAGTTTACTTAAAGAGCAGACAGATTCTGAGTTTTCTTTTTTAATATTACTGTCCAAACCCAGATTCACTTGACAAATATTTAAAGCTGAAGGACTAAGCAGTCAACTAAAGGGATGCTTTGTTAGGACAATAAAGGATTTTGCTTTAGTTGAACAATGAAAGAGAAGATAATTTTTTAAACTATAGTCAACTCTATAGCCAATGCTGAACATCAAGCTGATTCTTTCTTACTAGTTAGAATGACTTAAAACCATTTCATGTTTTGTTTTTTTTCTTTCAGAGTATAAAGCTAGTTGAATCAGAACTCTTTTTAGGAAGGTAAAGCTCAAAAAAGGAATGCGGTTTAAAGTTACAAATAAGTGATGTACAGACCACCTGCTGATAGACCAATGAATGAAAGAAAAGATTTGGATCAACTGTTGATTTGAGAAAATCCATAATGGCAATAAGTTCTAAAAAGTTGATGTTCTAAAAATCCCATTGTTGAATTCAAGTAAAATCCTTAGAAACAGTTAAACTGTTCAATTGAGCAACTCAGGAAAATGCTTGTGTCTATCTCTAGAGAACTCATTAAGAATTTCACTAGAAAAAAGCTCCTGAGAGGTAACTAAAAGTAGGTGATAATGCGATCTGGTCAACAGAACCAGGGACTGTGAAACAGGAAAGCTTGTTTTTAGGCAGAATGTCTTATGCTTATTCTTGGAATTTTCATTAATTTGATTATGGTAAACACTGTATCTATGACATTTCATGAAGGAGGAATTGCTCTGATTTATATACAGTAATTATTTTGACCTTTCTAACAATGGTTCTTTGTTAGGGAAAGTATCTGTAATAAGGAATCTTGAAAGTAAAGCAAACCTGAGCTCTTTATAACTATTCTGGGTTGAAGCATGCAGTTCTTTGCAAAGGTAAAGGAAACCTTTATGAAAACAGAATAAATAATAAAAATCCAAGTAATTCAAGCCCTGCAAAAACAGTAAAATATCTTTCATACATCCATCATCTCAAAAATATGTCCTAAGTTTTAAAATGAAATAAACCAAAATCAAATGTCCCTTTCAACAGCTTACTGATACTGACAGATTCTTTATATTCATTATAACTTAAAAAAATGAAAACTTATGGTGGTCACCAAAGGGGAAAGGTATAGGGAATAGGGGAAGGATAAATTAGGAGTACAGGATTAACAGATGTATACCACTATATATAAAAATAAATAAAGATTTGCTACATAGCACAGGGAAGTATAATAATCTGTAATGGAAAAGAATCTGAGAAAAACATATGTATGTGTATAATGGAATCAATTTGCTATACATCTGAAACTAATACAATGTTGTAAATCAACTATACTTCAATCAAAAAAAATTATCAACTACACTCATCATTCAATACTATTTATTAACTAGATGATGCATGCAATTGGACTTTCTAAAGGTCAAATGCTTTTTCTTTTTAACCAGGAAACTACAAGGCCTCTGCATTGAAATGCAAATATTCATGTGTATGAGAATAAGTACATTATTTTCTGAAGAGCTCTACAGTGTTAGTAAGTTGGAAAATGCACTGAGAAGTTTAGGAAGCACTGCTCTAGACACGACAAATATCTTTGTAAAATGAAAACAGCATATTGATTACATACACAGAGACACTCTAGTGTTTAAAAATATCCCTTGATTTCAAGCTTAATAGTCTTTTGAAGATCAACAAAATGTAAGTTTTGGGAGGGCAATAATTTTTAAATTTTTTTTATTCATTGATGTGTCCCCAGTGTCCAGATCAGTGCCTGGGGACAGTGCTCGATCAGTAATTGTTTGCTGAATGAATGAAGATCAGTGATTCAACAACAATAGCATGTGATCTCTGACGCTCAACTGAAATAAAAAGACGCAGTCTCTGTTTAGCTTTTTTATCCAAGATCTCCAAATGGAAGTACTTAGGAAAAGATGCTACACAGATTTTCCTCAGCTTATAGGGTTACGTCCTGATAAACCCACTCAGCTTCAACAGAGTACTATAGCTCTATAGCTCACATGGCTAGCCCAGGGAAAGATCAAAATTCCAAGTACAGTTTCCAGTGAAGGTTCATTGCTTTCATACCACTGGAAAGTCAAAAAACCCTATTGAAACACTGTAAGTCGAGGATAGTCTATAAATTTATCTGCCAGCTTTTATTTACTTTTTTTTTCTAAAACAGATTTTGCAAATGATGCTCCCTGCTCCCGTAGAGACATATCTAAGAGCATACCTCTGCTTAACCCAAGAGAGCATGAAACAAAACTATGGACTTTTCTGATGCACTCAACCTTGAGTTCTCTCTCTTATCAAGAAGCACATCGTCACTGGAGATGAAGGAAAACAGCAAAAAAAAAAAAAAAAAAGACAACAATGACATGATCTTTTCATACTTTGCCTCGACAATAGTGACAGATTTGTAAATTACTTTTAACCGTATCAATGCCCAGCCTGTGTAGGGCATTCTGCAAGGTTCTGGGAACAGAAAGATAACAAGAGGGTAGCCTTATCTTCAAAAAAGGAACTAACTAGGGCCATATCATGAACAATTCTTTTGTTGGTGTTGAAACACTTACAAAACAAATGTCAGTGAAGAGCAAAGAAGTCCTAGCAAGTTGGGTTGCTCTGTGTAAGCATGATTTAGTTAGTAGCGAATTAAGGGAAACTAAATTAATCTGAATTCCCTCTAGGCAGCAGACAGGGCAGAGGAGGAAAGACACAGCTGATAAGAATCCTGGTGAAAAGAACACCAATCTGGTAATCTTTTAAAACACAGGAATGTGGGTTAAATCTGATCAATTTCTAAAACACTGCACAAAGCACCATGAGACAAATAGGCTGCACAGTGTCTGGAGCTAAAGGGGATGATAAAGTCAATCTAAATCCACTTATTCAATGAGTTTTCAGTTTTTTACCCCTTAAAATTCCAGTCACTTTTTCTTATAATAATATAATAATTTACAATTTCAAAAAATAACTGGAATTGTATGGCTCTTAAAATGCTACAGAGAAAAACAGTGGATCACTTCTATGTTGTGTGTTCTCGCAGCATGAACACAGTTATTTGTTTCTTTTAATTTACATCCTCCTCCTGGTCCATTTCTGAAAATCTCTCCTATTAACATCACTACACCTCTAAAGCAATATTTTTGTATATGCAACATAATGTGACCGAAGAATCTGATTAACTTCAAAGTGACAACAATTTCAATTTTCGTGCACCTGCTGGAGGAGGCAAATGATAGAAAAGATGTGGGAGAGTGGAAAGCACTCATGCCTTTAAACAGGAGGCCCGAGGGAAGGTCACTGTGGGGTCAGTGATGTACAGACACCCACAGAGAAATCTGTGCCAGCGCGTCTAGACACAGCAGGAAGCACGCTGGGCCGTATGGAATGGTTGATGTTGCCACAATCCGAAGAGGACCTCTGAACGCCTTCTTCTATTTCTGTTCTCGGTCATGCTCCCTGCATGCATGGCCAGTCAGAAATTTTCCCCTCTGTTATTGCTTGACTTTGGAGAGGTTACAATTTCCAGTTAATTTTATAACATAAAACTATAAAAAGAGATCTACACCAACCATCTTTCTACATTCCAAACAACAAATGCTCCTAATTTATGTAAAAACATAGATGCTGAATTTGTGTGATCACACTATAATAAGTTGTAAATGAGGTATGAAATGAGAAATTCTAGCACAGTGCTCGAAGAATTAAAAAATCACATGTGCTCTCTTAACTATGTTATGTACTATAATATAGACACCAAAAGATTAGCATTTTTTTCTAAGAGTGGACTAAATAACTTTTCTCCAACAGCTGTAAGGCCTTGAAAAAATTTCCCAGTACCTAAGTCTTTTCAAAAGAAGCGTGAGTTCTTTAATTTCCTCTTAAAAATGAAAGGCTTATAGATCATGTCAGCCTCTGAAGAGACCAACTGGAAGTTACGGTTGTAATTTCTTTTAATTCTCTCATTATGCTAGATTCCCATTCTCAGTTTTATCTAAATATGATGTGTCAGACTCCAGCTCTACCACCTGACAGCTCCTTCCTGAGCACACCTGGCAAAAGGTAGCTAACTCGGGAGCCAGGATTCACCACCAGTTTCAGACATCTCTCTTGCAGCAGCCTTCCTGAACTCGGCGATTCCATTATTCATCAGTAGCTCACTTCCTATCACATTTGTGCTCAAAGGCCACTGACCTCGTTTGTGCAACTCACTTTCCGCCCTGAGCTCCCTTTCATTCTCCTTTCTGCTCTCCAACAGCAGTTCATCTTGTTCCTCCACTTTTCTTATGAAAGGTCAAGGCCACAGACCCAGGCCCTCTTTTCCATTTCAACACCTGAAACTCATTTCGCTGCCCTCCCTTCCTCCCACATTAGTAGAAGCAGCAACCTTCCTCTTTCTCAAAATAAATTTCTTCATGTGTGCCCTGCATCCCTTCTGCCATCTGCCCCAGAAGTCACCTGTGAGTCTCCAGCAGGGTCTCATGCCACAGGCATCCCACTGCTACTTCTGTGACCGTAAGACCAGTGCATGAATGAACAAGGAAGTGGCGAGAGGTAACATGCCAGTCATGTACATGTAGAAATTCCTCACCTTTGGGAGGACAAACCTCTATTATTATTGTTTATAAAATTTATTTTATTGAAATATAATTGATTTATGATGTGTTAATTTCTCTGTATAAGCAAAGTGACTAGGTTATACATATATAAATATATGTATATATATACATACACTCTTTTTCATATTCTTTTCCATTACACTTTATCACAGTATACTGAATATAGTTCCCTGTGCTATACAGGAGGACCTTGTTGTTTTGGACAAACCTCTATTAATTCAGAGTTTCTGGGAACCTGGTCCTTATATAGACATAGAATTTTGCTTAAGCATATAAGGTATTTCCTCTCACAGAACATTCATCTTCTAAAAGTCGCCTATTTTATTTTATATATGAGTCAGACTTTACACTTTAAAGACAATATTACTATAATATATTTGTTACTGTAATACTGAATGTCCTAGACCTTCAGAAAACATTCCTGTTAAGTTCTGCCAAATATAATATCAAAAATATTATTGTCAGTTTATAGGAACCCAGGAATATTATTCCAAGCAGAATGGAATCCAAACCATGTATGGGGCTAGTGACTAGATCAGAGTAATAAATCTATCATCTTTCAAAGAAACTGAGAAAAAGGCCTGCCTTCATTGTTTTACTGCTTGTATGCATAGAAAATTGATAATTTTAAGGAGATAATGCATTATCATACACACTATATGCTAAAAGGTAAACCAAGCACGCACAGATCTTATATCACAGGAAATTTACAACCATTCAATTCTGCCACATTGGTCCACCTACTTCTCTTTGTTCCTTCTTTCTTTCTTCTCCTTTTTCTTTCTCCCTTTCTTCCTTCTCCCTCTTTTTTTCTTTTTTTCTGTTGCTAAAGTATTTAAAAGCAAAGCATATCCCTGGATGCTGTTCCACATGTTTACTAGTCTCTCCAAATCTTATGCAACTATAATAACATACACTTTAAAGATTAATAATAATTCCTTAAAATATATGACTCCTTTAAGAATTCAAGACCAAACACCACATATCATTTCTGGTTATGTTAAAGTGCATTTCCTAGTTTTTTGTTTTGTTTTAAATCATCATCATCATAGCTTATAATTACTGACCAATGATCCAGTGTCAAGCATTAGACTAAGAAGTATATGCATTATCTCATGTAATCCTAAAACAATTCCATGAGACAAGTACTATTCTTATCTTCACTTAGCAGACAAATTACAGCCATAAGAGACACGAATTCATTTGCTCAGGCTGATGGAGCTACTGAATGACAGTGGAGGGTCCTCTGACTACAGAGTCTGACCATTTCTGTACTATAGAATGGTACCTATAAGATACAAGATATACATCTTGAGTATGGAGAGGATTTCAGATATATTTCATAGTCCAGAATTGGCTCATGTAAAAAAAAAATCTGCAAGCTAGGACATGGAAGCAACCTAGATGTTCATCGACAGATGAATGGATAAAGAAGTTATGGTGTGTGTGTGTGTGTGTATATATATATATATATACATATACATACATATATATATATATATATATATATATATATAATGGAATACTACTCAGCCATAAAAAGGAAAGCATTTGAGTCAGTTCTAGTGAGGTGGATGAAACTAGAGCCTATTAAACAGAATGAAATTAGTCAGAAAGAGAAAAACAAATATCATGCATTAACACATACATATATAATCTAGAAAGATAGTACTGATTAACCTATTTGCAGGGCAGCAATGCAGACGCAGACATAGAGAAGACTTGTGGACACAGCTGGGGAAGGAGAGGGGTGGGACAAATTGAGAGACAATTTGAGCATGGAAAACATCCACATAACCATATGTAAAAGAGATAGCAAGTGGGGAAGGTGCTATGTGACTCAGGGATCTCAAACCAGTGCTCTGTGTCAACCTAGAGGGGTGGGGTGGGAGGTAGGAGGGAGGCTCGAGAGGATGGGGACATATCTATATCTAGGCTGTTGATATATGGCAGAAACAAACACCATAGTGTAAAGCAATTATCCTCCAATTAAAAATAAAAGAAATCTGTGCCTCACCAATAATATTCACCACTTTTTCTTAAATAACAGGCTTGAGTATACTGAAAAAGAAGGTAGTTTTAGGCAATATAAAATTTATACAGAAATGAAGCATTTAATGAAAATGGAGAGTTCAACTGTGTGATGGTAGAAAAAACACAACTTTAGTCAAGTAAGTGAGTTAGGCACCAGCAAGAAAGTCAACTTTATCTGAACTTAATTACATGAAAGGACATTTTGTATTTAATCACTAGAACAAGACTTTTTTAGGAGCACTACTCTGCTGCTATTTTCTCAAATAAAAGCAGCAGTCTGCACACACAAGCAGACCTATAATAAGCCGAGAACCCACTGGCGGCACTTAGCAGTAGGAATGCTAGTTGCTCAGTTGTGCCCCACTCTCTGCAATCCCATGGACTGTAGCCTGCTAGGCTCCTCTGTCCATGGGATTCTGCAGGCAAGATTAGTGGAGTGGGTTGCCATTCCCTTCTCTAGGGGATCTTCCCAACCCAGGGATCAAACCTGGGTCTTCTACATTGAGGGCAAATTCTTCACCATCTGAGCCACCAGGGAAGCCTTGGTGGCACTCAGGTCATAATAAATATATTCTCTGATAAGAATGAAATACAGTAACAGATTAGTCCTAAAACTTAGAATACAGCAGTAACCAAAGTAGCAAAACTTATATGGGAAATAGTCAACAAAAAGGATGATGTCATTATCACTGGTCCATGTAACTTATACTCTGTTGTAGATTAACTGACATATTAATATGTAAACAGGGCTTCTCTGGTGGCTCAGATGGGCAAAGCCAACTGAAAGCCTTCTGAAAGGATTCATCATTCAAGAAGCTATTAAGAACACTTTTGCTTCATGGGAAGATGTCCAAATAACATTAACAGGAGCTTGGAAGAAGTTGATCTAATCCTTATGGGTGAGTTTGAGGAGTTCAAAACCTCAGTGGAGATAGTAATTGTACATGTGGTAGCAATAGCAAGAGAACTGGAATTAGAAGTGGAGCCTGAAGATGTGACTAAATTGCCACAATCTCACATTTAAACCTTGAATGGATGAGAAGTTGCTTCTTAAGGATGAGCAACAAAAGTGGTTTCCTGAGATGAAATCTACTTCCGGTGAAGATGCTGTGAAGATGGTTGAAATGACAACAAAGGATCTAGAATATAATATAAACATAGTTGATAAGGCAGAGTTTGAAAGGTTGACTCCCATTTTGGAAAGAAGCTCTGCTGCGGGTAAAAGGCTATAAAACAGCATTGCATACTATAGAGAGATCAAACGTGTAAAAAAAAGTCAACGGATAGAGCAAATTTCACTTCTGTCTTAGCTGAAGAAATTGCCACAGCCACCAAACCTTCACTAACCATCATCCAGATCAATCAGTAGCCATCAAAATCAAAGCAAGATAGTCCACCAGCAAAAAAGATGAGGGCTCAGACAATGGTCGGTGTATTTTAGCAATAAAGTGTTTTTGATTAAGATATGCACATTCATTTTTTTTCAGACAGAACACTCCTGTACTCTTAAAAAACTATAGTATAGTGTAAACATGACTTTTATATGCACTAGGAAACCAAAACATCCAGGTGACTTCCTTTATTGTGATACTCACTTTATTTTAGTTGCCTGTGGTATTTTAGTTGTCTGTGATATCAAAGCTGTGGTTTGATATCTTTGCACAAATCCCCTCTCCCTGATATTCCCAGTCCTGTACCCCAGGTTATGCATCTCCACACTCTGCCCTTTCTCCCCTTCTCTGCACCTTGGCTGGTCTTCCCACCTGCAATTTCAAGCCTGTTTTCTGATACCTCCCCCAAGGGACCTTGATCCAGACCTCTGCTGTTCCCCGAGTGTAACCTTTCCCATGTTACTGGAGCCTTCCTGTCAATTCTTAGTAAGCTCAAGCTTCTTTCACTTCAGTTTCTTAAAACACACACACACACACACACACAAACCTTCAACAGACATCTTGCTATATGCTGCTGCTGCTAAGTCACTTCAGTCGTGTCCGACTCTATGCGACCCCATCGATGGCAGCCCACCAGGCTCCCCCGTCCCTGGGATTCTCCAGGCAAGAACACTAGAGTGGATTGCCATTTCCTTCTCCAATGCATGAAAGTGAAAAGTGAAAGTGAAGTTACTCAGTCATGTCCGACTCTTAGCGACCCCATGGAAAGTAGCCTACCAGGCTCCTCTGTCCATGGGAGTTTCCAGGCAAGAGTACTGGAGTGGGATGCCATTGCCTTCTCCCACCTTGCTATATACTGGTGATTTAAAAATCAGTTGAGGAAGCAAACAGAATACTATTAACATTGAAGTTCATGAGAATGGGTATAGAAAAGTTATTAAGGATACTGATGCCTGATCAAATAGCATGTTAAAATACGGTCTTACTGTATATACCAGCTGTGTGGCCTTTGGCAAGTTATTAATCTCTCTGATTAATAAGTTTCCCCATCGATAATAATGAGGACATAGTCAGTCTTCTGTATCTATAGGCAATACATCTGCAGATTCAAGCAACTGTAGACAGAAAATGTTCAGGAAAAAAAAATTCCATAAAGTTTTCCAAAAAAGCAACTATTTACACAGGATTTATATTTTATTAGGTATTCTAAGTAATCTAGAGATGATTAAGAGTATATGGGAGGATGTGCACAGGTTATATGCAAATACTATGTCATTTTATATAAGGGACTTGAGTAACTGTGGATTTTGGTACCTGAGGGGTGTACTGGAACCAATTCCCCACAGATACCAAGGAAAGACAATACTAATAGTGCCTACCTCATGGGATTGTTACAAGGGATACATAAGTTAATATTTTTTAAACAGCTTAGAACAGTGTCTGGCACATGGTAAGCAAAATATGTTAGTTAAATGAAATGAATAGAACTGAATAAAATTACAGATGCTATCTAGGAAATTGACTCCCTGACTTTTCTAGCTATACCCTTACAGCCTGGAGAAATTACAAACTTTCAACCAGATAGATGCGCTCTAAAAATATTTTACTCCTATAAAACTTAATTTAGTAAATATTTTTTAAACTAAGAAATTACCTTTAAAAAAAAAAGAAATTACCTTTTATGGTGAGAAATTATGTCAAAGACTGGGAAAAACTCACTCAAGAAAAGTATGTTATTTCTCCTTATACCTGACTCCAGTGTGTAGCTGTACCCACCGTGGCAGATGTTGTTAAACAAATGAGGGAAAACTGGAAAATAAGCATGGGCTAGGTGTACATTAGCAAGATGCTGTTAGAATATGCCTGAATCTTTCCGGTACAGTAAGAGGCGTCTGCAACATGCATCAGAGGCTTAACACTACAGGCCATCTTCACGCAGAAACTGTTTGGAAATACTAATGGGCTTTCTAAATATCATCCAGCATCAATGACACATTGTTCTAAGTTTCTGTCAGAGAACATACCCCTCCTGGTACTGAGGAAAGACTGTGTGCTTTTGATGCACATGGTGAAGTAGAAGGGAGTAATCTTCACGTGCTGATTCCTTTTGCATTTGATATCTCCAAGTACTGACTCAACGTTTTGATCACTGGTACATGGTAAGAGTCAGTGCTATGTTGCTATTCTTCAAGTATCTTGAGAAGGACTCACTTTTATTTATTTATTTTCATTTATTTTTATTAGTTGGAGGCTAATTAATTTAAAACATTGTAGTGGTTTTTGCCATACATTGACATGAATCAGCCATGGATTTACATGTGTTCCCCATCCTGATCCCCCCTCCCACCTCCCTCCCAATCCCATCCCTCTGGGTCTTCCCAGTGCACCAGCCTTGAGCACGTTTCATGCATCCAACCTGGGCTGCTGATCTGTCTCACCCTTGATAGTATACTTGTTTCAATGCTATTCTCTCAGAACATCCCACCCTCGCCTTCTCCCATAGAGTCCAAAAATCTGTTCTGTACATCTGCGTCTCCTTTTCTATTTTGCATATAGGGTTATCGTTACCATCTTTTTAAATTCCACATATATGCATTAGTATACTGTATTGGTTTTTAATCTTTCTGGCTTACTTCACTCTGTATAATGGGCTCCCGTTTCATCCATCTCATTGGAACTGATTCAAATGTATTCTTTTTAATGGCTGAGTAATATTCCATTGTGTATATGTACCATAGCTTCCTTATCCATTCATCTGCTGATGGGCATCTAGGTTGCTTCCATGTCCTGGCTATTATAAACAGTGCTGCCATGAACATTGGGTGCACGTGTCTCTTTCAGATCTGGTTTCCTTGGTGTGTATGCCCAGGAGTGGGATTGCTGGGTCATATGGCAGTTCTATTTCCAGTTTTTTAAGAAATCTCCACACTGTTCTCCATAGTGGCTGTACTAGTCTGCATTCCCACCAACAGTGTAAGAGGGTTCCCTTTTCTCCACACACTCTTCAGCATTTATTGCTTGTAGACTTTTGGATAGCAGCCATCCTGACTGGTGTGTAATGGTACCTCATTGTGGTTTTAATTTGCATTTCTCTGATGATGAGTGATGTTGAGCATCTTTTCATGTGTTTGTTAGCCATCTGTATGTCTTCTTTGGGGAAATGTCTGTTTAGTTCTTTGGCCCATTTTTTGACTGGGTCATTTATTTTTCTGGAATTGAGCTGCAGGAGTTGCTTGTATATTTTTGAGATTAATCCTTTGTCTGTTGCTTTGTTTGCTATTATTTTCTCCCATTCTGAAGGCTGTCTTTTCACCTTGCTTATAGTTTCCTTTGTTGTGCAAAAACTTTTAAGTTTACTTAGATCGAGAAATATACCATGTTCATGGATTGGAAGAATCAATATTGTGAAAATGACTGTACTACCCAAAGCAATCTATAGATTCAATGCAATCCCTATCAAGCTACCAACAGTATTCTTCACAGAACTAGAACAAATAATTTCACAATCTGTATGGAAATACAAAAAAACTCGAATAGTCAAAGCAATCTTGAGAAAGAAGAATGGAACTGGAGGAATCAACCTGCTTGACTTCAGGCTCTATCACAAAGCCACAGTCATCAAGACAGTATGGTACTGGCACAAAGAGAGATATAAATCAGTGGAACAGAAGAGAAAGCCCAGAGATAAATCCACGTACCTATGAACACCTTATCTTCAACAAAGGAGGCAAGGATATACAATGGAAAAAAGACAACCTCTTTAACAAGTGGTGCTGGGAAAACTGGTCAACCACTTGTAAAAGAATGAAACTAGAACACTTTCTAACACCATACACAAAAATAAACTCAAAATGGATTAAAGATCTAAATGTAAGACCAGAAACTATAAAACTTCTAGAGGAGAACATAGGCCAAACACTCTTTGACATAAATCACAATAGGATCCTCTATGACCCACCTCCCAGAATATTGGAAATAAAAGCAATAAACAAATGGGACATAATGAAACTTAAAAGCTTTTGCACAACAAAGGACTCGATTTTAAAAACAATTTCTATAGTATAGAATATTTCTGAGGTCCTATATTAGTTTCAGTGTTATCATTACCAATAACTTGCCACAATTTATTATTTAGGGCTACCAGTCTCTGGAGCTCTCACTCTGGCTAATGAAATCTTGCTCAGTGATGGAAATGTCCAGAAGCCCTTGACGAGGCCGATGGGGTGGTGTTCAGAGGGCAGACTTTGGGGCCACGTGGCTGGCCTGCCACTCTGCTTCACCTCTTACCAGTTTGGTAAACTCAGGCCAGTTTCCCGAACTTACTGTGCCTGAGTTCCTCAGCTATACAATCAGGGCATATAATATAAAGTATTTAAAGCAAACTCTGGCAGATGTGCTTAATAAATTGCTGGCTGTTTGATTCTTAGAGAAGTTAAATGAGTAAATTCTAGCCAATTGTCTGCCTTATGAAAGGAATAAACTTATTTCTTTCCTAATCAAACCTCTACGGGCTTTGTCATGTTGGCCCCTCCATCTGTACCTGGACAAGGTTATTTCCCATGATTAATGGTCAGCACAATGCCATAAAATTATACTTAGACTGTATTTTATCTTTTTGTAAATTACAGCACTAATGATCCTATTTACCAACAAATGCATGCCCTAACGGAGAAGGAAATGGCAACCCACTCCAGTGTTCTTGCCTGGAGAATCCCAGGGACAGGGGAGTCTGGTGGGCTGCCGTCTATGGGGTTGCACAGAGTTGGACACAACTAAAGCGATGTAGTAGCAGCAGCAGCAGCAGCATTCCCTGAATTATACCATCTTTTGCCTACTAAATTTCATTGTTTGGATTGGACTTCAAATGCTGAAAAAGAAAGGAAAATCATGATCCAGTCTCTTCAGCAAATAAATCACAAGGAATTTAAAAGAGAGAGAGGGAAAGGGAAACTACATATGAAAGGTGACCCGTGAAACTTATCAACCATACAATGGGTGGACTTTATTTGGGTCTCATGAATTACAAATTCCTTATCTAGAATCTGTAAAACAATAATCATTGGTCAATAGCAGAACAGAATACTGACCAAAAACAGATATTTGATGATGTTAAGGGAATATTTATTTGGGGGGGGCAGCAGGGAAAGACAGTGAGGCCTGGCGTGCTGCAGTCAATGAGGTTGCAAAGAGTCGGACATGACTTAGGGACTGAATGACAAGATTTTTTTTAGAGTTTTTTTTTTCTTTTTTTACAGATAGGTGTACCCTGGAATATTTACATATGAAAATTTGATCTCAGGGATTTGCCTCCATATAAGCTGGGAGCAAAGAGGAGGACTGGAAAGATATGCAGCTGAAACAAGATCAGCCATGAGTTGATCACTGTTGTCACTGGTGGTGGGTCTATGAAGCTTTATGACACTATTCTACTTTTTAATACATTTGAAATTTTTGAAAGTAAGAAGATTTAAAAAATAGTATGAGTTGATCTTAAAATACTCACACATCCATTACTTTCTCTCTCTAAACCTCATCTTTTATAGGTGAGAGTGATGTTATTTACCTCATTGTTTCTAAGTTTACATGCCAGAGCACACTGGAGAGTTTATCTTACGGCCTGCCAGGTGGTAAACCTGCAAATGTAACTCAAGGAGGTGAGAAGCAGTTATAATCTCTGTATGTATGCAAATCAAGAAATGAAAAAAAGTATACTGCTATATTTAAAGGAGAAAAACTGTTAACGAGAAAAAAATAACCCACACACCTCACACTGCATTTGCTGTTGGGCATAAGAAGAAATACAACAATGCCTCAAATATCATATTTTGGCTTTACACTACCTTTTTCTGAGACGATGCAACTATTTTGCAATGCTCAGCTCTACCAGAAGCAATGAAGGAAACAAGACTTGTCACCAGTTTCAAGATGAAGAACAAGACAGAGGTTAAGTTAAAGGGTCAGGGCAGCAGCATTCAACTGCAGAGACAAGAATCAAGCTTGTTCTCAGATCTGTGCATCCCCAAGGCCTCTTCAAAAGGTAAGTATGAGTCCAAGCTACTCATAGCAAGGTTTTGAACACTCCCTAAAAGAATAATCACCACCATCTGAAACCTCAGAAAGTTAAGAAATCTGAGATCCTTCCAAACACCTAGTAATTATGTATTTTCATTCTTCCTCATTCTTTTGCCAATCAACTTCATAGAGATGATGAGTTTGGGAGCTGAGAGCCCATGGCCAAACTCATCAAGTAGAAGCAGGGGAGAGAGATTCAGGCTTGATTTCTCCTGTCATTCTACATCAGGTGTGTCACAGAGGGAAATGGAGACTAGAGAGGGGAGGCGGGAGGAGAGGGGAGGGGGGAAGAAGGGGTAAGATGCAGAGAGGGGAAGCCTGGAGGCTGGAGGAGGGAGTCAAGCACAGAAACAGCCCAATCACATCACAGGCCCAGCTCCTGGGCGGAACCTAGGAACCACAGAAACAGTGTTTTGGAAATTCTGCACCCAGGTATTTTTTCCTACTTTCATCAAGTAAACAGGAATAAAAGAGGAGGAACTCTGTCAGTCAAAGCCTGAAGGAATGTTTTAGAAAATCTCAAAATGTTTATAACAAGGCAAAACTGAGAAACAACCTAACATTAATCTTATGTCAATGCCATTTGAAAATTACTGGCAAAGAGGAATGTATATTCCTCAAAAACTTTAGCTGAACAGGAATGAGCAAAAGCGTGACCTCCTTTCTCCATTTTACACTCCATAGAGTTCATTAAATATTTCAGAGACAGTACATGACACAGACAATGTTACAAAGCCACTGGTTAAATTACACTACCTGGAAACCAAGCTTTCTAACACACTTCAATGTGTAAGCAGGTATTATCTCTAAGGAATCTTTCACATCTCTAAAGTCAGTGCTAAACTGTAACATGGATCCTTTTTTCAGGCCTTTATCTTCCCTTTTTAGTGGTGTTGATTTGGGAAGGGGAAAGGGCCTTTTAACTCACTGACTCATTTCCTGCAACAGTATATAAAGTAGATTTGAAACTGTATTCCCATCATTACTTCCACACCTCATAAATCTTGCCCTTGCTGTATAAACCAACACCTTTAAACTCTATGGACACAGTTCACTGTTAGGAAATAGAAAGTATGCTTTCTAGCAGGCAATGAATAACATATAAGCTAATTCAAAGATTTTATGGCTTTAAACGCATTAAAAACAAACTTCACACAGATTTCCTTAAAAAAAGATTTTCTTTTTACCAGAAAAGAAATACTCCACGATTAGTTTGTGTTTATAAAATAGTATGCGGCTCATTGTTGCCTAAAACTGTCAACACTTATTTTAGTAAGTATTATTTTTTAAAGTGGGGTACAGTTGGATCATTATGTGTGATTTGTGGTATAATTTTAATTCTAATTTCAAATTAAAATTTTTTCATGTAAAAGACGGTGTGGATTGTGCTCAACTTTAACATTAAAACATTTTTACACATAAAGAAGTCTCAAAAAAGCTTGAGACTTCTGGATAACAACCAAAACATCCATTGTAAGTTTTTCTTAAATACGGAAAATTTGCCATAAAAGAAATACAACAGGTAAGACAGAGAAAGATAAAAATGTATGTGAAACTGTTTATTATTTCCCACCTCTGAACTCTAATGGAAAGGTTTCCAAGTACTTAGTTTTTCCTCAATATCATTTGATGTGAACAGGGTAAGAATAATTTAACTGTTTACTGAAAATTTGAAAAACACAATGTATTGACCTTGAGATGCAAATTAACTTCAGGGTTTAGAGATATTATGTCCTTTTGCATTATCAACACAAAACAACTCAAACAAATAGTAGACCTGCTATCAATAACATACTTTCATTTAATAATACGTATGGTTCTATGGCCTTTTTGAGTTTTTCAAAACAAACCTTTTCATGCCTCATCTCATTTAATTTTCAGGGAAACCTCCAGAAGGTACGCAACTTAGAAATTCATAAAGTTCTAAAGGCAAGAAAATAGGCTGATAAAGTAAAAGTGTACAAGGTCACACATCCTAAAGTTTGCCAGTTGGAAACACCCACCACTCCACCATTAAGGAATTCGTCATACCTCCACATGCATTTACCTGATTGGTCGATTCTCTTTACTGTCAAACAGTGAAAAGATGACCTCAAGCTCCTCTCCCAGGTTGGAACACATGAGACTCTTCATTTGCACAAAGAGGTGGTGACTGCTGGCCTGCACTGGAGTATCTTTCTTCCGATGTCGATGTTCCATCTGTATGACGTCCACCAAAAAACAAAATCAGCGTGGACCAAGGGAAACAATGGAACCCAACAAACTAGTTAGCTATGGTGTGATCATAACGTCCTGTGCTTTTTTTCTGGCTGTGAATTTGGTATCCAGTTGGATGTTAAACTCCAAATTTTATTTCAACTTCTACTGAAGTCTGCAGACCATCAGGAACCCTGCTTTAAGAAGATTTGTTTCTTAATTATTAACATTAAAATGATACCAACTCACAGACAGCGTGAAATGCAAAGGATTCTACTGGTCCCTTGTCAACTCCCAGGGTGAGAACAAATTATGGGTCATCTTTTAAAACATCAGACTAAATTAAAAATCTAACTGATCATTTCACTGATGGGAGCTAAACAATGTAGCTATGATTTCACTTTTCTCATAATTAAAAGTTCTTTTAAATTATACTAAAGGTTTGGTAGTTTTCCAAGGCAGGCAGTGGCAAATGATATTCAATCATTAGAAAAAGAAAATGTTTCTAATCTGATGTGGAGATAAAGGGAAGCAGACCTACAAAACTCAGTGAGTGTCTAAAGGCAGGAATAGTCTCTGTGTCCATCTCTAGTTTCTTTTTTAATACAGCCAGCCTAGGCTACACGTGAGAGGTGGGACCAGAAGTAAGAGTTCCCACATGCTAAGGAAGGAAAGGAATCACCCAGGGTTCCAGGGGTGAGGAGAACATGGAAATGATCATTTATTAACATATTTGTTATGTGTCTACAACATGCCCAACACTGGGAATGCAATGATGGGTAAACACAGAAATAGCCTATGCCTTTGTGGAGCTTTTCTACTAGGGGGAACAGCTATCAACAAAACTGTCCCACAAGCAGATAGAAAATTGCAACTATGATGAATGGAGGATCTGACTTATGTCTGAGCAGTCAGAGAAAGCATCTTGGGAAAGCAACACTTTAACTAAGAGCTAAAGGGGGAGAAGGAATTATGAACCATCTAGATAGTGCTTCTCAAATTACCTGCAGTCAAGGACCAGGCTGTTTTCCCCTCTAATCTACCACAGGTTGATATTTTCATAAAATACAATCAAAATGTCATGGCAATGGCAAAACGTCATAAAGGCTTCTATACATTTACTCACCATTTTTCTACTTGGATCAGTTACAAACAGTTCATGATTCAGCCAGTTCTTGAACCACACTGAGCAGAACTGGCCCAGGGTGAGGGCACAGGGAAAACATACAGAAAGGCTGTGAGCTAACAGGACAGGTGCTAAGACTGGACTGCTTTCATAATGGACTACTAAAGAGGGCGCTTCTTGTGATCACTGGACAATTGAAAGAAAGGAAGGAAGGAAGGGAGAAAAAAAGAAGGAAAGAAAAAACTTGGTGCTTAACTCCAAAGGAGTCATATCTTTGCTTGAAGTTAAGGTACAAAACTCTTTGTCTACCTCAGCCACCTTTTAATGTTTCTAAGTATAGTTCAAAAATTAATGACTGAAAAAAAAAAAAAAGAAAAAAACAACTAATGACTGACTAACCAAGATTTGAATGCAAAATAATGCTATTTACATTTAGTTATAAATGCATCAACATAAAATCACCAGAATTTTTTCATGCTTTTATCATTTAATCTGAACCACTTGAAAAGTAAATAGCTAAAAAAAAAAAAGTGCAATTAACCACCAAATATATCTATAATTGTTGTATACTCAACAGGGACACTGAACATGCTTCTGTAAAAGTGAGGAGTAAGTGCATTTTCTTTTAAAGTGGATGTCAACGTTGTGGTATGTGTTGGCCATAATTACCAGAAAAGGCTTCCTGGAGAGAAAAAAAGCATAATTCTGTCTTTTTTCTATGATGGTTGCTCTATTTTGTACTTTAAAAACTCCTTAAAACAGGGCAAAGGAAGCATCATACATTCATAAAACTACATCTCTTTAGTTTCCCAAGTAGTTTTTTATTTTCTGAAATTGCTAATTTATTTACTGATTTACTTAAAAGTTCAGGGTAACAAAGCACAAACTGCTATGAAGAAATGAGTAACTACTAAAGGTTAGAACTGGAAAAACAGATATAAGAACTAGGAGATGTCTGGTCTTTACTTCAAACAGTGCAAAGTTCGCAGCATCCATCGTGACATTCACTAAACACTGAACAGAAGAATTAGCTCCCTTACACATGCAGAGAATCCAATATATCTAGATCAGTGGTTCTCAACCTTGGCTGCACTTTAGAATCACCAAGAGAGCTTTTAAAAAATACTTATGTCCAGGTCCTATCCCAGAACAATTAAATTTGAATTTCCAGGGGGTGGGGGTCCAGAGAAGATAAGTTTTAAAAGCTCCCCAGGTGATTCTAAGGTGCAGTGAAGGCTGAGAATCACTGATTAAGATCACGCAAAGAGAGATGCAAATCTTAGTGGATTGAAAAACGTATTGTTTCACCTTTTGTATAATTACTGCCTTGAAATATTTGGTCTCTGAAATCACCTCTCTTCCCTCACCTATAATGTTTCCAAGCCTGAGATGGATTTGAACTTGAGTAGGTTATGAGGACTTGTTTATATTTTGGTAATTTACTACTTTTGGGAACTGCTAAAAATATCTCTGTGAAGATATTATTACAACAGCAAAATGAAAAAGGCAAGTTCATACTTCAAGAGCTATGATTTGATAGTTATGACACACAGACAAAAATCTATCTCTGAAATAGACAAATCTATCTCTGAAATAATTTATGGTTACAAAGGCACCTAGCAGTTATTTTAAATGTACTTACATTTTAACTAGACCTTTGACTGGGGAAAGAAAAAGATGTATTCCAAAGACTTATTAAAGTGATACAGATTTTTAATCCTCACCAATGCATCAGTTACTAGGTAAACTGTCTATATATACCAGGGTTCTCACCTTCAGCACTACTGATAATTGGGGCTGGTTCTTTCTGCGTTGTGAGAGCTTTGTGGGATGTTTCCCATTTTCTGGCATGTACCCGCCAGATGTCAGTAGCACTTCTCCTGATCCCCTAGCCCACACCATCCCCAACTGTGACAATCAAAACATGTCTATAAACATACCCTGTTCTATGTTCGAGAACCACTGGCCTACCCACTAAGGATCACACAGCAAGCTGCTAACATGATCTTATAAAAACCAAGAAAGTTTCCTAAAAAGATCCTCCTTATGCACAAATTAACTAGAGAATCCAGCCAATAAGGTCCTCTTTATTTAGCAAAGGATTGAACTCTGGTCATTGGCAGTAAACCAAGTGGACATATGTTAACACTGTGAGGTTTAGCACATTTTACTGCTTAGATGAACACAATGAGGTGAGAAAGATCTGCTAACAGGGCTATCAAAAACTGAAAACAAGACTTTTTTTCCCTAATGATGCAATATGGAGTTAGTAAGATGCAAATACCTGTGTTTCAAATATGACATGGCGAAGACAACACCCACCCCCAGCCACAAGGGATTTGGTGGTGGTGCCCGCCAACTCTCCTTGGTGAGGTCTGCACAGTCAGTCATGTTTACATTGCATAGAGAAAAGGGCCAGTGCTACAGACAATCTGATTACTGTTGTGCCAGGACATAAACAGGAACTTGAAGCTGCCTTAAAGAAAAAACATGTCCTTCTGACGTTTATAATCATTTGAGGTTTCCTGGAGTATTGTCTTTACTTCAGAAACAGTAAAATGCAAAGGAGGAGGAGAATCCCAATTTCATTTAAAATCACGTTTCTGATGAATGAAGACTGTGGACTAAGTTCTGAGCTATAAAATACAAAAAAATCCTTCTCATCTGGCAGTCATCACAGCCCAGATGAGATCCCAGAATCCTATCAACATAACACTCCCAGCAGCCACAACTAGCAAACTGGAAAGTCCAAAGAGACGAAATAAATTTCTCATCCTATAGATGACGTTAAGTAAAAAGCAGATAGATAAAATTACATGCATACAAAATCAAACTTGGGAAAATAAAACATATTTGTGTCAGATACTATTAGTTGCTTATCAAATATCTGACATCCCTAGCTAAATATGGGGATGTGACCATGCCCTAGCCAAAGAAATATAAGGGCAAGTATTGTGTGGAGTTTCCAAAAGGACTCATTAAAGTAGCTGAGTCAACTGAAAGAAATCATTCTCCTTCCTACTGTTGGAGAGCAATGTAATGGCTGGAGTTCTTGCAGCCATGTTGTACTGTGAAGCATCCTGGATAAAGGATCCTTTTTTTGCTTCTGACATCATGAATCCACAAACAAGCCCAAGACCTGCTGCCTGGGCTTGTGTACTGTCAAAGAGAAATAAATTCCTATCATGTCTAAGCTTCTATTATTTATTTCATTGAATGCAGTCAAATCTAATTTTAAGAAGTAGCATAGTGAAATTCACTCAGTCGTGTCTGACTCTTTGTGACCCCATGGCCTATACAGTCCATGGAATTCTCTTCTCCAGGGGATCTTTCCAATCCAGGGATCAAACCCAGTCTCCTGCATTGCAGGCTGGTTCTTTACTAGCTGAGCCACCAGCAAAGCCCAAGAATACTGGAGTGGGTAGCCTATCCCTTCTCCAGGGGATCTTCCCAACCCAGGAATCGAACTGGTGTCTCCTGCATTACAGGCAGATTCTTTAACACCTGAGTTACTAGGGAAACCCCAAAGACATAGCATGTAAGGTAACAATATTCTTGCCACCATGCCTCTCTAACAAAGATGAAATAAAGATGAGAAAAGAATGAAGACTGACTGAATGCTTAGGTGCTTTGCAAATGTTATCTGCCAAGGAAAGGCATTTCACATAAATGTCTTATTTAATCTCCCAAACAAACATGATAAGAATGATTTCTCCATTTAATAGACGAAGAAACTGAAGCTCTGAAACACTGAGCAATAAATCCAAGGTCAGAGAGCTGATCGAAGGAAGAGATGAAATTCAAATCTAGTTTTCTTGATCTACAGCCATGGTCTTCTCATAATATCATAATGACTGCAAAACCATTAAGTGATTGCTTATTGAGTGCAAAGCACTGTACGAGATGACCTCAGACGTAACAAAGGGAGATAAGACATGGTGCTCACTCTGAAGAAACTTCAAATTGATTGAGAAATTAAAACAAAAGTGAGAGACAAAATTTGATACCCAATAGTTAAATAAACTATAATAAAAACACCCCGTTAGAAGATGTGTCTGACAAATTCTAATGATTTTGTTATATATACATATATATACATAAGGTAAGAATTAGTGATGACTTTAAACTACTTGTAATCATCTCTGCCCTCCTCCCTCCAACCAATCTTTAACTGTGTTTTTGCTCTGGGCTTGACACTCCACGTAGCACTAACGTCACAGAGGGGTGTAGCATGAAGCACCACTCTCAAGAAGATCAATGTAAAGGAAATTCTTTACAGAAAAAGAATTTATTCCAACTGACATGATGAGCTTTAAATCATCTGAACAGATTGATGACAAAGGGAAAAAAAACTGAATGTGGTATTAAAAATCACTTTCTCAAATCAGACATATGCATACTGGATTTTTTTTCTCATGTTTTTCAGATAATCTCAGGTCAAGAATAACCTGTGATTCTATGAAGAAGGTTGGGAAGTTACCTCCAAATAGGCAGGATCTTCCAAAAAAGGAATCCAGTGTTGACCACAGTGATTCCTCCTTGGAACATTATGGAAAGACACAGCAGTAACTAGAGCAAAGCAAAATGACACCTGGGATGGTGACTGAATGTCTTTCCAGCCACATTTTTCTTTGATTTGATGTTTCAAAAGAGCTTATTGAATAACAGGGGCTTCCCTGGTGGCTCAGTTGGTAAAGAACCCATCTGCAATGAAGAAGACCCAGGTCTGATCCCTGGGTCAGGAAGACCCATAGAGAGGGAATGGCAACCCATCCCAGTATTCTTACCTGGGAAATCCCATGGACGGAGGAGCCCTGACAGACTACAGAGCCTGGGGTTGCAAGAGTGAAAGATGACAGCGACTGAAACATCACACCACCAGTGAATAACAAGAGATTAGGTAAACTTTATACAAATATTAAGAATATGAGGCAAAATACAAGACAGAGGGATCATTCAGGGAACCTAGATGCCAAGTAAATAACTAGACTGTAACCTATCATGTAACTAGGGAAAAAACACAAGTCATGGGTGATGCCATGGTGGGTGATATGACCAAATATCTTATGATTATTAATAAGCTTCAGTACTTAGAAATGGTCTCAGAGAGATGGGGGCTAAGACCAGCATTTGGAGACCAAGGAGGAGACACTTTCAGGAGTCTGTGCATGTAGTGATAAGACAGGAGGGAAGGGAGTTAACACGCTGATGAGCACTAACTGGAAACCATTAGTCATAACAATGTCTTGATACACAACAGATAAATACACAACTTGTAAGCATTTCACTAGTCCAGGCTAAGTAGAAAGATTTAGGAAAAGAACTTAAAATTTCTTCGGCTTTACTTCCTAGAGCCTGGGAGTTGAGGGCTCAGTAGGAATGTCAGGTAATTCTTAGATGGGTAAATTATCTTAGTTTTGTACTTGGGGCAGGGTCACCTCAGCTTTCAATTCTCTTTACTTGCTCCAAATTAAACCTGGAACATCCTGTTCTTACAAAATCAAGCAAGTATGAAAAGTGTCATGGAAACCACAAAATTAGCAGTGAGACTGTGAGCCACAGGTTCCTGTACCTACCAATCGGTAGAGCTCAGTAATGCTGATGTCCTCTGGATCCACCATTGCATACTCTTTCCTAGGTACCAGGTCCAGTCCCAGTTGTCTAGAAAACAAATTGCAAATGTTTGGAAGAAATGTCACCTCAACAGAATATATTTAAAATAATTATCTTAACTGTATCACTCTACAATTCAATACATCACCCATTGTGTTTCTCTCACCCAAACTTTTTACCTTATAATAACCTTTTACTGTGCTCGGACTAAGTAAGTAGGCTGAACACTGGTTATAACTTGAGAAACAGAAGATGATAAAGGCAAGGAAACAGGGATGGGGTGGGGATGGGCCGGCTCTCTTGGTGCAATGCCTTTACCACTGGGGGCCTTGGTTCTACAGAGTGGGGAGGCTTTAGCATCCTACAAACTATTACCACAGAAACCCTTCCTCATTGTGCTGGCCTGGAAACTAGACACAGACATAATTTTGTTCTAGAACACAGAGTTGAGGAGAGGGAAGTCTGACCTTGAGGGTTTGACCTGGCATCAGGGGTTGGTTTTACGTTAACACAGTCACTGAACTGTTCTGGGACATCAGGAAGGAAGAATGAATTGATTCTCCCTCCAGGACCATCACAGGAGCGTCAAAAGACAGCACAGGGCTCTGTGGAGAATGGAGACGCTGCCACTGTTGCAACTCTGTTTGAGGCTTTCAGGCAAGAACACTTCTGATGGCCCTGATAGGGAATGAGATGACTATCTCCTCCTCCCAAGTTTCCTCCACTTTTGTTTTTCCCTTTCAGTAAGAAAACTATATTTAAAGGAATACAGTAAATGCACAATCTGTAAACTGTAAGTCATTTTAAATAAGTTGTCAAACTCAAAGAAAGCAAAATCAGACCTCTGAAAATTCATGAATTTGAGGATGATCTAAATAAATTATATTGCTCATTTTCATACATCCATGTTTTACCAACTTACCATAAATTAGCCATAGAATTGCCCAAAGCATAAGCTGGAACTTACATGAGTCAAAACTGAGCCATGATTCAGTCATAATTAATGTTTTTCCCTCTTTTCCCTTCCTTATGTCATCATCTTCCTTCCTAAAACTGAAAAAGTATCATCTTCTTGCCTGCTCTGTGTTTCTAAGCTATTTTTGATAAGCTAACTTCGTCCAACTTTCTTCCTATTTACAAACTAGTCTTTTAAAGGAGAACCGGCATGACAACTAAGGGCCAACATGATTCAGAGAACCAAGTTTTTTCAAAACAAAAAGGAAAAACATTCAAAAACATTCGAAACATGAAAGATGGGCAGCCTAGGTCATGGTCAAACAGTCTTTAGATCTACCCCTCAAAGGGCCACCCCATCACACACAGTGAGACCAGAGGCTCCATGCACGTGGCTGGCATATCCCATCTCTCAGGAAGCGCTCCATGTTGTGAATCACATTGGTCTGGAGTGGACGGGGCCTTAGATCTCTTCTGGCCCAACTTACCCCTTCGACAAGCGACAAGCGACGAAACTGAAGTCAAGGAGGGCTCAGGAATTTGCCTCACATCTTAAAAGAGGAGAGTTCTGAGTGCAGTGTCTTGCTGTATTCTACCCCTGCCCTTGATTCCCCATAAGGAATGAATCTCCCCGAGATAAGTGAATTAGGGCTGCTCTCTTGACTGTCTATAAAAGGATGAATGGTGCAGCTCACTCAGCGAAATAACAGAAAGGACAAGATAGAGCTTTAAAATGTGTTATATACTTCACTCCTGTAGTATACGATGTCTTAGCAGGAATCAAAACTGCCTTCTGATAAAGTGATATCCTATACTTAAAGGAAGCATTACCCTTGATTTCAAATTGGTTTTTCCAGATTCAGTAAAAGGAAAATTCATCTGTGGTATCTTTTACTGCCTTCTCCTTTCCTATCTGCTTTTCTTTTTTTTCTGTTGCTCTAAGATGCTCTGATCCACACAGGATCACAATAAACTGTGTGGATCACAATAAACTATGGAAAATTCTGGAAGAGATGGGAATACCAGACCACCTGACCTGCCTCTTGAGAAACCTGTATGCAGGCCAGGAAGCAACAGTTAGAACTGGACATGGAAGAACAGACTGGTTCCAAATAGGAAAAGGAGTACGTCAAGGCTATATATTGTCACCCTGCTTATTTAACTTATATGCAGAGTACATCATGAGAAACGCTGGGCTGGAAGAAACACAAGCTGGAATCAAGATTGCCAGGAGAAATACCAATAACTTCAGATATGCAGATGATATCACCCTTATGGCAGAAAGTGAAGAACTAAAGAGCCTCTTGATGAAAGTGAAAGAGGAGAGTGAAAAAGTTGGCTTAAAGCTCAACGTTCAGAAAACTAAGATCATAGCATCCGGTCCCATCACTTCATGGCAAATAGATGGGGAAACAGTGGCTGACTTTAATTTGGGGGGGCTCCAAAATCACTACAGATGGTGACTGCAGCCATGAAATTAAAAGATGCTTACTCCTTGGAAGGAAAGTTATGACCAACCTAGACAGCATGTTAAAAAGCAAAGACATTACTTTGTCAACAAAGGTCCATCTAGTCAAGGCTATGGTTTTTCCAGTAGTCATGTATGGATGTGAGAGTTGGACTATAAAGAAAGCTGAGCACCGAAGAATAGATGCTTTTGAACTGTGGTGTTGGAGAAGATTCTTGAGAGTCCCTTGGACTGCAAGGAGATCCAAGCAGGCCCTCCTAAAGGAGATCAGTCCTGGATGTTCATTGGAAGGACTGATGCTGAAGCTGAAACTCCAATACTTTGGCTACCTGATGCGAAGAGCTGACTCATTGGAAAAGACCCTGATGCTGGGAAAGATTGAAGGCGGGAGGAGAAGGGGATGACAGAGGATGAGATGGCTGGATGGCATCACCGACTCAATGGACATGAGTTTGGGTAAACTCTGGGAGTTGGTGATGGACAGGGAGGCCTGGCGTGCTGCAGTTCACGGGGTCACAAAGAGTCAAACACGACTGAGCAACTGAACTGAACAGAAGATGCTCTGAAGGTCCAAACAGTGAATGGGGATTTGGGGAGAGAGGGAGGCCATGACCTTATAGGATACCAAGGGACCAGTTACCTTCCTTATGCTTGAGCCCACATAAGCCTAACATCATTGTCAAAGTTGGCTTATTCTAATTTCTCACCCGTATATTAACATTCATATTTAGCACAGCATCAGCCTTGATCACTGCTTTAAGTGACTAGATTTACTATTTAAAGTACTTGGCTATTATTTTAGATGAGTCAGTTATGTCTTATTTAAGAGCAAATCTTGGTCAAGATCAGTTTTCCCAAGCAGCTCCTCAAAAGACACTAACATATATGCACAAGTAGAATCAGGGCAGTGAGGAAAGCCACCCCTCAGCCTTTCCCCACCACCACCCAGGATCCCTGTCCCTAAGACTTTTAACAGAAGCCATCTCCCTCCGCATAACATCAACAATCTATGACCACAACAGAAAAGAGGAATGTATTTAGAAAGAAATACACATGTCAAGCCCAAAGCCTTTTTGAAACAAGATGTACTCTCAGTGTGGAGAAGGAAATGGCAATCTACTCCAGTATTCTTGCCTGGAAAAGTCCATGGACAGGAAAGCCTGGTGGGTTTCAGTCTATGGAGTTGCAAAGAGTCGGACGCAACTGAGCACACAGTAGTAGTAGTACTCTCAGTGGGAGTCATATCTGATTGACCCCAGTGAACATTTTGTATTTCGTGAGCACGTGCACACTGTCAGACCACACAGGGCAGTAGAGAACTGACAACGTCCTGGGACCCACACCAGCCCTAGAAGATGCCGTTCTCAGCTCCATCATTGACAGTCTGCACCAAGCCCCCCAAAGGAGGAAACTGGAAAGTTTTCCAGAGATACGAGCACACGGCGGCTCATACCACTGTTGCAGTCACACCCTCGTGTGCACCCACCAGAGCTCGTCCCCAGGGTGGCAGGTACTCACTCGTTGCCCCAGTCCAGGCGGGCGGTGATGTGGCGCTTCACGTCCTTCATCCGGTCATGGGTGAGGTGCCCCACCAACACCTGCCGCCGCAGATCCAGGATTTCATTCATGATATGCCACAGTCGGTGGAAGAGATCACCTTCATTTCTCTGGGAAACACGCAAATGCAGAGATTCAGTGGTCAGACTGTGAGGCACGGGGTAACCACAGAGGAGCAGAGGGCGAGTCCCCTTTACCCTCTATGTGCCGGGCACTCTGAAGACAGACTTTCCATTAACAAACTCTCTCCTCTGGTCCTGAAACGCACTCACTTCTCTACATCCTTTCATCCTGTTTCACGATGCTGCTCTCCTGCCCAAGAATCCAAATCCAACTGCACTTCTCAGGCTCCCCAAAACACACATGTCACAGGATCCTGATGACGTCTCCACACCTGAGTTTGGCCCGATCTCTGACTTTACATTCTCTGCTTCCCTTTCCACCTCAAATCCTCTCTTTCTTTAGCTCCATCCAATTCTACTGTCCTTCAAGGCTACAATTGACTTCCACCTGCCTCAGGAAATCGTCACTGATAGCTCTTGCTCACATGCTTTTCTCCCTTCTCTGAAGTATGGCTGCATGCAATGAAAGCCAATTCAAAGGAAAATCTTATTTTTCAACTACTTCTTGTGTGTTGGTCTTAATGCTTTACTGTTTCCCATCAGAAGCTGGGTACATAGAGGACTCTAATGCTCGCTTATTGATAAATTTTCACTGCTAGCAACTGGCCAGTATTTAGACTTTAAAAAAATGTTTTCTTTCTTACTTATTAAATTTTCTTGTAAATTCAAGCTAACCTCTTGTGAAATTCATCAAGTGAGGAGGCTTAGTTGGAAAGAAGATTGGTCAAACTCCTGGCTTCAAATCTTGGTTTTGCCACTTAACTAGTTTTATAGGCTTTGAGTATGGCTTTTGTCATCTGTGAAACACGCACATGGAAGGTTATTAGAGATAACATTTGTGAAGAGAGCCTGATAAGACAGTGATTAAGAGCACAGACTTGAAAGACAAACTATCTCACTCTGCATTCTAATTTTTCCCTTCACTGGCTAAAAAACCTGTGGCAATGTATCAAGCTCATGGTGCTTGTTTTCCTATCTACAGAGTGGCTATCATAGTCCCTATCTCATAGGCTTGTTATGAAGATTGATTAAATGAAGATTAAAACTCTGAGAACGATGTTTGACCCACAATAAACACCACGTAAGTATCAGGTGTTGCTAGTGCTGTTATCATTACAGTTTTGATCCAGAGTAAACCCTCTTATAAATACTGCATCTTTATCAAAATCTAAGTGTATGTCTCTTTCCCACAGATATTTAGGGTAAGCCTTTGGTAAGTATTTCACCTTTCATTAACTCTTCATCTTTCTTAAGCAGAAGCTATGCTTTCCTGTTCTATGAAAATTGTTAATAGGCTATATGAATAATGATATGAAAGTATTGAGATTATCATTTACCAGAAGTTCTCTACAGAGATAAGCTGCCAAAAATATCAAATTCTGTGTGATGGATAAAGATAGTCATAAAATTCTTTAGAAAAAAAATGGTAGAGATGGATCTTCTGCTTCATTGATGCTTGGTGACTGGGAGTGTTTTTTTGTACTGAGCAGGTTAGACAATGTGCCAGTTGAGCAAGAAACGTTCTCCATGACACCATCCCTGATACTCTGAGATAGAAGTAATCTTTCTCTCAACTCCTATAGCACTCTCTTGAGCCTGTTCTACAATCTCTCACTCTTTCCTCACGTTATACACTCCCTGCAGTGCAATACTACCGTAAGTCACTGGTCAATGCCTGTTCTTCATCTGATGTGAGCGCCAACCATAGTGGCTGAAACTGCCCTGTGTAGTCCCAGTAGCTGGAGAATGAAGGAAGAAACACCTTGATTTAAACAAGCTTTAGGGAATCTTAAGAGGTGGGTTCTATTTAGATCATATAAGAGAATAAGCAGGGAAGATCAAGAAAAATTCGAGGAGAACAGACCTAGGGATTATCATACTAAGGGAAGGAAGCCAGACGAAGACAAATATCATATGATATCAATCATACTTTGAATCTAAAAAAAGTGATACAAATGAACTTATTTATAAAACAGAAAGACACAGACACAGAAAACAAACACTGTTATCAAAGGGGAAAAGGGGGGGTGTAAATTAGGAGTTTGGGATTAGCAGACACATACTACTATATATAAAACAGATAAACAACAAGGGAACTGTATAGCATAGGGAATTATAGCTGTATAGTGCACAAACTATATTTAGTATCTTGTAATAATCTATAATGGAACATAATCTGAAAAATAATACACACACATACACACGAACTTCCCTGGTCCGGGGCTCAAACAGTAAAGAATCTGCCTGCAATGCGGGAGACCTGGGTTCTTTTACTAGGTCAGGAAGATCCCCTGGGGAAGGGGATGGCAACCCATTCCAGTATTCTCGCCTGGAGAATTCCATGGACAGAGGAGCTTGGTGGGCTATAGTCTAAGGGGTCACAAAGAGTTGGACATGACTGAGCGACTAACAATTTCACTATACATACACACAGACACATACATATACATATTCGCTTTCATATATACACATACATACACACAGACACACACACATACATATACATATGTATATAACTGAATCACTCTGTTCTTCATCTAAAACTAACACATTGTAAATCAACTATACTTCAATTAAAAATTAATTAAAAAATTAAAACTCAAAAAAACTTGAGGAACTCCACGGGCAGAAGGAAAAGTCCACTCAAGTAGTCAAAGAAATTACTTACCTACGGAAGATATAATACAAGCCAAATCTCATGTGGCAGGGAGACGGCCAACTCCTGCTTAACATGACCACCACCATGTGAAAGGCACCTGTCTTGCTTTCGGGAAAGGTGTCCTGGTGTTGTCCAGAGGGATGGGCTTGATTTCCTAATAATGTCACCTCTAGCACTTAAGTTCAGGAGCACACTGAGCTGAGAAGAGGTTGGATTTACAAAAAGAAAAACCGGTCGGTCTGCTCTCCCTTTCAGAAAGGGGTGGCCAGAACAGTGACATACTGCAGCACCCTCCCCACTAATGCACAAAAACAGTACATAACTGTTTTGATAGCTAGTCAGAAAATGATGCCTCTTTAAAAACTAGATTAAAAAAAAAAAAAAAGGATAGTTAAGAAGACTCTTCAGGAAACATGAAGAATGCTTTTAATTTAATGTTCAATGAAAGAGGCAGGGTAAATAAACACTTAAAATAGAAAAATACATAAACATTTTTACAATATATCAGAAAACTTCTGCAACATTTATCTGCAAAAAATGAACTGTAAGTATTTTAGCATTGTAGAGAATGAGCAAGTTTTGATTTGCTTCAAGATAGAAATACTATAAATTTTGGAGCAGCAGACCATGTACAGCCAGGTTTTCCTACTTAGCATGTGACTCTAGATAGATTATCTCTGATAAGATTTGAGAATAAAAACTACCTGGTAAAGTCGCAGGGAAGAGAGCTGTGCAATACCTAGCCGAAGGCCTGCACAAAGGTACTTGGTAGAAGATGATCTGTATTTCACCTAATGTTTTTGTTGTTACTGCTATTTTATTAAGTGATACTTTAAAGGACATTATTTAGACCATGACCAATGTACTGAAAAAAGCAAATAACACTTCTTGAGCATCTACCATGTGGTTTGTTTTTTTTTTTAATGCTAAATGTTCTACGTTATATTAAGATAAAGTATATCTCACATACTGGTTACCGTTGACAACATATGAGTAGCTCATCAAACACCTTCCAGTGAAGAAGCTAGGCGCCTTAAAGCTGTTAGGAAAGACCATAAGTACCCTGATACACTTATGCATGATGAACTTGAAAAAAACATTTAAATTAGGAAAAGAGAAATCAAAAGGTCCAACATATCCAAGTCAGCCAAATTCTCAGGGTTAAAAATCTAGTATCTCCAGGTTAAATTTTATATTTGTTCCTAAGAGAACTATTATTCCAGTATTCAAGGAAACTTTGAAATAATCATTTATCTCCATCACTCAGGATGGTAGGAGGTAAGGGAGTTACTCTTAGAGCTTACAACTCGTAGAGTTTCAAGCCAATCAAGTAGTCCCCAAAATAGATGCTCACAGCCTCAAAAGCAGGTAAAAATAGCTAGATGAGGCAGAATCAAGAGGAATTCAACTTTGATCCTCACTAGCAGCTACATAAAAGGGAAAGTGCTCATCACTTAGCTCAATTAATGGTTCACACTTACACTGTCATTATTTTTATGGTGGGTATTTAAGATGCAGCGATTTGCACATTTCACATAGTTTTAATTTTCATCTTAATGTCGTGCAATATTAAGTGAAATAATACTTGGGTTTTATTCTTTCCAAGACAAATTTTGAAAATCTAAAAAGGAGATCTGCATTTCCTTTGTACTCTCCCAGCCCAGAGCCCAAGTTCAGTTATCCTGACAGAGCATTTACTGCACCCCAGCAAAGCCTAGATGCCGCATTTCATCTAAGATCATCTTGTGGATTTTAGTGGTGAGCCCTAAAGCCACTAGCTCCAGGAGGGCATGGTCAGAGAAATCCAACATCAAATGGGTTTTTATTAGTGACTTTTAAAGATTTTCTTGCCTCAGTGAAATATCCTATTGCATTTTCTATGGAGCAGAGAATAAAAATGGTCCTTCTCTGTCCATGTCCCTCACTAATTTGGATTCTTCTCTTTGACAGGCTATTTCAAATCGTGTTGTCAGGATAAGTACACCTTTGTATTTTGAGCACATCCCTTCAAATGACTAAGCTGTTCACTAAATTCCTTTGAAAATCAAAGAAGAAATAAACTCATCTTTCCCAAAACATCACCCCCAATTCCCCACAGACAGTGCTTCAGTGAGGATGCTAGACTTACATGTGAATCCCAGCTTAGTCATAGTCATTTTTCAACTGCTTGGCCTCCAATAAGTACTTCACTCTCAATTTTCTTCATTTGTAAGCTAGGGATGATCATAGTCTTTATTTCCTTGAGTGGCTGTAAGGCTTAAATGAGATACTACATATAGAGTAGTTCCTACAGGGTTTGCAACATAGAAGGTTCTCAGTAACTATAATATGTAAATAGGTACGTGTTTCTGTGCATGCTTCAGTTGTGCTCAACTGTTTGTGACCCTGTGAACTGTAGCCTGCCAGGCTCCTCTGTCCATGGCATTCTTTAGGCAAGAATACTGGAGTGGACTGCCCCTTCCTCCAGGGTATCTTTCTGACACAGGGATCGAACCTGCAACTTTTATGTCTCCTGCACTGGCAAGCAGGTTCTTTACCACTAGCATCACCTGGAAAGCCATATATACGTATATACCCAAAACACTGGCTCCTTTTTTTCCCAAGAAGCATCCCTTTCTCTTGTAGTTCTAGAATCTTCTCATTGATTCTAAATAGACTATCATTTTTAGTATACCTGAGCAATGTACAGAGAATTAGAATATAATTGAATGTCATCATTATGAAAATTATATTGAAAAATAAGCTTATTTCTCTGTGACAATTAAAATTACTCAGAAAGCCTAAACCTAGGTTCCATGTACATCATCCTATTTGATTAGATGCCAGGGAAGTAATTTTTTACCTTCGTGCAGCTTGAAAAAGACCTTACAAAATCCATGCTGGATGGACATAGGGATAAAAATCAGACTATTTTGTATTAAGCTCTCCATCCCCAATTCCCAGAGGCGTAGTAGAGACTTACAGCAGGTGCTCAAATACTAGTTGACACTGACCCCTGTTCAGATATTTTTTGAAACAATTCTCTACTGAAAAAACAATGCCATTAAAAAGTTACATACCACATAGAGTTGTTTCCACATAGTTCCCCAGTCTCTTAATGTCGATGTCATTTCTGTGATCACAGAGTCTTCAGTGGGAATAACCATTTCAAATTGTCTGTGAAATTGAACAAGTATATATGCAAATGACATAGACAATAATCTTCTTTTAAATATTCTAAAAGACCAACTAGGAAAGGAAGCTGCCTAGTTATTTTTGGTTCTGCAAACAGAAATCAGGATCTGAATATGAACTTGTGTGAGGAATGTGATATGGGTTATGGCAGTACAACACCAGAATGACCAGCCGCTTCATCTAGATCAAAGTTTAAGCAGTGTGGTGAAGCAATAGTATCAGCGAGGTTGTGCGCCAGGCACAGTTTGACCTCTAAACAGCAACTCACTTAAATTCTCCAAGTCCAAAAGTCCTTGTATGTAACATGAGGTTACCAGGCTATCTAGACTGTGAGATGGCTCTTGCCTTCCAAGCGCTATGACCACTGGGCTCAAAGAGAGTGAAAGCCTCATTCAATGATCAGGATATGATGGCTACAAACATCCAAACTAACTCAGTATTATAAACAACTAGACACTGAGGTACTGACTGAACACTCACTTGATCTCATTAACACCTCATTTTTATTACTTGCAAACAGGACCATGAAAAATGATTACTACTATCAGTAATGTTGTCATGCATCACAGAACTTATAAAGGGTTTAAGACATCACAGGTATTTGAATATCCATTGCAGAATGCTCCTCTCCATGATTAGGGTAACATATTCCTTCTATTTCTTTCCTATGTATCAGAAACTATACTTGGAAAATATTCATACCAATATTAGCAGAGTATCTATGGTGGTCCTGATGTTAAGCGTATATATAAGGAGATGGAGAGAAAAAAATCAGATTGAATTTGACTTCTGCATCCTATCTTTGACATACAATAACCTTTATTTTTTTCATCTCTTGTTTGTTTTTTTAAATTCTTCATTTTTGTGCAGATTAAAATGGGTAAGTGCCTTTAATACTACTTCTCAAAAGTACGCTAATTGACCATACTGAGGGGGATTATCTTCTTCATTTGAGCATCTTTTTCTAAGGACAATATTCAGTGTTCAGTGGACACTGAACCAGGTTATGTAGATGATCAAGGGAAATTTTTATTTCTTATCATGAGGCTATTAACTGTTCTGTGTTCCTTCTTGATGTTAAGTCCAGAGTGTACATAACTGTCTTTTGTAAAGTTTTCTCAGCAAGTATGGGAATTAAAATCTTGCCTTGATTTCTTCACCAACAGAGCCTCATTTCATACTGCTGCTAAAATATCCTGAGAATATTTTACGTCTTTCTAGAGCTTAAACATAGCTGAAGATGTAAAACCAGAAATAAAAGTAAACAGTAATATATGAACTGTGACATATACAGAACGTTTTATCAAGTCTACATAATTGACATTTTCAAATGGTAGTGCATTTATTTTGCTTTTCAAGCAGCTGTTGCAATTTAAATGATGAGTATTTGGAGACAGGCATTATAAAATGATAGATGCAAAGTCTGGGCAGGAACAATGAATTCCCAAGAAAACTTAACAGCCTACTTAGCATTTAAAAACTGACAGGACCACAGCAAGAATTAAACAACAAAGAAATGACCTCACCATTCACAACTATAATTTAAGGACCCCCACCCCCCACCCCCATCAGTCTTGTATTGCTCTGAGACCCAGGAAAGAATTTAAAGGCAATTTAGTCTGTGGGAAGTTGGTCTGGGGTTTGCTCAACCAAAATGTACATTTTTAAGAAGCACAAAATTGCCATTTTAGGTGAGGCAGCTGTTTCCTCTTAATTATACCAAAATCAACATTCAAGCAGTCTGGCATAAGTAACTGCCCTTGAAATTATATTCTGTTGAGTTATTCTGAGATGTACACTGCAGTTATTTCATCCTGGTGGGCCATCAGCCTGCTAATCCCCTTAAAATAAGACAGGCAACATCAAAAGCCTAAAGAGACTGCTCTCTGGGAAAGCAATCATCTGGCAATACGTGTTCTGGAATGTTTTCAGGTTAAAGTTTTTCTTCCAGTTAATGGTCCTAGAACCTAAAGTCTCCATCAATTCTAACTTTTTTTTTTTAAGAAAAGAAACTTTGCTTCTACCCTGAGGTTCTCTTGCTGTATAATGCTCATCATGCCCTGTGTCCGGTGTCGAACCCACACCAAGTCTTAAACTAACAGGACCAAATTTTGAGACAATTTTATCTATCATTAAACTTCCTCAGACTCAAGGGAGTCAGATATTCACCAGTTACTGGCTAGGACAAACAAACAAGGTACTTGTTTCAATTAAAACTATGTCCCACCACAATGCATTTTCAGAGAGAGGACTTAAAGTACACAGAACGATGCTTGACATCATCTTTGCTAGCATGCTGTCTATTTTCTCTTCCTCGGTCTGCCTGCAGGATGGGGGCAGGGTGGCTCTCTACTCTGGAGGGTTTTTAGGATCAGGGTTGGGTTTGGGGCAAAGGCAGCAAAGAAACTGGCTACAGGGGTTGGCCCAGGTGGATCCTTTAAGGGACAGGGTAGAAAGATCCAGATCACTAGGCCAGAAAGGTCAGAACAAAGAGTAAGCGTGTGTTTTCTGGACAGTCCCTTGGTTTACTTGAGGAGGGTTGGATAGACTCTGGTTGGAGAATTCCAAAAGGACTGATAACTCTGCTTGACTCATTTCTGGTGGGTTATAGCTGCACAACATTTCTGAAGAACATACATTCATTAAAAGAGTAATAGTAGAGGGAATTATTAGTATTAGAAATATATTTTCAATCTAATGTTTTAAGTACTTACTATTGTTACTATCAAAAAAGGTCTTAACGACCAGGATAACCATGATGGTATGGTCACTCACCTAAAGCCAGACATCCTGGAATGTGAGGTCAAGTGGGCCTTAGGAAGTATTACTACAAGCAAAGCTAGTAGAGATGACAGAATTCCAGTTAAGCTATTTCAAATCCTAAAAGATGATGCTGTTAGAGTGCTGTACTTAATGTGTTAGCAAATTTGGAAAACTCAGCAGTGGCCACAGGACTGGAAATGGTCAGTTTTCATTCGAAACCCAAAGAAGGGCAGTGGCAAAGAATGTTCAAACTACCAGATAATTGCGCTTATTTTATATGCTAGCAAGATTATACTCAAAATCCTTCAAGTTAGGCTTCAGTAGTATGTGCACTGAGAACTTCCAGATGTACAAGATGGGTTAGAAAAGGCAGAGGAACCAAAGATCAAATTGTTAACATTCACTGGATCACAGAGAAAGCAAGGGAATTCCAGAAAAACATCTTCTGCCTCACTGACTACACTAAAGCCTTTGACTGTGTGGATCACAGCAAACTGTGGAAAATTCTTCAAGAGATGGGAATACCAGACCACCTTACCTGTCTCCTGAGAAACCTATATGCAGGTCAAGAAGCAACAGTTGGAACCCAACATAGAATAATGGACTGCTTCAAAATTGGGAAAAGAGTATGTCAAGGATGTATATTGTCATCCTGCTTGTTTACCTTATAGGCAAAGTACATCAAGCGAAATCCCAGGCTGGATGAGTCACAAGCTGGAATCCAGCCTGCCAGGAGAAATATCAACAACCTCAGATATGTAGATGATACCATTCTAATGGCAGAAAGTGAAGAGGAACTAAAGAGTTTCTTGATAAAAGTGAAAGAGGAGAGTGAAAACACTGGCCTAAAACTCAACATTAAAAAAACTAAGATCATGACATCTGGTCCCATCACTTCATGGCGAACAGATGGGGAAAAACTGGAAATAGGGACAGATTATGTTTTGGGGGGCTCCAAAATCATTGCAGACAGTGACTGGACCCATTAAAAGATGCTTGATCCTTGGAAGGAAAGTTGTGACAAACTTAGACAGTGTATTAAAAAGCAGAGACATCACCTTGCCAACAGAAGTCAAAGCTGTGGTTTTTCCAGTAGTGATGTATGGTTGTGAGAGTTGGACCATAAAGAAGACTGAGCACTGAAGAACTGATGCTTTGGAACTGTGGTGCTGGAGAAGACTCTTGAGAGTCCCTTGGACTACAAGGAGATCAGACCAGTCAATCTTAAGGGAAATCAACCCTGAATATTCATTGGAAGGACTGATGCTAAAGCTCAGTATCAGCTGAAGCTCCAATACTTTGGCTACCTGATGCCAAGAGATGACTCATGGGAAAAGACCCTAATTCTGGGAAAGATTGAAGACAAAAGGAGAAGGGGTTGGCAGAGGATGAGATGGTTGGATAGCATCACGCACTCAATGAAAATGAATTTGAGCACACTCTGGGAGATTGCGGGAGGCAGAGGAGCCTGGTGCGCTGCAGTTCATGGAGTTGCAAAGAGTCGAACAGGACTTAGCAACTGAACAATAACAATAACACACAAGGATATGTTTTTAAGTCCAATTAGGAAAATAATGACAGACTCAGCTACTAATGATCAGTAGTGAATCTAGGAAATTCCTGGGTTGAGATATTACTCAGCATTTGATGGCTATGATTGCTTGCTTCCCTACACAACAGGAAACCAAGAAGAACCAACTCCTCTTGCTTAAGATTAGGTGGATTCCATGATTTCCAATGAGAGACCTCTAGCACCCTAGATTGTACTGCTGTCCACCATATAGATGTGGTTCTTTCATTTTCTCCACGAACTGCCTTAATGTCATCTGTCTTTTATCTAACAACACAAACAATGGCAAGAATCGGTTCATTTTTTCAAGACAATAAGTCTTTCAAATTCCAAAATAAGCAATGATTGTGTGAAAACTCTCCATCAATAAAATTTATTTCTTACCCTTTGTTCTTTACACAGGCATTTTTCAAGTGAACATAGCTGGAAGGAAATATACCCTGGAAGAGAAAACATGAAGGTTATGGTGCTAGCTGTCTATTACGGCAGAGTAAATTTCATAAGTCATATATATAAAATATCACCACACAACCATAACAATACCAGGAAGATGGAATCTCTAACACATTATCTAGGTGAAATCTAATGTAGCTTAGAACCAGTCATTTTATTTCTACTATTTATCAGTTTACAAATTTAGAGATACTTTAAAATAAATATAACCAAAACATTAAATCCCACTCAAAAATATATTCTACAATTTTTTTGTATTTTCAAGAAAATTCTATATAGAAAGCATGCTAAATAATTTTTTTTAATATTGCAGTTTTGAAAAAGGGGTTTTAGTTTGCTTCTCTTGGTTTAGTTCTTTTTCTTCTCTTCAAACTACTCATGTGTCTATTTCAAAATACATACTAAAAAACAGCACTACTATGAATTTAGAAACAGTATGTATATTACATGTTTAGGAACGATCCTTAATGAAAACATAGCAGCAAATCATCACCAGGCTGCCATTCTGATGGAACAAAAATTAAACAAAAGAAGACATGCGAGCTTAAAGCTCTTTATTGTAGGGAAAGGCTAGGGCAAGGAAATTGTTCCTTTGTTCTAAATGAGAAATTGAAAAAAAAATTAAAAAAGAGAGCAATTTTATTATCCATTAAATGACAATATTCTCTGAATGATTTTTATGTACAACTAAATGGAAAATTCAATTAAATATTTAGGAAAAACAAATGTCAGTTGAATACATTATCACCATTGTGGGTCCAAGGATAACATAAAATTTAACTAGCAAGCTCTGTATATACAACAGTAGTAAATAGGCATAGGTTTTAAAAAAAGAAAAAAAACACCCTTTCCTTTGGAATTTAAATTTACCTCAATATAGTAGGAATATCAAATAAGAGTAATTATTGGAATTAACAAGAAGTCAGAAATTGAGGTTCTTTAGAAGAGAAATAGAAGCAACAAATCTTAACACTTTTTAAAGCATGTTCTAAATGAAAAATATTGAAGTTACAGATGCATGTGCCTGCAGATGACCAAAAATAACTTTATATGGGAGCTAAAGCATAGACTCTCCTTTAGAACAACCTAAAATAAATGAAATACAGTAATTAACACAGTTGGATGATCCAGGAAAAAAGGTACACTTAAACAGAAATGTAGGCAAAATAGATTAGATTACTTATATTTTGGAAATGAGAAATGATACTTTCTTATCTACAATCCTAAGAAAACCAGGATTAAACAAAAAAATGAACATGACATGTAAGAAAATATTAGTGAATGTGGGTAGCATGGGTAAAGATGGGAAGATAGGAACAAAGTAGAAAAATATAGAAGTAAGAATTAGTGTTAACATCATAAACTACACAAAGGAAAGGTAAAAGAAAAATCATATTACTTCCTACTATAATTCCTTATGATTTATATAAATATATAAACAATAATAAGTCTTAGTTTTTGTCTGGAATGGTAAGAAAGATGGACTCTTTATAATTTGATTTTCCCACATTTCAGCTCCTCACACCTAAAAGGACTCATAACATACCTAAAATAAACCACTCTCCACACCAACTTTTACAACTGATATCACAGAAAACAAAGATTAAATACCTCTATTCATTATTTCTTTTGGAATATATATTTCCACTGCCTGAATTTTAATTTAGCTCTCTGCAAAGCTTACACTTCAAAAAGATTTTGTTTATATATCATGAGCTTATTAAGGTCTTCTCAGTATAAATTTCAACAGCGACACAGGATTATCATCTGAGTAGCGTGTCTTAAGTATAATCCAAGTTCAAAGGAATTTCAAAAATTATGAAAATCTGTATTGCCATTTAGTATTTCAACTAAGAGTCCCAACTGTAATTTCAATTGTATAATGAAATAAAGTAAATTAACTGTCTTTCTTTAAAATCCCATAATTATAGTAAAAGTGATTATTTTTACCTTGATATTCGGGTTTTTTAAGGCAAAGCCTCTGTACCAGCCTGTGGAGAAATAATCATGGTCATGTTTCAATAAATCATTACAATACTTAGAAGAAATGATTAGAAATCAATCTATCCTTTGCTGACAGAATTTTACCTTACATGTGGGAGTTGGAATTAGGCTAGACTATAAAAGTCAAGTAACTACAAGTGTAAGTCTTCTATCAATACAATCATTTAAAAATTGTATTGGAAATGTACATAAAAAATACAAACATGCATAATGGAAGTAAAGGCTTGGGAATCAGAGTACTGGGCTTTAAATTCTAGTTTTACTATCAATAAGTATTAGCTGTTGAATCTTGGGCAAGTTAAGTGACCTCTCTGAGCTTAGTTTCACTCCATTTTATAAAATGTCACACTATATCTCAAATTCAAGAATCTACGCAAGACTTAATACAGTTCCAAACTGTCTTTGCCTGAAGACAAAGCCCTGACTCTACCACCAAAGAGCAGTGTTTAGCCAGCAATTCTGTGCTGAACTCACACATTCTTTAGCCTACCATCTTGCGTGAGGATCAGCATAAGAAGAAAGAAGCCAGGTCTCAACCACTTAGAGCATTAATGGCACTCTTTCATCCACACAATGTCCCATCAACTGAGCTCACCATAATTTTTATTCTGCAGAATGTCTATTACTTAACCTCCAAAGTGACTCAATCAGTTTTACAGCACTGTCCTTAAGGGGGAACATAACTTTTTATAGTTTAAAACAATTACAGGGCATATATATATTATATATTATATATATATATATATGAATTTATATAGCTAATATACATGTGCTGTGTGTGTGTTCAGTTGGTTAGTTGTGTCCAACTCTTTGTGACCCCATGGATTGTAGCCCTCCAGACTCCTCTGTCCATGGAATTTTCCAAGAAAGAATACTTGAGCGGGTTACCATTTCCTACTTCAGGAAGCTAATATACAGCCTCTTATAAATGTATTATTTTCAACTTATTGTTTCTTCAACTATAGAAAGCATTTTGCTTATTGGAAGAAATTATTTTATCATAAAACCAATTTCTATTGAATTGAATCTTTTTGATTAATTGAACTTTTAGAAAAAAGTATTTGAGTTTTGTATTTAAATATTTTTGTTCCTCATGAGTTTTCTTAAAAAAATATTTTGTAAAACATCATTTTACAATCAGTCTGGAAAAAGTAGAATGAATTGAGAATTGCAATCTCTATAACATCAGGATTTATTAGATTCCTTAAAGACATCCATCCAAGAAATATATCCATTCTTAAATAATTATTTTAACAGTAACCAAAACTTCTTGAGAAATGCAGAAATGTCACAGTGAGGTCTCTGTCCAACTACACCACACAGAAAGGTTTTTACATTACAAAACAGCTCCCATTAGCTAGGAAGTACATTTTCACCCATTCATAACAGATTTTATATTTATCTGTAAACGAAGTGGAAACAGACAAAATATATCTGGCAATGACCGAGAAAAACCTTATATTTTTAAATATATCAGTGACACTGTACAAAATAAATGTCCGTGTATCACCACCATTTAATGACAGGCTCTAAATAAAAGTAATAGTTCTATTTGGAAGAACACGATTTTACCAATAATGAACCTTAATATGATAGAGTCTTACCATATTATAAATTCCTAATAAGGACAATGTATTGAGAGGAAAACCATATATTTGGATATGCTGATGGAACTTTACAATATGGCCATTTTGTTAAGATAAAAAAAGAGTAGTCATTTTATCTGGGATCTTTTTAAGGACAAGAGTTTAAGGATGTTTTGTTACAAGGAACAGAAGCATTTGAAAACATACTAAGTTGATTTAATGAGGTTCCTTTTATATAAATTAATCATACAAGTTCACTTAACATTTCAAATGGAGTAAATAATTTCAGTCCAAATTTGGGGGAGGTGAGGAGGAAGAGGTTACAGGACTAGAGCAGAGTTGGCCAGGGCAGGAGTCCCACCCCAAGGAATCTGGTTACCCAACCTTGGTTAAAGCATTTCTGCTCTGGACCTCTGTTTCTTTCTGTCCTGGGGAGCCCACCAGACTCTTGACATTCCAAGAAAGGCCTTCGAGTTTGGCCCTGAGTCATGAACTCTCAGAAATTCAACAGTATCAATAGTATCTAGCAAATATAAATAAGTAATATTAGGAAAAAATATAATCAGCTTAAAAATACCAAACAATATTTTCTCATAAGCCAAACACTGAACATGCAAGAAAATAGTTTTGTAAAAAATGGTTCATTGCGACTAAAGGGAAAATCCCAGAGATTAATAGAAGTATGAAAAGAATTTGTACACTTTATGAGCTGCCCAATGCTGAGGAGATCGTTTACCCAACTGCAAACAATCAATACTAGTCTACTTACCATCGCACTTCTCCAGGATCTGAACTGTATCTCCAATTTCCAATGACAGACCATATGGCACCGTTCCTCGAAAACTGGCAATAACTGTAAGAAATGACACAGAATATATAGGGATAATCATGTCAGTTATGGCCAGTTATACTGCTTACTATTGCATGTTACTGACCAAGAAAAATGAACGTGAGCAGGAAGTACGCACTGATAGCTAGAACTGGCTGTCATATTTTAACGTGACACGTTTCGGAAGAAAACCAAAGTTTACATATTTTGCTAACCTCTTGGTCAAACAAGTGTTATTAATACAAATTTCAAAGGTGTGATAGTTACTAAGATAGTAGACAAAATATCAACATCACCCGATAACATACGTAAGCAAAGATACCGCCTGAAGAGCTGCACAAGGAGTGTCCCTCTCCCTCACTGCTACAATCACTCCCCAATTCAGAAGCCCATCCCATGGTAGTGACTCAATAAATATGTGTTCAATAATAAATGAGGACTATATGTCTCACTCATTAATAAGCTTGGTTGACCTTTCTGCTAAGCTGTCTTCAGGATATTTCCTTTCCATACACTGTAAGGTCCTCAAGAGAAGGGACTGTGTCCTCACTATTGTGTCCTCAGGGTCTAGCCCAGTACATGGTGTTAAAGCAGTCTTCTTCTCTGCATGAATCAATGGTAATGATTACTTCTCTCCCTTGGGTCTAAACACATGGCCAAAATGACAATTCCCACATGCCTTAGCTCTCAGATAATTTGGAAGTGGGGGAAAAGGGGGCACACAGAGATTGGAGTCACTGTTTAGCCTCACCTAATGTTTACAGACTGACTGGTTTCTGAAACACGGTGTGGGGCTGGGCAGGACTAGGATATAACACCAGAGATTAACCATCCCTAGGCTATTTGAGGGGTTAAGAGAGAATGAAGGACAGAGATTCTTCCCAGGAAATTAACACCTGAGTCATGAGAGACAAGGCTAGAAAATAAAGAAAAGGACCTCAACATACAGAACGAGAAGACACATTCCCTGTTAAATATTTCACATGCTAAAATCTTCTTGCAATTCACATCCAAAAAATGATAGTAAATGCTTTGACTGCCTGATTTTTAAGAGCCTCCAACTTTGGAAGTGAATTTTACAATTCTCTCTCTTTCAGATCTTAAGATTTAGAAACAACACCAATCCCCCAAATAAATTATTGTTACTGCTGTGAATGTATTTTAAAAGCCTGAAGGAACACATGAATCTCTCAAAAATCAAAACATGCCAATAAGTAATGGGCTTTCAGAGAAGTCTAAAGCCATTTTATGATCTTAAAACAAAATTAGCAGTAGCAATCAAAGCACAGGACAGAAAACATAGCCCAAAGTACATGAGACAGATAAAAATAACTACACAGTAACAAAGTTAAAACATTTTAGATAAGCACTAATCCATGATGTCATTTTCCAACTATACCCATAAATACCCTATGACCTCATGTTGATGGCCTCAACAGTGTTTGCTTAAAAGATAATCAAAGGTCTGTATCTTGACAGATTACTTCAAATAACTTTCAGGGACCTCTTCTTAAAAGGAATCAACAACCAAATAGACAGCAGATTGAGTACCATTTAAGACTCCAAAGCAAACTTACCCTCAGAATTGCCTTTTTACACTCATGAAGTTACCTTAACCTCTCACAACCCTAGTGGTTCAACCCTGCACTACTGATGCTTCTCTTAGAGGTCTAAGGGTGTGGGTGCCCTAACTCGGCTCTGTGTCTAGCTCTTAGCACTCACGAATGCCCGTGTTAACTCCCAGGCAGCCAGAAACACCTCCCCTACTGCTGGTGGCTCTCTCCTAGGCCATCACCTTCTTGAACATGGCAGTACCACTCATTAGTTTCATTCTTCCCCACCCCTTCATGCCTCAGCCCTTCCCTTCACTGTGTTCTGAAATTGCTCTCTCCCCCACTGTCACTACATTCATATCACCTTTCAGGAGGCCATCCTCTCTTCTACTACATCTCTCATACCTTCCAGCCTTCTGCTGTAGATCTACTTTCTTAGCCCTCTTTTTAAAAATGTATTTATTTTTAACTGGAGGATAATTGCTTTACAATATTGTGTTGGTTTCTGCCATATACCAACATGAATCAGCCATAGGTATATAAATGCGCCCTCCCTCTTGAACCTTCCTCCTACCTTCCTCCCCATCCCTTCCCTCCATGCTGTCACACAGCACCAGGTTTGAGCTCCCTGCATCATACAGTGAATTTTCACTGTCTATTTTAGCTAAGATAATACATATTTTCCATGTCACTCTCTCAATTCGTCCCACCCTGTCCTTCCCCTACAGCGTCCACAAGTCTGTTCTCTGTGTCTGCATCTCCACTGCAGCCCTGCTGATAGGTTCATCAATACCACCTTTCTATACAGTGGAAACAGTGTCAGACTTTATTTTTGGGCTCCAAAATCACTGCAGATGGTGATTGAAGCCACGAAATTAAAAGACGCTTACTCCTTGGAAGGAAAGTTATGACCAACCTAGACAGCATATTAGAAAGCAGAGACATTACTTTGCCAACAAAGGTCCGTCTAGTCAAGGCTATGGTTTTTCCAGTGGTCATGTATGGATGTGAGAGTTGGACTGTGAAGAAAGCTGAGCGCCGAAGAATTGGTGCTTTTGAACTGTGGTGTTGGAGAAGACTCTTGAGAGTCCCTTGGACTGCAAGGAGATCCAACCAGTCCATCCTAAAGGAGATCAGTCCTGGGTGTTCATCGGAAGGACTGATGCTGAAGCTGAAACTCCAGTACTTTGGCCACCTCATGTGAAGAGTTGATTCATTGGAAAAGACCCTGATGCTGGGAGGGATTGGGGGCAGGAGGAGAAGGGGATGACAGAGGATGAGATGGCTGGATGGCATCACCGACTTGATGGACATGAGTCTGAGTAAACTCCAGGAGTTGGTGATGGACAGGGAGGCCTGGTGTGCTGGGATTCATGAGATCGCAAAGAGTCAGACACAACTGAGCAACTGAACTGAACTGAACTGATACTTCATATATATGCATTAATATCCGAGTTAGCTTTCTTCTTAAATGTTGGTGTCAAACAGGCTGGGTGTAGGGATTTCCCTGGCTGTCCAGTGG